>NC_073313.1:60217481-60817481 GCF_027595985.1 Sorex araneus | reverse complement strand
TTAAGTCTCAGTCATACAATGATCAAACACCCATCTCTTCACCAGTGCACATTTCCCACTACCAAAAACCCCAGTATACCGCCCATCCCACCCCTCCCCCTGCCTGTGTGGCAGATGATTTCCATTTTACTCTCTCTATTTTGATTATATTCAATTTTTCTACAGAAGACCCACCATAATTATTTGGAATTTCCCCCCAACAATAAGACATCATTAGATCATTAGATAAGGCATCATTAGATAATTTGTTTTCTATTGCTGATAATGAAGAGCATATGATATTGCATGGCCACAATAGCGACCAAGCAATTTTGGATTTCTGGTATTTAGTAATTAAGTCTGGAAGGATTTCTGCCAAAAGCTGCTAGTTTCCAAGATTGGTTTGCGTGCTTCTGGTGTCATGGCCATTCAAGAGCTGGAGGGGCCATTCATGGGTGGCAACTCAGGGTCTTGTCTGGGCGGGGAGAGGGGCCGGTTCCACCCCCATCCTGAGAGGCCCCTCGAGTCTTGTCACTGCAAGATTGTACCTCTTTGTCCAATAGGCTCTGAAAGATGACAGACACTATGGTAATGGATCTCAAAGTCAGCTTAACATGTGTGTGACAGCCATTGAGAATGAAAAGCAGAGGAAGGGACCAGCTCTGTATTGAAAATCCCAGATACCCTATTTCTTTTGCAGGGTTCCCTTTAGCTCAAGAATCTCTGCCTGCATTAGTCTTTGTTTTGTAACTCTTTGCTATGTATAATACAGGATTCATCTCTGGCTGGTTGAATGTGTCATCCTTTACAGGTTTCTGTGACCTAATGAGCAGTTTTAAGCTTTGTAAAAATACTTAGTCTCTTAGCCATTATTCTATAAATAGTAGTTAGCACATCACCGTCTTACAGTATTAGCATATTACGAATCTTGCAGTAGGCTTTCTTTAGCAGTGTGTTGTATATGTACATATGTTTTCAGGTTACCTATTAGAGTACCTTTGTTTCGGCTTGGACTGCTTTCAGCATGTCTTGTAATGTAGGTTTCACTGTATCCCTGTCATCCCGTTGTTCATCTATTTACTCAAGTGGGTGCCAGTAACGTCTCCATTCGTCCCAGCCCTGAGATTTTAGCAGCCTCTCCTTACTCGTCTTTCCCAATGATTGGAGGCTCTTTCATGGTCAGTGGAATGAGACCTGTTATTGTTACTGTTTTTGGCATATCAAATATGTCATGGGGAGGTTTACTGGGAGTGAATTCCCTCAGCGTTAACTTTTGTAGGGAACATCCTTATTACACTTTTAATTCTAAAACAACTCAGCTTTCTTTTAACACTGGATATAAAACCCCATTCTCTCCTGGCTTTACAGGTCTCTGCTGAAAATAACCTACTTACCAAGGGCCTACTGGGCATTCCCTGCTATGAGCTTTTTGAATAACTTTCTTCTCTTTGGCTGGAGCAGAGAGTAGGCCTCCTAATCTATGCTGAATGGCGCCTGGGGCGTCACTCCTGGTCATACTTGGTTAACTGTGCCCAGCAGTTCAGTGTGAGGTGCTTCTTGGGCTCTGCATGCCATCGGTCTTTGGACCAGCTCTGACAGTGCTAGTGTGCTGCTCTAGGGTGCAGAGATGAAAATGAGCCCTATAATATATCCTGGCCACTTCAAATTCTCTTTGATATATATTTTTTTGCTTTTTTTGGGGGGTCACACCCGGCGATGTACATGGGTTACTCCTGGCTTATGCACTCAGGAATTACTCCTAGCGGTGCTCGGGGGACCATATGGGATTCTGGGAATTGAACCCGGCTCGGCTGCGTGCAAGGCAAACACCCTACCCACTGCTATCGCTCCAACCCCCCTCTCTTTGATCTTTGATTTTAGTCATATTTATACTTTTTAGAGAATAATGTTTTCTTGTTTTTTGAAGTGGAGGGCCCTGGCCTTCATTTCATGGCAGTTCTTCAAGGTATTATGCAGCCAGCTCCATTGCAATGCTTTCTAAGCAATTTCTAATGCTTCCAACTAATATGTAGTAATCAGGATGGGAGTTTATAAATCTCTGTTTATATCAAGGAAATGCTCTGGAGATAAAATCATTCCCTTTCTTGCATGTATATCTCAGTTGAAGGTCCTGTTTCCTGACTTGAGCCTATTTTTCTCTAGATCCAATGTAGAATTTTCTCTGTGTAGGTTTCCCCTTGGGTGAGCGTATTGTCTATTGTCTGATGGACTCACGAAGTTTCCATTTTTGTAATTTATCTAGGGTTGTCTCATCATTCAGCTGGGAGTGACTCCTTTCAAATGTTTTACATCAAAGTTTTATTTAAGACTTATAAAATTTCAAATGAAGCTCTTAACAAACTTGATGAAAAATACTGAGCTTTAAAAAAATGTAAAACAATTCAGAGGACTCAATTCCCAGACCATGTTATTTATGATCTCCCTCCACAGAATAAAAAGATAGAAATCAGTCTAAAAGCAAAACATTTAGAAAACCAACTTATTTTATGTTCAGAAACATAGTTTTAGAAAGATTGGATGATTAAAAGATCATTAAGTGACTTTTTAATTGTACAATTAAAGAAGTCAAATAGAAAATTAAATCATATTAACAACAATATGAGTATCACATGCTTGAAGAAAAACAAAATCATATTTTTATTGCTACCCATCTTTCCCTTATTTTTCATTTTTGAACTTGTTGTTGTGGGGGCTACATGTGGCAGAGCTCAGAGCTCACTCCTGACCCTGCTCAGGGATTAACTACTGGCAGGGCTAGGGGGACCATAGGGTGTTCCAGGATAGAATCCAGTCAGATGTGTGCAGGGCAAGCCCCTGGCCAATTGTACAATCTCTAGCCCCATCTTTCCCTTTTATTTAATGCAAAATACAGAGACATATTCCACTCCCAACCTGAGAGTCATATACTTAACCTACCATGATCCAAAACAAGTTAGGAGGTTCCAGAAAGATAGTACTGGATAAGATACTCTTGCCTTATATGGGGAGGACCAGGTTTCATACCGAGTTCCATTCTTGGGTACCACATATGGTCCCCTTAGCATCACTAGCCCAGACCCAGGAATAGACTCTGAACAATGCAGTCAACACGAGTTCTGCATTAAAGCCTTGAAGCTGCTTAGGTACCCCAAGCACCAGCTTGGGCCACGCCTAAGCAAAAAGCCAGAGCAGACCCTGAACACTTCAGGACCCCCCACATAAAGCCAGCAATTAAGGAAGCAGAAAACAGGCAGAGAAATAGCTTTTCCACCTCCGTGCTTAAAACCAGATCAATGCTATTATTGGTTCAGTTTTGACTATTTTAAAATTAGAAAAATTATTGGAGAGGATGGAGTGATAGTACAATGGTTAGGGTGAATTCCTTGCAGGAAGCCAATCTGGTGATCCCTGTCACCACTATGCTTCTCTGAGACCCAGTAGGAGTGCTCTCTGAGCGCAGAGCCAGGAGTAAGTTCTGAGCACTACTGAGTGTGGCCCAAAAGACAAGCAGAAAGAAATGTTATTAGATGTTGCATAGGTAAATTCTAGAATTTTCAAAGAGAGAAAAAAATTTTAATGCTATTTTAAATTATGATGACTCAATAAGCAAGCGTGTAAAATAGAAACAGACAAAATAATATGATTTAATGGAAAAGAATATAAGTGGGCGATATGAATGAACTGAAATAATATCAGAGTTCATTGCACTGGAACAGTAAATTTTTTCTTCAAAATTTACATTTAGTTCACAGTGATTCTCTAATAAAAAATAAAAAAAAAATTAAAAAAGATGAAAAAATACATTTAGTTCTATTATTCGATTGAGTCCTAAGTTATATTTGTGTGTACGTTGCTTGTTTTTTGGGGGGATGCAGACCCATGATACTCAGGGGCCATTCCTGCCTCTGTGCAGAGTTCATTGGCTCATACAGTCTGGCACCCAAGCTCCCTGTGAAAGTGTCCAATCACATTTCATGTTGAGGGGGCTTTACATTCTGGCCAATCAGAAACTGCATATACATAACACCTCATTTAAATACCCAGGCCCATAAATAGATACGTTGTCTCCTGCCTGAACGGCCTGACTCTGGAGAAGCTCCACTCTGGCCATGGAGGCTGAGGATCCCTAGCCCGCCCGAGAGACACGGATGGCTGTGTGTGTGCTGTGGCTCCACGAGCTTGGCAAACATGTTGGAGGACTTAGACCTCCAGGTCCAGTACCCCACCGACGGACGTGCCGCGTCAACCACCGGAGCTTCCCGAAGCTGAAGCCCTTCACCGGGCCATCTCACTGCCCGGGAAACACAAGCTATGGGGCCGGCACAGGGGCACTAGGGCGCACAGCACTCGTGCCCCTGAGCACCACATTCCCGAGCCCGCGGTCCGAGCGCTGTTACTGGCAGGCTGATCCCACAGCATAATGACCCCCAGCATCTCACTACCCGGTACCCTGCTCCAAGGCACTAAAGCCCCAGCACGGTGCCTCCACTGGTACTGTTACCCGTGGGAGCACCATGCCAGGAGCCAGCCCAAACTCTGCCGGGTGTGGAAGAATAAACATCGGTAACTATGAAAAGCGCTGAGTTTTCTAGTTTGGGGACCTACGCCATTCGGGGGATCTTCACTGCTTTCACCTTGAGTGAAATGTCAGCGAGCATTATCAACTGAGCTTTGTAAGTGCAGTTAATTCCAAAGAAACTATGATTTTCCCAGGACCCGGCGATTGTACAGTGGGTGGGGCGTTTGCCTTGCGCATGGCTGACCGGGGTTCCATCACAGGTATCACGTGATGCTCCCCCCCTCCCAGCCCCTCAAGGACTGCCCGCTGAATGCATAGCCTTCAGGAGGAAGACCTGATCATGATCGGGCCTGGCCCCAAATCCAGAATTTTTTTTTCTTTGCTTTTTGGGTCACATCCAGCGATGGCGATGCTCAGGGGATTCTCCTGGCTTAAGCTCTCAGAAATTACCCCTGGCGGTGCTCAGGGGACAATATAGGATGCTGGGAATCGAACCCAGATCAGCCGCATGCAAGGCAAACGCTCTACTCGCTGTGCTATCGCTCCAGCCCCCAAATCCAGAATTTTTTAAAAAAAGAGAAAAAGAAACCAGGATTTTCTTTAATCATGCTGCATTTTGCGGCTTTCCCTTAAAGGACACTTCTGTTACTTATTTTTCCAGGTTAGTCTGTAGGTCATATTCTGATTAAGATGAGGTTTGTTTACTTACCTTTCCCACTGTCGTTCCATTCTTTATTTTCTCAGGAGAAGAGAGTGAAAGTTTCCAGAAGTCTATTACGTGTGCTGTGGCAACAGATAAAACTCTTAAGTAGGCGTGAGTATATTTGGCTTCATTGGCTAGGTATTAAGATTTTTTATGTGTTTTTCTTTGGGCTTAGTGGAGTTAAGCTTGCTATTGCTGCACTCAAGAGCAATTCCTCGTAGTCTTTAAGGATAGTGTGTGTGTGTGTGTGTGTAGCAAAAGGTTAAACTAGGGTCTGCTGCAAGCAAGGAAAGCACCTTATCACCTGCACTATCTCTCTCACCCTAGGGAGATTTTCAGCCAACTGAGAATAATATCAAAATCTTCTTAATTTGTTTGTTATGGACCACACCTGGCAGTGCTCAGGGCTTACTCCTCACTCTGTGCTCAGAGATCACATTTATTGGGCTGTAGGGGATCAAACCTGGTTCTGCAGCAATTAAGACAAGTACCCTACCAATATACTTTTTCCAGCCCTCTCTTAATTAAAAAATGTTTTTTCAGGGGCAGAAGCAATAGTACAGTGGGGAGAGCACTTGCTTGTATGTGCATGAACAACCCGAGTTTGATCCTCAGAGTCCCATATGGTCCCCTGCGAAGCACCAGGAGTAATTCCTGAGTTCTGAGCCAGGAGTAACTTCTAGGCATCACTGTGTGGCTCAAAAACCAATAAAAGTTTTTTCTTATGAATTTTAAAATTATTTTACCAGATGTAGCACATTATTAAATTTAATATTAAAATTTTGTATTAAACTTTATGTTCTAATATTTTGTGCCATAAATATTTAAGGTCACATCTGGCTGTGCTTGGAGCTTGCTTCTAGCTTTGTGTTCAGGGATCACTCCAAACCATTCTCAGGACTGAACCCGGGTCTGACACCTACAAGGCAAGAGTCTTACCCGCTGGATTATCTCTCCAGCCTTTGCGCAATACCTACTTACAAATATGATCAGCAAAGAGTTCTCTGTTGCTCTTTGGGGGATGAGGATTTCCAAGCTCCCAGAGCCCCACCCACAATTGTCGGCCAGTCCTGGCATCTGTGCCATGCAAGACCTTAAGGATTCGATGGTGCTCTTTTCTGTAGTCCCAGGGGTACCTGGCTGCACTGGCAGTGCTGAGGGCCTCCTGGGACATATCTGGAACTGTTCATGGGACTCCAAATCTGTATCCCTTATGCCTGGGGATACTTGTGGTTCCGGAAATTGAAACCCTGTTCTTTCTCCCTGACCCTGTTATTTTAAATATTTATTTTTAGAGCAAAATTGTTCTATATATTTTTACTCATTTTCTATGCAAGTGAGTCAACTAGAAAGACTATTTTTAATGGATATAGTCCCCAAACCTTTAAAAATGTACTTGCCAAATATTCAGGAGTGCTTTAGTTTTAATAATAATTAAAAAACTTGGGGCTGGAGAGATAGCACAGCGGGTAGGGCGTTTGCCTTACACGCGGCCGACCCGGGTTCAAATCCCAGCATCCCATATGGTCCCCTGAGCACGGCCAGGGGTAATTCCTGAGTGCAGAGCCAGGAGTAACCCCTGTGCATCGCCAGGTGTGACCCCCCCAAAAAAAATCAAAAAAAAAATTAAAAAACTTTCTGGAGGCCTGAAGTAGTCTAGCAGTAGGGCATTTGCCTTGCACATGGCCGATCTGGGTTCGATCTCTGGCACCGCATATGATCTCCCCGATCCCAAGTGATCTCTGAGCACAGGGCCCAGAGTAAGCCCTGAACACCATGGGGGATGCCCCCAAGCATTTTGAATGTTATATCAGAAGTGATATTAATATTTCATCATCAAAGATGACAATAAAATTTTGAGATCTGTGTGCTCAAAATGACGTAAATTTTCTAAAACATTTAAGTAGCATAATAGAAAAAAAAAGGGGGCCGGAGCGATAGCACAGCGGGTAGGGCGTTTACTTTGCACGCGGCCGACCCAGGTTCGATCCCCGGCATCCCATATGGTCCCCCAAGTAATTCCTGAGTGCAAAGCCAGGAGTAACCCCTGAGCATCGCTGGGTGTGACCCAAAAAGCAAAAAAAAAAAAAAGGTAGCATAATAGATACCAACATTGATTTTTAAGTAGCTGTGGAGAACATTTTATTTCTTATTTAAATGAATTTTAATAACAGCTTCCCTAACATTAAATCTCCTTAAATTTATGGAAAGGGGATGGGGGTGCATGGCAGAGAGATAGAAGGCTTGCTGTGCGCGCAGTCACTAGTACAGATCCTGGTTTGATCCCAGACAGCATATTGTCCCCTGAGCACCACCAGGGGTCTCCCTTGAGTATGACTGCTCAAACAAACAAACATACCCCCCTCCAAAATACAACAACAACATCAACCAACAGACAAAAGGCAAATTTGTGGAAGGAATTTCTTATTTTGAAGCATGTTGAAGTCAGTCAGAAACTCTGAAAGCTGTAAATTAATCTGCGGTCTTCCATTACTCTAACTTTTATCACCCTACACATCTTTTTCTTTATATCATTTAAATGCAAACCCTGATGAATGGCTAGATGCTCAAACATTTCCGACTGAAACTCAATCATGAACAACTTTGTATCTTATGGTGATTCAATTAAAAAATACACAAGAAATAAATGCAAAAGCTGGCAGGAGAGATAATACAGCTGGCAGAGCACTTGCCTTGTGTGCAGCCAACCTGGGTTCAATCCTAGGCACCAAACACTTCAAGTGATCCCTGAGCAAAGAGCTAGGAGTAAGCCCTGAGAACAGTCAAATATGGTCCCTGAAGCAAAAATAACAAATAACAAGTGAAAACCTTACCTTAATAATTCTACTTCATCCTTCAGTACATCCTCTTTCTATAATGGGAGATATTAATTTTTAAAAAAATTTAAAATTTTATTGAATCACCGTGAGATAGTTACAAGCTTTCATGTTTGGGTTACAATCTCACAATGATCAAACACCCATCCCTCCACCAGTGCACATTCCCCATCACCGATATCCCGGGTATACCCCCCCTTCCCCACCCTCCTCCTGCCTCTAAGGCAGACAATATTCCCCATAATCTCTCTCTACTTTCGGGCATTATAGCTTGCGACACAGACACTGAGAGGTCATCATGTTTGGTCCATTACCTAATTTCAGCATGCATCAAAGGGAGTTATTATTATAGTACATGAGTAATCAATTTTGCTCCTTCCAAAAGAAGGACGGCAAGATGAATTAAGTTGAAGAACATCAGTTTGCTTTCCGGGTGCTTTCTGCTCTGTCCAGTTTTAGAAGATGCTGGAAATAGGATAACCATGGTCTCTTTAGAGGATATGATTTACGTAGCTCCTGCTGTTAGTTATATTCTCCAAATTATCTATAGAAACACACATTCTGTAGATATAAATATTTTCTTAGAATCCTGTACATTGTTGGAGAGTCTTACAGTATTTTTATTGGCAGTCTGCTGGTTTTAAATCAAACAGTTCCTTTTTCATCTTATTATTTACAAGTTCCAGAATTTTCTTCATGCTCAAGTATCTTGTTTTTTTATTTAGGAATAGTTTTATTTAAAGAAATTATTTACTCATTTTTTTCAATTTATTTTACATTTTTGCCATATTTTTACAAATTCACATATAATTTGCTTTATAACCTGTTGAATAAATCTTTATGTTTAATTCATATTAGATCTACTTTATATAGTCACTTTCTGGTTTTAGTTTCCCTTGTTTGTGTTAAAGTCTTCATGACCACTAAACCTAAAGTACCCTCATTCTACCACACACTTTATAGAATTACTTTGCATTCCCACCTAGACTGTAAACTTGATAAGAAAAGAGACCTTAGTTTATTTGCTGTCATCTTTCAGTGGTGAGTGACAGTGTTTGATACTTAATAGAGACTCGGTATTTGTTGAATTAATATATGAATATTGATGAGAAAAGATATTCTGGACTCACACAGCGTCAGTAATGGGTTAGAGAAAAAAAAAACTTCACTGGGTTGAGTGAATGTGAGATTATTATGGAGAGAGAAAACAGTGTACTCCTTGAAAGTAAAAGGAATGTTGGCTACTGAGTAGAAAGAGAGATGGGTTTACAGAAAGATTTCTTAAGACAGCTGGGATCTCATCATATTTAGAGCTACCCATTAATAGCTATAGAATCTCAACGACAGTTATGTAAGTATCATCACCACCACACCTCTACCACACTACTTCCTATAAAGTATCCATTTTTCACCCCCTCACCGTGAATTCCATATTCCTCTACTTAGAATGTGAAGTCAAGGTAGTATTCCAAAACATGTTTTGAAGAAAATGAGAGGACAAGTGATTAAGGGCCTGCTCAAGTTGCAAGGATGTCCTTATATGGTACTGACAAAATTACAGGAAATTTCAGTCCACTATGGTTATTTGTGAAGTGTGTGTGACAAGGAGTGTAAAAGCAAGCCGAGTACAGTTTTTCTGCCAATACAAGAGGCCACATTAAAGATGGGACTGTATGAAGGTGCTTAGCAGTCAAACCAGGCCCTTGATATGACACTTTGTAGACACATGCTTGAAGAAAATTGTGGTTAGAAAGTCCAGGGCTGGGCAGATAAACTGATCTTGTGTGCTACATGGGAAGAACTTATAGAGATCAAATTTATTGACTTCTTGAGCTGCCCTGTGATAACCATTTTATTTCCATTTTCTCATTTAATGGTCTCCCCAACCTGTGAGGCAGGCACTACTGTGACTCCCCTTCTAGAAATGAGGAAAAGATCATGGAAAAGGAGCTCTGGAAAACTTCCCTAACAGAATACAGGTAGCCAGATCTTTCCAATTTCAAAACATGTTAAATACAGGCTGTAAAATATAAGCAAAAAGGTTTTATATAGTCACTGCAATGTTTCCAGTAGCTAATATTTAAAAATGATGTGACTTGCTATTTTTAAATAAATATAACATTTCTTAAGAAATTCAGATGATCTTGCAATACTGGGTTCATATTTTCTACTGGCTGCTCGACCTGAGTAGAGCCTGTTCTCTCTTAATAGGACGTCTATCTAGTTTTTTATAAAGTAGACTTGGTCCACTATTCTCATTTAAATAAAGTGAGAACCTCTCTAGATATTTTGTGTGTTGACCCCTATTTTATACTTATATGTTTCCTAACTTGATGCAAAAGGGCAATGCCAGAGTATGTCCACATTTAAAGCATAAGTTGAGTTGTGACAAGGCCATTTAACCAGGGCAGGGATCAAGTTGAACATGTGTGGCCCAATCCACAGGCAGACTTGCTAATGCTGAAAATCTTGAATCTGGTAATGGAACTAACTTCTGTTGGCCAAACGCCTTCTTGAAAATAAAGATCTGGAACCACAGGGAAAAAGTAACCTGGCTCTGTTCCTGAAATTGGGCATGCACAAGAAGTATTGAAAAAAACATAAGGCTTAATGTGATAGACTTCTTATTCTGGCAATAAAAGAAATGCAAGAAATGTCTCCATATATATACTCAGCCGCATTAGAAAAATAAATTATTATCAATTTGCAGGTATTTTAAGAAGTAATCCTTTATTCAAAAAGGAAGCTTGAACATTATTTTAGTATACTTTATTAGAAAACTTTCATATAGCTGACCTGAGTTCGATCCCTGGCACCCCATATAGTCCCCTGAATCCCACCAGGAGTGATCCCTAAGCACAGAGTCAGGAGTGATCCCTGAACACAGTTGAGTGTGGCCCAGGAAAACAAAATGTGCAAAAGAGAAAGATACTTCCATGAAGAAGACATACAAGTGCCAACAAGCATAAGAAAGTGCTCATTATCACTTATTATCCAAAAAACATAATAAAAACAGACATGTTCACTTGACATGTAGAAACTAGAAAGATCCATTGAAATTTGTCTCCCAATATGATGTTTTCAGGGTCATACAAGAAAATGTAGTAGATTGCAAATGCTTTACATATTGTAATTGATACAAAAGTTTTTTAAGTTGTTAAAGATATTTTATTATTTATTTATTCAATTTAATGCATCACCATGAGGCAGTTACAGACTTACAAACTTTCATGATTACATTTTAGTCGAACAATATTCAAGTACCCATGCCTCCACCAGTACCCATTCTCCACCACCAATGTTCCCAGTATCCCTCCCCCACCCCACCCCTCCCCACCCCCTGTCTCAGTGACAGGCACATTCCCTCTTACTCTCTCTCTCTCTCTCCTTTGGGTGTTATGGTTTGCAATACAGGTACTAGTAAATGATGGTTGGAGGGATCACTTGGAATGGTAGATGCGTGCTGACACACAAGGTTTTGAAGTGTTAGGTAAGTTTGCATATACAAAGATCCATGTGAACATGAGAAAAGAGATGTTAGCTCAAATATATAGAAAAATCTAGATTTCTCAGGGTCAATTCGGTTGTGTTTATAAAAGCAAATAGCAAGGGTCCAGGGAAATTGTTCAAAGGACTTGGTCACATAGCTGACATTCACAGGACTCTAGGTTCAGTCTCCAGCAGCTCGTAGCCCCCTAGCACTCCCCAAATAAAATAGTCAAATTCAACCAGTTACAAAACTGGTTTCTTAAAAGTCTGTTTTACGGGACAGCTTGCAAAATAACCAAGAGTAAAATAGAACATTTTTTTTATGTTTGTTGAAAAAGAAAGTTAAGTGAAAGCTATTGGCGTACAGGAAGGTCTTTTTTTCTGGAAAAATGACAACAATATTAGTTTGCAGCATGAAGGCTGAGTGGTAATAAGTAGAGATTCTTATTGCCAACCTTTCTTCCGCTGTCCTGAAATAACTAGGCCTAGGCCATCAGATTTATTATCTGGGTAAAGAGAAAAGTGGTGCTGAAAATAATGGAGTATGAGAAAAGAAGACATGCCCTAATTGTGCCCTGACAGGAAGATGACAGAATGCTCTTCTGCTTCTAGGAAATCTTGCATAACTTAACCTCCTGTCCTCATAATAGTGGGCATATTTGAGCCAAGATTCTGGTTTCTAAAGGAATTTTTTGTTGTTGTTGAAAGGAACCAGAACTCTTTGGATAAATTACTGACTCTAGAATTGGGGTGGAAAACAGTCATAATTCTCCTGGAGTTTTTTAGGTGCCAGAAAGTTTAAAAAGTATTCCAAAATGCCTTCAAAATTGATGGTAATATTTCAAGCTGATATAGGAAATGAACTGAAAGAATGCTCAATGACCAAAGCTATAGAAAATTGAGCCCAAAAATAAAGTAGCAATTGATAAAATAATTCTTGGGTTATAATGTTTCAAGTCACAATCCTGAACGCCATAATCCTGTGTTGAAATCTTGAAATTTTAAAATCTCTGAAGTTTCAAAAATCACAATCTCAAAAGGTTAAAGTCCTAAAGATATAATTTTAGAAAACTTTGTTTATTTTAGGGGCATTTATTTGCATTTCAAAAGGCAGGTTATTTGAGAAAAGTGAAAAATATAATAGAACATGCCACAACCCACTTCACACATTAAAATAGCTGTTAAGGGGATAAGGTTTATCTTTTACGAATGCAAATGTACAAAAGAGACATCTCTTTAGGTATTGAAGAAGCTTCAAACTCACTATGGTGTCACAAAAATCAATGTTGCATGTTGTGATAATACACTGGAGTAAAGTTAGTTAAAAAAATTTGAAAAAGTATAAAAGTATAAAATTCCTTGCCCCATTTTATTCATTTCCTATAAAAATTTTTGTATGGGTTGATATACATCAAATTGAGCCTCCCCCATCAACATTCTCTGTCTTCTGTGCCATTCTTCTAAATTATTTGGGGTACATGGAAATCTCTTTTTCATGCCATCATATACTGATTTGCAGAAATGATAGTGGTGAGTGAGCAGCAACACCCTTGTATATGTGTCTTCTTATCTCACCATGCACATGCTTATTTTCAAACTAGTCAGAAGCTTTTCTGTCTTATCCAGGGAAATGAGGCCTGAATTCATTCAAATCTCCTGGAATTTCCTCATCTGGAAGGAATCCTTATGCAGACAAGCATGTATTTTTAAACTAAAATCTTCCTTATTGTTGGATCGTGAGACCAATCTCCTCACATGAATTTTCTGCCAAATGGGAGAAGAATTAATTTAATTGGCAATAACTTGAAATTGACTTTTAGAAGTCTTGATTGCATCCAATTCCAAAATTATCACGATGGTTTGGGGATTCAAGTGAAATCCACTTTCTTCTGCAAAGTTCCCAGATCTTGAAATAGACATTTTTAACTTTCCCAGTCATTGATACATAAAAAGTGGATAAGTTCTAGTATTTTCAGATTTAACAACTATACAAGTATGACTTGTATAGTTAATTTTTTTTAAAAGAAAAATGGAGTCCACTTCAAAGTGTCATCCACGATCCAATGTGAAGCATTCTTTAATTTCTCTGTAATTTGGTGAATAGAAGTATAGCTTTTTAACAATCAAAGGTCTAAGGAGCATATTACAACACTGGGAGGGATCTATATGTCAACAAATTTCTGTGATTCAGAAGGTTGCTAATTTATCTACTTATTTTTTTTTCGGACTGGAGTGATAGCACAGCGGGTAGGACGTTTGACTTGCACGAGATTGACCCAGGTTTGATTCCTCTGTCCCTCTCGGAGAGCCCAGCAGGTTACCCAGAGTATCCATCCCGCCCGGCAGAGCCTGGCAAGGCTACCCATGGTGTATTCGATATGTCAAAAAACAGTACCAAGTCTCACGATGGAGACGTTACTGGTGCCCACTCGAGCAAATCGATGAACAACGGGATGACAGTGCTACAGTACTGTTTTTATTTTTATTCTCTGGGGCTAGTATAGGGATTATGGCACATGTCTTACATGTGACCAACCCCATTTTGATCCTTTGCATCACATGGTTCCCAACCTTCACTGGATGCATGCTTGGAGGTGCACAAGGATCATGGAATGCATACCTGGAAGCTCTTAGCACGTCTGGTATGATTCAGGTAGTCTCTGGCACTGCAGAATTGGAGCAGCATCTCATTCTTAGGCCCTTGCATTGAACTACTGGCCAGATTGGCTGGAAAATTCCAGAAGGGGCCCTGATCTCCTGAGCACTGCTTGGGAACCCTCCTCCGCCATGACAACCAGAATAAAATAATTATTTTTACCCTCTGATAAAGGATGATTTTAAAGATAAGCATAATGTTGTATGTTAAGGGTCAGTTATCATACATAATTGGTCATTTGGCAAGGGAGATTTCTAACATATTGTCTTACATTTTTAGTTTGCTCAGGATTTCTGATTTTTAGGATTTTGATCTTTTGAAAATTCAGATGATCAAGGCTAACATTAATAGAGATGTTATGTTGCTGGTAAATACATATTGATAGTGTGTACTTTTGACTTGATAAAAAATTCCACTTTTTGGTTCTTCCTCGAAATATATTCCCAAACTAATCATGAGGAAAACATCAGACAATGGTTTGACAAAAGCCTTACAAAATTTCTGAGTATTGCTCCTCTGAGCTATGAAGATCATCAAAAGCAAGGAAGAGCTGAGAAATTATCACAGACAAGAGGACTCTAAGGAGATATGACAACTAAATGTATTTTGGTATCCTCAATGATTGCCCAGAAGAAAAACGGACATTAGCAAAAACCACATAAATATGAATTAAGGATGGGCTTTATTTATTTATTTAAATATGTGCCAGTATTATTTATTTCAGTATGTGCCATACTGAAGCAAGATGTTAATAGTCGGGGAAACTGAGAAAGCTTTTGATGGGAATGTAAATTGGTGCAGCCTCGATGAGAAACTGAGATTCCCTAGAAAACAACTGAAAGATATATCCGTATTATCTAGCAGTAGCACTTCTAGGCACTTGTCTGAAGGATATGAAAACACTAACTTGAAAATATGCTTGCATCAGATCACATGGCCTTTTCTCCTGTAAGGGAGCATAATGGGACGCTCACCATCACCATGCCACGGGACTCTTCGAGAGGCTGTTTCACTTGGAACGCCCCAGAGGGGGGCAGATGAGACCCCTCCCCGCCCCAAGGGACCCAGCCCCAGAAGCCAAAAACCTCCAGAATCCAGCTGCCATGCTCACAGCCGCTCTCCACATGCTCAGGCAGAGCATCACCCCCAAGTAAATCTATTCCTGGACCACACAGCCCTGAACCACACACCCTACCCATACTCCAGGATTACTGCACCACATTTATATGGTTCAAAGTAGGAGGCAACCAATATTAGAGGGAAATATACATTTTTGCATATATGTATATACATATACATATATATAAATCACACTAGACTCAACCTTTAACAACATGTAAGTGATCTCTTAGAGAAGGGCTTAATGGTGCCTGGGTGAAATATAACAATCTCCACACTCTTTCCTCTATGGATAATTTTCCTGTAGCATTTTCAGCTGCTTTTCATAACAAACAATACAAAATATATTATTTCGGTTCTGCTTTGGGGCAGGGATTGGGGTTCAGGATGGAAACATCCAAAATATGGCTGTGCAAAGGTGTCATGGTGGTGGTATTGGTGTTTGAATATTAAATGTAATGAAATATTATGAAATACTTTATAAAATTTTAAAAATTATAAAAAAAGAAAAGAAAATATACTTGCTTCCTATGTTCACAGAATCATTATTCACAAGAGTTAAAACATAGAATCAATGGCCAAGGATATGACATAAATGGCTGGAGTGCATGCTTTGTATATGGAAGACCTGTGTTCAACACTCAGGTACCCCAAATACTGCCAGGAGTGGCCACCTGAAAGTTAAGGCAGGAGTAGCCCCTGAGTACTACCTCAAAACCAAAAGAAAAATCATGTCATCAGCCTAAATTCTCACTTATAGGTGACCAGATAAGTAGATGTGAGAGAATGGTATAGCCATATATCCAAAGCACAGACTCAACAACGCTGAAAGCAGGAGATCTAAGCTGCGACCACCTAACTTTGAAATGTGCCTGTCAAGGTGGCAGATGGAAGGGGAGAGGGTGCATGGGAACAACTGTGGAGAGAAGCTGATACTGGTAGTGGGATTGGTGTTGATATATTGTATGCCTAAAACTTAACTATTGGGAGTCAGAGTGATAGTACTCCGAGTAGAGCACTTCCCTTGCCTGCAGCCAACCTGGGTTTGATCCCTGGCAGCTTAATATGGTTGCCCAAGCCCTCCAGGAATGCTCTCTGAACACAGAGCCAGGAGTAAGACCTGAGTACTGTCAGGTATGACCCCCTAAACAAAATCTATCAATAGCATTGTAAATCATTGTAAACAAAACTATCAATAGCATTGTAAATCATCACTGTTACTGTCATCACTGTCATCCCGTTTTTCAATTTATTTGAGCGGGCACCTGTAATGTCTCTATTTCTCCCAGCCCTGAGATTTCAGCATCCTCTCCTTACTGTCTTTCCTAATGATTGGAGGCTCTTTCAGGGTCAGGGAATGAGACCTAGCATTACTGTATTTTGGCATATTGAATACACCACGGGTAGCTTGCCAGGCTTTGCCCATGTGGGCGGGATACTCTTGGTAGCTTGCTAGGCTATCTCAGATATATATATATATATATATATATATATACACATATATATGTGTGTGTGATTGTGTATATATATGTATATATATATATGCATTGTCGGGTGTGACCTCGTGGCATATTCGATATGCTAAAAACAGTAACAAGTCTCACAATGAAGACATTACTGGTGTCCACTCGAGCAAATCAATGAACAATGGGGTGCCGACAGTGATTATTTGCTTATAGCAATCTCTTTTGAAGGGGTTTTTTGTGAAGTTTTGAGCAAAATTGTCTGCTGTACAGACATTTTGAAAGTCAAGATGGAGGCCAGAAGGAGATCTTTTACTCTTTTTTGTTTTTTTGATTTTGTGTCACACCCTGCAATGCTCAGAGGTTACTCCTGGCTCTGAACTCAGAAATTCCTCCTGGCATTGCTTGGGGGACCATATGGGATGCCGGGGATCAAACCCAGGTCAGCAGCATGCAAGGCAAGTGCCTTACCCACTGTACTATCACTCGGCCCCATATACCTGGTGGTGCTCAGGGCTTACTCCTGATTCTGCTTAGGGATCACTCCTGGCAAATCTCAGGGGATCCCATGAAGTACTCGGGGGCTCCAACTGAGTGCAAGACAAACCCCCTACTGACTGTACTATCTCTCTGCTCCCCCTGCCCCCTTAAAAAATTTCTTTGCTGGGGAGTAACCCAGGATTGAGAATGAGGAGGGGAGAGTTTAAGAGGTCAGAACATTGTAAATCATGGTTCTTTAAATAATAAACAGATAAGCTACAGTTTTATATACTCAATTGAATATTATTCTGACATTAAACAATTAAGTTGTATCTTTGGGGACAAAATGGATGGGTTTTGGGGTATAAATGCTAAGTGAAATAATTAATGAAGTGAAAGATAATTGCTGAGTGATTTTACTCAGATGTAGAATACAAACGGTTAAGTGAGCTGGCAATATCCAACAAAACTAATTCCTAGACTCAGTCAAATCTGTGTTAACTACTAAAGTGACAGGAAAATGGGAAAAGAGTAATGGGGAAAGGGCCTACAGAAAGATAACACTGAAAGTTTGGTGTTCAGTGCAGTGTTTAATGCACATTGAAATATGAATCTATGCTATTGAAAATCTGTAGTATTGTAAACTAATTATACATCAAATAAAAATTAAACTTTAAATGAAAACATTTACTTATGTCTCATTCTAACACACTTCATAACTTTTGCTAACAATTATCCAGTTTAATGCCTGAAATGTCCTTCTTGTTATATTTGTATGCTAAAATTATTGTTTATCTTTCACAGCCAGCCCCCTGTGTCCCATGAAGTTATCTTTGTTTTGTTTCTGGTTTGTTTGTTTATGGGCCACATCTGGTGTTGCACTGGGCATACTCTCACCTCTGTGTTCAGGAGTTACTCCTGACAGTGCTCATGGAACCATATGGTGCTGGGGATGGAACCCAGGTCTCCCACATGCAGTGCGTACACTCAGCCCAATAAACTCTTTCCAACCCTTGAGCTGTCTTTGGTCTATACAGCCAGAATGATAGTTTTCCTCTTCTAAATTTCCAAATCAACTTGCTCATACCTTTCTTATGCCATTCATTATCTTGTATCTTCTGCAATAATTTTAATGTGAATAATTTTAGTTCCCCTTTGGCTTATAAATTCCTGGAAATAAGGGAGTGTTTTTAATCAGCAAATGTTGATTTAATGCCCAGTGCATGCCAGGAAATCTTTTAGGGCCAGAAGGCAACAAGGATGAGTGGAATTATTTCTGTTTTTAACCAACTCACAATCTGAAGGAGGAGGCATAATGCATAAAATTCTAATACAAACTACAGTGCAACGAATACTGTGGGGAATTAAATGTTGTGTGCCATATATATGCACCAGGAACTTCATGTGTATTCATTCAACTAATGCTCACAACATGCATGACTAGCATTGCAATTACATTTTGTAAGTGAAAAACTGGAGACTTGGAGCGACTAAATAACTTGCAGAATACTTAGAACTCAAACACAGATATATTGATGTAAAAACCCACACTTATCCATTATGTCATGATTTAGAATAATTTCAAGCATCTGATAAATGTTTAAGAAATATCACTTGGATGAATACCTGAAGCCTTTGCATTTGCTATCATATATATGCATACATAAATACATATATATCATATATATTCTATAAATGTTGTATAGCTCAACTTAAATGCAAATCAAAAAACTACATTTTATAGTACATACTTACTAATACATCCTCAACTACAATTCACAGTTGATCCTTTACTGCTTAATCTGACCTTTTAATTATTGATGATTCACTTGGAAACTTCTAAGCTGCTCCATATCAGTAACTCTGAGTTTGCCAAAAAAAACTGTGATACTGAACAACAAATTTAAAAAATGGTTTTCCTCAATTTTTCCTTTCAACAAAGTCTTGGTGAAAGCAACTCAAGATTTGCAATGGTTGAGCATTCTTTAGTTTGCTTTAATTCACTGATACAGTTATCAGCAAATATTTATTTAGCACCACGTATATAACATATTCTTCCAAGAACTGTCAGGGGACCAAAGTTTGATTAAAGGAGTGCTTATCAATGGCCATCATACCCAATTTCTTCTGTCTTCAAAACCCCACAGAAACAACTTCATTAATCAGCAAGAAAAGACAAAGTGAATTCACAGTTAGATATCACTACACATCTAGCAAAATGTCTATAATAAAAGTGTTGGCAGACCAGAAATTATTGGGTTGGCAAAGATGTGTGAAAACTGGAATTCGTATAGTGAAGGTAGGAGTGAAACTAGAACAATCACTTCAGAAAACTGCTTGGCAGTATGTACTAAAGCTAAGAGCACACATATCCAGAGAACCAGCAATTCCACTCTTCCACTCTTGAATATATTTCTAGCAGAATAGAGTGCATATTGGCAGAAAAAATAGACAAATGTGAGGTGGTTTATATCCACACTGTTCATAAAAGCTCCAAGCTGGAAACAACAGCAGAATAGATAGCAAAACTTGTGACGTATTCACATAATAGAATGCTGATGAAAGTGATCAGCTTGTTATTCATATGACAACATAAATGAATCTCCTTAAAATAATGTTGGATGACAAAAGTGAGGTCCAAAAGAACATATGGTGTTTTGTTCCAATTATATTAAATTCAAAAGTAGACAAAACTAATGAATGCTTTTAGAAATGAGGTTTATGCAGTGACGTGAGTGAGTGGTATAACCATATATCCAAAACAGAGATTCAACAGAATTGAAAAACATGATATCTAAGTGGCGGGCAGGGGAGAAGTGGTGGTTGGGGAGGGAATCTGGGAACACTGGTAGAGGAAAGTTTACACTGGTAGAGGGCCCGGTGTTGAATTATTGCCTAACACTCAATTATCAGTGACTTTGTAAGTCAAGATTCTTTAATAAAAAACAACTGTCACTGTATCACTGTCATCCTGTTGCTCATCGATTTGCTTGAGCAGGCACCAGTAACATCTCCTTTGTGAGACTTGTTACTGTTTTTGGCATATAAAATATGCCATGAGTAGCTTGCAAGGCTCTGCCGTGACCTAATTTTATACAGACTTGAAATTATTAAAAACCCCTGCCAAGGTCATACCACTAAAAATGACAGAGCTTAACCAAGAAAGAGAGTTCAAGTGGTAGAGCACACAATTAGCTTGAGAGAGGCCCTGGGTTTCATGGCCTAGCACCCATGAGTGCTGGACACCATGGATTGAGTTGCTAAGCTTTGCCAACAGATGTGCTAGGACTTCAAGAACTTTTACTGTGGCTCTCTTAAAAATTAAGGATTCCCCTCCAAAGAAATGAGGTTTATAGTTAGACAGCATGAGAGGGGCCCATAGGGAGCATCTGGGGGTTATGGTACTGTTATATTTCTTTTTTAAAATTGAATCACCTGGAGATAGTTACAAAGCTTTAATGATCCGGTTTCACTCATACGATATTCCTATACCCATCCCTCCAACGGTGCACATTCCCCACCACCCACCCAAATCCTGCCTCTAAGGCAGACACTTTTCTTCTTTGTCTCTCTCCTTCTGGGCATTATGGTTTGCAATACAGATACTGAGAGGCCATCGTGTTTGGTCCTTTACTCACTTTCAGCATATATCTCCCATGCAGAGATATCCCTTCCAATCATCGTTGTCTTAATGGTCCATTCTCTATCCCAACTGCCCTCTCCCCCAGTCCGTGAGGCAGGTTTCCAACTGTGGACCAATTCTCTTGGCCCTTGTTTCTAATGTCATTGGGTGTTAGTCATACTATGGTTTTTATATCCCACAAATGAGTGCAATCATTCTGTGTCTGTATGACTCATTTTGTTCATCACAAAACTCTCCATATCCATCCATTTATAAGCGAATTTCATGACTTCATTTTTTGTTAACAACTGCGTAGTATTCTGTTGTGTAGATGTACCAAAGTTTCTTTGTTCAGTCAGCTGTTCTTGGGCACTTGGCTTGTTTCTAGCTTATTGTGAACAGCACTTCAATGAACATACAAGTGCAGATGTCATTTCTGCTGTGTGTTTTTGCACCCTGGCAGTATATTCCCAGAAGTGGTATTGCTGGGTCATATGGAAGCTCAATTTCTAGTTTGAATAACACCCATATTGTTTTCCAAAATGGTTGGACCAGTCGGCATTCTCACCGACATTGAAGGAGAGTTCGTTTCTCTCTGCTTTCACACCAGCACTGGTTGTTTTTGTTTTTTTGATGTGTGCCAGTCTATGTGATATAAGATGATATCTCATTGTTGTTTTGATTGATATCTCCCTGATTATTAGTGATGTAGAGCATTACATTTTCATGTGCCTTTTGGTCGTTTGCATTTTTATTGAGGACATATCTGTTCATTTCTCTCCACTTTTTGATGGGGTTGTAGGGTTTTTATTTGTAAAGTTCTACCAGTGCCTTATATATCTTGGATATTAACCCATTATCAGATAGGTCTTATATTAAAAAAAAATTCCCATTCCACGGTCTATCTCTGTATCTTGGTCACCATTTCTTTTGAGGTTCAGAAGCTTAATGTAGTCCATATCTTGACTATTGTACTGAGTGATAACAATGAATACTGATGCGCATTTGTCCTTTTGAGTGTTTTTATTTCTTGGGTTTAGGTGCTCAAAAGTGAAATTGCTGGGCCATATAATTGTTCAATTCTGTGTTTATTGAGAACTCTTCATGCTGTTTTTCAAAGGGATTGTACCAGACAATGTTCCCCCCAACTTTGGATGAGAGTTCCATTCTCACCACATCCCCACCAACACAGATTGTTCCTACTATTTTTGATATGTGCCATTCTCGTTGGTGTGAGATGGCACCTCATTGTTGTCCTGATTTGGATTTATTTGATAATAAGTCATAATGAGCATTTTTGTATATATTGGCCATCTGTCTGTTTTACTCTAAGAAATGTCTATCCATTTCCTCTCATCCCTCCACAAGTGCAGATTCCCCACCACCAATATCCCTGCATACCCCCCTTTCCCACCCTCCCCCTGCCTCCATGGCAGACAATATTCCCCATACTCTCTCTCTACTTTTGGGCATTATGGCTTGCAACACCGACTTTTAGTTTTAGCCAGTGTTTTTTTTTTGCCATTAAGAAGCTCTTTAATTTTATGTAATCCCATTTGTTTATTTTCGATTGTGTTGCCTTTGTCAGTGCTATTAGATCATTAAAGACACCTTTGAGGTCCAAACCTTTAAGTGTTCTGCCTATATTTTCCTCAGTGTACTTTATAATTTCAGGTTGGATCTCAAGGTCTTTGATTCAACTTGATTTGGCTTTTGTGTGAGGTATAAGATAAGGATGCAACTTTAATTTTTTAGATGTAGTTATTCAATTTTCTCAGCACCTTTTAAAAAAATTTTAACCAGCACCATCTCTTGAAGAGGCTATCTGTAGGATAACATTGGTTTGTCCTTTCTGCCTTGCTTCAGAGAGCTTAGGTTTATTGTGTTACTCCCATCACAGTGCTCTCATTCCTCTCTGTTTATTTGTAACTTCTTTGTGCTCTGTTAACTTGTAAATATTATTTTTCTCTTCTCTTTAAGTCCTTTCCATAATTAATTCAGAGCAATATCATTTTTGTATGGGCACAAGAAGACAATGCTATGCTTTTATAACTTGGGAGTTAATGCACTCTCAATGATATTTACCTCCTGGGCATCTGTTCTCTCGACTTAAGCCTCAGTTGCCCTAACTTCCTAGCATCCCCCAAAGCAGGGCCCAACGAGGGGCTGTATGGACCCAGAGCAAGCAGTGAGCTATGTGCTACCCTGGCATCGAGATGGGCCTGGCTAAAGTGTCATAATGCTTAACTATAAGTTAAGAGCTTAGTCATGGACAAATTATGTCATGATCCGAAAAGTAATAACTAGATTTGGACCCTGCTAGGATTAGGAATGATTAATCTGGCCTTAGCACTGTAGTCTGAGTCTGTGGCAAGATGTTCCCAGGAGAGCTGCCCTACAAGCCTCATTGTATCTCTTACTGTGTCCAAACAAAAATAACTATTATTAAGATGTTAATTAAGATGTTGAGTTATTGGATGAAGGAGAAGAGGACCCCTAGGTGGTATTTCCACCCTTAATCCTGGTGGGCAGTCAGGAAGGGCTTTCTTATGTTGATTTTGCTACCGGACTGGGTATAGCATTGTCCAAGAGTGCTAGGCGTAGAGAGAGGAGAGAGTTGGAGGAGTTGGGAGAGCTAGCAGGGAGCAAGATGGAGTGCGGAGAGATGAGCAGGAGAGACAGGAGGAGACAGGAATGAGGAGCAGTGTGAGGCTAGAGTGGGGGGCTCAGAGACACTGAAACAGGCACGGGGGAGAATGGAATAAATGACAACTGATCAATCAACCGGCTTGGCCCTTGTTTCCTCCTCCGTCTGCCTATGGCACAGGCCGCCCCGGCTGGGTGAGCAGCCCGAGACCATCGAACCTAGGCAGTGAAGGGGAGAGCTGCCGGGGCCTACCCTGGCAGCCTCAGAGATTATATAGCTATCTTTACTCCATTTCATGTTGAGAATCGGTGTTTTAAAAACAATCTTTTAAGGGTATAGTTCTGATGAAAAGTCACTCTATTGGGATATAACTTTTTTGTTTTTGGGCTACATCTGGCTGTGCTCTGGTCTTACTCCTGGCTGTGAACTCAGGGATAACTCCTGGGAGGGCTCTTGGGACTATAAAGGATGCTGGACTATAAAGGTTAACTGCATGCATGGCAAGTTCACTACCCACTGTGATATCTTTCGGGCCCCTTGAGGTGTAATTTATATGTTAAAACTGTCTATTCAGGAGATGGAGATATAGAATGTGGTTGACCTGGTTCAACCCTTGGTATGACATACCAGGAATGATCCCTAAGGACAGAGACAGGAATAAAGCCTGAGAACTGCTAATTGTAATTAAAAAAATAACCTGCCTATTTAATGTATATAATTCAATTTGTTTGGGAATGAGTATACAACTATAAAACCACAGCACCATCAAGGCCATAAACAGATCCACCACCTTCCAATATTTCCTGTAACCCTCAATGGTAGTGCTAGTAGTAGTAGTAGTAGTAGTAGTAGTAGTAGTAGTAGTAGTAGTAGTAGTAGTAGTAGTAGTAGTGATATTAATAGTAGTAGCAGCAGCAGTATACTGTGTGTGATAATAAAACTAAAGTAAGAGATACCCTTTCAGGAAATTGTTAAACACACAGAAAGACATATATACAAGTGATTAAAGCCAGGGTCCAGTGATAAAATGTAACTCATTGGTGGAAGACCTGCTGTGTATTGCAAAGTTGTGAGTTTGGTTTTCAGAACCACCTCATTTTACTGAATTTGATCACCAGCACTACAATATGGGATCCCCAAGGCCACAACAAGTGTGATAACTGGTATTCTCAGGAAACAAATATTATTAAAACAAGACTCTCCAAAGCCAAAATATAACTGAGGGAAAAAAGAATGACGTATTATCTTCCCTGCCTTTAAACTACATTGCAAAGTTATAATATTCAAAACACTACAATATTGGCATTAAAATGATGCAAATCAATGGAATAGAATTAGAGTTCAAAAATAAATCCACACATGCATGGGCAGTTAAAGCATAACAAAAGATAAAAGAACATACAAAGGAGGAAAAAATCTGTTAAAGAAATAGTTTGGGGAAATGGGATAGTCATATGTAAAAGAATGAACCTAGAATATTCTTCTACTTCATACACAAATATT
The DNA here is from genome assembly GCF_027595985.1 of Sorex araneus. NCBI lineage: Eukaryota > Metazoa > Chordata > Mammalia > Eulipotyphla > Soricidae > Sorex > Sorex araneus. The sequence goes on along the minus strand of NC_073313.1, from coordinate 60,792,464 downwards.
AATTAGAAATATATTAAATAAAGATGGAGATGTAGGGCCTGAAATTATAAAAACACATAGAATAAAGTGCAAGCAATACATTCCACATTGGCTTCAGTGTGCATAATGAGTATTCATATGTGAGTATGATATTGAGGTGCAGAATGTTATATTAAGTAAAATTATCCAGATAGACCTCATTGAGAAAGTTACATTTAAGAAAATATTTGAAGGAAATAGGGGTGTTAACATGAAATTCCAGCAAGATGACTTTCTAGGAAGAGAGACTCTTAATGCAGAGGCCCAGGGGCAATAGTGAAGTTCACATGTTCAAGGAAATACAAGGATAGTATGACTGCATAGTGGGAACAAGGTAAATGGCAGAAGAGGAACAGATGGGAAACAGAAAAGATGACCAAATAGGATTGCTATCCAAAAAAAGAAGAAAGACATGGTAAGGTGGGCTAGAGAAAAATATAAATAATTTAATTTTAAACTTGTTGAGTTTGAGGTACCTTATATTCACAAATAGCCTTATATATACTCTTTATTAACAACTTTAAAATGAAAACAACTAAAATGTCACTCAATATATGGAATAATGGACACATGTGCTATATCCATACAGTGTAATACTATGCAACTTAAATAACAATAAACTAATGGGTGTTTGATCATTGTGAGATTGTAACCCAAACATGAAAGCTTGTAATTATCTCACGGTGATTCAATAAAATTAAAAAAATTAAAAATTAAAAAAACAATAAACTAATGATACATACAATCATGTTGATGAATGTAAAAATCCCATATGAAAGAAGATAGACTCAAATGGCTGAAGACTACTTTTATTTATATAACATTCTTTAAGAACCAAAACTAAAGAGAGAATATAGATAAGCAGTTATCAAGGAATATAGAAGTCATACTACACAGTGACATGAAGGAACTTTTAGAAGTTTTGTAAATGTTATACTTCTTTGTAGTGATAGTCACACAACTCGGTGTTTATTAAATCTCATTGAACATACACTAAAAGGTTAAATTTTGTTATTTATAAACTATTAGAAAGTAAATATGATTATATATATGTGTGCGTGTATCTTATCCTCCAAGGTGCTTGTTAGAACACATTATAGTTCGATAAATGTCATGGATATAAGACGATGTTTGAAATAGTGAAGAGAAATTGCTTTTCATGACTCAAATCTGCTCCCATGTCTTGTATGAGTTAGTAATAATAACCTTTATTTGATTCTAAGTGTTAGTTCCTGGAAGTGGTGACCAACGTAGTTATTACCTCAAATTCACAATATATTTAGTATAAATCTAGCAAAACAGGTTTTTACTGTTTTTTTTAAAAGAGTTTTGCATCTTTGGGTTTTTATTTAGAGGCAGCATTAAAAGGGTACATCTTTAAATATCAGCCTTCGATATTCTACATTTGCATATTCTGAAATCAGCCAACGTTATTTTAGAGACTTGTAGCTTTAGAATACCCTCAGAATTCTTATAGAGACCATAAAAGGGAAGTAGCCCCTCTTAGCCTCTGCCCTCCTGCAACATTTCAGACAAATGCAAGAATTATGATACCTTTTCATATAGAAGAAATCCATAGAGTTTTGATGGCTTAATTATAATTAATATTTATATATTGAAATCCTAAACACTTAAGGACAATATTATATATTTAGATGCCATGTGACATATACTCAAAATTTGTCTGATTTTGCATGGCTCTAAATCTCTCCCAGTGTCCAGAGAGATAGCTCAATGGATAGAGCATATGTTTTGAATTCAGAAGGCTTGAGTTCATTTCATGGTCCTCTGGGCATTCACCAGGAGGACTCCTGAGCAATGAGCTATGAGTATGCGGCCCCTCAAAATCAGGCAAACACAAATTAAATCTTCACCAGATTTTTGGAGCTCCCAGTTCTCTTTATTAGCCTTTATTGAAAATTATAGTGTTACCTGATGAACAATAGTCCATAATTCAGTGTGTTTAAATTGATTAGAGTTAAAGAAATCACTCTGACTGCAAGCTCCTGTAGCTTATCTTAATACCACATGAGCATTGAAACGAGAGCCTTTAATTAGCAAGCCATATGTCTTTGCTGCATATATGAGCCCCACCAATAGTCAAAATTTATTAACTTATTTCCATTGTCTTTTGTCTCATATGTCATTTCCTTCCTCTGTACAATTGCTATTGTTTTCCCTTCTGTTTGGAGTGCACCTTGCCTTCTCGGTATGTCTGTTCTTCAGTATGTCTTCTCAGCATGTCTCCCATTCTTTAAGGCCAAGTCAAGTCCAATTGTGCATAGCCAGAGGGGCTCCTGAGACTGCCCTGGAATACTTCCTCACTCCATGTCTATCCTGAATGATTTATAGGTCTCTTCAGAGTCCATAGTGATGGAAGGAGGAGAAAGATTCGTTATCTCTAAACCTGATGATTCCTACATCTCTCTGCTACCTGCACTACATGTTTTATCTCTGGGTCTCCCACAGTGATATGCTCAGGATGGGCAATTGGAAAAGCTTTGCTAACATAAAGCACCAAAATTCAGGGTGAGGAAATGATTGAGATTCTGCTCTCTGCATAGGCCCATCAGACAAATTTTGAGTATATGCCACATTGCATCTAAATATGTAATATTGTCTTTAAGTGTTTAGGATTTCAATATATAAAGTTTAATTATAATTAAGCCATCAAAACTCTATAGATTTCTTCTATCTCTACATAGAAATTGAAAAAAGTTTGACAAAACTGAGTGTCTGTTTGAATTTGTGAAACTCGTGGATTTTGATTGTTTAAAAAAAACACTTCTAAACAGAAGGGAAATGAGTCATATTTAATTTAAAGAGTTCATTTGATTACTGGTGAGATATACTATTCCCTGTATAAATGGCAGCAAATGTCTGTATTGTCAATTAGAGAAAGGAACACAAATGTGGAAGTTGAATTCATACCTCAACTGATTTGAAACCTGAATTATTTACTATTGAGATTTATTTGAGATTAGGTCCCTCTGCTTAAACACTAAATCAAGCTTAACAGGAGGAGATATTGCAAATAAACAATGTCCTCTCAAATTGTGTTTTTAATACTTTCATTAAAGAGGAAATATAGCTGATCATTTTATTGTAGACATTGATGGCTCTATAAATTTTTATGAGCCATGCACTATAATTCATAACCCTTTATCAGAGAAAGTGCTCTGAGCTGTTTTGAGATGTAGCAGGGCTTATAAAGCATTGGGCATGCCCAGAAGGTTCTACGTTCCAATCTACTTTCTGCTAGGGACTTAGGCTAGTCCCTTTTATTTCCCAGACCTTGTATCCATTTCTAGAGAGAAGTGAATTATGTTTTTCCCCTTTTATTTCAGTTAAGTAAAATAGTTTTATTGAGCGAGGATGCTAATCCTAAAAGAGATGAAAGGCTCAAAAGGAATGGAAATTTGTGGGACTGGAGCAATAACGCAAGGTGCTTGCCTTGCATACAACCAATCTGGGTTCGAGCCCCAGCATCCCATATGGTCTTCTGAGTGCAGGGCCAGAAGTAGCCCCTGAGCACTGAAAGCTGTGGCCCCAAAACAAAGACAAAAGCAAAGGAAATTAGTGTTCCAAAAGAAGGGCATAGGTGATCCCAGAATGTGGTGCTGTAAAATAATGGAGAAATGATGTGTCCAGATTTGGGAGAAAGGAGACCCCTGAGTGAAGTTTGTCTTCTGTTTTGATATTCTTTTTAAATTAATTTTAACTTAGGCACTGTGATTTCCAAAGTTGTTCATAGTTGAGTTTCAGGTATATGCTTTTCCAGAGCCTACCCTGTCACCAGTTTCAACTTCAGTCTGCTAATGCCTCCCTTCCCCCTCCAATGCTTCAACCTGCTTTCTGGATAGGCACATTTTAAAGTTTGGTTATTGTAGTGTAGGTATTATGCTTTTAGAGTTGCTGGTTATCTGGCTCATATAGAAAGTTGTACTTGGGTAATTAAGCTAAGAGTTAGTAGGGTGTAGGCTACACAGGGCCTTATTTTATCATTCTTTTGGGAGTAGGGCACAGCCAGCAGTCTTAGGGCTTACTCCTGTCAGGGATTGGGGAACCATATGTGGTGCTAGGAATCAAACCTGGGGCGTCGCTGTGCAAGGCAAATGCCCTAACAGCTGAGCTGTACTATTGCTACACCTCTGTTATCATTCTTTTTTTTTTTTGCTTTTTGGGTCACACCCGGCAATGCACAAGGGAAACTCCTCTATCTACACTCAGAAATTACTCCTGGCAGTGCTCGGGGACCATATGGGACGCTGGGAATTGAACCCAGGTCAGCCGCATGCAAGGCGACCACACTATCTGTTGTGCTATCACCCCAGCCCCTTTTATCATACTTGATTGTTATTGTTTATGTCTCACCTCAGCCTATAGTGCTTTAAAATACTAATAACTTAAAATACTGACATCGTGTCGATATTTTTCAAATAAATTTGGCATTTCAACTCCCTGGATGCATTAACCTTATCATTATCATGGTGAGTCAAATTAAAGTCAAACAAGAAAATGTCAAACTTCTGTCAAGTTCCTTGCTTGCACTCTCCTAAACTAATTCACTCATTGCTTACTTGGATTGGGTATCAATGGATACCCAGAATTTGTATTACTAGCACTAAGAATCTGGTGAGCATTGCCATTTTGAAATGTTGATTCTCCCTATCCATGAGCAGGGGATATCTTTCCATTTCCTCATGTCCTCTTTTATTTCATGGAGTAGCGTTTTATAGTTTTCTTTGTAGAGGTCCTTTACTTCTTCAGTTAAGCTGATTCCAAGGTACTTGATTTTCTGGGGCACAATTGTGAATGGGATTGCTTTTTCATGTCCCTTTCCTCTGTCTCATTGTTTGCAAATAGGAAGGCCATGGATTTTGGGTATTGATTTTATAGCCTGCGACTTTACTTTACAAGTCTATTGTTTCTAAGAGTTTCTTAGTAGAGGTTTTAGGCTTTTCCAGATATAGTATCATATCGTCTGCAAATAATGAGAGTTTGATTTCTTCTTTTACTACTTGGATGCCCTTAATAAATTTTTCTTGCCTAACAGCTATTGCAAGTTCTTCCAGTACTATATTGAACAGCAGTGGTGAGAGTGGGCATCCTTGTCTTGTCCCTGATCTTAGAGGAAAGGCCCTTAGCTTTTCCCCATTGAGGATAATACTTGCCATAGGTTTGTGGTAGATGGCTTTGATTATCTTGAGGAAAGATCCTCCAAAACCCATTTTGGTGAGAGTTTTCATCATGAATGGATATTGGATCTTGTCAAATGCTTTCTCTGCATCTATTGATATGATCATACGGTTTTTATCTTTACTTTTTTTGACATGATGGATTATGTTGATTGATTTCCGAATGTTAAACCATCCTTGAATCCCCAGGATGAATCCCATTTGGTCATGGTGTATGATCTTTTTAATGAGTTTTTGGATTCTATTTGCTAATATTTTGTTGAGAATCTTTGCATTGGTATTCATCAGGGATATTGGTCTATAATTTTCCTTTTTTATGGTGTCTTTGTTTGCTTTTGGTATTAGGGAGATATGTGCCTCATAGAAACTGTTTAGGAGGGTTCCTGTTTTTTCAATTTCCTGGAAAAACTTGAGGAGAACTGAGAACAGGTCCTCTTCAAATGTTTGGAAGAATTCGCCAGTGAATCAGACTGGACCTGGGCTTTTGTTTTTGGGGAGACTTTTGATTACAGTTTCGATTTCCTTGGTATTAATGGGTCTATTCAGGTATTCCAGGTCTTCTTGGTTCAGTCTTGGGAGATAGTAGGAATCAAGGAATTCATCCACTTCTTTTACGTTCTCTTGTTTCGTGGCATACAGACTTTCAAAGTAGTCTCTGATGATCTTTTGAATCTCCTTGGTTTCTGTTGTTATGTCCACCTTTTCATTTCTGATTAGGTTTATTAGGGTTTTCTCTCTTTCTTTCTTTGTGAGTCTTGCTAGCAGTTTATCAATCTTGTTTATTTTCTCAAAGAACCAGCTCTTGGTTTCATTGACCTTTTGGATTGTTTTCTGGTTTTCCATGTCGTTAATTTCTGCTCTAATTTTTATTATTTCTTTCCTTCGGACAGGTTTGGGTTCCTTTTTCTGGTACTTTTCTAAGATCTTGAGCTGTGAAGTCGAGCTATCTATGTAGGCCCTTTCTTCCTTCCTGAGGAATGCTTGCAGAGCTATAAATTTTCTCCTTAACATGGCTTTAGCTGCGTCCCATAGGTTTTGGTAGCTCGTGTCTTCATTCTCGTTTGTTTTGAGGTATCTCTTGTTTTCTTCCTTGATTTCCTTCCTGACCCACTCATTGTTCAACACTGAACTATTTAATTTCGAGGTGTTTGCTTTGGTTCTCCATGTCTGTGTGTGATTAGCTTCTATCTTCAGCACATCATGGTCTGAAAAGATAGTTGATACAATTTCTATTTCTCGCGATCCCTATAAAAATACTCATGAAATTCTTCAAAGAAATGGATCAAGCAATCCTGAAATTCCTATGGAACAACAAACGCCCATGGATAGCTAAAACAATTCTTGGGGAAAAGATGATGGGAGCCATCACCCTCCCCAACCTTAAACTTTACTACAAAGCGGTAACAATTAAAACAGCTTGGTATTGGAACAAAGGTATAGCCGCAGACCAGTGGAACAGGGTGGAATATCTCTACACACAACCTCAAATGTATGACCATCTAATCTTTGATAAGGGAGCAAGAAATGTAATGTGGAACAAGGAAACTCTCTTTAACAAATGGTGCTGGCATAACTGGACAACCACATGCATAAGAATGGGCTTAGACCTTGACCTGACACCATGCACAAAAATCAAATCAAAATGGATTACAGACCTCAACATCAGACCACAATCCTTAAGGTACATGGAATACAAGGTCGACAAAACCCTCCATGATATTGAAGCTACAGGTATCTTCAAAGATGACACGCAACTGACCAACCAAGGGGAAACAGAGATAAACAAATGGGACTATATTAAAATAAGAAGCTTCTGCACCGCAAAAGATACAGTGACCAAAATACAAAGACAATCTACAGAATGGGAAAGGATATTCACCCAATACCCATCCGATAAGGGGTTGATATCAAGGGTATATAAAGCACTGATTGAACTCTACAAGAAGAAAACATCCAACCCCATCAGAAAGTGAGGTGAAGAAATGAATGGAAAATTTTCTAAGGAAGAGATATGAATGGCCAAAAGGCACATGAAAAAATGCTCTGCATCACTAATCATCAGGGATATGCAGATAAAAACAACCATGAGATACCACCTCACACCACAGAAAATAGCACACATCCAAAAGAACAAAAGCAACCGCTGTTGGAGAGGATGTGGGGAGAAAGGGACCCTTCTACACTGCTCGGGGGAATGCTGACTGGTTCAGCCCTTTTGGCAAAGAATATGGACGCTTCTCAAAAAATTAGAAATTGAGCTTCCATTTTATCCAGCAATACCACTTCTGGGAATATATCCCGGAGAAACAAAAAAGTATAGTCGAAATGACAACTGCACTTATATGTTCATCGCAGCACTGTTTACAATAGCCAAAATCTGGAAAAAAAAACCTGAGTGCCCGAGAACAGATGACTGGTTAAAGAAACTTTGATACATCTATACAATGGAATACTATGCAGCTGTTAGAAAAGATGAAGTCATGACCTTTGCATATAAGTGGATCAATATGGAAAGTATCATGCTAAGTGAAATGACTCAGAAAGAGAAGGACAGACATAGAAAGATTGCACTCATCTGTGGAATATAAAATAACAGTGTAGGAGATTAACACCCAAGAATAGTAGTATATAATACAAGGTCGTTGGCTCCACGGCTTGGGAACTGGCCTCACATGCTGGGGGAAAGGCTGCCCGGATAGAGAAGGGAACACCAAGTAAAATGTGGTTGGGGATCATACGCAGGAAGAGAGATGCGTGCTGAAAGTAGACTAGAGACTCAACACAATGGCCACTCAATACCCCTATCACAAACCACAACACCCAAAAGGAGAGAGAGAACAAAAGGGAATGCCCTGCCACAGAGGCGGGGTGGGGGGGGGACGGGATTGGGGGTGGGAGGGATACTGGGTTCACTGGTGGTGGAGAATGGACACTGGTGGAGGGATGGGTTCTCGAACGTTGTATGAGGGAAACACAAGCACGAAGAGGGGTAAATTTATAAATGTACCCTCACGGTGACTCACTAATTTTAAAAAATAAATTAAAAATAGAGAATATGGTGAGCACACCCCTGTCACTTGTAGCTCATCCAAGCCTTGGAAGTCTATCCAGATCGATTCATGGGAACAAAATATGACTTTCTCATGTCTGGATATGTGGACACATCAGCAGAAGTAAAAATAATATACTGATTTAGGCATAAAAAGAAGTCATCCAACTTTCAGAGAATACTATCTCCCTGTTATCCAGATGTTTCAATGTCATGTTCTGGGCCTTATTAAAGCAGGTAGATCCAATTGGGGCCATATAATTTGGTTGACTGTGAAAAAAGAAATAGCGTATGCAAACAAAAGTTTCATGTCTGATGAGTTAGCATTGCTAGTCAAACAATTCTCTCTCTGTAATCATTTACGTGATTATATTTTCATGATTTTAGTGACATTCCCACCTGATCCAAGAAGGAAGAAGGTGGGGTGACAGTTTTTAACCTTAATGATGCGCTGCAAATTAGCCAAGTTCAGAATGACAATATTAACAAGTTTGACTGCAGAAATTAATCAAGGGAGTAGTCATGTTTCCTGGAATTGTTTTGAATTTGGTGCCAATATGTATTTCTTTAAAGTTATATTTTTGCAGTTAATAGAGCCTCCCTCCTAATAGCCTTTTCTTTTAAATCAGTGCTACTCTGAAGAACTAGTAATAAAATTTTAAGGAAAACTAAGGAATATTTTCCACTTTTCTCATTTTTTAACCCAGGCTTTCATTTACTCAATAACTTTCTCAACCAAATTCTTTCTTTAATTTTTCATAGTGAATCACCATGAGGTACAGTTACAGACTTACAAACTTTTGTGCTTGTGTTTCAGTCATACAATGCTCGAGTGCCTATCCCTCCACCAGTGCCCATTCTCCACCACCAATGATGATAAGTGATGCCGAAAATTTTTTATGTGTCTATTGGAAATCTGTCTGTCTTCCTCTGAGAAGTGTCTATTCATTTCCTCTCCTCATTTTTGAAAGGAGTTTTCTATATTTTTATTGATCTTTGTGAGTAGTTTATATATCCTTGACATTAAACCTTTACCTTATTGTTGAATGCAAATATTTTTCCATTTAGTTAGCTGTCTTTTAGTTTTAACCTATGTTTCTTTTGTCATTCAGATTTTAAAAAATTTTATGTCGTTCAATTTGTTTACTTTTAATTGTGTTGCCTTTGCCAGTGGTATCGGATCATTAAAGAAACCTTTGAGATCCAAATCTTGAAGTGTTCTAGCTATATTTTCCTCAATGTACTTTATAGGTTCTGGTCAGATCTCAAGATTTTGATCCATGTTGAGTTCACTTTTGTGTGAGGTGTAAGATATAGATCCAGAAACCTCATTTCTTATAGGCCAACTCTCATATCAGTGTATGTTGCTATTGACCATTTATTATTTCTTTGTTACTTTATATTTCCCATGTGAAGATCATTCTGTATTTGTCTCTTTCCCTCTGACTCATTTCATTCAGCATGCTGCCATTAGGATATATCCACCTGGTGATGAATTGTAGGATCTAACTTTCTTAGTTGAGTAACATCCCATTGATATATACTGGAGGCAATCCACGTTGACAGATGAGTGGATAAAGATGATATGGTATATGTACAAAATTAAATGCTACTTTAAGAAAAATCTTTCTTTTTGGTACAACATGAATGACACTGGAGGGGGTAATGATAGATGAAGTAAGACAGAAGGGGAATTGCAAGTACTACATGATCTCATACATAAGCAGTGTATTAAAAAACAATGCAAAGGAACGGAGAATTTCGGATAAAAGCAAGCCCTTAGACTCTCTCAAAGAACTGAGAGAGGGGACTAGAAGAGAAGGATCCTATGTATTGTGTAAATATTGGCACTTCCAAGGTTATTATAGTACTGTAACATTGCACCCTTAAAACATATGACTTTATAACCCAATAGTGTAACCCAATGTTACCTTGTAATGCAATGTTACTGGAATAAAATTAATTTTTATTGTAAATAAATGAATAGAAGCAAACAGGCTTTATCAACCTCAACCATACCAAATAAAAGGTGTGATTCTGAAAATTATAACACAGTAAATGGCAGATCCCAAATAAACATGCCACAAAGCTTTTCTGTACATTCTCACAAAGTACCACCCCACTGAAGAACTGCCCTTACCAACACATGGCTAAACATGGTACCACTCCTTGAGGAACATTATCACCACAGGAAAAAGTGGTGTGAATGTGGGGAATCACATCACGAGACTAGGAGGCCAACTGGTAAAATGGATCCTCAGAAAGGAATCAAAGTCTAAAAAGTGATACAATACAAAATTTTTTTGAGAAATACTGCTCTAGATTCTCTAATATTTAATACTGTGAACACTTGGACAACTTTTCCAAGTTATCTAAACCTGGTATCCTCTTTCTTTAAAGTGGGAGAAGTAGTAGTTCTATCTTGTGGGTGAAAGTATGATGTCATAATTGTTGAGTACCCAGTAAAGTACTCAGCACACAATCAGGGCTTACTGAACAGTGGCATTGGGGGAGGGAAGTTGGCCCACACCTGCGGATGTTCAGGGCCTACTTCTGGCTCTGAGCTCAGGAGCCCAGAGAGAAGCAGCCCCTGTGCAAAGGATTTAGCTCACTTTCATTCTGAATTGCTCACAACGCTAGAAGCAAGATACCTGGGTAAAGCTCTTAATGTATTTTATCCCTTTTTCTTGCTGTTAAATGGAGATTCATTTAAAAAATTGAGACATACTTCACATACTGTTAAATCTATGCTTAAATGTACTTTCAAATGACATTTTAATAAGGTACTTTAAAAAGCACACAAATAAAATGGTGGTCACAGTATATTCATGGTCTTGAAACCATATCTCACAATTAATTTTTAAAGAAAGAATATTTCTTTGACTTACATTTTTATTGAGTAGTTACCAAGGGCTATTTGGGAGAAGGACACAGATCAAATATCTGGATCTATATTACTCAGATAGAAGGAGGAAAATGATTTTAGTACAATCAACAGAGCTGGGGGTGATACTTCTATTTTACAGTTCTGAATAGAAAAAGCACTGACAATAGAACTGGTCTTACCTACTATCACTGCTTAAAGTGACATATCCCTTTAATTTCAGAATATTTTTACCAACTAAAAAGGGAAACCATGAATCCCATCTCCCTGCAACCTTTAGCAACTACTAACTGACTTTCTGTTTCTATAGATTGGCCCATTCTGGACATGTCATATAAGTGGAACCATAATACATGACTTTTTGTGTCTAGCTGCTTTCACTTAGCAAAATGTTTTTTAGGTTCTAACATAAATATTCATTTCTATGGCTAATGCTACATTTTATGAATATACTACATTTTGTTTATCCATTTATCAGTTGATGGGTATTTTGGTTGCTTTCATATTTCAGCAATAATGAATAAGTGAGGCAACACTCATATGTAAGTTTTGTGGGGGATATATATTCAATTATATTGGGTTTATATCTAGGTTTTGGATTTGGGGGGAGATTTGGATCACACCCAGTGGTACTCAGGGTGGTATTCTCCTGGCTCTGGGCTCAGGGGTTATTCCTATGCTAAGGGGATTATCTGGTACTGGGGACAAACCCAAACCTCCTGCCTGCAAGATGCATGCTCAGCTTGTTGAAATACTTCTCCAGTTCTAAGGGTTTATAGGTATATATACACATACACATATATACATACATACATATACATATATATACATACATATAGAGACAAAGAAAGAGAAGAGAAAGAATTGCTGAGGATTATAATTCACTACATCCTCATCAATACTTGTTATCGTCAGTATTTTCTGTAGTTATCTTAGTTGTTATAATGAGGCTAAATGGGAATTTTAATTATTGTTACTTTGTGAGAATTATAAACAGACAATTAAAAATAAGAGCTTAGAAACTATAAAATGTTTATCAAGTATTAGCATAAGTAACTCTGGGTTTATAATTCATGATTATTATAAATGTTGAATTTTGACATTTATTTTGTGAGTAAACTAAGGATATACTGAGAGTATGGAAGTAGTTTTAGAAAGATTCTTCTTAAAAAACATGACTATTTCAGGGCTCAAAGAGCTTTGTTCCAGATGTTTGTGAACCACTTCACTTTTTACAGTGTTGTGATGAAGTGAACATTGCTTGGAATCATGTCCCAAATTTGGCCCTATTGACTGTCCTGCTCTAGGCCCTGTCATGTGAGTGATTGTTTTTTAACAGTCTTGGGGCTTCTCTTCATACACTGTGTACACTGTCAGCATTTAGCAGGGGTAGAGACCATTTGTAACATGGCCAATTATGTGCTCTGGAGCTAGACAGATACTCTTCAAAACTTAAAATCTATTTCATCTTACATAAATCACTTGCCCTCCTTACTTTCCTCCTAACTGTACTATTAGGTTTAAGTAATAGAATGCCTACAAAGACACCAATTCCAGATACTGCATGGTCCCCTAAAGACCTCTTGGAATAATCCCCAAGCACAGAGCAAGAAACAGTTCCTAGAGTGACTCAAAAATAAAACAAAAGTTTAGGAAAGCCACAGTGTAAAAAGGTTAATACACAAAAGCAATGTATTTATACTTAAAACATGTTTTTATAGTCCAGAGATTTTAATTCTGTTTTGTTTGGGGACCACACCCAGCTGTGCTGAGGGTTTACTCTACGTTTAGGGATCACTCCTAGAAGGACTTGCAGGATTATATGTTGTTCTAGAAATCCAGTTCAGGTCAGCGGCATGAAAAGCAAGAGCTCTATCTGCTATAGTACTATCTCTATGGCCTGAAATAATGTTTTTGTGTTTAGGGAATAAATGCCAAGAAGTGGTACTATCGAGTTGTATGAGATTTGTATTTCTATTTTTTTATATTTTTATTATTTCTTATTTTTTGCTTAAATTATTTCTTATGGACATAATTCCAACACCACACCAGTGCCCCCCTCCTACTCCCAAGGTCCCCAAGCCCCTCCCCAATCCACCTTCCCCCCAGCTCAAATGTTTGCTTGTGTCAGTTCCTACAATATGTTGCTTTTGAACCTTATTTTTGAGAGATCTCCATAGTGCTTTCCATAGAGGCTGAACAAGATGATGTTGTCACCAACTGTGGATGATTTCCCATCAATCCCCATTTTTTTAATTTATTTTTTTATTTTTAATTAGTGAATCACCGTGAGGGTACAGTTACAGATTTATGCATTTTTGTGCTCATGTTTCCCCATACAAAGTTCAAGAACCCATCCCTTCACCAGTGCCCATTCTCTACCACCAGTAAACCCAGCATCCCTCCCACCCTCCCCAGTCTCGTCTCCCCCCACCCCACACTGCCACTATGGCAGGGTATTCCCTTTCGTTCTCTCTCTCTCTGATTAGGTGTTGTGGTTTGCAGTAAAGGTGTTGAGCGGCCATTGTGTTCAGTCTCTAGTCTACATTTGGCACGTGTCACCCCTCCCCCACATGACCTCCGACTACGTTTTACTTGGTGTTCCCTTCTCTGAGTTGCCCAGAATGAGAGACCAGTCTCCAAGCCATGGAGTCAACCTCCTGGTGCTTATTTCTACTATTCTTGTGTGTTAGACTCCTAGTCTATTATTCTATATTCCACAGATGAGTGCAATCTTTCTATGTCTGTCTCTCTCTTTCCGACTCATTTCACTTAGCATGATACTTTACATGCTGATCCACTTATATGCAAAGTTTATGACCTCATTTTTTCTAACAGCTGCATAGTATTCCATTGTATAGATGTACCAAAGTTTCTTTAACCAGTCATCTGTTGTAGGGCACTCAGGTTGTTTCCAGATTCTGGCTATTGTAAATAGTGCTGCAATAAACATAGAAATGCAGATGTCATTTCTACTATACCTATTTGCCTCTCCAGGGTATATTCCCAGGAGTGGTATTGCTGGGTCAAATGGGAGCTCAATTTCTAGTTTTGTGAGAATCGTCCATATTGCTGAACCAGTTGGCATTCCCACCAGCAGTGAAGAAGAGTCCCTTTCTCCCCACATCCATGCCAACACCGGCTGATTTTGTTTTTTTGGATGTGGGCCAGTCTCTGTGGTGTGAATGATATCTCATTGTTGTTTTGATCTGCATCTCCCTAATGATTAGTGATGTAGAGCATTTTCTCATGTACCTCTCAGCCATTAGTATTTCTTCTTTGGGAAACTTTTTGTTCATTTCATCATTCCAGTGTTTGATCGGGTTGGCAGTTTTCTTCTTCTGGAGTTCAACCAGTGTCTTGTATATCCTTGATATCAACCCCTTATCAGATGGGGCTGTCTTTGTACTTTGGTCACTATTTCTTTTGACGTTCAGAAGCTTCACAGTTTAAGATAGTCCCATTTATTTATCTCTGTTTTCACTTGCTTGGCCAGTGGCATGTCATCTTTGAAGATACTGTTGGCTTCAATGTCCTGGAGGGTTTTGCCAACAAAATTTATATATTTAATCTGATGAGTTTTGACATAGGCATACACCCATTCATGCAGATGCAGATGCATCATCACCATGAGTATATCCAACATTTCTCAAATGTTCTTCATGTTTCTGTGTCTTGTGGTGTTTTGTGTGATAAAAGTTAGAATAAGTTTTTCCCTCAGCAAATTTCAAGCAGACAAAATAGTATTGTAAACTTTAGGCTTGATGTTGTAGATCTCTAAACCTTCCTTTGTATCATTGAGTCTTTACAGCTTTGAACCTTATACCCACATGTTTTTTATTTCAACTTCCTCCAGCTCCTGGCAAGCACAATTCTAGTCTAAGGTTCTAAGAATTTTTCTCTTTTAGATATTTCATTTAAGTAGTATCAGAGAGCATTTGTTCTTCTGTAGCTGACTTAATTCTCTTAGTCACTGTCACTGTCATTCCATTGCTCATCGATTTGTTCAAGCGGGCACCAGTAACGTTTATCATTGTGAGACTTATTGTTACTGTTTTTGGCATATTCAATACGCCACAGGTAGCTTGCCGTGCGGGCTCGATACTTTCGGTAGCTTGCCAGGCTCTCCGAGAGGGGCGGAGGAATCGAACACAGGTCGGCCGTGTGAAAGGCGAACGCCCTACCGCTGTGCTATTGCTCCAGCCCTAATTCTCTTAATATAATGAAAATACTTTTGTGGTAATACAAAATATGCTCTATTTACATACAAATCTAAAAACTTATGCAAAATGCGGAATACTAGAAAACATTGGTAACAGAAATTAAAGAAATAGCAAGAAAAAGGAAAGACATTATGTTCATGAGTTGGAAGATTCAATATTTTGGTTATTTTTAATTTTTTAATTTAGTCAGAGCTGGCAGTGCTCATGGCTGACTCTTGGCTCTAGACTCAGGGCTCACTCCTATCAGGGGTCAAGGGATCATATGAAGTGCCAGGGACTGAACCTATATTGGCCACGTGAAAAGCAAGTGCCTCTGACCCCAAGAAAAATTAATATTGTTAAGATGCCTCAATGTGCTAATGACTGTCTTGCATATAGGAAGTCTGGGTTCAATTCCCAGTATTGCATGTTCCCCTGAATACTACCAGGAATGACTCCAGAGCACTGAGCCTGGAATATCCCCTGAGCATTACTGGGTGAAACCCCCCAAGCCCCACAAAAGAAACGATGTCAGTTCTCTACATAATGACCTATGGGGGCCAAATAAATAGCTCAACAGGCTGAGAGTATGCTTTATGTGCAAAAGTCATGGGTTAGATCTTTGGTCTCACATGATGCCTGTTCACTCAACTCTTCCCAACAGAGTAGCTCCTGAAACAACCTCCCCCAAATGGATTCAGTCTCTATCAAAATTCACATTGTTTTTATAGATATGAATAAAATTATTATTCTAATTTTTATGGAAGACATAAAATAGGGAAAAATGGAAAAGAACAAAGTTGGTGGACTCATACTGTCTAATTTTAAGACAACATAAAAGCACAGCAAAGTTCAGTGTGATATTGGTAAAAGGATCAACACATGAATCAATGGGGAAAGAATTTTAAAAACTCACACAAGTGTAGCCAATTAAGTTTTTAACTGAATTGCAGTGTCAATTAATAGGAGAAAGAATAACCTTTTCAACAAATGGTTCTTGAATAATTTACCTCTAGGTGAAAAGAAACCCAAAAGAAGCCCTATTTTGATTTTATACCGAATCTTATACAGTAATCAGTTCAAAGTGAATAATGGACTTAAATGAAAACTGAACCTATAAAACTTTTACATTAAGTTAGACAAAGTGTTTCTGATGTATATTAAAATCAAGAAAAATAGTAAATTAAACTTTGTAGAAATTAAATATATTTTCTTCTGCAAAAGACACAAAAGAACAAAAGTTATATATTAGAAGATATTTGCTAACAGGTGTTATAAAGGACTTGTATTCAGAACATATCCAGGACTCTCAAAATTCAAACAGAAACTCAATTTAATTAGAAAAATGGAGGACAGATATAAACAGGCACTTCACTAACGAAAATATATGAAAGATATAGAGACTGAGCTTCATTCCTGGCACCTCATATATTAGTTTAGAAAAACAATTAACACAAATATTATCATAAGCAAAGCTTCAGGCACAGATGGATTTTCAGTGAACTCCTCTAATAGATTTGGAAGATACAGCACTAATGTTCCACTCATCCCAGCAAATGGGACATTAAAATATACATCTAAATTAGTTATATGAAGAAAGAACAAAGCACAATATGGCATGAGTGATAAAGGAAAGTCATAGACACATAATTTACATTTTCTTACAGGCATAATTAAAGAAGTAGTTATAAGCTGGAAATACACTAAGCAAAATAAGAGTGAGGAAAATAACTGAAAGCCTACCTTAAAGCAAAACTTACAGTAATGTATTCTAAATTGTAGCTTTTGAAAACTAAAATAATCACAGCATTGCAAAGTTGAGGGAGGGAGCAAATTATAGTGTACTCTCTCTGTCGTACATTGCTGGTACAAATGTAAAATGGTTGCGACTTTTGAAACAAATTTTAGTTCTATAAAGGTTAAAAACAGAACCATTATACATCTATTAACATGACTACATCAAAATTAGATGAAAATAAAATACTGGCAAACCTATCACTGGTGAGGTAGTCGATCAACTAGAAGGCCTCATGAAATGCCAGTGTGAATGCAAACACTTTGGAGCAGGGTTAGGTCGGTTTGTCTTGTTTTGTTTTAAGTGAAACATGTAGTTCTCGTGTGACCCAGTAATTCTACTCCTAGGTATTTGGCCAGGTGAAATGAAAACGTATGTTCACACAAAAACTGCTATGTGAATGTTTATAGTAGCTTTATTTATAATTGTCAAACAAAAATGAAAACAGTCTAAACATCCATCAGCTGAAGAATGCATAGAGAAAGCATAACACATTCATCCAATGGAATACTATTTGGAAAGAGAAAGAATACAATATTGGTTTACACTACCCTAGAGCTTAATTTCAGATGCATTCTTCTGACTGGAAGAAACAATGGGACGTTTGTGTCACAGTCTTTTTATGCTTGACAATTATGGAAGGGTTGTGACAAAAGTACGTGAGAGAACTTTGTGGGGTGTAGTATGGAACCAGTTTTTCTTTATCTTGATCATTCTGGGGCTTTCATGACTCTGAGACTATTACCAACTTCTACAGGGGAATGGTTCTGTTTCCTGTTGTAAATAAAAATAAATTTTTAAATAATTGCAAGGGGTGAACCCTCCTAGTGAATATAGAATTTGTAAGGTAAAAGGTAGCAATGCTGACGTGAGTAGACTAATTTGTCTTAATTTTTGACGTGGGAGAATATGGCTGATTGGGCCAAGCTATCGGCCTAGGATTTGAACCAGAATGCATGATAATGAGAACTATAAGGAGGCAGAATAAATAGTGTGTGGAGATTGGTTAATGCTAAGCCAAGGGCTACGTACAGAATTACTACAGGATTTATGGCTTCTTCACTAAAATCAGTATTGTCCATAGAAAACAGAAGAAGGAAATTCATTGAAATAAAGGGCATTGAGTTGGAGTGGTAGTACAGTGGGTAGGGTGCTTGCCTTGCACCCAGGTGACCTGGGTTCATCCCTCAACACCACATATGGTCCCCAGAGCACCACCAGGTGTGATTCCTGAGCACAGAGTCTGGAGCAAGTCCTTGGCCTTCACTCCAAAACCAAAAACGGTGTTGTGTGGGGATTTTGGAATTAGTTTTATCTCAGTATGGGATTTCAAGGTAGAGTTGATCAATAATGACTTGGATATTCAAACTTGTGTGCTGGAAGGTCTGGACTGGAGATGAAGAATTAAAGACCCATCAGTTTGGGGAAGCATTTCATTGACATATACAGCATGTTCCTGTTCCCTCTATTGCATTTGAGAGTTGAAGACTCCCTTCTCTTTGAATATCTCTGATCTTTTAAGCTCCAGGACATTACATCATCCTGGTTCTTTCATTTCTGTTGCTTCTGTCACTTCTCTTTGTCCCTATACTTTTGTGCTATAAGTATTTGTGTGCCAATAAATATATCTCGAGAAATATCATGTGCAGTGTATTATAGTAAGCACTGAGAAGAAAAATAAGGCACTGAGAAGAAAAATAGCCCTCAAGGAGTAGGAAGTAGGGATATATTTCTCAGATTATATTTGAATGATAGCATTTCCAGGCCAGTTGTTTGTCCTGTTGTTCATGTCTGAATCCAGTCTATTTATCACCTTTCCACCTCTGCACCTCTCATAATTCTTTGACTGCATATATCATATTTATATGACTGCATATATCATATATATACATTCTTCCATTATGTGTGGCTTCAGTATGCCTTGCCCTCCTATTGAATTCCAGATCCTACTTGTACAAAAAGAGTAGTTTGGGTTTCCAATTGTTGACCACATGATTAGCACATGTCAGGTGCTTCAATGATAAATTAAGTGCAATACAGTTCTATTTCAATTTTATTTAGATCATACAGGAGAGTAAGGCCAACCAATAAATTTATTAATTCTTTCATTATCAAGTTCTCCTTATTTATTCTCCTTATTTATTCTCAAACACCAGAGAGTCTGAACCTTGTTGTATCTCCAGCTTCCTGAAGTAACTCTGTCTTCTTGCTGCACAATGTAGCCCATGTTTCCAGGGCCTACAGAGCCATTCATGTGTAACAGCTCTTGCTGATTCCACAGTACACATATACTCAGTTCCCAAATAAAGGCTTAATCCTGTAACTGAGTTTTATGACTCACTGGTCTTGATAGCTACTCAGTTAGCTTTCACTTTGATTTTTATTGCCATAGAATAAACAATACAAAATTAAGTAAGCTTGCCATTGTGATCTTGCTTTCAGGAAGCTGCCTTTCTAAGTTATAGTTGCCCTAAGAGGCACTTATTTTGACCTCTAGGTGGCCCCAGAACATCTAAGATGAATGGAAAAGAGGCTGAATGATGATTTCAAAACACTTTACTAGGTCTTCTGAAGTCTAGGTCTTGCTCAATAGATCTCAGTTTGGTGCTTCCAAAGCAGGTTTCAAAGAAGGCTGTTCCTGGCCTTCTGGATATGGTTTGTGTTTAGGAATTCCTCTTCGATTCTCCCTTTATACATACCACTATACTCACAGGATTCTGTTCCTTTTTCTTTGAGGAAGCGTCTCTTCAACTCTTCTCCCAGTTTTTGATAGGTTTTTGTTTGCTTGGGGGCCATACCCAGTGATGAACAGGATTAACTCCCAGCTCTCACTTAGGAATTACTCCCGGATGTGCTTGAGGGGAATATTTGGGGTGCCAGAGATTAGACATAGGTTGACTACATGCAAGGCAAACACCCTACCCACTGTACTAGCGCTCTGGCACTATTTTTTCCTTTTCTTATTAAGGTTTATCAGTGATTTATATATCATGGAAATTAAACCACTTTTAGGTAGATGCTGGATAAACATTTTATCCCAGTCTATGGGGTGTCTTTTTATTTTGCTCATCATTTCTTTTGTGTGCAGAAGTTTTGTAATTTGATGCAGTCCCAATTGTTTATCTTCACTGCCATTGGTTTTGCCAATGGCATTGGAGACTTCTCTAGATTCAGTGTTATACTGTATTCTGACTATGTTTTCTTCAACATAATTTATCTATTGATGACTGATATCATGGTCTTTAATATATTTTGAATGGACTTTTCTCCATTGTTTGAGATAGGGGTCTGGGTTCATTTTTCACAAATTATTTACCAGTTTTCTCAATGCCATATATTGAAGAGGCTTTCTTTGTTCCATCTCTTGCTCTTAGCTCTTTTTTTGAAAATTAGCTTTCCATATACATAAGGATCTATCTCTGGGTTCTCAATTATATTCTGCTAGTCTGAGCATCAATCTTTATCCAGTATCATACTGTTTTGATTATCATAGCTTTGTAATATAATTTAGGGTTGAGAAGAGGGAAATCTCCCATCTTATTTTTTCTATGATTGCATTGGCTATTTGGTGGCATGGAGATAGGCAATAATTTCAACAGTGTGGGGTCTATGTCTTTAAAAATTCCTGTGCATTTTTATGTGGACTGCATTAAATCTGTATAGTGCTTGGGTAGGGTTGTCAGTGTTAATCCTTCTGATCAATGAGCAGGTCCCAGTTTCCATTTCCTTGTGTCTTTATTCCACCTCTTTTAGTTATAATATAGAGTTTTCTTTACATAAGTATTTTACCTCTTTTGTTAAATTAATTCTTAAGTATTTGATTTTATAAAGTACAATTGTGAATGGGATTTAAAAAATTCTCTCTTCTATTAAATAGTTTACATGTCGGAATGGCATGGACTTATACATGTTTATTTTGTAACCCATTTCTTTACTGCACAAGTTTGTTGTTTCTAGGAGTCTTTTGCTAAGTCTTTAGCATTTTCTTAGTATCGTGTAACCTTCAAATTGTGATAATTTGACTTTTTAAAATCTTGATCTAAATTGCTCTTTCTTGACTGATTGCTATGGCAAGGACTTCCAATGTTATATTGAATAATAGTGGTGTGAAGGAAAAACCTTGTCTTGTGCTTTCTGTTTTTCACTATTAAGTATAATGGTAGCAGTGAATGGCTCTAACAATATTGAGAAAGGCTCCTACTAAAACTTATCTAATAAATTTTTCACCATGCATGGCTGTTGGATCTTGTCAAATATTTTCCCTCTGTCTATTGATATAATCCTATTATTTTAATATTTCCTTATATTGGTATGATATTGATATGGTATATTACATTCATTGACTTGCATATACTAAACGAACATTACATCCCTGGGATAAATCATATTTTATCATAGAGTATGATTCTTTTGGAGTATGTTGGATTTGGTTTGCTAATATTTTCTTGAGCATCTTTATAATTATAGTCATTAATGATAAAGATCTATAACTTTATTTTTTAATGGTATCTGCTTTTGGTATTGGGGGTAATGTTTGTCTCATAGAAATTATTTGGGAAGAATTCTGTTCCTTTGACTTTCTGAAAAAACCTGAAAAAGGGTTAGAAGTAAGTCATGTTCAATGGTTGGAAGAACTATCTAATGAATCCACCAGGACCCAAATTTTTGGTTTTGGAGGAGACTCTTGATTACCCTTTTAGTTTCATTGATAGTAAATTGGTATTTGAGGTTCTCTGTTTCCTCTCATTTGAACATTGGAAAGTTATATATGTCAGAAAGTATATCCATTTATTCTAAATTTTCTAATTTCATGACACAAAGATTTTCATAGTAACCCCTGATAATTCTTTGATTTCTGTAGTATCAGTTGTGATATCCTCCCATTCGTTTCTGATTTAGCATGATAAAGTCTTCTCTCTTTTTGTGAGTCTAGCTAATGGTTTGTTAACTTGATTATTATTTTCAAGGACCAAGTTCTCATTAATCTTTAATCTTTTGAATTTTTTTCTCATTAATCTTTTGAATTTTTTTCAGTTCCATTTCATTGATTTCTTCTCTAAGTTTTATTGTTTTATTCTTTCTGCTTGCTTTGGGTTCTCTCTTCCTTTTGGTCTTTTTTCTAGATTCTTAAGAATTGCTGTTAGGTTATTTATTGGGGCCCTTAATTACTTCATTATGAACATATTCATTGCTATGAACTTCCCTCTTTATACTGCTTTGGCTAGTATCATATATTCTGGTAACTCGAGCCATCTTTCATTTCTTTCCAGAATCTTTGGGTTTTACTTCTGATTTACTCTTTGAACCTCTTGTTATTCAGTAGTGAGTTGCTTAATTTCCATGTGTTTGAGTTTGCCCCCATTTTTGGCAGCAATTAACATCCATTTTCAGTATATTGTGATCTGAGAAGGTAGATGATGCAATTTCTGTATTTTTGATTTTATGGAGATATATTTCGTGACCTAGTATGTGGTCTATCTTGAATAATGTCCCATGAGCACTGGAGAAGAATGTGTGTAGAATGTGTATTAAATCTTTGGGGGATAAATAACCCATTATATGTCTGCTAGGCCCGTCTTTTCCATTGTTCTAGCTTTCTACTGCCTATAAGAGACGCACTTAGACAGTTGAGACAAACACAGGCTCAAATCCAAAGACTACAAAAAAAATTACAAGCTAGCTAGTTTCTTAAAAAGGCCAGAGTGGCCATACTTATATCAGACACAGGGACTTCAAAATTACCAAATGTTATAAGAGACAGGGATGGTCATTTCTTAATAATCAAGAGATATGAAGAACTCTCACTCCTAAGTATTGACGAACCTAATAATGGACCATTACAATATTTAATGAAATTGCTAACAGAGCTGAAGGAAGATATTAATAGCAACACAATGTCAGTGGGAGATTTTGACACCGCTTTATCAGCATTAAATAGAGCAACAAAGCTGAAGGTCAGATCTCTCCTTCTTGAGTAAGAAGGAAACCTATCAGTTTAAAAGGAATTTAGGTCCTCTCAGTCAGGCATGGCTAAAACTCCAGCAGCCACAGCCACACCCCACCACTGCTCAATTCCATTGTTTCACGAATATTCCCTTATGGGATGCCAATCTGTGAATAATTTCATGTACCTGGTGCCTAGGAGGAGAACTTTGGTGTTTTCCGGAGTCAAGGTGATTAGCCTGTCCCCAAACTCCCATACATCTGGAAGCACTGGCAGCCATGCCCACCTCCCAAAGCTATCACCATGTCCACTTACTGGCCCAAACCAAAATCTCTGGAGCATGCAACCGGTAAGTAACATAGAAGCAAACTAAACTTAACAACAACAACAACGAAAATCCCAATGCTAAACTAGCAAAACACAGCTTAATAATTTCTTAGACTAGGGCTTAACAATTCCATGATCAGATACAAAAATTTTCTTATAATTTGTTATACTTACTGATATTAATCATGGAATTTTGTTTATCTAATCAAATTTAATTCTAGAATTGTATTGACAGTTACCACTTTTCTCTACATTAAAATAAATATTTTAAATAGAAGTTACTCCTGGGGGATACCGGGGATTGAACCCGAGCAATCTGCATTTAAGGCAAATACCCTACTCACTGTACTACCTCCCTAACCCCTCACCATGAAATATTCTAACACCCATCCTTTCAACAGTGTACATTTCACACCACTAATGTGCCCAGTTCCCCAGTTTTTCTCTTGTTCTCCCACGTCACATACTGTCTGTATGGAAGACACTTTTTTTCACCGTTTTAGGCAATGTGGTTTGCAATACTTTTGCTGAAAGGGTATCATACATATCACTTTAACTCTCTTCAGCATCCAGTTCTTGTCCCGAATGATCATTTCCAGCTATTATTGTCATAGAGGTCCTACTCTGTTCTAACCTTACTCACCCACCACTTGTGACAAGCTGCTTAATATGGACCAGTCCTCATAGCTCTCATTTCTGTTGTCTTTGGGTATTATTCTCACAGCAGAATCATGAGTCTTAAATAGAGACAAAATACTCTGATTTTCCATATAATAGGAAAAAAGTAAGTTACAGAGCAAACAACCTGAGATATTATGACGAGGAGGAGAAGAAGGAGGGGCAGGAAGAGAAGGAAAAGAAAGAGAAGGATAAGGAAAAGAAGGAGAAGGAGGAAGAGAAGCAGGAGAACAAGAAATAGAAGCTGAATAAGGATAGGAGAAGTAGAAGAATCAGAAAAAGAAGAAGCAGAAGCAGGAGAAGAAGCGGAAGCAGAAGCGGAATCAGAAGAAGAAGAAGAAGAAGAAGAAGAAGAAGAAGAAGAAGAAGAAGAAGAAGAAGAAGAAGAAGAACAAGAAGAAGAAGAAGAAGAAGAAGAAGAAGAAGAAAGAGAAGGAGGAGAAGAAAGGAGGAGGAGGAGAAGAAAGGAGGAGGAGGAGAAGAAAGGAGGAGGAGGAGGAGGAGGAGGAGAAGAAGAAGAAGAAGAAGAAGAAGAAGAAGAAGAAGAAGAAGAAGAAGAAGAAGAAGAAGAAGAAGAAGAAGAAGGAGGAGGAGGAGGAGGAGGAGGAGGAGAAAGAGAAGGAGGGGAAGGAGAAAAGGAGAAGGAGGAGGAGGAGAAGAAGAAGAAGAAGAAGAAGAAGGAGAAGGAGAAAGAGAAGGAGAAGAAGGAGAAAAGGAGAAGGAGAAGAAGAAGAAGAAGAAGAAGGATAAGGAGAAGAAGGAGAAAGAGAAGGAGGAGAAGTAGAAAAGGAGAAGAAGAAGAAGAAGAAGAAGAAGAAGGAGAAGGAGAAGGAGAAGAAGGAGAAGAAGAAGGAGAAGGAGAAGGAGAAGGAGAAGGAGAAAAAGAGAAGGAGAAGAAGAAGAAGAAGAAGAAGAAGAAGAAGAAGGAGAAGGAGAAGAAGAAGCAGGAGCAGCAGAACAGCAGAAGCAGAAGACGAAGAATGAGGAGGAGGAGGAGGAGGAGGAAGAGGAGGAGGAGGAGGAGGAGGAGAAGAAGAAGAAGAAGAAGAAGAAGAAGAAGAAGAAGAAGAAGAAGAAGAAGAAGAAGAAGAAGAAGAAAAAGAAGAAGAACAAGAACAAGAACAAGAACAAGAAGAACAAGAAGGAGAAGGAGAAGGAGAAGGAGGAGAAGAAAAGGAGAAGGAGAAGGAGGAGAAGGAGAAGGAGGAGAAGGAGAAGGAAAGGAGAAGGAGAAGGAGAAAGAGAAGGAGAAGAACAAATCCAGAATACATCTTTGTTTGATTCCTGCTTAATTTAATTCCAGGATTTATATTGAGCATAACTTGGAGGAACAGGTAGAAACAAGAATATTCTATTTTTGCTTCCTCTACCATGAAGTGGAACTTTTTTGTACTTCATCAGATGTTTTAAGTATTCACTCTAGTCACACTGTTCCAAAGTATAGTTTGCCTGCTACCATAAAAATTATAATGTTCTTATTTTTCAAACAATATGCTTTTACGTTTTACTTCCTGTTATTTCTCTCTGAAATTTCTACTAATATTCTATTGAATCCCCAGGACAAATACTCCTAATTATTTATTATGTAAAACATTTTTCCATTTCTTTCTCATCTTTTTCCAAGTTTCCAAGAAAAAAATATATTTTAATTCATATATTAAATATTAATTTCTCCCTTATATCACTTATATCACTTGTCGTCCCGTTGCTCTTCGAATTGCTCGAGTGGGTGCCAGTAATGTCACCATTTGTCCCTGTCGCGTGCTAGTGCAGCCCAATGACATCTGCTTGCTCCAGGAAAAAGGAAGAGCCTCAAACCGTTCATTCAGAGATTTGATGAAGAAATCTGACCTCCTAGTTGGTGGGCGGCCATGCGATCTTCTGACGTCCCGTGGAATCCAGTCGATAACAGCTCTAGTCCAGTGGTCATCTCTGAATCGCATTACATGACCGGCCCATCTGATTTTTGATGCCTTGGCAAACGAGACAGTGTCCCTGACTCTTGACCATTGATGGAGGTTAGAACTCCGGATTCCTTCTCTCACTTGAGTGAGATGTGATACTACTAGCATAGCTCTTTAAATTCCTTTTTTGGATACCCGAATAGCGTTCTCATTCTGTTTGCATAGGGCCCAGGTCTCTAAGGTGTATATTAGTGCAGGAAGAACAGTGGAATTGAAAAGATGTGCCCGGAGTCAGAGGTTCTTTGTCCTCTTAATCACTTCTTCCACACTCTCAAAGGTGTTCCACACTGCTCTTTTCCTCCTGCGCAGTTCTGGCGCCAAGTCGTTCCCCATGTTGATTTCTCGACCCAGGTACACATAGCTGCTGCAGAAGCGTCAGTGGTGTCGGTGTCCTTGTCATCACGAAGTTGGCAATGAGCATTGATTCATTCGAATGCCTAACAACCTGAATCAGACAATTACGCTTGAATAGATGTGGTTCACTGCCTGCAGTTTCTATCTTTGTCGTCTACGCACCAACATCCAAATACGATGGAGAAGAAATTGAGAGGTTCTACATGGAACTGGAAGAGTTCTATAAAGAAGACCACACCTTCTACAGGATCATTGTTGGTGATTTTAATGCCAAGATAGGACCGAGAAGGTCACCCGAAGAACTCCAAATTGGGACCCATGCCCTAGAATGGAACGATCAGGGTGAGAGACTGTCTGAATTCATCATGTCGACCAAGACAATCCATGGTAACTCACAGTTCCAGAAGGCTAAATCTAAATGCTGGACATGGGAGTCTCTCGATGGACAGTTCCACAATGAAATTGACCACAGCAATTTCAATCGAAGGTTTTGCCTGACTGATGTTGCTGTTGTCCCATAATTCCAAATGGGATCAGACCACTGTCTACTTTGTGCAAAATTCTACTTCACAGAGCGGGGAGAAAGGTCTGCAAAATTTAACTCTAAGAAGGCAACTCCCAGAATGACCACCAACTGGGAGTTTTTTGGCACTATTGCAGCAATGTGGGAAGATGTGGTCGTTGACAACATCAATGAGGAATATGATCGACTGGTTCAGCAGCTTCATGACTGTGCGAAGAATGCTGAGAGTGAGAAAGCCACAAACAGATGCCTGTCTTCGGAAACTCTTAAGCTCATTCGTCAATGTGGTTTGGCGGGAGCCTCAGGCAGCCACAAGCTAACATCTGAGCTCGCAAAGCTGTGCAGAGATATGATAAAGGAAGACCTCAAAGAGAGAAGAGCAGGAGTGTTGGCCAATGTGCAGAAGCCGGGAAAAGTATTCAAAACGCTCACCTATCCTTTGCCAACTACAAGACCAAGATAACTGCCCTCCGATGTCCTGATGGATCTATCACATCTTCCAGAAAGGCAATGGAGAGGATTACTCAGGACTTCTACTCGGATCTCTTTGACAGCTATGTCCACCTGCCCACATACCAATATCCGCAGGATGGATATGTCGTTCCCAACGTCCTCCTTCCGAAACTGACACACCATTTCATTGTTAAAGACGCATAAAACACCTGTCTGGACAAGGTCAGTCCCGAACATCTGAAGAATCTGCCACCAGTACTCATAAATTCACTGGCTTGGTTCTTTACATGCTACCTGTCTGAATGCAAGGTTCCTTCTCAGTGGAAAGCCAGTTGGACCGTTCTGTTGTACAAGAAGGGAGACATCCACAACATTGGCAACTATCGCCCAATCTGCCTGCTGTCTGTCGTCTACAAGTTGTTCACGCGTGTCATCCTGAATAGAATAGGCAGAACACTAGATGAAGGACAACCATGCGAGCAAGCCGGGTTCTGAAGGGGATTCAGCATGATAGACCATATCCACACGGTGACCAAACTCATTGAAATTTCTCGAGAGTTCAATATGCCGCTCTGTGTAACATTCATCGACTTTAAGAAGGCCTTTGATTCTGTTGAGACTGAATCGGTCATTGAAGCCCTGGCCAAACAGGGCATTCAAACTCAATATATCAAAATCCTCTGCGAGCTGTATTGTGGTTTCACCACCAGGATCTCACCATTCTAAAGGAATTGATCATTGATGTAAAGAGAGGGGTGTGACAGGGTGATACCATTTCACTGAAATTCTTCTTAATTCCTCCCTCCCTAATTTTAATATATTTTGGGAGGAACACCAAAAGATGCTCATGGTTGACCACAAGCACGGAAAATGCCATTCCCACTGTAGTATCACTTCCCCCTAATTTTAATATCCATGATATTTTTCTTGATCTACAAATGCTACTTTTTATAACTTTCTTTCTATGATTCTTAGATGAATTTTTTTTTGGTTTATATCACTGGTAGATATCTTTGAGGCTTTCTTTTGTTTTCTGATTTGTCTGTATTTCATCTATGTTTCCTTTATTGATTGGATTTTGTCTTGTCTTTTATGTGCGTAGTTTTCCTCAAGCATTTTTTTATTCTCAGAACACTGTGCATTTATGTTTAAGCGAGTAATAGTGAAATGCTGATTGGAAGCTCTACTTGGGGAGGAGTAATCAAACGGTGAGTTTTATTTTAACTGACTTAAATGGACTCTTATTTTTGATGAGACTCCAAATGGTAAGTTTTTGTGCATCTTTTATCTTGAGATGATCATTATACTCAAAGGTGTGGTTTCCATGTTTTGCCTAGACTCTACAATCCTGGAAATCAACGTTCTTCTATCTATCAAGAAAGAGGTAAATGCTTGTTGTTCACCATTTAGTACAAGACTTTTCTTTCCCTTTTATATTTCCAGAATGGAATTTCACTCTTGTCATCTTTTTTTCCTGATCTCTCCAAATTTGAATTCTCTCAGATCTAATATACAAGATCTTTCTTTGTACACTTAGTTTCCAAACTTTTGTTCTTGCACTTCCATTCCAGACATCTTACTCTACAAAAGCTTTGGTTAATAGTAATAAAAGTACCCATCTTACTATTATCAAAAAAGAGTTTGTTTTGATAATATTGAAATTAAGACTGTTACAAGTTTTAGTGCTTAAAAATGAGAAGAATGCTTGGTTGTGGTCAGGAGACTTACAGATTAGTCTTAGCTATGCTAGATCTCTAGTGTCACCTGGAACATGTCCCATATCCAATTTTCCTCACATCCTATTTTGCAGATGAAATGCTTACAAGATTCACTAATCTTTGATCATTTAGACTTCCACAAACATTTTCACAGTTACATTATTTATCATTTTCTATCAGAAGTTCCCAGGTAAAATACAAGTACAATTGTAAGCAAACATAGTTCCATTCAAACTTACAAGTTATGGTTTGATTGTTGGTTTAGTTTTTGAGTCATACCTGGCTGTGCTCAGGGATCATTCCTGTCAGGGTCTTAAAGAACCACATGGAGTGCTGGAGATCAACCTTTAGTCAGCCATGTGCAAGACAAGTGCCTTACCTGCTGTACTATCTCTTTGGTCACCAAGTTCTATTGTTTGTAAAAGTTGGGCAAAGAATAATTTAAAGAATTTAGTCATTATAAAAAGTAATTTTAGCTATTTTAATCAAACAATTCATCACTATGTATCAAAGGTTATAAAATTTTTCTCGACCTTACATTGATTCCATTTCTTTGATTCTGTTCTAGAGAAATTGTTTGTATCATTTATTTGACATGGCTGTGTGTTGCTTAGTGATTTTTTTTATCGTGATTGAACTGCATATATGATGGTGAAGGCCCCAATATGATATAGTATAAGCATATACTAAACTATACCACCCAAATTTTTGTAAATAGTCTATGATGTTCTCACAATAATAAAATCACCTATTGAAGCATTTCTCAAAACATATTATTGTTGTTAAGTGATGCATAACTGCATTCTAAAAGATTTTACACAAACAATGATTATCACATTATAATTAGGAAAAGTAGAAACAACTTAATGTCTAAGAATAGGGTTATACTTTAATTAGTTATATTTTCATATAACATTATGCAGCTATTCAAATGAGCTTATAGAACTCTTTGATAGCACAAAGAAAAAAATTAGTAATTTTAACTTCTAGAGGCAAAATTTAAAATTGCATGAATAATTAAGTCTCAATTATGTCAAAGAAATATAAATGAATGAAATATATAAAGATAGCATCATGACTGCTTCTACCAAATGAAAATTATTTTTTTAACTTATTCTTCAAACTTTTCATTTTTCTACAAAGACATGCATTACTTTTGCAATAAGAAAAAGAAACAAAGATAATGTATGTTTGAATGTACCAAAATGATTAGAATAAATTACATTACAAATATTGGTGAAAAGGGCTGTTTTCCTTCTGATGCATTATGTATAGGGAAAAATTCTTGTTAGTCCCTAATGTATACTCTTCACAGTTGTTAATATAAAGCTGGTGCAATATTGGTAGAAAGCACAAATAACCCCAGAGATCTCTCTGTTAAGCGACCCTTTGAAATTACTACATGAAAAGGCCACTTACTCTCTAACAAAAATAATATTTTGTTCGTGTCCTCTAATTTGACACAATGAGAGTGTAATTTCAATATATATATTTGAAATTTTCAATTTAGTTTGAAGTGGTATTATGTAAATATTTTGAATATTCAATTTAAAGTTCAGCACAATAGAATAGCACCTGTTTAACAGCCATGCTATTCCACAAGGGAATGAAGAGAACCTTCCTAAGTTTTAATTGGCAGGGACCTTTTTACACAGAAAGATCACCTTCATTTGAATAGTCTTTGTATTTACGTGGTCCTTTGCCTCCTTAATGGCTCATGTATCAGCTGATGGATCATCTGTCCTCATTTGATAAATACATCTCTTAGATGCTGATCATTTTGTTTGGAAATGAACAAAGGGGCAAGGGTCTTTATTGAGGTTTTCCATAAGAGATGAGTATGGAAATTAATGCTCACAGGGCCAGCCCTTCATGCACAGAAGTGACACCGACTCAGATAGTAGATGCTGTTTGTCCAATTGTGTGGATGGCTAGAGGTACACTCAGCCTTGCACACGTCTCTTTTACTCATTCTTGCCATTGAGGAGATGAATTTCCAGAATGGTAGTGTTATGTGTGCTGTATGATTTCCAACAGATCGAATTGTTATGGCATCTATATTGTAATGATATCAGCTGATCAAAGAGTGAGGGGAATTGAGAAGAGTTTCACCCTGATGATGCAAAGACAAGACAATAGAGAGTGACTTAAATTACTAATATAAGCAGATGATGCACATTTTTTAAAAGGAGAAAGAAAAACTTAAAAGAGGACATTAAAAAGAGTTTTGTGAGAGCCTTTACCTTAATTAAAATTCACAGGAAGCCCTGATAACTCACCTCTAAGTATGGTCCACATTTGAGCATAAAATTGATCCAGATTTGAAATGCCTCTGGACCCCACCCCTTTGGTCGTGAAGTCTTCTGTAATGATAACTGCTTGGAAACCTTGCTCAGAAGAGTCCCAATCCCTTTCTGTAAAATGACTCTCTAGACCATCACTGACCTTTGGCTGCTAGCCTGTCTTTCAGCCTTCTAACTTTAGAAGTACATAACTCTTCTTTTACCTTTCAATACTAACTTAATTGTACAACTATATTGTAATGTGACTTCGTTGTCAAAAGTTACATTATAATTTTAATTGTCTTCACTTACAGAGTGAAATCTGCCCATAAAACGTGGTACTTAGTACTCTTGACATTGGACAGATATTACAGGTATTTTGATGATGGGTAGCAATAATTAACAAGAAAATAACATACATACACACACATACACACATGCACACACACACTCCTTCTGTACCTCATTCTCATAGATGTTACCAGCTAACAGACAGCTTTCTCTGGACTTGTGCTCAGCCCATTCATATGTTTCAGCTGTGTTTTAGCATCTCTTTGCCCGACACTCCTTACTTCCCTACATCATCTGACAATGTTTTCTAATCCAACCTGCCTCTTCCTCTAAGTGGCTTCTTTTTCAGCTCCCAGGAACAAATCTCAGCCTGCCTCTGGATTGATTCTGCTTTTATTTCTTGCAAGTTGATGTTGATTTTCCTTTGACCCTGACCTTCATCCCCTACCCCTTCATGTACAGAGGCTCTCTGCAGAGCTTTTCATGGGACTGGATTTGAACATATGCTAAAATTAAGCCTTCACATTTTACCACTGACCACCCCTAAGACTAGTTCAAATAAACAAATAATTGTAGTTGAAAAGAGACATGTGGATGTTTAACAACAAACCAGCAAGTAACATTATCCAGAGGGGTCATCTAAATCAGAGCTTATTTTGCCATATCAGTAAGGAAGTATACAGTTTGAAAACATTCAAAACATTCAAAGTTCCCCACTCTTTGGTCTGATACAGAATATTATTCAGTCCCCAGTCCAAATGTTGCACAGTAATCCATTTTAAAATATTAATTGATGTAAGAAATATGCAAGTTTCAGGGTCTGTGTGGGAAAAAACAATTTGTAGTGCTTGAGACTGAATAGGGGTCTGTTGCAAGCAAGGTAAGTACCTTATGTTCTGTACTATCTCTTCAGCCCCCCAAACCCAGTGTCTAATGTGATAATGTGTGTCTAATGTGACACTAATGTCATTTCATGGAATGCAAAACTACAAGACTTTCAGAAATCAGACCCCAAATGAGAATTGAACATTTTTGTTAAGAGATTGTTAATTCTTGAGACAACTGTATAATGAACAACTTTGTAAAACTGGTGTTTTTAATACAAATTAAGTTTTAACAAACTTTTAAAAAGAGATAGTTTTCAGGGGTACTATGATTTGTATGTGCTGAACAGCTCATAGTTTTTAAAATGTTTGTTACCATTAAATGTTTTCTCCCTTATAGACTATTCTGCCATCTTTTACTGTTGGAATCCAGAAATACTGAAAAAGCCTGACTAAGAGGGCCTATTATTCAAAATTCATCTGTGATACTAGGAAAGCATCAACCTCTTCAACAGGCAGTAAAAATCACATTAGCACGTTCGTAAACTCTTTTCAACTCACCCTACAAATTCAAGAAGCTAATTGCTAATTTGCCAAGTTGGGTGGCCCATGTTAGCAATTAAGATAACTGCAACTTGTTTGTATTTTCCAGCCAGGAGCTGTTCTGTGTAATGCTTTCAATATGGAAATATTCTGGTTAAGGCATTGAACAGGATTGAAAAGAATTGCTGAGTCTTCAAATTTAAAATATAAACAGAGGATAATTTTAAGGATTTGTGAAGGTTTCTTCCTGATCCTGAAATCTTTCACTGGATATAACATTAGGCAGGGCTTAATCATTTTCCTTCAAGGGAGAAACATTAAGTCAATCTCCCCAACATATTTTTTTTTACTTTTTTAAAAATATTTTTTTATTTTTTATTATTTTTTAATTAATGAATCACTGTGAGGGTACAGTTACAGATTTACATATTTTTCTGCTTGTGTTTCAGTCATACAATGCTCGAGTACCCATCCCTCCACCAGTGCCCATTCTCCCTCCCACCCCCCATCTCATCTCCCCTACACCACCCCACGCCGCCTCTGTGGCAGATCATTGTTTGTTTCTATTCACTCCTCAGAAAAATGTTGCAAATTCTTAATTTAGAAATTCTTAATTTATGAAAAACAAGACAATAAAACCCCGATGTTTTCTATGTGGTAGCTTGGAAGATGACCACTGCAAAGTAACAGATCCATGTAAGTAAATTTGAGAGTGAGAGATAGGGAAGGGACATAGGGTAACACAACTGAGTAAATTAAGAATCATCAACTTCCAAATGAGCAGCCATCCTATTTGCTTAGTATTCCTATCTTCTCCATGGTGAAGACTCCCGGTGAAGGTAATTTTTACCTTGGTCTCTTTTGTGTTTCTGTAAACATCCCTATACTTACAGAAATAAGGAAAGTTCCTGTCTTTTTTCCTTCAAACTTCTATTTTATTAAATCATGGTGAATAATAAAGTTATTTGTAGTAGGCCTTTTGACATAGAGTGTTCCATCACTAATCGAACAACCAGTGTCAACTTTCCTCCACTAGTGTTCCAAGATTCTCTGTCGTACCTATCCTCTCTACCCCCAGCCTGCAAGTTCCTGTCTTTTGAAATATTCTTTAAATTCAACTCTGACCATTTCAGAACAGCTCTCAGATTCTGTTAGAGTTTCAGAGACTTAAATGTATTTTTGAATGACTGATTATAGCTTTTCAAGGATTATCAGGAGTTAAAATATGTATCAATTGCTTGTACTTTATGTGCAAATTATAATGCAGGCTTAGAATGCAATCAATCTACATTTACTCTTTATGTACTCTCGGCATGCCCAACAGGAGGAAAGTATTGAAATAACAAGCCTCGTTTCCATTTTTTTGCCAAACTACCATCAGACTGGAGGAGTACTCTTAGAGAATGTTTATAAGCATAAGTAGAATGATAATTCAATATGAAAATGTCTCTATGACAGAGGATCAATATTAACGGCAGTAGGAGGAGAGCAAAATATCAGTGCAAGATGAACTGGGTGTAGGGGTTTAATTGTAACTATCTCACGGTGATTCAATAAAATTTTTTTAAAAAAGTAAAATTTGAGTTAAAAGAAATGAAAAACATGGATACAAAACACAGATGAAAAATGTGAATACAAAACAACACAAGTATATTAAGCATTGGGAAAAACTATATACTCCTCTAACTAAAAAATAAGTTTCTTTTGACTAGGAACTGGTAAGGAAAAGGTTGTTTTAGAATTATGTATTTCATTTGATTAATATGTACATGTAAATTACTCCTACTTCAACATTTCTGCATGTGAAGTGGCCATTCTACTGTTAACAAGCTATGTGCTTTTCTGAGGAAATACATCAGAAACGTTGCTGTTAAAATGTTTCTGATAAAATGTTCCATGTTCCTGATAAAATATGTTGCTTTGTGAATAGGAGAATCAATATGTATTTATAGAATCAAATTAAATTCAAAATGAAAAGCATAGGTTAATTTCTGTGGTTATGAATAAATTAGTAGAGAAAAAATGGATGGATATTCAGAAATATTCAGTCAATTCAAGGGAGCCTTGAAATTATGTCTAGGGGTTTAGGTTTTGTTTTCAAGTTAATAAGATAGAATGTGTAAAGAAGTTTTTTAAAATTCAGATTTATCAGGTAAGCTATGCCCATAATAGATGATTTCTCTAAATACAGCAGGATTTATAAGACTCACAGATTGCACTCGTCTTTGGAATATAAAGTTACAGAATGGGACACTAACACCCAAGAGTAGTAGAGATAAGGACCAGGAGGTCTGCTCCACGGCTTGGAAACCGGCATCACATGCTGGGGGAAAAGGCAACTCAGACAGAGAAGGGAACAACAAGTAGAGGATGTTGGGAGGACCCATTCGGGTTGTAAGATGCGTGTCAAAATAGACTATAGACTGAACATGATGGCCACTCAATACCTCTATTGCAAACCACAACACCCAAAAGGAGAGAGAACAAAAGGGGAATGCCCTGCTGCAGAGGTGGAGTGGGGTGGTGGGAAGGATACTGGGAACATTGGTGGAGGAGAATGGGCACTGGTGGAGGCATAGGTAAATGATCACTGTCACTGTTAATGTCATCCTGTTGCTCATCGATTTGTTCGAGCGGGCACCAGTAATGTCTCTCATTGTGAGATTTATTTGTTACTGGTTTTGGCATATCCAATACTCCACGGGTAGCTTGCCAGGCTCTGCCCTGTGGGTGTGATACTCTCAGTAACTTGCGGGGCTCTTCGAGAGGGGCGGAGGAATCGAACATGGGTCGGCCGCGTGAAAGGCGAATGCGCTACCGCTATACTATCGCTTCAGCCCAAATGATCACTGTATGACTGAAATGCAAACACGAAAGTTTGTAAGTTTGTAACTGTACCTCACAGTGATTCACTAATAAAAAATAAAATAAAAAATAAAATAAAGTAAATACATAAAGAAAAAAGACTCATGTGTATGCTAGTCTCAAAAATCAAACATCCACCAATAATAAACTTCATTCAAAATATTTGAAACTACATAGTTGAATTAATGTGTATTAGGAAGTTTATTGACCATAAGCAGTAAAGTCACCACAACAAAAAAATTGGAGTATGTTTTGTTGCTATCCCAAATGCTCATTAAATCTTGTTCTTCTTATGTCAAAGTAGAAGATGCAGTTTGTGGAATGGAACTTTTTATTGACTTTTAACAGTTCCATAAAAGTACCCTGAACATAATAGCGATTGATGCAGCCCCATTTTTTGTGATTTATTAAAATCTTCATAACATCTTTTTATTTTGCAATATTAATTTTACAATGCTTTATTAATTCCTGGGATGTTTGACTTGTGTATGGAACAGTAATGAGTAATATTGTGTTTGGCTTTTTTCCCCTGTGGCGATTCTGATTAGAAAGATTGACTATGTCAAAGGCTGTGCAGACACATTGCACCACGTGCTTTTCCAGGCACTGTCTGACTTGTTAGCAGAATGACTCATCCAGTGGTTATCTGTAACCAGAGAAGCAAAATGTTCACCCCCCCTTCCCTCAGCATTACATACTCAAAATTTCCAAGTTATTCTTAACAATTTTTTTTTTTAATTTTTTATTGTGGAAAGTTACAAAGTTACAAAGTTTTCAGGTTTAAATCTCAGTTATACAATGCTCGAATACCCATCCCTTCACCAGTGCTCATATTCCACCACCAAGAATCCCAGTATAGCTCCACCCCGCCCCCTCACACCACAAACACCCCCACGCCCCTAGCCCCCCCACCCTAAGCCCCCCCCCCGCCTGTGTAACTAATAAATTTCACTTTACTTTCACTTTGATTGCATACAATATTTCAACAAAACTCACTGTTATTGTTTGGAGAGTCTCTCCCCTAAAGTCAGACCTGCTGAAAAGGAAGCATTAGGTAATTTGTTTTCCATTGCTGAGGATGAAGAAGTGTGAGGTCGAGTGACCACACTTAGCGGCCTCTCAGTTTTGGGTTTCTGTAATTTAGTATTTTAGTAACTAAGTCCAGAGAGATATCTGCCAGAAGTTGCATCGTTGCCAACCTGTACTTCTCAGTTACATTATATTCCACATATGAGTGCAATCTTTCTATGTCTGTCTCTTTCTTTCTGACTCATTTCACTCAACATGATACTTTCCATGTTGATCCACTTGTATGCAAATTTCATGACTTCATGTTTCCTGACAGCTACATAGTATTCCATTGTGTAAATATACCAGAGTTTCTTTAGCCAATCATCTGTTTTCGGGCACTCTAACAATTTTTTTATTTAGGCAACTGGAATGACAATATTGTTACACATTATTTTAATAAATACTTCACTGAACCACAGCCACCACCATTTCTTTTATTTATTTATTTATTTTTTAAATTTATTTTTTGATTAGTGAGTCACAGTGAGGGTACAGTTACAGATTCACACGTTTTTGTTCTTGGTTTTCCCTCATGCAATGTTTAAGAGCCCATCCCTCCACCAGTGTCCATTCTCCACCAAC
Source organism: Sorex araneus (assembly GCF_027595985.1). NCBI lineage: Eukaryota > Metazoa > Chordata > Mammalia > Eulipotyphla > Soricidae > Sorex > Sorex araneus. The sequence continues at coordinate 60,754,899 of NC_073313.1, read as the reverse complement.
AATGAATCCAGTATCCCTCCCATCCCCTCAGTCCCATCCCCCCACCCCACCCCGCCTCTGTGGCAGGGTATTCCAATTTGATATCTCTCTTTCCTTTTGGGTGTTGTGGTTTGAAATAGGGGTATTGAGTGGTCATCCTGTTCAGTCTCTAGTCTACTTTCAGCATGCATCTCCCTTCCCGCGCAGGATCTCCAATCACATATTATTTGTTGTTCCCCTCTATCTGGGAGGACTTTCCCCCAGCGTGTGAGACCAGCTTCCAAGCTATGGAGCCAACCTCCTGGTATTATATACTACCATTCTTAGGTATTAGTCTTATACTCTGTTCTATATTCCACAGATGAGTGCAATCTTTCTATGTCTGTCCCTCTCTTTCTGGCTCATTTCACTTAGCATGATACTTTCCATGTTGATCCACTTATATGCAAAGTTCATGACTTCATCCTTTCTAACAGCTGCATAGTATTCCATTGTATAGATGTACCAAAGTTTCTTTAACCAGTCATCTGTTCTCGGGCACTTGGGTTTTTTTCCAGATTCTGGCTATTGTAAACAGTGCCGCGAAGAACATATAAGTGCAGATGTCATTTCGACTATACTTTTTTGTTTCTCCAGGATATATTCCCAGAAGTGGTATTGCTGGATCAAATGAAAGCTCAATTTCTAATTTTTTGAGAAGCATTCATATTGTTTTCCAAAGGGGCTGGACCATTTGGCATTCCCACCAGAAGTGTAGAAGGGTCCCTTTCTCTCCACATCCTCTCCAACAGCGGTTGCTTTTGTTCTTTTGGATGTGTGCCATTCTCTGTGGTGTGAGAGCCACCACCATTTCTATCCAAGTATCCCACACACTCTCCCCTATGTAAATTCAGTTCTATAGATAAAATCTTCAGTTCTGATGACTTTGATTAATTTTTGTTCTTGCTATATTTCTTTTGTTTATTAATCTCATAATTGGGATCAATATCTTTCTTATTCAATTGTGAAAGTGATGACACCTATACACATATAGGTAAATGGAGCTAAGCTATTAAAATTCCATAAAATAGTAAATCAATGATAAATAAATAAAATAGGTTTCTTGTAAAATGTGTCTTTTTACAGGTATATAAATTTAAGAAATTAATATTATGAATAATTCTGTGTTAATACATTTTAGTATTTACATGAAATAGTTAAGGATAACAAAAGTAAAATAAATAAGAGGGAAGAAAATAAAATTTAAGGGGAGAATATGAATAGGTCTATAGAAGTAGAAAAGTGTGTTTTATGGGACTAGAGTGATAGTGCAGCAGGTAGGGCACTTGCCTTGCATGCAGATGACCCAGGTTTGATCTCTGATATCTCATATGGTCCCCTGAACACCAATAGAAATTATCCCTAAACACAGAACCAAAAGTAGTCCCTGAGCACTGCTGGATGTGGTCCAAAAATTAAAAAAAGTTGTGTTTTATCTAAGAAAGGGAATATTGGTTTTATGTTAAAAGTACTATATTGGGGCTGGAGCGATAGCACAGCAGGTAGGGCGTATGCCTTGCACGCGGCTGACCCGGGTTCAATTCCCAGCATCCCATATGGTCCCCTGAGCACTGCCAGGGGTGGTTCCTGAGTGCAGAGCCAGGAGTAACCCCTGTGCATTGCCGGGTGTGACCAAAAAAAGCAAAAAAAGAAGTACTATATTACAGATACTGCTTAAGTGTCTGCATTAATAAGTAAATGATCATAATAAAAATCTTTATGGATGTAAGAATAAAATAATTGATTATATATACACATATATAATTATATATAAAATTTTATTCACAGAGGCTGTGGAAAAGATCAAGAAACTCCAAGATGAGTTGGGAAACAACTAGAACAACTGAAGGTAGAAAAGAGTCTAAAAAGAAATGATAAGCATACCACAGAACTATGGGTGAAGACTAACAAACTATAACACACACAGCTTTCTTTGTCTCAGATTCTTGCTCCTTCAACCTTTGTGCCTCAATGATATATAGAACCAGTGGGTGCTCATAGATTTACTTAACATGGCTTTCCCCCCTGTTTTTCCCATGTGGATGTTTTCTTACATTTTCCCCAGTGGATATTTTCAACCTTATAGAAACTCTCTTACTGAAACAATAAACAGTCTTAAACTCCATCTCATCTATTCTCAATAGTGCATTAATTAGTGTTCTAATTAAATTTTATTCCACATAGTTTTCCTCTGCATGTTTTACAAAATCATATTAAAACCTTTCACTTATATGTACTCTTCTTTTAAATTTAGTATAATTTTTAATTAAGAAAAATGTAATCTATTTTGAATATAAAACAAGTCCAGAAGTTGCTAGACTACAATTAGGTAATTAGCTACCAGCTGTTAGTTCTAAAGTAACAAGTGTTTGCCTGTGTCACTAATTATTTATACATAAAAATTTGCAGTTTTGCATTTTGGCAATTAATTAAATCATGCAGTGAAATTATGCATGGTAATTGGGCATGAAAGAACAAAATGCAAATAAAGAAGTCAGAAAAGTAGCCTTTTTAAAGTATATGTTTTAGGAACATAGTGAGTCTGTTGAGTAGCTTTCTGAAATGCTTTTTTTTATACAACTAGTTTTGCAGCTAAGGTTAGAGATTTGCTGAGAATTTTCTGCCTATGCTTATATGCTCTGACTCAGTTCTGAGTATTCCTGAGAATACAGAGGTGCTTTAGGCCTCTGCCCACCTCTTTCTCTCAATGAAAACTCCTGAATTCTCCTTTAAGTTGCAGAAGTCTCTGGGAAGTGACTTGTTATCTCTCCCAATGCCCCCCTTCCTGATCAGGCTGTACGCAAGTATGTGCTAGACACTGTAGACATGTCTGGGAACAAAACGAAGTCCTAGACATCATGGAATTTACTTTCCAGAGGGTAGAAACAGAATACATGCCAAGTAAATTCATGACAGTTTAGGTTGGGAAGAAGGGAGATATTCAATCATGAAGATGTCTTGAGCTTTCTAAACAAAGAAATGGAAGGGTGAAATCCAGATACAATGACCAGTAAGGATACCAGCGAGGTGGGACGGTCAAGTCCTCAAAGTAACATTTTTGATTCACTGAGGGTAAAGTCCTCAGAGAAACATGTTTGAATCAATGACCAGTAAGGATGCCAGCAAGGTGGGAGGGTGAAGTCCTCAGAATAAATGTTTGATTCAGTGACTGGTAAGAATACCGGCGAGGTGAGAGCAGAGGACTATTTAAGTTCAGAAGGACAGCAGGAACCGGCTCTCATATGGTCTTGGGCTAGAGTACAAATTTATTTTGTATGTTACCTTGAATGTAGTAGGAAGTCAAGAGAGAGTTTTGAACACATGAACATAAGGCCAAATTGAGAGGTTTTATTCAGTCAGACACTTGAACCTAACCTACTACAAGAGAGGCTTGTTTCAAAAGTTCTGGTGACAGAAAAGGAACATCTTAAACAAGTTTGATATTTCATTTTAGTTATCAACTATTGTGTCATACAGGGTTTACTCCTGGCTCTGTGCTCGAGATCACTCCTCAAAGTGCTTGGGGGACCACATGTAATGCTGGGACTCTGATCCAGGTAGACTGCCTGCAAGACTGCCTTGCCTGCTGTACTAACTCTCTGGCCCTTTTATTTATTTTTATTTTTTATTTATTTATTTTATTTATTTAGTTTTTGCTTTTTGAGTCACACCTGGCGGTGCACAAGGGTTACTCTTGGCTTTGCATTCAGGAATTACTCCTGGCGGTGCTCAGGGGACCATATGGGATGCTGGGAATCGAACTCAGTTCGGCCGCGTGCAAGGCAAACGCCCTACCCGCTGTGCTATCGCTCCAGCCCCTTATTTATTTATTTTTTTGCTTTTTGGGTCACACCCGGCAACGCACAGGGGTTACTCCTGGCTCATGCACTCAGGAATTACTCCTGGCGGTGCTCGGGGGACCATATGGGATGCTGGGAACCGAACCCGGGTTTGCCGCGTGCAAGGCAAACGCCCTACCCGCTGTGCTATTGCTCCAGCCCCTCTCTCTGGCCCTTTTAACATACATTTGTTATCTCACCATTTTCATGAGTCACATGTCTGGGCATGGCTTAAATGTAAACTCTTATTTAGGCTATTTAAGGACCCAATGAAGGTGTTGTGTGGAGCTGAAATATCTTCTGAAAACTGAACAGACAAAGGACTCTACTTCCAAGAACCTTCACATGGAAGATAGAAAATTAAGTTCTTTACAGGTAGAGAGATTGAAATCGGTGTCCCTTATGACCTGTTGACAATCACATCTCTTGGCTCCTTGCCATTTGATAAGAGACAGTGCGAATGAAACAGAGTAAGAGCAAAAGGGAATATGAGAGTGAGAGAGAGAATGAGAGAATGAGAGACTTAACTAGCAAGTTGAAATTCACAAGTCAGCCTTTCATAAGCAAATCATGGAGTTGTTATTCCACCATTTTACCATAGTCTATTGTATAAGAAAAACTTACTAAATCCTGCAAGCATTCTAATGGATTCAAGAAGGCAAGGATTACTAAGTTCATTAATACCAAGAAGTAGGGATCATTTTAAATCATTTATATTTTGTTATAATCTAGGTAGTATGACTACAACAGTGTTAAAATTTACAATATTTTTGTTTGTTTGGGGGTCACAAAAAATTGTGCTCAGGGCTTTCTCCTGACTCTGCGCTCAAGGGTCACTCCTGGAGGATTTGAGGGGACTGTATGTGCCTTGACCCGTGTATTATCTCTAAGGCTCCAATATTTACATTCTTGATCAAAATACTTATACCCTCCATCAGTGACCAAATAGCCTCCTCGAATTATACTGTTTCATATCTAGCCCACGTCCTATTCGACACCTACTCTTTCCCCCATGGCTTGGGAAATATGAAGTCTGTAATCCAAGACCAAGGGTTTGTCCTTATTCACGATTGTGTATTCAGCAGGTATCACTGTGTCCTATGAGAGTTGTCTCCTATTGCCTCTCTCTGCAGAATTGGATTAGCCTATAGCATCTGCAGTATGGTTTAGATTGTCAGCACTGCAGGCCTCACAGAGGACCTGGAGCATTCTGAATTAGAGTAAGTAATAGGAAAATATTATGTGCTTAAAAGATCTGCAATGTCCAGAAAGATTAGCAGTCATAAAAAGGAGGCAGTTGTGACTAGAACATAAAATTAATTCATCATATTCTCATTATAGGTCTATGCAAATACTGCTTATATTTTATTTATTTTATTCATATATACCGTTGTTTTTATATTAGCCAAATTGTGATTTAGTTTACATGAAGTAATATCTACTCATTTAGGTGTAGGCAAATGGGTATATATTATGGCATGCAAACTATATTATGATTTAGTTATCACAAAAACAAAGGGATACGTGACTAAAACACAGTGCAGGGCTAGGAATGTGGCACAGCAGCCAAGTGCATGTCTCGCATGGATGAGGCTCTGTGTTCCATCTCAAGCACTGAAAGAAAGTAAAAAACTAAGCAAATAAAGGGCTCGAGTCAATGGTTTTGGTGTACTCACACTGTCATCCCCATTTTTCATCGATTTACTCAAGCGGGCACCAGTAACATCTCTGTTCCTCTCAGCACTGAGATGTTAGCAGCCTCTCCTTACTCATCTTTTCCAATGATTTGAGGCTGTTTCAGGGTCAAGGGAATGAGACTTATTATTACTGTTTTTTGCATATCGAATATGCCATGGGTAGCTTGCCAGGCTCTGCTCGTGCGGGCAGGATACTCTCAGTAGCTTGCCGGGCTCTCCGAGAGGTATGTATATATCTGTTACTGTATTTGGGATATGAATACACCACCAGGACGAGTGTTCCTGCTTGTTTGGATGAGCCTCACGCATGAAGGAACCGGCAGAGGAACCCAGTTAAAAATTGTATAATCAGGACGGTTCAGAACATTACCCCAAAGTTCCTTACTCACCGTTAGTCAAGTTTCATCTTCTCCCACCTTTAGCCCTTTGAAGCCATTCCATTTACTTCGTGTTTCTGTGAACTCATCTGTTCTAAATATCTCACATAAATTGAATTACACAGTATTTGTTCATTTGTATCTGATTTATTTAATTTAGCATGCTTTCAAGGTTCTACCATATGAACAGTACTTTATTTTTGTGGATAAATAATGTACCATTTTACGGCAGAGCCTGGAAAGCTCCTTGTGGTGTATTCGATATGCCAAATATAGTAATAATGATGGGCCTCATTCCCCTGAACCTGAAAGAGCCTCCAATATGGCACCATTTGGAAGGATGGGTAAGGAGAGACTGATAAAATCTCAGGGCTGGGACGAATGGAGATGTTACTAGCACCTGCTTGAGCAAATCGATGAACACCAGGATGACATTAATACAGTTATGGATATAGCATATTTTGTTCATTCATTCATCGGGTGATTGACTTTATTTGTTTAGAATCTATTTAGATTATTTATATTTTGGGGCTATTATAAATAATGTGTCTATGAAAAAATATATACAAGTTGAAATATACACACATACATATATATACACACAAACATAAACAGATACACACATAAAACAAGCATACAAACACAAAATTGCTGAGTTATTATGTATTCTTAATATAACAGAGTAGTGCTTGACTGTTTTACAAATGACTGGATCTGCCTATGATCCCATAGCAAACCATGAGTCTCCTACATTGCCTTGATTTTTCAGTACTTAGTAATCTTTAGCTTTCTTATATTTCCAGGACAACAGATGCTAGGTGATATTACATTGACATATTAATTTGTATAAATTAATGAATTGGAACATTTTAAATGTTTGTTTGCATTTGGGGTTTCCTCTTTTATAAATGTCCTATTTCATTATTCTTTACCCATTTTTGTGGGCGGCTTTTTTGTATTTTTTGTGCTGATTTTAAAACAATGTTTCTTGGTTTTAGATATTGTAATCCCCCCCCATTCTAACATCTGTTTTATTTCCGTTTTCCTCTGATGTCCTTCATTAAACAGAAGTGCTTTTATACTGTAGTGTTTTTAGTTTATTATGACTTATATCCTCTTTGGAAGTCTTTTTTTAAGAAATTCATCCATGTGCCAAGACAAAATTTTTTTTACAATTTTTTGTTACATTCTTTTGTAACATAATTATTTTTGAAACCACATAGACGCCTTTATATAGCTTGTTCAGTGGGAATCTGCACATAATGAGACAGTTTTCTGCATAAAATGAGCCAATTTTCCCAGTACCTTCTACTAATTAACCTATTATCTCCCATAATCTGTGGTGCCACTTTTATTGTATTCTATATCTTACATTTTACAAGGGTCTCCTTCTGAGCTTTCTTCTTTTCAGATCTACTAGAATTCGACAGTGCTTCTAGCACAGCTTTTGCTTGACTTTATATGCATTTACCTTTATTACTTTCTTAATTGCTAGAACAATAATAATTTCCCTCAGAAAGGAAAGTAACAGTCAATTTTGTGATATAAGCCTGAAAACTGGCTTCCCTGCTGGATTGAGTGGAGGCACCACCTTTTGGTGAGAATTAGTTACCGGATCAAGCGCATGAACATGTCACAGTACTTAGGGCCCCTTGCAGAGTTGAAAGCTCAATTCAGTTTCCAAGAATCTCTTCTTCACTTTTCTTCATTTGAAGGGCTTAAGTCAATATCTTGCCCAGAAGGGCAGCAGCAGTTTGTGCCATAAATTACTATAAAGCAAAAGCATTCAGGAACTTCTATCAAATCCAGTAGTTAACATGAATTTGTCCTTGTAAACCATTAGTTGTCTACAAAGATTTCTATTATTCAACATCATTACTGAGAATAAGGTGGATCTTATTCAAAAATCATAGGCTAAGTGTATATAACAATCATCAGGCTGTAACTCAAGTAGAGTCTTAGTGTATATTTTAAATTATTTCTTTGAATCATTGAATCAACCACAAAGTCATTCATTATGACTAGTTATCAAATGTAGTTTATAATTTGTGTCATGTTAAAATAATAAACGTCTATAAATATCACATCTCCACCTTGAAGCTCATTCATGGTTAGAGTCAAGAGTGACTTATGATTGTCTGCAACTGCAATGCAAGGAGTTGTTTATGATCAGACAAGTTTGTACATTGCCTTTACAAGGTCCTCCAAATAATCAGTTTCCTGTCTGTTCTCTCTTCTAATTCTGGGACATATATTGCTTTAAATCCTATGGTCATAAACATGATGACCTCTCAGTGTCTGTGTTGAAAGCCATAATGCCCAAAAGTAGAGAGAGAGTATGGGGAATATTGTTTGCCATAGATGCAGGGGGAGGGTGGGAAAGGGGGGTATACCCGGGATATTGGTGGTGGGGAATGTGCACTGGTGGAGGGATGGGTGTTTGATCATTGTGAGATTGTAACCCAAACATGAAAGCTTGTAACTATCTCATGGAGATTCAATAAAATTTAAAATAAAAAATCCTAGGGTCATATTTTCTCATATAAATTTTTGTGAGGGTTGGGGTCAAATGCACAATACGCAGGTATTACTCCTGGCTCTGCACCTAGGGATCATTCCTGGCAATGCTTAGGCAACTGTAGGTGGTGCCTGGGATTGAACCCACTTCAGCCATATGCAATACAAATGCCTTACCCAATATACTATCTAGTTGGCTTCTCATATAAAAGTTTTAATTTATATGTATTTTTCTCAGAAGAGTGATTATTTTATTGTATTTGCAGTACCATGCAAGTATTAATTTTCATCTTTCAGAGTAATCCTGTGTCTATTAGCATTCTCCTGCCCCTAACTCCTAGGAACCACTAATATGCTTTCTATATCAATAGGACTGCCTATTTGCACATTTCTTTATAAATGAAATCTTTGAAAGAAAACTATGGCCAAATATAAATAACATCACTGTATCACTGTCATCCTGTTGTTCATCAATTTACTCGAGCGGGCACCAGTAACATCTCCATTGTGAGACTTGTTGTTACTGTTTTTGACTTATCGAATATGCCACGGGTAGCTTGCCAGGCTCTGCTGTGTGGGCGGGATACTCTTGTTAGCTTGCCAGGCTCTCCGAGAGGGATGAAGGAATCGAACCTGGGTCGGCAGTGTGCAAGGGTAATGCCCTACCCACTGTGCTATAGCTCCAGCCCATAAATAAGTTTTACTATTTTAACATTTTACATGAATATAATTCAATAGTGGGTTAAACATGTTAACTTTGTTAACTTTATTGTAACACTTATAGCAAGCAAACCCTTTCATTTTGAAAAACTAAAACTCTGACCCACAAATGACTATTTACCATTTACCTCTCTTTCTGTCCTGTGGCAACAAGTTGGCCATTCTAATTTCTATTTCTTTGATTCCACTCCATATAAGCAGAATTGTGTGTTTCCATAAGACCAACTTATTTAACTTAGTTCAGTGTTTTTAAGATTCATCCATATCATCATCAATCATCATCAATCAGTACTTTGACCAGTTTTTATGACTACTGTTCTATATGCAATTTTAGACCATCCATATTTTATCTATACATTCATCTATGTTGTTTACATTTCTTGGCTATCGTTAGCATTCATAGGCAAGATTTTCTGTGGATGTAAGTTCAGTTCTCTTGGATATATACCTAGGAGTAGAATTGCTCAGCTTTATATGAGCTGGAGTGATAGCACAGCGGGTAGGGCATTTGTCTTGCACTCGGCCGACTGTGGTTCGATTCCTCTGCCCCTCTCAGAGAGCCCAGCAAGCTACTGAGAGAATCTTGCTGTATGGTAGAGCCTGGCAAGCTACCCGTGGTGTATTTAATATGCCAAAAACAGTAACAAGTCTCACAATGGAGACGTCACTGTTGCTCACTCGAGCAAATTGATGAGGAATGGAATGACAGTGATATTGATTCTATGTTTTATTCGGAGGAACAGAAATTTCCCAACCTGCTTGCACCATTTTTCATTCTTTCATACATCTGCAGTGTATGAAGGTTCTAATTTATCTATACTCTTGACAATGCTTCTCATTATCTATCACTTAGTCGGTTGCAGCAGGAATTTCCTACCACTTACCACCTTTACAAACAGCAATTTCTTATTTTTTTCCCTTTTAAATTTTTATTTTATTGAATCACCATGAAAAAAATGCAAAGCGTTCAGGTTTCAGTCTCAGTCATATAATAATTAAACACCCATCCCTTCACCAGTGCACATGTTCCACCACCAAAAACCCCAATACACCGCCCTACCATCCACCCCCCACCTAAGTAGCTAATGATCTCCACTTTATTCTCTCTATACTTTGAATACATTCAATATTTCAATACAGAACTCACTATTATTCCTTGGAATTTTCCCCCAACAATCAGGCCTGCTGAAAAGGCATTTCTCTAAGAAGCTGCTCTGGGTGCCAAAATAGGTTAGAATACCTCTTGGATCATAGTCTTTAGGAGCAGAGGGTCCGTTTCACAAGTGCAGCTCCAGATCTTATCTGGGCGGAGGGCATGCCGGTAACACCCCCCTCCCATGATCGCTTATGAGCCACGTCACTGCAAACTCATACCTCTGGGTTGTGAATCTTAGAAGGTAGCTCTTGCCACGTGGGTATTGCCACCGCTGCCATTTTCCACGCAGAAAAACAGGGTAGAGAGGGAAAATCCCTCCCCGGGTGGCACGGGGTTGTAGCACAGTTCACAGTCTAGATGCATTTCTGTAAGGAACCACTCTGGGTGCCAAAATGAGTTAGAAGACCTCTCGGATTATAGTCTTTAGGAGCAGAGGGTCCATTTCACGCGTGGCAGCTCTGGCCAATTTCTTATTTTTTATTAAATTACAGTGAGATACACAGTTATAAAGTTTTTCACAATTGGGTTTCAGTCATATAATGTTCCAACACCCATCCCTTCACCAGTGTACATTTCCCACCAACAATGTCCCCAGACAAACAGCAAGTTCGGATCTGGTTCAGTGGGGAGGGAGATAGATTAGAGGGGACCTTATGTGTTCCCAAGATATACTGATAGGAAAGCTATGAATTATAAATAATTTTTCATTTTCTGTGTTTTAAGAAAGACAATTATGAACCTTCAGTTTTATCCTGATACAAAAATCAGGTAAGTAGATAGCTCAAACAGCATGGTAATAGGCAGCACAGAGCAGGTCCAGTCTAGATTTTAATCCCATATATCTCTCTTTGGACTCCTTACCAAAATCCCTGGGTTTGTTTATTCTGTAAAATGAGGTAAATTCCAACAAATAAAATGTATGTTAAAGAGTCTATACACATTCGTTGCAGAATAGGCACAAAGGAAAATTCCATTTGTTTACCCTTTGATTTCCTCTAACTTTAATTGAATTTTCACTAAAATTTTAATTGATTTCAACTTTGTTGAGGCCTAAGGCTTCTTGGAACAGATAACATAAAAAATGGAGAATATGCAGGACGCTTTCCTGGAATGATGAACTTACATGTTATGGTATTTTTGTAGAAATGTGATATAACAAGCTGTGCACCTTGACCTCTACAGTTGTCATGGTAAGTAGTGTTTTCTATCCATAGCAACTAACTAAAACTACAGATAATTATACAAGTGATGAAGGTAAAAATAACCACAACTAGAGAATAAATCTTGACTTTAAAATGTGCACCAAGCTCCTTCTCTCATGTGGGAGAAGACATGTGTGAGAGCCAGAAATCTCAGGCTAGAAATGCGTGGCAAGCACAGAGTGGTGCCTTTGAAGGAGGTAGGAAGGATGAAGCTAGAAAGGAAGCCTACGCTTAGATTGTGGAGGAAAAGACAATCGAATATCTTTTTTGCACAAGTTTGCCAGCTAAACGGAAGCCCCCATTCTCCCTGGATTTTGAGGGCTGGCTATTCCAGAGGAGTCTAAGAGAGTTCTAAACACACTGACATGGTCTTGTCACTGTCATCCCGTTGCTCATCGATTTGTTTGAGCGGGCACCAGTAACGTCTCTCATCATGAGACTTATTGTTACTGTTTTTGGCACATCCAATACGCACAGGTAGCTTGCCAGGCTCTGCCGCGAGGGCTCGATACTCTTGATAGCTTGCTGGGCTCTCCGAGAGGGGCAGAGGAATCGATCTCGGGTTGGCCGCGTGAAAGGTGAACGCCGAACCGCTGTGCTATCGCTCCAGCCCAACATGGTCTTACCAAGAAATTTGAATTCTAGGTCCTGGTCAAGGACAGGGACTCACAACTGAAATTGACTATAGTGTATTTTGAAAGTTTGGCCTTAGGAAGTTGTAATGGGGACTCAAATGTCAAGTCAGAGCCATCCGTATCCATAAATCCTGACCACCTGACTATCAATGTTGTATATCGGGACCACACACCCTCAGAAGAGACCTCTTTGGTGTCCAATAGCACTGTAGCACTGTAGCACTGTTGTCCCGTTGTTCATCAATTTGCTCGAGCGGGCACCAGTAACGTCTCCATTGTGAGACTTGTTGTTACTGCTTTTGGCATATCAAATATGCCATGGGTAGCTTGCCCGACTCTTCCGTGCAGGTGGAATACTCTCAGTAGCTGGCCAGGCTCTCCGAGAGGGAAGGAGGAATTGAACCTGGGTCGGCTGCGTGCAATTCTAACGCCCTACCCACTGTGCTATCGCTCCAGTCCTTGGTGTCTACTAAGGAGATAAAATGATTTTTATGGCAATCAGAAGACTTAAATTACCTTAAATCATGATGTTTCTTGCCCCAAATGCCCCAAGAACATTAAAGCCGTCTGATCCTTCCTTTCTTACTTCTCTATTCCTCTCTTTCTTCCTTTTACATTTCTTTTGTCTGTTAAAAACTAAATTACTAATTTATTAAATATAGATAGTGTTCAGGAACATCTAAGTGGAAGAGTTAACTATGAGAAAAGTCGAGGGAGGGGCACCTCCTAGGTTCTGTTGATTTCTAAGTTTTGTATTATTTTTTATTTTATTGTGAATGAATTACTTTCTTTTGATTCTTTTCTTTTCTTTTCTTTTCTTTTTGGGTCACACCCAGATATGCTCAGGGGTAACTCCTGATTCTGCACTCAGCAATTACTTCTAGCAGTGTACCGTGTACCAAATGGAATGCCGGGCTCAAACCCAAACTGGCTATGTGCAAGGCCCTCCCACTGTAACTATCACTTTGGCCCCTCTTTCGTTTCTTGATCAAATCTTTTATTATTATTTAATGTATATCTATATCTCTATATCTGTGGTAACATTCCTTGTTCTGCATTCTACTTTGTCTGGTATTAATACAGTTGCTTCATCTTTCTTGTATTAGAGTTTGCATGAAATATATGTTTTCCTCATTTTGCTATTCAATTTTTAGCTTTCTATGTAAATGTGTTTCCAGTAGACAGGGTCGTTCAACTTTATTTCCCAGGTAAGACAATTTTTACTTTTAATTGAAATATTTTACTATTTTATTCAAAGTAAAAATTTATTTACTTGAATTAGTTTCTCTATTTATTGGAAATTTTGGAAGAACTTTGGGACATAACACACCTTCCAAAGGGAGCCATTTGTGAGGAGCAAAGTATGGGTGTCATGATAACAAGGGAGCATCTAGGGCTTCTTGCCACAGGGTTTAATGAATCTCAGAATCTTCAGTTAAGAAGTGAGAGGCTTGGACTTGAGCAACTGTAAGAGTCAGCTTGGATATGCTGTGATCACTAAAGCAGAAGAATCGTAAACATTCATATTCCCATCCACTCTTGTCGTGCCTTATGAGAGATCCCTTAGAATTTTCACTGGCACCCCATAACTTAGAGGGCGTAGATGAGTTCAACACTCTATAGTATTCTTTCTGTGCTAAACTGTAGGAAGAATAAATAAAAAGTGTTTAGGCTATCTGTGAACATTTATTTTTTGTTACAATTAAAAATGAAAATCATAAAAATATTAAAAGCACAGAAGTTGTTTATTTGTTTTAAGGGCACAGTGCTATTATACTACATCCACAACCAAAGTGCTGATATTCCTCGATCATAGTACATAGGATATTATAACATCATTTTTTCTTTTTAGTTCATAATTTTAGGTAAAGTAATATTTCTTCTGGGTTCCAGTGCTAGAACAAGATTCTTACACAGTTTGTTTACAATAAAACATTTAGTAAAAGGCTTAGCAAAATTCTATTAATCTGTATGTCTATATATCTATCTCTTTCTATTGATATTTTTACCTACCAATCTTTTACTTGCTGTGAAGTGAGGAGGAAAACAATCACGACTCTTTTTTTTTGCTTTTTGGGTCACACCTGGCGATGCACAGGGTTACTCCTGACTCTGCACTCAGAAATTACCCCTGGTGGTGCTCAGGGGATCATATAGGATGCTAGGAATTGAACCCGGGTTGGCCGCATGCAAGGCAAACGCCCTACCTGCTGTGCTATTGCTGCAGCCCCACAATCATGACTTTAAAACCAAAATGTGCAGTTGACAAGTAAGAGTCGGCTTGGGTCTTCTTCAACAACGAAACTCATTGGTGGTGGTAGAGGGTGACAGTTTCTACACCATGGGAGTGGCATGAACTTAATTTTAGAGGTCACTCTGACTATGACTTGAAACAGTTTGGAGGGGGCAAAAGCAGGGGTGTTAAGGAACTTAGGGAAGGGCAGAGGGTGACAGACTAAAATGCTGTGCATGATGATGAGAAGATGGATTTACACACCTTCCCTCCTCCAAAAGAAAATTTTAAAAAATTTACTGAATTGCTGTGAGATAGTTACAAGCTTTAATATCTGGGTTACAATCACACAATGATCAAACACCCATCCCTCCACCAGTGCACATTCCCCACCACCAATATCCCGGGTATACCCCCTCTTTCCGACCCTCCCCTGCCTCCATGGCAGACAATACCTTCTCTCTACTTTGGAGCATTATTTTGCAACACAAACACTGAGAGGTCATCATGTTTGGTCCATTATCTACTTTGCACACATCTCCCATCCTGACTGATTCCTCCAGCAATCATTTTCTTAATGATCCCTTCTCTATTGTATCTGACTTCTCCACTCCACTCATGAAGCAGGCTTCCAGCTATGGGGAAATCCTCCTGGTCCTTGTATCTACTGTCCTTGGGTGTCAGCCACATAATATGTTATTCTATACTCCAGAAATGAGTGCAGTCCTTCTGTGTCTGTCCCTCTCTTTCTGACTAATTTCACTTAGTGTAGGATAACATTGGGTTTGTCCTTTTAGCCTTGCTGCAGGGAACTTAGTTTACCTTAAAACAATGTCTTTAATAACATCACGTGAGGCTGACACCCACTATGAGACTTGTTACTGTTTTTGGCATATCAAATATGCCACAAGTAGCTTGCCATGCTCTGCCGTGTGGGTAGGATACTCTCGGTAGCTTTCCAGGCTCTCCAAAAGGGCCAGAGGAATTGAACTCGGGTCGGTTGCATGCAAGGCAAGTGCCCTACCCGCTATGCTATCGCTCCAGTCGATACTTCATGTATAAGGAAAATTATCCATTGACTGAATTATTAAAATTCAAAATGAAACAAAATTGCACTTCTACATTCGCTTTATGTATTTATTACTGAACACAAGTAAAACATACCATACTTCATGAAATAGAATGCTCTTAAATGATTAATTAAAGTTATGTGATTGGCTCTAACTCAATACCACACAATTGGGGTATTATAACACTTCAGGCAACCAAGTAATGAATTTGAGAATTTGAGGACCAGTACTCCCCTATCAAGTGTGAGAATTAATTACCATTCATGATTATGATTGATATTATAAGTGATATTCAATATTGAAAATGAATGTGAAAACATTTAAAATTTAATCACTTGTCACTTGTCTTGGGCTGGAGCGATAGCACAACGGTAGGGCATTCGCCTTTCATGCAGCCGACCTGTGTACGATTTCCCCGCCCCTCTCGGAGAGCCCAGCAAGCTACCGAGAGTATCGTGCCCACACAGCAGAGCCTGGCAAGCTACTCGTGGCGTACTGGATATGCCAAAAAACAGTAACAATGTCTCACATTGTGATATGTTACTGTGCCCGCTCGAACAAATCGATGAACAACGGAATGACAGTGACAGTGCCAGTCACTTGTCTTCCCGTTGACCTTTGATTTTCTCAAACGGGCACCAGTAACATCTCCATTTGTCCCTGTCACGTGCTAGGGTAGCCCAATGATATCTGTTCACTCCAGGAACAGGAAGAGCCTCAAATCGTTCATTCAGAATTTTGACGAAGAAGTCTGACCACCTCATTGGTGGGAGGCCACGTGTTCTTTTGACATCCCGTGGAATCCAGTCGGTAACAGCTCTAGTCCAGAGGTCATCTCTGAATTGCATTACATGTCCGGCCCATCTGATTTTTGATGTCTTGGCAAAGAAGACAGCTTCCCTGATTCTTGACGTGATACTCCTAGCATAGCTATTTTGATTCCTTTTTGGGATACCCGAATAGCATTCTCATCCTGTTTGCATAGGGCCTAGGTCTCTGAGGCATATGTTATTTCAGGAAGAATGGTGGAATCAAAAAGATGTGCCAGGAGTCGGAGGTCCTTCATCCTCTTAACCATTTCTTTGACGCTCTTGAAGGCATTCCACGCTGCTCTCTTCCTTATGAGCATTTCTGGCGCTAAGTTGTTCCTCTTGTTGAGTTCTCGACCCAGATCCACATAGCTGCTGCATTCGGAGATGTTCGTTCCATCGAGAGCAAATAGAGCATCAGGGAATAGTTCGTTTTTCATAAGCATCATCTGGTTGAGGTTCAGCTTCAGTACAACCTTTCCACACTCGCGGGTCAAAGTCTGCCAGCATTTGTGCCGCTTGGCTAATGTTTGGCGTTTTGAGAACAATGTCATCAGCGAAGCGGAGGTGGTGTAGTTGCTGACCATCTATCTTCACTCCCATTCCTTCCCATTCTAGTCATTGCATGGCATTCTCAAGGATGGCACTGAAGAGTTTTGGTGAAATGGTATCACCCTGCCAAACCCCTCTCTTTACGTCAATGATCACTTCCTTGTAGAATGGTGAGATCCTGGTGGTGAGTCTGTAATACAGCTTGAGGAGGATCTTGATGTATTGAGTTTGAACACCCTGTTTAGCTGGGCTTCGATGACCACTTCAGTCTCAACAGAATCAAAGGCCTTCTTTAAGTTGATGAACATTAGACAGAGCAGTATCTTGAACTCTCATGAAACTTCAATGAGTTTGGTCACTCTGTGGATATGGTCGATCATGCTGAATCCTTTTAGGAACCCAGCTTGCTCGCATGGTTGTCCTTCATCTAGTGTTTTGCCTATTCTTTTCAGGATGACTCGAGTGAACAACTTGTAGATGACAGACAGCAGGCAGATTGGGCGATAGTTGCTGAAGTCATGGATGTCTCCCTTCTTGTACAACAGAACGGTCCTGCTAGTTTTCCACTGGGACAGAACCTTGCATTCAGACAGGTAGCACATGAAGAGCTGAGCCAGTGTATTAATGAGTACTGGTGGCAGATTCTTCATTTGTTCGGGTGTGACCTTGTTTGGACCGGGTGCTGTACACGTCTTTACCGACGAGATGGCGTGTCAGTTTCAGAAGGGAAGACATTGGGAATGACGTATCCATCCTGCAGAATTTGGTATGTGGGCAGGTAGACGTGGCTGTCAAAGAAATCTGAGTAGAAGTCGTGAATAATCCTCTCCATTGTCTTTCTGGAAGATGTGATAGATCCATCAGGACGTCCGAGGGCAGTCATCTTGGTCTTGTAGTTGGTGAAGGACAGCCGAGCATTGCAAATACTTTTCCCGGCTTCTTCCACATCGGCCAACACTGCTGCTCTTCTCTCTTTGAGGTCTGCCTTTATCGCTTCTCTGCAGAGCTTTGCGAGCTCAGATGTCAGCTTGTGGTTGCCTGAGGCTCACGCCAAACCACGTTGACGAATGAGCTCGAGAATTTCCAAAGACAGGCCTCTGTTTGTGGCTTTCTCAGTCTCAGCATTCTTCGTGCAGTCATGGAGGTGCTGAACCAGTTGATCATATTCCTTGTCGATGTTGTCAAGGACGGCATCTTCCCATGTTGCCGCAATAGTGCCAAAGAGCTCCCAGTTGGTGTCATTCTGGGAGTTCTTTTCTTAAACTTAAACTTTGCAGAATTTTCTCCCCACTCTGTGAAGTAGAATTTAGCACGAAGGAGACGGTGGTCCGATCACGTTTGGAATTTTGGGACAACAGTAACATCGGTCAGGCAAAACCTTCGATTAAATTTGATGTGGTCAATTTCATTGTGGAACTGTCCACCGGGAGACTCCCATGTCCAGCGTTTAGATTCAGCCTTCTGGAACTGTGAGTTACCATGGATGGTCTTGGTCGACATGATGAATTCAGACAGTCTCTCACCCAGATCGTTCCGTTCTAGGCCATGGGTCCCAATGTGGAGTTCTTCAGGCCACCTTCTCGGACCTATATTGGCATTAAAATAACCCACAATGATCTTGTAGAAGGTGTGGTCTTCTTTATAGAACCTCTCCAGTCCCATGTAGAACTTCTCGATTTCTTCTTCATTATAGTTGGATGTTGGTGCGTAGACGACAAAGATAGAAACTGCAGGCAGTGAGCCATATCTATTCAATTGTAATCGTCTGATTCGGGTTGTTAGGCATTCAAATGAATCAATGCTCATGGCCAAGTTCATGTTGACAAGGACACCAACGCCACCGACACCTCTGTTGTTGCATGTTCCGAGGAACAATTATTCTCCAGTGTCGAAAATGGCGTGATGTGATCAATGTCTTCTTGTTTCGGTCAGACCAATGATGTACTTGATCCTCTGCAGTTGCACCATCAGGTCCTCGATGGATGCTTCCGATGCCGGCGTATGTGCATTGAATGTACAGACAGTCATTTTAGTCTTTCTTCGTTTTGGCTGTCTAGTTTGTCCCTGAGATTTTTTCAGCCTCTCCTCGCTCATCTTTCTTAACACTGCCGTACTGGGGGTTCTTTTGGTGTCAGTTGAATAAGGTCTATTGTTGTTACTGTTTTTGGCATATTGAATATGCCACGGGTAGCTTGTCAGGCTGTGCTTGCGGCGGGATACTCTCGGTAACTTGCCAGGCTCTCCGAGAGGGACAGAGGAATCAAACCCGGGCCGGCTGCGTGCAAGAAAAACGCCTAGTGTTTAATAATTTTGTAGATAATAGAATTTTCTATGCATAGAAATAATGAGGGAGTAAATTTTTACTAAAACTTTTTCTCATTAACTGACTAGATTTTTCTACATAAGCAAGAATGGCAGAAATGATGGTTATCTGTTCCAAGTGGGAGTTTTTTGTTTTGTTTTATGTTGAATATTTCTTGAGAATAATTTTAGTAATGCAGGAAAAGAATAAGTTGTGCTTATTCTAAATTATAAAACAATTTCTTACTATGAAAACAAATGTTTCCAAGGCAAACTTTTAATGTCATTTTATATTAAATGAACAATAAAAGTAATATATGAATCACAAATACATTTGTGATTCATACATTATTTGCATTTCAAATGAAAATATAATCACTTTCCATCTATTCACTGAATATTAATCTAACGAGTCTGTAAGGATCTCTGTGGAATACTGAAATTGTAAGTAATGAGCTTATGTGTATGCTAGCAAAATACTTCTACTAATGTAACATGAAGTTTTCATTGACAGGTAGGCCAAAATAAATCAAAAGACATTTAATATTTTTGTGGAAAGGACACATATGTAACCCTGTAATCACAAGTAACATAAGGATTTAGCAGTTTTGTTTATGCCAGACCACCAAGCCAAGTTTCTTTTAAGCAGTTTTGTGAATTTCATAGAATATACTATTCTTAAATTTTATCATTATTAGAATTGTTTCTGTAATTTACTGTAACTTACACACAAATGGTGTATCCTTTCATTTTCTTCTTTCAAAAAGAATAACTGCTATTAATTTGGACTTTCTATACTTTAAGTTTGATACAGGTTTGCTAAAATAATGCTTGAATATAAGCTACCTTTGTCACTTGTACCACTTGTCTTCCTGTTGATCTTGATTTGCTTGATTGGGCGCCACTAACGTCTCCATTTGTCCCTGTCGTGTGCTAAGGTAGCCCAATGATATCTGCTCGCTCCAGGAACAGGAAGAGCCTCAAACCGTTCATTCAGGGTTTTGACGAAGAAGTCTGACCATCGCGTTGATGGGCGGCCACATAGTCTTTTGACGTCCCGTGGAATTCAGTCAGTAACAGCTCTAGTCCAGTGGTTGTCTCTGAATCGCATTACATGTCCGGCCCATCTGATTTTTGATGTCTTGGCAAAGGAGACAGCTTCCCTGATTCTTGACCGTTGATGGAGTTTGGAACTCCGGATTCCTTCTCTCACTTGAATGAGACGTGATACTCCAAGCATAGCTCTTTCGATTCCTCTTTGGGATACTGAATAGCGTTCTCATCCTGTTTGCGTAAGTCTCAGCTACCTTTATTGCTTAAAAGTGAATAGTGTTGGAAAAGTGCATTACTACCACAGGTCCGAATGTTTCATAGGTACAACTTTGAAGTAGCTGCTGCTCCCATAACTATTTATGTTCTCTTAGGTTTGAACAGGAAGAAAGAATCAACACTTAATTAAAAAAGATCAGAATTAACAAGGTGCAAGCCTATAAACAAAACTAATTTAACCACATTGGTTTAATGTGTCTAAAGTTATCATTACTTGATTTCACTTCTTTCTTCAAATCTCATCAAATAACATAGATATGAATGTTGTAATAATCACCAGCTCTTGTTGCTGTTACTAGATGACAGAAAACATGCAATTTTATGTCACCGAAGTGACTTTAAAAATTCTGAAAATGAATGTACTTTTTGTTAAGTCCCTATTAAATACACTTGAACAACATATATTAGTTGCTTTGAGTAGTTTATGCTTAGAAAACATTGACATGGCAAGTAAATGACATCAATTAAAAACCTTCTACTCTCAATTGTACATTTACAAATACTCTCCTACATTAGCGGATTATGGAACAATTAATAAGGAGGAAACTGTTAATAGAAGAAAGTTTCCAGAGTAATAGTACAGCAGGTAGGGTACTTGCCTTACCCATGGCCGACCCAGATTTACTCCCTAGCACCACATACAGTCCCCTGATCCCAGAGTGCAGAGCCAGGAGTAAGCCCTGTGCATAGCAGGTGTGGCCTAAAAACCAAAATAAAAGTTAATTCATGATATTTTTATTTATAGGTCAAATTTTCAGTCTATGCTTCATATTTGAAGAACACTGCTAAAGTGATCAATGAATCCTGAAAGTAAATGTACTGGGAGTAAATTTCATGAAGATTTATACCATGAAAGCTTTAAATCACTTAAGAGAAGACCTTGGGAAATGGAAAAGTATTCCATGTGCATGAATCGGAAAAGTAAATATTGTTAGAATATCTATTTTACCTAAGCTAGTTTGGCCCCAAACCAAAAAAAAAATCCATGTTTTGAATGCTTAGACATCTCAGTACTGATTGTATGGTAAAAGTTCATAAATGCTGATGATTTGCCTTGCAAATGAGACAGTTCCCCTGCTCATACACTGTGTAGCATCATCCCTGGTTTATAGTGGGGAATATGGGGGATCAACTCCCCCCCTTCCACCACTTTATCTTCCTCCTTCCTAATTCTATCAGTCATGTCTCTCGGTTAGTTTCCACTGGGATTTGTCTAATCTCTTTGCTTTGTTTCTTAGTACGGTGCATATGAGAGAGATCATCTGGTATGACCTTTTATTTTCTAACACACTTCACCTAGTATGACAGGGGACCGATTTTTTAAGGACTGGAACAGGAAGGCACAGGCACAGGGGAGGTGGGGTGGTCTTCCACACTTCAGTAGACTCTGTATTATAGTACTAAACAGTTCTTTCTCTGTCATTTCCAGGTTATTTCAAAGATCACGTCATGCCAATGAATCTCAGGTTAAAAGCAGTTTGTGGTGCCTGAACGCTGTGACAAGCTCAAACCAGGATGGTTTACTTAAAAGGCATTCCTTATTTTAATTATGTACATGTGGAACAGATCTTAGCAGTATTTTAAAATAAAGAATTTTGATCAATAATTTCTTTTGCTTTTTGGGGGGTCATTTCCATTTCCAATACGCAAGGGTAGCTTGCCAGGCTCTGCCACGCAGGCTTGATACTCTCGGTAGCTTGCCGGGCTCTCCAAGAAGGACAGAGGAATACGAACTCCGGTCGTCCGCGTGAAAGGCAAACGCCCAACCGCTGTGCTATCGTTCCAGCCCCATGATCAATAATTTTTTTAAAAAGCAGAGGAGAAAGGGAAGCATGGGGAAATAAGGCCAGGGACTTAGATGTATGGGTGATGTGGGAGAGCGCTATTGCTCTATATATCCGAAGCACAGACTCAACAACACTAAAAGCACGAGACTGAAACTACAACCACCAAACTTGGAGCCGTGCTGCCGTGCCTCGGGTAGCGGGAGGAGTGAGGGATGAGGCTGAGGAGGGAGTGTGTATGGCAGGGATGGAAACACGGGAGAAGAGAGATTGACACTGATGAAGCTAGTGCTGGAATATTTGTGCCTAAGACTCATGTATTAGTAACTTTGTAAATCACAGCTCCTTAATTAAATTAAAAAAATTTTAAAGAAGGAAAATTTAAAGGAAAAACCTGAAGAAAAAAAGAAGCATTTGGAAACGAGTCCCTCTTGAAGTTGAGTTTTAAAAGCTTCATTTTAAACTCACTAGTTCAGGGTTTATTTGTAACATTAGCATGGAAAGAAGGGTACATCTAAAGATCATTCATTAGAATGGTCACTCCCCAGAATTATACAGCAGTATGGTTGACAAATTAAAATGATAGCCATTTACGGGACTTCACAGTGTTTTCGTCAATGAATCCACTGGGTGTCCGGAGTTTTTTCTTCCCTTTTTTGGTTTCATTTTGTGGGGGGGTCACACCCTGTGGTGCTCAGGGCTTACTCCTAGCTCTGTGCTCAGGCATCACTCCTGGCTGGGCTCGGGGGACCCTATGGGATGTTGATGCCAGAGATCGAACTTGGGCTGGCCATGTGCAGGGCGAGCCCTCTGTCTGCTTATACTATCGCTCGGACCTCAAGGGTGTCCAGCTTTATTTACTTTTTTTGGAGGGGGCCACACCCAGAGATACTCAGGGGTTGCTACTGGCTCTGCCCTAGGAATTACTCCTGATGGTTCTTGGGGCACCATATTGGATGGCAGGTATCGAACCTGGGTTGACGCGTGCAAGGCAAATGCCCTACCCGTTGTGCTATCGTTCCTGCCCCAAGGGTGTCCAGTTTTAAAGTTAGGATTTCACAGGACATAAAAAGTTCTGGAACTTTGCCTGCAACATATCCTCCCTATCGGAAGTGAGGTCACCATGATGAATAACACTGAACATGAATGATGTTGGCGAACTAATATTTAAAAGATCATGTACAACTGGAATGAGACGCGGTTGATTTGTTTCCCAGGGAAGGTCTGGTTGGACCCTCGAGAGTCCAGTCTGGCTCCACATTCCTCCTTTGGGGTTATGCAATAGCGTTTTGGAGTCCCAGCAGTACGGAAGCCAGACTTGGATGGGAACCCTGCGACTCTGTATCCATGGCACACCGGAAGTCAGTTCCCCAACCCCAGTTCCGGAAGTATTCCGCAGCCGCCCACGACACCACCCGTCTAGGCGGAAGTGGGTCACCCTCACTCCGTCTTGGCTGGTGCTCAGAGGACGTGACTGGAGGTAGGGGACCGGGCCCTTCCCCACTGTCACCCCGGGGCTTGGTTGGGCGGCAGAAGAGCTCTGTTGGGGATGTTTGAGACCTGTCCCTCACCCAGCTCCGGCCGGTCTCGCGAGATCTGAACCCACGTGGTTGGTGCGGCAAAAGGGGCGGGGCGGTGCCGCCGACTGTTAGACGAGCTGCAGCACGAGCACGCGACGCCAGCAACTGGGGTGAGCACCGGGCCCTGTGGCGGTGGGGGTCGTACCCGGAGGGAGCCTGTGCCCCTCTTTCGTGCCTCCGGGCCTCGGGACTGTCACGGGGCTCCAGAGCAGTCACCCTCGGTCCTCCTCGGGGGCACCCCTAGGGCGGCTGGGCACCCTCCTGCCCGACGACGGCTTTAGGGGCCCAGCCTCGGGCTCTTCGTCGGCAGGCGCCCCCCGAACTTCCCAGCCGGCCGCTTCGGCCTCACCCGCACATCTTGGAAGGACCCTGAGCCGTCGGGGGTCTTCGGGGGGCACTGGGGCGGGTCGGGGGGTCGGGGCAGGGATCGGGGTGCTTCAACGAGGGCCTGGGGCACACCGGGTCCTGGCATCTAGAGCCACCAGCTTTGTGTGACTCGCTGGCACATCTTGGAAGGAAGCTGAACCATCGAGGGTCTCTGGGGTGCACTTGGGGGGCCGGAAAGCCGGGGTGGGGGCAGGAGGCTGGGGGTTGGGGCTGCAGGGTTGGAGTTTGGGGCGCATCAGTTTGGGCTCCGGGGCCCCCATGGCCTGGTTCTAGATCCACCAGCTATGTTGTGCCACTGCACACGGCGTTCCAAGTCGCCCCCCCCTTCGGCAGCCAGGCCGGGGCCTGGGTCCACCCGCTCCTGGGTGCTTTCTCAGGGACCCCTCCCCCACTTGCACGAGGCCGCGTGCTGAGGCGCCATTACAGGGCGCTGAGTCATCTCTGCGGAAGTGCTGAGAGGGGCCCTCCCCTTCCAACCAAGTTCACAAATTGAGGCCGTCGTTCCGGGGATTGTTGTGGGCCCCTCTGCCCCCGGAAATTCACGTATTGAGGGGCCATTGGAGGGGGCGCCTTTTGTCTCTGCGGAAGTTTTTAGAAGCGCCTTGGGCGCCCCTCCCCCCCCTCCGGACCCCCAGGAGTCCAGGTGTTGCAGCTGCCATGCGGGGGGGTGGGGGGGGAGGCTGGGGGCGGGGCGCGCTGCGTCCCTGGGAGTTTGGAGGAGCCGGCAGGCAGGCTCAGGCTTCTGGAGAGTGGTGCTTGGTGACAGAAGCTGTTTCATGAATGAAAGCGAGCGTTGCTATGGCAATAAGGGAATAGGATTCAAAAGGGAATCCCTTGTGGTTACAGCAGTTAGAGCGTTGCTGTCACAGTGCAGTTTTGAGGAACCGCTTTGTAAAATTTTCGGTAAAACATCTTGTTACAGTGCTTGATTTCTTAAGTGACTTTGTTGTGCAACTTGATGCTTTGGAAATGATTCTTTCTTTGAGGAAAACACTTCAATTGGGAGAGAGCGGGAAGGAACTCGTCGAGTTTGGGATGTTTTTTTCCTTTAGAAAAAGAATGGCATGCTGTGTTCTTCCTTTGGGCAAGAGGGCCAGGGGTGAATTTACGAGATGAGAGTTTTATGGACTAATTGGACTACGTGAGCTCTGCTTATTACTAGAGAAAGGAAATGTCTTGTCTTCCAGAAACTTGTTATTTTTTCCATAATCACCAAATAAGTACTGGCTTCATTCTATAAGTTCAAATTCTGCTTGTAAATAGTAGCACAGTTTATAATTCCAAATGTGCTACTGTGTGAGGGACCTAAAATGGAAATATGCAAAATGACCTTAACTGAGATCCGTTTGTTAATAAATTTTAACATGAAGGGCTGAAAGAGATAGTATAATTTTTAAGGCACTTCTATGCTGTCAATCCAGGTTTTTCCCTCCGCACCGCATGTGGTCCCCAAGAGTGAACACTGAGCACAACCAGGTGTAGCCCCCAACCCAGAACTAAAAGCTCAGACATGAGTGCATTTGGGGGGCCCCACTGGTGATTCTTGGTCAACTGGGTTTTTAGTTCAGTACAAGAGCCTGAGAACTTAATGCAACTTGAACTCTGCAGTGCAGGGATTAGCTGGGTCCTCCCCAGTGATGTTCTGGGGGCCTGCAGCACTGCACCCCACCCTTCTATGCTGTGGGGACCATGTGATGCCCAGAATTGAACTGGGTTGGGTGCACACTCGGCATGCACCCTAACTCCTGTGCTATCTTCTGGTCCAAACTATGAATGCCTTTTTTTTTTGCTTACAGGTTTTTGTCTTATTTTTATTTCTTAAATTTATTTTATTTTTTAATTTATTCTTTTAATAGTGAATCACTGTGTGGTACAGTTACATACTTACAAACTTTAGTGTTTGCATTTCAGTCATACTATCTACTATCCATCCTTCCACCAGTGCCCATTCTCCACCACCAATGAGCCCAGTATTCCTCCCTCCACCCTGCCCTTTTGTTCTCTCTCCTTTTGGGTGTTGTGGTTTGCAGTAGAGGCATTGAGTGGCCATTGTGTTCAATTTATAGTCTACATTTGGCACACATCTCCCAACCAGAGCCAGTCCTCCAAACACCCTTAACTTGGTGTTCCCTTCTCTGTCTGAACTGTCTTTAAAGCCCTGCGGCTGTGTGGGCAGTGAAACAGCTGTGGCTGTGGTGGTAGCCATGGTGACGGGACTCTGAAACAGGAGCAGTTGAGGCAGTTTGTTTTGATCCCAACTGTGAGCTCCCAGCAAGGCAGCTGATAAATAAGCAGGGCGTGTGCACAAGGGAATATTTGGGCCTGAAAGTAAACACCCAGACCCCGTGAGGCTTCCCAGCATATTGGCACTTCTCTGGTGCTCTGGTTTGGGAAACTGAGTCACACCTAATTCCTGCAATGCTAAAAAGCTGCTTTGTTTCTTGTCATGCCCAGGTGACACACTAGGTTTGAGTGTTGCTAGGTACAAGCTCTGTGAGACCAAGAGTTTTGTAGGAGATCAGGTGATAGTACCCCACATGTGTCTCCTGAAAGACAAGAACCAAGTAATTGAACAGAGTGCATGGGAGCCTGTGAAGGTGGCCTCCTGGTTTACACTATGCAAAGTTATGTGCATATTATTTTGTCTTTCATGAAGATATTAAGGGGTCTGTAACATTGTACCCACTCTATCAATAAATTACCGTATCACTGTCATCTCATTCCTCATCGATTTGCTCAAGCAGGCACCAGTAATGTCTCCATTGTGAGACTTGTTGTTACTGTTTGTGGAACATCTAATACGCCACGGGTAGCTTTCCAGGCTCTGCCGTGCGGGCGAGATACTCTGGGTAGCTTGCGGGGCTCTCCGGAGAGGGGCGGAGGAATCGAACCCGGGTTGGCCGTGTGCAAGGCAAACGCCCTACCGCTGTGCTTTCACTCCAGCCCCTATCAGTAAATACCGATTTATAAATGTTGTTATGAGAAATGCCAATTTTGTTATTTGAGACACTTCGTATTTACGGGGTGTGTGTCTTGACTTAAGTCTAGCTAATGTCCTGCTAGGAAAGGATGCTTTGGAGATTGATGAGTTTTTCTTCTGATTCTATTTCTAACAATTAAGCACACTGTTTAAGTAACAAGTTGTTCTTTGATTACAGAATGTTCATGACCATTAATAAATGCACTCCATATTTAAATATACAAGTGGTACCTCTGGGAAGGAGCTGAGAGCTGTCAGCTCTTGCATATGCTAATTCCAAAGATCAAGGCACACTAGATATTACTCAATCAAGCTAATATTTAGCTTTGGAAATTAAGGCAGAGATTCATGAATTTTATTAGTGTTCTCTGTGTTTATATTTAATCATACTATATGTATGCACAGAGTGTTCCAAGATCTTTTGTTTTTATTTTTTAAGGTGTATGTGTTGCTTACTGAATTTGTTAAATTCATGAATGTAGTTAGTTTTCAGGAGCAAGCAATCCATGAGGTGTGTCTTCCAGCTGCTCATATTCCCAATGTGTTTTTCCCCTCCCTGTCTCTTTGTTAACATGGACTTTGACATTGAAGATTAAGGTGGACATTATCATTTGAGGCATGCATCAAATATGTGGGTACACAATGCACATTAGACTTGTCCTTAAATCTCTCCTTTTTGGCATGATAACCTCCTGAGAGTTAGCTATGGATAATGAAGGCAGGGCTCAGGACCATTTTACAGGTATTTAGAGACCGGGTCACTTGCCAGCATCACATAGCTAGTACAGAAGAGCTGAGACGAGATTTCAGGCATTTGGATTTTATCAGCATGGCTAATTTGTATTTGTTTTGCAACCTCTTTTAAATTAATGTTTTTAAGGATCTCTTTTTGAAAATTAATATTTTTAAAATGTGAGTTAGTTGGAATATTTCCCCCAGCTTGTTAGCCTCCTAACTTCAGCTTTTTCCATTTGGAAGAAGCAGCTCTTATTAATCTCTTGTTTTCTGCAAGAAAGCATGCATATTCTAGAAAGTGGAGTTCACCTCAGAGCTTCACTCTCCTCCCCAGACTGCTTTAGGACTGCCTGGCAACAACATTCTTGGGTGAGCAACAGACAGGAATCAGTATAGACTGTTTACTCTGCCTTCTTTAGTATCAGCAGCTTTTGCTGATTTTCTCAAGAAACCTCGTTGCTAGCTTGTTGGATGTAGGGACCACACAACGTTTGGAAATGAGAAAACTCTAAAATAACAGCTTTAAAGTAACAGGCATGTGATTAAATGTGAAATTTAAGGATCTGTGTGAGAAAAAAAAATGATTGTATTTTGAGGTGAAATTCATAAAGTCAATCAGCATGAAGTCTCTGGAAAGTCTCTCTGAGAGTGGTTTTATTTTTCTGTACATTGCACAGTAACAAGTTGGAATCTTTGGAGAAGCCTCTGCCATGCCTGATCACCGGGGGTGTCTGAATGTTTGAAGTGTGCTGAGGTAGAGGATGTCATGCTGTCGGGCTGGACTTTACTATATTCTGTCTGAATGCTACCTGGGAAAGGGAATTGTGCAGAGCAGCAGGACTGCACTGATAAGAGAGAGGAGTAGGGTAGAGCACACCCAAATCTAGTAAACACGTCCTAAATTAGGAGGTTCAGCCTTTCTTCACTAAGTGGAAGGGTTCTTCCACCCTTCTTTCTAATTTGAGAGTTTGCATGACTAATTTAGAATCTTGCTACCAAAATAGAATTTATACTTTGTATATATCTATAGATAAAGTAGAATACATATACACTCTTTTATATGATATTGACACACAATTCCCATAGAGATTTTAAATTATTTTCACTGAATATGGAGTTTCATATTCATGGGATTTGGGGGGACTCTCAAGCAGTGCTCATAGTACCTGAGGTCTTCTCTTGGTACTCTCTCAAGTGGTGCTCAGACTACCTGAGGTCTTCTCTTGGCACTCTCTCAAGTGGTGCTCAGAGTACCTGAGGTCTTCTCTTGGCACTCTCTCAAGTGGTACTCAGAGAACCTGAGGTCTTCTCTTGGTGATTCATGGCCAGCTCAGCCAGTGTTTTAATGCTGAGGCATGAGGATGTAATGCTGTTCAAATCCTGTGTTGCAGTAAGCCACTGTGATGTAGTAAGCCATCCTGGAAATGTTAAGTGGCTTTCAGGGCCATGCTTTACCGTATTCAGGAGTACCAGGCTCCAGGATGCATCCAGAGGTCCTCACGAGATGATGTGTTGCCAGAATCAAACAGCGGTCCAATACATACAAAGCAAAAGCTTTTGGGATTTTGGTTTTAGTTTTGGTGTACCCTGGGCTGTGCTCAGGGCTTGCTTCTGACTCTGTGCTAAGGGATACCTCCTGGAAGAGCTTGGAGGATCGTATGGGATACCAGGGATTAAGCCTGGGTTTGCTGTGTGCAAGGCCAGTGCCTTACCCGCTGTACCCAACCTCACAAGGCAAGAAGTTGAACCCCTTTACTATCTCTCCAGCCCCAGACATAGCCACATTTCTAAAATTATTCAAGAATAATTTTGCTAAAATATTTTGCTGAAAGATTCTGGGAGATAATCTCCCTGATATTTTGGCAGAGGCAGTGAGGGTACATATAAGAGTGAACTACACAATTTGAGAGAACTGGGACTTAGTCTGGGGAATTAATTTACATTTACAAGGTTAAAGTTAAAATATAATTGTTGATATATCTGAGGTTTGTTTCTGGGATTTGAATAGTGTTCTATTAGTATGAGCATCTGCTTTTATTCTAGTACCACACTTTTTATTTCTATAACTTCATAGTATGAAGTTTGAAAAAAATAACTTTCATTCCTCAGAATTGCTTTGGTTACTTGAATTCCATACAAATTTTAGCCATGTTTGTTCCATTTACTTGAAGAAATCCATTATAATTTTGATAAAGTTCGCATTGAATCTGTGTGCTCTGAATAGGATTGTCATTTTTACCAGTGTTAATTTTCCAGTTTATCAGCATAGAATATTCTCTATTTACTTGTGTCTTTATTTCTCTTTAATAGTGACTTTATTTTTTATGTAATCTTTTTCACTGAGTTATCTCCTAGGTACTTGTTTTTAGGAGGGCATCCTAAACAGTATCATAAATGAATAATGAATCTCATCAAAAACTTTATCTGCATTCATTGATACGATCATATGATTTTATCTTTCTTTTTGTTAATGTGACTATCTATTAATTGGTTTGTATATATTAAATCATCCTTATATAGAATAAGTTGCTCATGGTTATGATATATAATCTTTTTCTTATATTGCTGAGAATTTTTGAGAATCTATGGATTCGTGTTCATCAGGAATATTGATCTATAATTTGTTTTTTCTTTTATTTTTTTTTAGTAAATCACTTTGAGATAAGCAGTAACTAAGTTGTCCATGATTGGATTTCAGTCATAAAATGTTCCAACACCTGTCCCTTCACCTGTGTACATTTTTCACCACCAGTGTATCAATTCCCCTCCTTCCACACTCAACCACTAGTCTGCCTCTATGGCAGACATTTAACATTTTGAATTTCATTTTTATAAATTTTTTCATAATAATTTATTACATTTAATATTTGAACACCAATTCCACCACAGTTGCACCTTTCCGCCACCATTTTTTTAATGTTTTCACCCTGACCCCCAAATCCTGACCCCAAATCAGGACAGAAATAATTTATATTGTATTGATTGTTATGAAGAATCTGCTAAAAATGATCCAGAAAAGTTTCCTTAGAGGAAACTGTGTGAAGTATTATATTTCAACCTGGAGCCATTAAACCCTTGTATATAAGATTACTAACATGTTGTTAAAGGTTGAGCCTTATGTGCTTGTATATATCTCTCTGTATATATATATATATATATATATATTTTTCCTCCCCTAGATTGATTGCCCTCTAGTTTACATGCAATCAAATGTGCTGTGATATTTTTGGTACATTAGTGGTATGGTGTGTGACATCATGAGGCCACATTTGTGGCTACATGCTTCAGGAATTCTACAATTTTAGATAATGATGACACAGCTGAAGTAAATGATTTTTTTTTTTTTTACTGGATGGTGACTTTGGGTCCAAAGGCATCTTTCTGGCATGTCACTCTCATATTGATCTTTTCTGAGAGATTTAGTTGTGAATCTCTGGATCATGGCTGTTAATGAGCTTATCCGGTGCCAGAGGCAGTTTGTGGGCATGACTGTCAGGCTGCCAGAAGCACAGGGAGATGTGGTGAGGTTGCCTATTCCTGACTCTATGCGATCCTGGAGATTTCAGTCACAAATCCTGCATACCTGGTTTTTCTATCAGATTCACTTCTGGATGAGGCTCGACTGAACCTGTGGAAATCGGATGTGAGCATGGCAGCTATTAAGTTCTGGAGGTTTTTGGCTGCCAGGGCTCTGTTGGGATGGGGAGGGGTATGTCAGACACTTTTATTCTATCTCTCTCTGTATATCTCTCTCTGTAATTTGTTTTTGTTTTTGGCGATGCTCAGGTGTGGCCATTATTCAGTCTTCACTCCATTTTTTAGAATATGTGCTGCCGAAGTGAGCACATCCTGTCTCGACTCTCGGTAGTGCTCACATGACTATTCGTTACCAAGATATTAAATGCAGGATTCCAGCAAAGAAATTATTAGTACAAGCCCATATGGCTGTCTCCTGGAATGGACTGTAATTATTTTAGAAATATTTCTTACCTTTTGCTATCAGATTTATAATGGCCACATAGAATCTTGGAGAATTCCCATGTCTTCAATTTTCTGGAAGAGCCTGAAGACTATAGGAAATAAGTTTCTGACGAGTTCATAGAAATCATTAGTAAACCCCTCTGGGCATGGGCTTTCGTTTGGGGGGAATACCTTTGATAACTGTGTCAGTTTACTAGTAATTGGTCTGTTAAAGTTATCTATTTCCTCCTGATTCAGTCTTGGAAGGTTGTACAATTCTAAAAATTGATCAGAATTCTCCAATTTAGTGGTTTAAATTTGTTCATAATAGTGTCTTATGATCTTTCTTACTTGTACGTTTGGGTAACACATCCTGTATTGCTCAGGGACTGCTTTTGGCCTGATGCTTGAGGAGTTGCTCCTGGTGGGGGTAAGGAGGCTATAAGGGGTCAGACATTGAGCCTGGATTGGCTGCATGAAAGGAAAATTCCTTAACTATTTTTAGTATTAATATTGATTATGTCAATTAACATAATCTATTTAATATATACACTATATATTTTAAATATTATAAATATACTATATATTTTGCATGTGGTATTAATATAATATATAATCATATATGATATTATCTATAATATCATATAACATAGGATTTTATATTCTATCTTTCCAGCCCAACTCTTAATATTTTAAAATCAGTATAGAAACTTTACCCAGTAAGTTGATTTGTTTTTTGGGGTCATACCTGGTAGTAGTGGCTTACTTCTGGATCCATGTTCAGAAATCAGTCCTAGTGGGCTTAGGGACTATCTGTTGTGATGGGGATCAACCATGTGCAAGGCAAGTGCCCTACTTGCTGTACTTTATCTCCAGCTCCAAATTTGTAATAAAATTATTGACTAAGATCTTTTTAACTACACTGTGAAACTACACCTTTGAGGAGAGGTGGAGATCTGTATCACTGTTACTGTATCACTGTCATCCCGTTGTTCATCAATTTACTTGAACGGGCACCAGTAACGTCTCCATTTGTCCCAGCCCTGAGATTTTAGCAGCCTCTCCTTATTCGTTTTTACCGATGATTGGAGGATCTTTTCAGGGTCAGGGGAATGAGACCTGTTATTGTTACTTATTTGGCATATTGAATACAACACGGGGAGCTTGCCAGGCTCTTCCATCTCTCCAGTAATAAAAAATAATAATAATAGTTCTGTCTTTCTCATAAGATCAGTTAGGAATTACTGATTTTGCACATCATAACTACCTGATAATGATTAGGAGTTACCCTCATACTTAGTCAATGACAAATAAGCAATCCAGATTAGATAGCAAGGCCCCTGCATCATACAGCAAAGTAAATGGCATGCATGGGCTCAGATTTCAACCCAGGACTTCCTGTCCACATTTTCCTTTTAAAAAAATCAATTGGGATATAAATTTGTTTCCTACGGTATTAGGAATTAAATTCTTTGTCTGCCCAGAATTTAACATCTGGTAATGAAAACTATAGTAAACGTTCAAAAGCATTAGCAAAAATGGCAGGGCACTAAGTATACATCAAGCTGTGTTGCATAGATTCTAAGGACAGCATATGTGGAGGAATGTGCCATCAGAGAAGGCCTGGGGTATCGGAAGAGACTGGCACAGTAAGAACTGGACCTCATGGGCCAGAGTGGTAGTCTAGTGGGTAGGGCACTTGCTTGAATGGAGATCTGTATTTTAGTTTTTTAGTTTAGTTTTTTTTTAGTCTGTTAGGTTTTTTCCTGGAGTTTATTGAATAAGAGCAAGCTTTTGTCCCAGTCCTCGGCCAGTGGAATATGATTTCACTCTTTAAATCTAAACGAACACATGGAGAAAGTGAATGTTGTAGAGAGGAATTAATCATTCTCTTGCATCAAAGAAGAGAAAGACTGATATAGAACACAACTATTATAGGATGCTGAGAAGGCAGTAATGCCATTAGAGTACGTGAAAGTGTGGAAGTGATTTTTTTCCATTTATTATTTTTTATTTTTTGGCTTACAATCTAATAATAATGTTTTCTCATGAATATAATTTCAACACCACACCCATCACTAGTGTACCCCTCTCCCCACCCCTAAGACCCAACCTCCCTCTTTCATGTACTCCAACTCAATTGTGTGTTCTTCTGTTGCGTTGCCTTTATCTTTACCTTCTAAGTCCCACATATTAAAGAGGTCATTTTGTATATATCCCTATCCTTATGACTTCACTCAGCATAATATTCTCTGGTTCTATCCTCCTGATGCAAATTGCATGTTTTTTTCTTTCTTAAGAGTTGGACTATGTGTTTCTTGTCGAAAATTGAATAATCAAAGTAAGGAAAGAGTAAAGTGAAAATCATCTGCCACACAGGCAGAGGGGGAGTGGGAGGAGGGATATGCTGGTGTTTTTAGTGGTGGAACATGAGCACTGGTGAAGGGATGGGTGTTTGAGCATAGTATGACTGAGACTCGATCCTGAAAGCCCTGTAACTCTTCTCACGGTGACTCAATTAAAAAATAAATTAAAAAAAAGAATTGGACTATGTATATATTGCAATGTTCCATTGTGTGTGTGTATATATATATATATATATATATATATATATATATATGCTGTACTTTATTGTTCCAGTCTTGGTGTATAGTTGGGCATTTGGGTTATTCCCATTATTTTGGCTATTGTACTAAGTGCTTCTGTGTTCACCACGGCACTTAGGAAAAGATTCCATGAAGAGAGAGTTTTGAGGAATGTGCCTTCAGACTAGAGAGGGCCTGGATATAATGTGGAAAATGTACAGGAAAGGACATCCTAAACAGGGTGACTACCAAAAGCAGAATGGGGATTAGGACATGAATGATGAGCATATATCTGGGTAATAGTGAGTACTTCCTAGAATTCAGATCAGTGGTGTTTCTGTAAAGATAAATTAGGTCATATTTACATACACCAAGATAGTAAAATTTACCTGAGTGACACTTAAAATCTTCAGACAAGAACACACATAATTATAAGAGCAAAATTATTGAATATTTGTAGAGTAATTACATATGAACCTTTTATATTATCTGAAATGGGGAAGTTTAAGTTAGCTTATCACTGTATCACTGTATCAGTGTCATCCCGTTGCTCATCGGTTTGCTCGAGCAGGCACCAGTAACGTCTCCGTTGTGAGACTTGTTCTTACCGTTTTGGGCATATCTAACATGCCACGGGAAACTTGCCAGTCTCTGCTGTGTGGGCAGGATACTCTCAGTAGCTTGCCAGGCTCTCCGAGACAGGCAGAGGAATCTAACCGGGGTCGGACGCGTGCAAGTAAATGCCCTACCTGCTGTGTTATTGCTCCAGCCCGAAAGTTAGCTTAGTAAACTAAAACAAGTCCAAACTTGGGGCTGGAGTGATAGCACAGCAAGTAGGGCATTTGCCTTACACACTGCCGACCCAGGTTCGATTCCCAGCATCCCATATGGTCCCCTGAGCACCGAGGGGAGGGGGGTTAATTCCTGAGTGCAGAGCCAGGAGTAACCCCTGTGCATCATCGGGTATGACCCAAAAAGAAAAAAAACCAAAAAACAAAAAAACAAGTCCAAACTTAACCAAGCTGGGCCAGTCAAAGTCTGTGTAATCACTCTCGCTTACATCATAATGGGAGACATTGTGAATTGATTTTTCCTTGAGGTCAGAGCTGTGACAGAC
The DNA here is from genome assembly GCF_027595985.1 of Sorex araneus. NCBI lineage: Eukaryota > Metazoa > Chordata > Mammalia > Eulipotyphla > Soricidae > Sorex > Sorex araneus. The sequence goes on along the minus strand of NC_073313.1, from coordinate 60,719,316 downwards.
AAATACTCTTGTTTGCCAGTCTTCTGTGGAGTAAACATTGAGCCAGTGTATCACCAAGTGCACTTCACCCCATCCTTTGTGATGCTCCATGGCCAACCTAAACAGAATAATTTGTTGAGTAGTGGTCCTGATTACCTTCGGTGGATCTTTCTTGAGTCTCTATTCTGTCCCAGGTGCTGGAAATAGGAAAATCAAGACAAGATTCTGGTATTAGGGTTTTAGTACAGGGAGTTGGCTCACTGAGGCTGAAATAGTAATCGGATATCCCAGAAAGTGGAAGGTTCCCAAAGAAAGTAGTAGACTTTGAGCTCTAGGTTGCTGGGATGGGGGTAGAACTCAGGAGGAGGAATCTGAGGAGACTCTGTGTGTGTGTGTGTGTGTGCGTATGTGTATTAGACAGCTTTGTACCACATTTGGGGAAAACTTGAGAAAAATCTTATTTTAGTCACAAATCCATGCACCCAGAACCCCAATATGCTGTGTAATATGTTTGCCAAATAAGAAACGAATATATATATACATACACGTATGTATGTGTGTATATATATGTATATATATTTGATCATGCTGTCTTTGGTCAGTGTGTGGGACTTCTGTTTTCTCTTCACCCTGTCAATAGTTGTTGCTTCTAGTCTTTTTGGTAGAGGCCATTATCAAGAATGTAAATGGTTTTGATTTAAATTTCCCCCATAATAGATTATATTGAGTGCCTTTCCAGCACCTGATGACCACCTGTAGAAGTTCTTTAGAGCAGTATTCAGATTATCTGCTCACTTTTATTAGATTTCTTTTGATGGGTAGTGGTGGTTTCGGTCAAACTCAACTATGCACATATGCCACATTGAAAAATCATGTAGGTGTGTGTATTATTGTTGTGTAGGAGTTCTTCATAGTTTTTGAGCATTAATCCCTTGTCTGATGAATATTTTCCAGTCAGTACGTTGCCTTTTCTTTTTAAATGATGGTTTCTTCAACTGTAGCACATGAAAAACTTTTATTTGATGCTGTCCCATTTCTTGATTTCTGCTTTGTAACTTTTCCTGTTAATATAAACTCTCAAATATATCTCTGCAGTTGATGTTCGTGAATGTAACGTCCAGGTAACATATTGGGAGGTATGAGATTAATTGATGAAATAGGTGAGAGGAAAAGAACAGGGTAGGGGACTCAGGCCTGGAAAGGGGGTAGACAGCAAGTTTTTAGCTCAGTTTTATGATCAATGAGTAGCTGAAATAATACATAATTATGACATATCAAGGTTAGATACTTCTGTATAAGATAATCTGAGTCTACAAGATTTCAGGGACAATATTCTTAATGTGTACTTAGTTACATTTTTTAAATCAATGAACTCTAGATATTTAAGATACTAAAACTACACTTAACATCTAGTCTAATATTTAAAATTTTTATTGTACAGTGTCTAAAATTAAGTATTCTATAGAAAATGTATAATCCTATCATATGAATAGATGGATGAATGACTTATATGATTGGAAACAAGACAAAATTATAAATAAGAAGTTATGAAACAAGGTTATGAGCAACATTAAGCTATGGTTTTTAATACTGCTACTGCAAACCACAACACCCAAAAGGAGAAAGAGAGCAAAAGGGAATGCCCTGGCACAGAGGTGGGGTGGGGTGTAGGAAGGACGGGGTGGTGGTGGTGGGAGGGATTCTGGGACCATTGGTGGTGGAAAATTGGCACTGATGGAGGGATGGGTACTCAACTACTGTATGAATACTGTATGCAAGCACAAAAGTTTGTAAGTCTAACTGCACCTCACGGTGATTCACTAATAAAAAATTAAAAAATAATAAAATAAAAGACTTTTTAAAGGTGATTACAACTTGAACTCAGGTAACTTTATAAAACTAAAGAGCTTTAAAAGGGATTTTGTCTCTGTTAAGCCTCTTCAGTTTTTTAATTTTTGAAGAAACATGATTTACAAAGTTATTGATAGTTGAGTTTTAGGCATTATAATAGTTCAGTACTAATCCCAACACCGGAGTAAACTTTTCTGCACCCATGTTCCCATACTCCATTTCTCCCACCACCACTTCCCCCACTATATCCCCCCCTTTATCTCACTTGCCACTTTGACAGGCACATTATAAAGTTTGGTGGTGGCAACTTAGATCTCATGTTTTCTGTGTTGAGAGATTATTGACATAAAGGGATATATTGCCATTTTTGTGTGTGTGATCCAGTTGTTTTTGCAAGTCTATTTTTTTCATCAGGAGTCTTTCAGTAATTCTTGCAGGATTGGTTTAGTTATTGCAAATGCAGCAAGCTCTTTTTTGTCTGAAGAGATTCTTATCTCTCCCGTAAGTCTAAATGATAGATTTTTCAGGGTAGTGGACTCTAGGCAGGAGGTTTTTTCAGTCAGTACTTTGAGTATGTCATTTAACTCTTTCCTGAGAATATATTATTCTACTCTTTCCTGGTTTATAAAATATGAAAGGTCTGTTGTGATTCTTAAGTTGTTTCCCTTATATTTGTGGGTTTTCTTCTGCCTTGCTGCTTTGTCTTTTGATTTTTTCATTTTAACACATAGTAATCAAAATTTGATTACTTAGCATTCTTTTATTTGAGTCTATTTTGTTTGGGCTTCTTGAATCTGTGCAGAAGCTCTCTCAAGATATCAAGAGAGCACCCAGTTACTATTTCTTTGAGAAATTGTTTTTACCCTTTCTATTTTCCCTCTCCTGCTGATATTCCTATGATTCGAAGCTTATTTCTCTTATTGTCTATCAAGAATCCTGCATTCTCTTCCATTAATTTATTTTCCTTTTATTTTTTTAACTCATTATTCGTGATGGCTAGTATTTTGTCTTCAGTATCACTGATAAAGTCCTCTGCATGTTGAATTCTGTTGTTGTGACTTGCAATTGTATTTTTAACTCCTTCTGTTGCATTTGTATGGGCTCTTTGATACCCTGGACCAGTTCATCTTTAAGTTGATTGAATTTTTTCCTCAATGATTGCTTTAGTTCTATGGCTATTGCATGGAGCATTGATTTGAGTTCCTTACTGATAAGGCTGAGGGTTTACTGAGTTCAATGAATTGCTGGGACTTCTGTCTCTGCCTGCCAGAGCAGGTAAATTCCGTTGTTTCACCATTGTTTCTAAAGATTTGTGTGTGCTATGATTTGAATTTCAGATGCCAGTTATCTGAGGTCTGATCTAATTTGCTATTTTTCCGCAAGCAGTATTCTTTATATTAGTGTAACCACGCCTGTGCCCTTAGGATGTTATTTCACTGGTCATGTAGTTCAGTAAGTAATAAATCCTTTTGTATAGAAGAGTTAAAATAAACATATCTGAGGAAATATGTAAGCCCCAAGAACCCTTGAAATTTTGGGAATTAAGGGGTAGTATTGTTCCATGGATGTGTTAGTGTCCACGTGGTTTGGGGTTTGAGAGGGGATTTGGAGGGATTTCTTCAAGTCTGGACCCAGGAAGAGATTGAAGATGGTGGCCCAGGAGTCTCGGGGTGGGATGGGGGCTTGTGCCCTTGATGTACCTGAATGACCAAAGAGTGCAGTATTTGGGTCCTTGGAATACTGCTTTGGATTCGAGGGTGGTTTGGGAGGGGCTTCCTCGGTCCGGTGGACCCAGAAAGAGGTCATGACATGGGCACTGGGGTGGAAAGAAGGTCAGAGCCCTTGACACATCTCTGTACTTGGTTCTTGAGGGAGTTTAAGAATTAACCTTGATTTGATGCTCTGGTTTTAGTCATAATTTTGAACTAGGACATGAATAAATACTCAAGTAGTATGTATCTGGAGAAATGTCTAGCAGAGAATTAAAATCCATCATTCCCAACCATGGGAAAGAGTTGCTGAAATGCCCCTCAATACTCCTAGAACTTAGGAAGCCTGAGAGCTTCTGCGCTTCTACCCAGATACTGTCTAGAGTCTTGAGTTACACTAGAATATCACTCTTTACTTACTAGACCAGAGATTCTTAAATACTCATATACTTCAACTCAAATTGCTTTCAAGGGACTGGGCTCTCCCTTGGACTGAAACAAATGATATTGTTTTTGTGCAAAACCAGGTTTAAGTATTTAGACATTTTGTCAGCATATTTATGATTTTTGGTGAGTTTCAAGGACATGATCAATTGCAGAAAGGTTATTGGAAGTAAGTATGATTGCTACAGAACTTCAAAGTAATTTTTAGTTACCTGGATAATTAGAATTAGGGGAAACATTGGTTGTTAATACTGAGTCTAGGGGCCTGGAAAGGAGGAAGATACAAGAATAGAAGGTGGAAGGTGATGCCTGACATTTACGGAGGGGCTAAAGTGCCAGTGCACCAGTGCTTGAATGCTCAGTCATTACACTGACTCTCGGGGTGGCCTTGGGCATCGTGTTTCCCTCTTTTCTGGGACAGAGAAAATAATAATAGTACTACCTGGGTTTAGTAAGGACCTACTAAATGCCGCCTAAGTATCACTATGCTTTCCACCACCCCATTTTCAGTATATTGACCATTTAAAAAAGAAGTCTAAATTCCTAGTATATGAGTTGAAGTTCAGAAAATGTGTTTGAGTTTGAGACTCACCTCAAAGAGGAATTTATTACTTAAAAATGAAATCAATATTCTGCTGAGGATGTTTACTTTTTGCTTTTTTGGGTCACACCTGGCGATGCACAGGGGTTACTCCTGACTGCACTCAGGAACAATTTACGGCAGTACTCAGGGGACCATATGGAATGCTGGGAATCAAACCAGGGTTGGCCGTGTGCAAGGCAAACGCCCTGCCTGCTGTGCTATCGCTCCACCCCCCTGCTAAGGATGTTTTTAATCTCATAGCAAGCAAGGGTCCTGTAGTAAGTCTGGCCAGTACCATCGTCAGTTTTATTTGTGATTTCAAATAGACAGGATAATAATTTAAAATTTAAATATTGTAATTTTCTAAAAATTTTCTTTTTGTGATCCACATTTTTTTAGCTTAAGTACTTACTTAAAGAGGGCTTATAATTATTTGTTTAAATCCTCTTCTCTACTGGTAGTAAGCTTCATGAGGACAGAGATTATGTCATTCTTATAGAGTTGGCACTTTGAGAATGTGTTGGGAATAAGCACAGCCCTTTGGCTTTTTAATCTATGGTGCTTTCATGTAACCTAATCTTGAAAGGGTTGAGACTAAGCCCAGAGGAATCGAGATCTAGAAGACATAAAAATTTGATGCTTCCTATTAATTTTTAGCTAGGTTTTTTAAGTCAATTCGAAGATTATAAATTTAATACAGTACTAGAAAATCGAGGTTTGTGTACCATGACCTATCTAGAAATGTATAGTGGGGTGACTATAGTTACCAACACTCCATTGTATATTTGAGATATGCGGAGAATAGAGCACACACATGAAAAGATAACTGTGGCATGATAGATGCTAACACACTTGAATGCAGTAATTATTTCACAACATATACACATGTAGGATCATCACGTACAACTTAACTATGTACAATTTTGTTTGTCAACTATACCCAAATAAAACTGGAAAAACCATGATTGGCATTTGAACTACACAGTAGGTCATACTCATCATGAAGTTAAGGCTAACCCTTTTAACAGAAGGCAGAAGAATCAGGGAAAGCTAGCTCTAGAGGGGACATTTAGAAGGAAAACCAGTACTGTTCTTGTAAATCTTGAATCATTGAAGGTCCTCTTCTTCATCTCCAAAAATGGATTCTGGGACATAATTTGGGAATAATGAAAAACATTAATTGCTATATGCTGAATGATTCCATGTAAAATCTCAAAAATCTTGTGTTCCTAGCTTTATGGTTGTTTGGTTATTGGATCTAGCAAGATACTGAACACAGCTGAGAAGCAGCTAGTACAAAGATGTGTGCTCATCTATTCCTCTTTTTTTTCAGTGCCAGAGTCTAACCCTAGTGTCTGAGGCATGTGGCTCCTAGATGCTTTGCTCTTTCAGTGAAAAGCAATGTGATGGTCACATTCCCTTTGCTGTCAGTAGTGATGGTAGCCTCAAATAGTTAAAGATATTGTGAAACTATACATTACCTGTTGGATGCAAAAAAATTGGAATTCAGTTCTTGTGTAAAGGTCATTAGCCATTCTCCAATCCTTTGTAACAGTTAAGGCATGATGTAGTTAAGGCATGATATAGTTATTAAACCTTATACAGAATTCACTTTTTAAATCGAATGGACTGTTTTTCTGGAAGCATTGCTTCTGTATAATCCAAAGACTCCTAAGGACCACATTCCTTTCTTTGTTGATATTCAAAATTCCCACTTCTCTCCTGTCATCTGGGTTGCAGGGCCATTCTTTGTTATCTGGTACTTTATAAAGGAACGGGAAAGATACCAAGTTTCAGTGGTTTGTGCCACCACTGTTTAGGTAAATCCTCTATCACCTTTTGCACTATGCCTATTTAATTGGATTGAAGAAATGTCTAGTTTTCTGTGTGTACATAGAATGATTCTAGCTGTTTCAGTGTGCGCAGCAAAGATTTCATTTTCCTGAGAAAGCATATATCCTAATGTACACTGGAAAGTTTATACAGGGGTATCCAAAAGAAAGACTTGGAGCAAATCTGGGAAGACTTCTCAGAAACAGTGACACAAGGATAGAAGGCATCTGGTGAATCTTTTATCTCCAATATTCAATACTCGACTCTCAGTATTCAGCACTTGACTCAGAATACTTGACTCTCAGTATTTAAGTATTTAGTGTTCTACTTATTAGCTGGATAATTTAGGGCTATCTTTCTGATAAACTGAGAGGAATACATCACAGCATACTTCATGGATATGTGAGAACTAAGTCATCACTTGCTGCTGGCACCAGATTATTTTGTATATTTTGCATAGTAGGAGGCCAGAGGAGGCTTAATGAGTAGGACAGACAGGATTAGGTTGGAATATTGGATCATATTTGCCACCAGGTGAGAGTGGACCAAAGGGAGCAAGAACGGAGACTAACGAGGTGAAAGTAACTATAGAAATGGAGATGAAAAGGTCTGAGCTTGAGGTTTAGCATGGACACATGGAACTGGGCACAGTGAATAGGTGGGGGCCACCATCAGGCTATATGTGCCTGTTGATTAGATGAATCCAAATGAAGGAAAGAGGAAGAGCATTAGGAAAGGTACCTTGACTATCTTCATTTGCAGGAATAGACTGATGATGCACTCATTCAAGTAATATTTGGGTATAATTGTCATTTACTCTGCCAATACCTTGGTAACTATGAAGAAGAATTTTGCTTTCTACTCATTTTTGAGTAATATATTACCACACAGGATAATTTCTTTTAAAATTGTATTAAGACACTGCGATTTACAAAGCTGTTCATAATAGAGTTGTTTCAGGCATACTATGTTCCAACACCAGTCACACCACCAGTGTGCCCTTAAATCCACCAACATCCCTAGGTTCCCTCCCACCACTCCTCCCCAGCCTGCCCTCTTGGAAAGTGTATAACAAATTTATTTCATATTACTTGCTCCAATAAGGCTTAAAGGAATGGCAAATAGAATTATCACTAAATAATAAAGGTCAGTCTGTGGTTATTAGATTGCTAAGTGATATTAACCCATATATTTTATGGGTTATAAATATATGTTATAAATTTATGTCTTATTTAAGACATAAATTCACTATTGAAAATGTATAAAAATACTTAGCAAACTATAAATGAACATACCTTTTTTATTATAGTAGAGGGCAATCATAGTCACCATTGTAAGTGCCATGTTCACTGCCACATGTTGTGAACTTTATCCTGTCTTTTAGAGAAGCTCTTTTAATGATACTTCGTGCAAAACTTATTTCAAGGCTGAGAATTCCTTAAGGTGTTACCTGGCCATGAAACTCTGTATAGTTCCTTCAAATCTGAATGATAATTTAGCTGAATAAATTGTTCTTAGTGAGGTACTCAGTTCTGAATGTTTGTACGATATCCTTCCATATTCTTCTTGCTTTCAGAATTTGATTTGATCTGTTGTACATCATACAGGTTTTTCTTTGTAAGTTCCTTTTTTGATCTTGCTGCTTTCAGTATTCTGTCTCTGTATTTAATCATTAGAGTGTAATGTGTCTTGGAAAGCTCCATAGTTGGGTGTATTTTGTGGTACCCTTTGGGCTTCTTGACTCTCAGTACTTATACTCCTCAACTCTGGGGAATTCTTATCGATGATTTCTTTAATTAATTGATGTTTCTTCATCACATTTGCCTTCCTGTTCTTCAGTAACTCTAATGATTCTTGTATTGTTCCTCTTTAACTTACCCCATAGTTTTCTCTATTCAGCACCTTTAGGTTTTATTTAGATCACGTACTGTGCTCTTTAATCAGTTTAACAATGGCTCACATCTTTTGGACTTGAGCGATAGCACAGCAGGTAGGGCGTTTGCCTTGCATGCAGCCGACCCGGATTCGATTCCTCCATCCCTCTTGGAGAGCCCAACAAGCTACCAAGAGTATCTCGCCCGCATGGCAGAGCCTGGCAAGCTACCTGTGGTGTATTTGATATGCCAAAAACAGTAACAAGTTTCACAATGCAGACATTACTGCTTGAGCAAATCGATGAACAATGGGACGATAGTGCTACAGTGCTAGTGTGTTCCTTATTTCTGTCATTTGTGATTGTAGTAGTTTTTGTCATTTTTACCCTTATGCTTTCTTGTGCTTTGCTGACTACCTGTGCTATTGTTTCTTTGAGCTCAGGGCCTTCAAATTAAACCCAGGCAAAGACTTGAGGGCAGAACTGGAAGATTGCATCCCTTGCGGGAAACTAGGATGCTCTGTTTATCTATGTGCTGTTTTCCACATTAATTGGGCCTCCAAAATAGGTTCAAGGTAAAGCACTTCTGAGTTTAAAAATAGAGAAACAAAATGGTAGTGTAGCAAGGCTGAAAATAGGGCTCCACATTCCTTGAGTGCATGCTTTACAGGAAGGAGACCTGGGCTGAATTCTGGAACCATACAGTTCCCTGAGCATTGCCAGGAGCAACTTTCAAGTAACGAGCCTGGAAAGATGGCCCCTGAGCACTGTTCAATGGGGCACATGCACGTGTGTGCTCATACACAGCACAACACAACACACAGACACACACAGTATTCCTGAGATTTGAAAAAGCAACACAGGAGATGAAGAAGAAAATGATTCTGGACTGGTTCAGATCCCTCTTTTTTCTGGTTATAGCTGTTAGCTTCAGACAACTTATTTCAACTTTATTTTTAACAATTTCCCCAATTTTACTGAGACGTAATAGGCACATGTCATTTATTAAAGCGGGATATCAGCACAGTGATTTAGCTTATACCTGTATTGCAAGATGGTCACCACAGAAAGTTTAGCTAATATCCATCACCTCAGGTAGATTCAAAAATTATTTTTCTTGGAGTGAGAACTTTGCAGATCTTTCTTTATAACTATCAGCTGTACATAGCTTGACACTCTGCAGTACATCACATTCTCAGCACTTGTTTATCCTTTTATTGCCTCTTGACTTGCTTCAACTAGCCCCACTATGTCAACCAGCAGTGTGCCCTGTTTCTCTGCGGTTTATTTGTGAGATCCTCCCTGCTTGCCACATAAGACTAGCCCATGTTGTCAGAAATGGCTGTGTGGTGTTGCACCGGGACTCAGGCCCCCATGCCACAGTGCTGTGGTGAGGATTCAGTGGTGCTTTGAAATAGAACCGAGCATAGATGTACTAAACTTCATCACTGAATGACCGTGGCTCTATTGCAGCCGCCACTGCCATGCTAAAACATCCTTGATTTCTTCACTGTCCACAGGATTTTCTGAGCCAGTGCTGCTCAGGGGTTCATGTGCAAGGGTGTTGCCTTGATATGTTGGCCATGACAGCTGAGATTCAGCATGGCCAGACAATCTGAAAACTTGCTTTCAGGCAGGACCAACTCTGTTGGGGTGGAACCACCTTCGACACAAAAGTCTAATGGACACCTCCTGTTCAGCCGCAGCTTCTTTTCTGACAGTTTACCTTAGATCATGATAAGGGGCCCATACCCACCATATCTTCAGAAAACATCAATTCACGTTACCATGCTTCCAAGTGTCCTTACAGGCCACCAGGAGATCTAGTTCCCACAACAGCGTCTTACATCCAGCCCCACCTACATTGCTCTTGGTGCCACTTGCTGGGCTTGGCAAGCTTACGCTGGGCTTTTGTTCACATTTTTATCACTATATTAAAGCACACAGAACATAAAATCAATAACTTTAGCCATTTTGTAAGTGAAAGACAGTGTGGAGTTAACTATTCACTTTGCTATGCAGCTCTCATCCTCCTGTCTTTAGAACGTTTTGTTGTTTGAAACTGAAACTTGGTCGCCATTAAATAGTTGCTCTTCCTTTCCGTGTCTCAGCATCTGCTAATCACAACTACATTTCCTTCTTTTCACTGTTTGAAAGCATTTACTGAATTCTTATGCCATAAAAGTGACAGCCATTATTTTAGTGAAGCCTCACAACCGCCATGTGAGTTGATGCTGGTATTCCCGTGTTGCAGAATCAACAAGGCCTGGAAATGGCATATAACTCGCGCCTTCTCTAGAAGTATCTAAAACATCAGAAACTATGCTTTTGCCTTGAATTAATGTGCCTATATAACTTATGTTTTTTCTCATGAGCCTGTGTGCTGTCAAGGTATAATGGGGATAGGTAATCTGTGAGTGACATTTCAGAACTGGTTAGGTCCTTCGGAAGGTTTTCTGGAAGATTTAGAAACTCGGTTACAATAAAAGTTAGGATTAGAAATCTCATGGTTGCTGCTTTAAGAGCCAAGTTTGATATGTTACTGCATTAGGAGGACACTTGACATCTGCCAGATTGGAGTTGGATGCCAGGAACTTTTTCTTCTTTGTATTCCTAGGAAATGTACAGTCCAGAATTCCCAAAGATCAGACCAGTTTGACAAGGTTTTAAAACCCACATTGTTTCTCTGTAGATCTGATTTGCCTTTCCTTTTTCTTTTGTGCCTGTCGCTTACAAATAGGATCAGACAGACTGGAAGGGTTTCAGCAGCCTTTAGCTAGTCATCAGCATTTTGCCAGGTGGAAATCATTGTTTCTTCATTGATAAGATTTCATTTTTCGCACAGTAGGTCATCATGGGCTTTCTGGCAGGAACAGTTTGGGGTGCTGGGGATAAGGAAATGGGCACAACTCACCTGAACTTGTCTTCAGAAGGGGTGCAGAATGAGGCTCGACTTTGTTCTAGGGAAGAAGAATCACCTTCCCCTTGAGGGGGCATGCCCTGCCTGCACCTCCCTGAGGCCAGAGCCTATGCCAGTGAGGTAAGCTTGCTGAAAGAACTCCACTTCCAGAAGGAAAGAGCCTCTTGTTGAGGGAGCAGAAATCTTTTTCTTTTTGCTTTTTGGGTCATACCCAGCGATGCTCAGGGGTTACTCCTGGCTTTGCACTCAGGAATTACTCCTAGCAGTGCTTGGGGGACCATATGGGATGCCAGGGATCGAACCCGGGTCGGCTCCGTGCAAGGCAAACACCCTCCCTGCTGTGCTATCGTTCCGGCCCCGAGGGAACAGGAATCTTGGTTCTATATCGGCTTGCTTTTTGAGCATGACTTTACCCCTTGCTCTTCTTGGTTTGTAACGTAGCACCCAGATTTCTAAATTCATTCTGAGTATATTTCCATTCTTGACTTTACCCTGTGAAAAGATATACTCCCATAAGATGTTTGAGCAACTGATGAAGTTTAATCTTACTTAAGACCTGTAATTTTTAACAATTTTTATTATTAATATTATTTTTAATTTATTTATTTTATTGAAGCCATAGCACAGTGGTTGGGCGTTCGCCTTTCATGTGGCCAACCGAGTTCGATTCCTCTGCCCCTCTCGGAGAGCCCAGTAAGCTACCAAGAGTATCGAGCCCGCGCAGCAGAGCCTGGCAAGCTACTCGTGCATATTAGATATGCCAAAAACAGTAACAATAAGTCTCTCAATGAGAGACGTTATTGGTGCCTGCTCGAACAAATCGATGAGCAATGGGATGACAGTGACAGTGATTGAATCACCATGTGGGAAGTTACAAAGCTTTCAGGCTTATGTCTCAGTTATACATTGCTCGAACACCTGTCCCTTCACCAGTGCACATATTCCAATACCAAAAATCCCAATATACCTCCCACCCCCCACCCCCCAACCCCCTGCGTAGCTGATAAATTTCACTTCACTTTCTCTTTACCTTGATTACATTCCATATTTCAACATGAAACTCACTATTGTTGGAGTTTCCCTTCCAAAAACAGCCCTGCTGACAAGGAAGCATTTGATAATTATTTTTCCATTGCTGAGAATGAGGAGGTATGAAGTCACATGGCTGCTATTGCGGCCACGCGGTTTGGGAGTTCTGGATTTTAGTATTTTAGTAACTAAGTCCAGGGAGATTTATGTTAGAAATTGCATCATTTCCCTTCCTGGGGCAGCATGGGGCTATGGCTTAGTTCACATTCTAGAGACATTGCTGCAAGCAGCTGCTGGTACCAAAAGTAATCTAGCTGGCTTCCAGATCGTGGTCAATCAGCAGCAGAGCAGCCACACAAACATGTGGCCACTGGTGTCGCATCTTGACGGAGAGTGCTTTGGCAAGAGATTGCCCATGCATCCCGCTGTTACAAGTTCATATCTTTTTTTTTTCCCTTCCCGTGCCACCAAGTTTGTACCTCCTTATAATGGCCCTTATAAAATGGTTGACGCCACACCGTTTTTCCCTGAAAAGAAAAAAAAAAAGATCTTTCCCCTCCTCGACCGGCGTGGGGCTATGGCTTAGTTCACAGTCTAGAGACATTGTTGGAAGCAGCTGCTGAAGACCTGTAGTTTTTAAGGAAAATTTTTTATTGAAAATAAATTCAAAAATTCTGTGGACTAGTTATGCCATACACATTTAACATTGTTACTGTCTGCATGAGGATTGTAAATATTTCATTCTTTCTCACTGATTAAATAACATCATTAAACCTTATACAGGAGATGGCTTTCTTCAAATTGGAGGCATGTCATCCTACGTTTTTCTCCTAGAAATTAAAAACCAATATTACTAAATAATATTGAGGCTTGAAAAACCACTTTCTTTTTTTTTCTTTTTGGGTCACACCCAGTGAGGCACAGGGGTTACTCCTGGCTCATGCACTCAGGAATTACTCCTGGCAGTGCTCGGGGGACCATATGGGATGCTGGGAATCGAACCCGGGTTGGCCGTGTGCAAGGCAAACGCCCTCGCTGCGTTTGGTCGCTTGCTTGGTTGCCCACTTTCCTTTTGACTTGAGTAATTGTTGATTAAAGATATGTCTTCTTATTCATAGAACTTATTCTGATAATGCACAGAACATTTTATAACTGCAAATATATGGTGATTTTCTTCCAAAGTGGAATTTTAAATGCTTTGATGTTTTTGCTTTAGGATAAATATTGTAGCCAAAGTAATATCCAAAGATATATTTGTCTCTCTTTCTCCTGTTTTTCTTCAGCTTCTTTCTGGCTTTCTTTAACATTCTATATAAACATTTCGCATGATATTTATGTGAATTGACCCCTTTCTGCCCATGACTGCACTGGGCAGGCCATAGGTCTTCTCTCTTTCACTCTTTTGGACTGAGTCACTAATGGGCAAGTGGAGGAAGGACAGGTCAGCGGGGTTGTGCTGTGTTCACTGCAGCATGGCTGCATCTGCAAAGCCGGGGTTGCAGGCTGAACCTCAGCTATGGCAGTTGTTTCTGGGTCCTGGAACCCTAAGAAGTTGATTTCATTTCTCCAGATACAGAAGTGGAAGTGTGTATTCTTGCCTTATGAAGCAGAATGTCCACAGTTGGCATTTCTGGATTAGCTGGGGACATTTTACACGGAAGTCTCCCCACTTACACAGCTCAGCTCTTATTTTCCCATTTTTCTTTTTGTGGTTCTTTTTAAAAATTTATTTTATTTTATCGAATTACCGTGAGATAGCTACAAGCTTTGATGTTTGGGTTACAATCACACAATGGTCAAACACCCATCCCTCCACCAGTGCATATTCCCAACCACCAATATCCCCAGTATACCCCCGGGACCTTTCCCACCTTCCCCCTGCCTCCATGGCAGATAATATTCCACATACTCTCTATCTCTACTTTTGGGCATTATGGTTTGCAATGCAGATACTGAGAGGTTAGCATGTTTGGTCCTTTGCCTACTTTCATCACACATTTCCCATCCCGACCAATTCCTCCAACCATCATTTTCTTAGTGATTCCTTTTCTATTCCAGCTGCCTTCTCCTGGCCCACTCATGAGGCAGGATTCCAACTATGGAGCAATCTTCCTGTCCTTGGGTGTCAGTCTCGTGTTATGTTATTTGCTCTTGGCCTTCCTCAGATTTCTTCCGGCTTCTCAACTTCTCTACATTTCGCTCAGAAATTTCCCATCCCTACCCACTTCTTAGTCATAACAGTCTGCTCCACCACACCAGGAACTTTCTATGGCCAATATGCTCAATGCCTCTTGTTTGTCCAGTTGCCAGAACATCTCCACTCCTGGGACACTCTGATTGCCACTGTCCTCCTTTCCTAGGTGTGTGCTGCTTCAGGAAAAGTCATCTGTATACTCAATACTATAGGAGCATTCTCTCATACCATCCCTACTGTGATGACACATCAAGGGTCACGATACACTCTTCAGTATCTGAGGCTCCTTACTTGCCGCGGCCCGCGTGGCCAACTTGAACCTCGGCCGGAGAGAGGGAATGAGAGTTGAGTGGGCTAGGGAGGACTGCATGCAACATACGGCATACAGCAAGTTTATTGAAATCCAAGCGGGTTTATATAGTCTTATTTTAGCAATGATCAGCAGGTTACATAAGTGGCATAAACATTATTAATCAAGTGGTGCAAGCAACTTTATTTTTGCCAATATTACTTGTTTTTCGGTTCCTTCTCTCAGCCTTGAGAAACATGGGAAAGCAGATGTGGCCTTGAGCATGGCTATGGCAAATGCGAGCCAATCCTCCCTTCAGCCTCCTCTCGAGTCCAGATGCCAGAGCATGGTGGCCCTTCAACTTTTCTCACGAGGCAGGTCACCAGAGCATGGTGGCCCTTCGGCTGCCTGTCGAGGTCAGCTGTCAGGGGATGACTCGCCCGCACGCCAAGTTTCTCCATACTCATTCCCGTTTACAGGAACTAAGGTAGGGGGTGCCTAGGCCTCCCCCGCACCCAGTCCCCGTTTACAGGGGCAGAGGCAGGGGGTGTCCAGGCCCGTCCCCAACACTTACTCATGATATCTTGGATTTATGCAGCTGGCCCATAGCATGAAGTGATCATCTCAGACTTCCTTTTAGTCACAATAAGGGCATCAAGAAGTGGCCCTGTACTTCCAAGTTTCTGCTATCCTTTCTCTAAGAAGAGAGCATCTTCCTGCTGCAGTCTTTTAATTTGTTTACAGCAATACCTTGAATAAAAGATGTTATTTATTGAGTGGCTACTATGTGCCATGCACAGTGCTCATTGCTTTATGTACAAGAAATAATTTTCACAAAACTCTTGACGTGTCAGTATTATTACTGAGGTGTAGTAGCAGTGGAGATTATTTAGACTCATTAAACTTGAGGAATGCACCGAAATTCACACAACTGTAATGAGTGAGAACTGGGATTTGATCCCAAACCTAAATGATTCTGAAGGCTAGAATCTTCACCATTCCTTATTAACTACAGTTATTTTTGAGAAGTTTTTTGAAATTTTAAATGTCACAATACTAATCATAGAAATGAAAACCAGCAAAAACCATTTTATTGCCTACAATTGTATCATTCAGTGACACTCCTGAATGTTTATTTCCTCAGCCTGTCTTTTATACCATGAGGTTTGTTCGCTTGTTATCATGTTTTACATGATTGTTTTAATATATCATATGCAATATTTTGACATTTTAAAGCTAGTAATATAAAAGTTATTCAGAAAGCAAATCTTTGCAAATATTCTTTCCAGTAGGCTATGTTTTATTTTATTTTAAATATGAGAATTCTGCTTGAGTGCTCCAAATGTTAATGGAGTCCATGATAAAGGAAATGTAACTTGGGAAGGAAGGACAAAGTGAGCTTCAACTCTTAGGCATGGACAGATGCTACTCTATTTAAAAACTGAAGAATGTGACAAGTCTACACTTGCCATATGGAATATTATTAAAATTCAGTTATAATTGATCCTGAGGCAGAGTAGACAGGGGTGCAAGAGTTCAGGTATTTCTCTGAATTTATAGAGAATTTTCTGGAAATATTTTCCTGAGTTGTGTAAGAAGTTTCCCGAACTACACTGTTTTTCATTTTAAACCTTTTCTACTTACCCAGTATACATCCATAAAAAGTAATGGATTTGTACCCTTGTACACTCAGCCCATTTTACTTGGTCGCTTGCTTGTTTACCTGCAGATCAAACTAACTTAGAATAAAGTAATAGAATGATAATGGAGGATATAACCCCCCTTAGGCCCAGCTGAGGCCTCAGTTATTTCTCATCAGGTTTTCACTTTGCTGCTAATTCAGCATCAGAGATCTTTAGTGTCATTTAGGTGTGAAATATTTGTATTTTGTGAGAAAAGTGCACTTCTTGTGTTTATCACATAGGCCCCAGATCAGGCCTCTCCAAAGTGTTTTGTGAATAGTAGTTGTGGGATCCCAGATTTGATCAGAAAGCCACTAAAACTCAAAGACAGTTGATATTGTCATAGAACCTGAACTGAGAGTCTGAGAACTGAGCTGACTCTGGTGGCTTTGAGACTGAGAGGTCAAGAGTGAAGATTCTGCACAGTGAGATAGCCAAGGGCTTAGTGCACATGTTTTTGTGCCCAAGGTCTGAGTTTAATCTCTTCCACAGCCCTGAATGGTATTAGGCATGGCCCTATAGTCCCTAGCATTAAACTCTTCAGCCTGATCTTTATTTTTTCCAGCCAGTATTTTATTTTAAAAAACTGTTTTTACTCATGTTGAAACATTATGACTTACAATACTGTTAATGATAGGTTTCATGCATACAGGGTCCTAAAACAATACCGTTCACCCGAATGTCCCACCCCAACACTCAACCTGCCCCAACACACACTTTGTAACTTCAGTTCTGGCTTTGTTCTGGCCATTTGTTATTACCTTACAATATTTCCTTATACCTCATATGTGAGATATCATTCTGTATCTGTCTCTCTGACTTCCCTCAGCATGATATTCTCCAAATAAATCCACATAGCAGCAAATTTTGCTTGATTTTTGTCTTTCCTGGTTAGCTGAATAGTATTCCATTGTGTATATGTACCACAGTTTCTTTATCCAGTCATCTATTATTGGTTTGTTTCAAGATTTTGACTATTGTGAATAGTTCAGTTGGCAATACTATGAATTAAAATATGTGTATGTATCTGTACACAAATATATCATTAAACTAAGATGTATTGGAACTCCATTCTATTTTGGCCTCCCCCAAAAGAGGGAAACCTTTGCAAGTCTGACCTTCTTGACCTTTATCTTTGTTTTATTGTCTTTGCTTCTTTTGGATTGAATGAGTAATTTGTATGCCATTGTATGGCTCCTGATTTTTATTAGACTCTCCCCTGTGTTCTTTATTGTCATTGGTTATAGTTCTACATGTATTATGTACTCTACAACATTTGCGTTTGTGTCAATTACTTTTTGTTGTTGGCTATTCTGGGTGTGCTGAAGGGTTACTCCTGACTCTTTATTCAGGAATTACTCCTGGTGAGGCTCTGATGATATGAAAGTCTGGGGATTTAACTTGGGTCCGCTGTGTGCAAGAAGCTCTCTAACTGTTGTATTGTTGCTCTGGCCACTCAATATTATGTTTCAACTTATGAAATAAGAACAATTCTTACTTTACTATGTTTAAGACAGAGTTTTTTTTAACAATCTCAATAATTATTTTTGTATAATAAAATCATACCCACATATTAATTCATGTCAGTTTTGTTCAAAAGGAATTAGTGTGGTGAAATTAAAATAGTATTTGATAATTATCCACAGTGCTATTTTCATCACTTCATGTAGATCTATTTTTATCTAGAGTTCCTTCCTGCTACCTAAAATTCAGTTGATCTCTGAAAAACTAGGATCTCAACTGTTTGGGTCTACTTATGAGCCGAGGGTTCCACCTTCACGGATTTGACCAGCCACAAAATGAACTGGATGTCTTACAGTTTTGATCACCTGAACATACCATTGTTTTGAGCCTAATTTAATTTGTTGGAGAGAGTATTGTAGATTGATTTTTTTCTATTCCCCCAACTGAAGATAAATTTTAATAGAACTGTGTACAGATTTCTGGAACTATTTTTAAGCCATGGTTTTCTTCTTTCTTGCGTTTACATGAGAATTAAGGAAAAAGGCCATCTTTCCCTACTTGTACTATGTTTTATTTGTTTGCTATTAAGGTTTTTTCTAAGTAATTGGTTTTTGACAATTTGTTTATGATGTACTTTCATTCATTTTTTCATTTTGTTTAGCTTCTTGAATATGTGAATTTATATTTCTTTATCTAGTATGGACTGGAGCAATAGCCTAGCGGGTAGGGCGTTTGACTTGCGCGTGGCCGACCCAGGTTTGATTTCTCTGTCCCTCTCTGTGTGCCCGGAAAGCTTCTGAGAGTATCCCACCCGCATGGCAGAGCCTGGCAAGCTACCATGGTGTATTAGATATGCAAAAGTACAGTAATAAGAAGTCTCACAATGGAGACATTACTGGTGCCTGCTCAAGCAAATCGATGGACGGGACTGCATTGCTACAGTGCTACAATATGGAAGAAGTTGATCTTTATTGAAATGTATATTTTGCTTTTCTCTTCTGGGAATTAGTTCATATATACATATAATTGCCACTATTATCCCAAAATTAGACACTTAATTTAAAAAATCTGTTTTCTTTACTCTTGGATGAAACACAAATGTCTTCCAGCCATGTGTAAACTGTGATTTGCTACTTCCTTTTGCTTTCACTGTGAATTATGTTTGCTCTTTCCAGGTGGTTCTTCCTTTATTGGTTTTTGCAGAGGGTTGTCTGTCTCATGAACAGCCTGCTGTTGGGCCAAAGATGCAAGAGAACTGTGTACAGGTTTCTGGAACTTTTTTATAGTGATGGTTTTCTTCTTTCTGATGTTCTCTCCTACTAATCCCAGTCGTCTTGGCCTTTCTCAACACTTTTCTGTCTCCTGATCTTAATGAACCTGCTGTATTGTACAAGTTCTAGCCCTCTCACATTTACTTCCTGACTAAAGAATCCCTATCATGTTCACCTTTAAATACAGTATTTGAGTGATATTTTGTTTCTTTGAGGGCCACACCCCGTGGTGCTCAGGGCTACTTCCTGGCTCTGTGCTCAGTGATCATTCCTAGCAGTGCTTGGAGGACCATATGGGGGTGCCAGGGTTGGGACCCAGGTTGGCCATGTACAATACAAATGTCCTGCCTGCCAAATTATCCCTTTAGGCACAGTATTTGGATGCTTTTAGTTGATTCCATTTATCAAATTAAAGAAGTTCTTATGGGGGAGGCAATAAGAAGGGTGACTGAGGTCCTTGGGGAGGAAGACAAGTATGATGGTCCTGGGTGTGGTGTTAGAATTATGTCTACAAGAAACCATTATTAATAGTATTGTAAGCCAAAAATTAAAAATAAAAAATTTTAAATTAACAAGTTTTTTTACCTAGCTTAATATTATATTTTTAAAAAACATATTATATTTTAAAAAACCATATCTGTATATTACCTTATCAATGCATTTTCTGCATCTGCTGATTTTTTTCCTTGCCTGGTATATGGAATTGTATTTTTGGTAATGTGAAATATTCCTGTTATTTCTGGAATTAGTTTCACTGTCAATTTTTTAAGTTACACTGTTAAGTTTGGTAATTTAGGATTTTAAGGATCATCAGCAAAATTGGCTTATAAAACTTTGCTTTTTAATGTTGCCTTTTTTGTTTTGAGTAAAGAATAAGCTAACATAAAATGAATTAGGTGGATGGCTTCTCTCTTTATGCATTCTCTGACATTAATATGCATGAAATGTGAGATGCCTTTATTTAAATGTTGATGGCATTTATCTCTGAAACTGTCAGGACTGTTCAGTTTAGATTTAATTAGGCTATTTTCCTGTGGATAAGTTTTTAATTTCTGAATCGATTTATTTACATTTAGAAGACTTATTCACATTTTCTTTGTATTAGATATGTTTTGATAAAATATATTTTATACTAAATACCTCCATTTTCCCTGTTTCTGAATTGATGAAATAGAGTTATATAGTTTTTCAAATGTCTTTTATTCATAGGTATACATTTTTATTTTAAAATGTGTTTATCCTTTATTTCTTGATTAATATAAAATATTTTTTATTTTAAATAAAAATGTTGCATTTTTATTGGACTGGAGCACAGCAAGTAGAGCATTTGCCTTGCACGTGGCTGACCCAGGTTTGATTCCTCCATTCCTTTCGGAGACCCTGGCAAGCTACCGAGAGTATCCTGCCCGCACGGCAGAGCCTGGCAAGCTTCCCATGGCGTACTCGATATGCCAAAAACAGTAACAAGTCTCAAAATGGCGATGTTACTTGTGACCGCTTGAGCAAATCGATGAACAACGGGACGACAGTGCTACAGTGCTACCCCCAGTACATAAAAACACTCTTTAAAAATGACATATGCACACCATTACTCAGTGGTGCACTCAGTACAATAGCTAAGATAAGGAATCAGCCTAGGTGTCCAGTGACAGATGGAGTTTGAAGATGGGGGAAACATAAACAGTGAAATGATATATGCAGCTGTAAGGAACAATGAAATCATGCAATTTGCTGGAGCATATTTGGGACTGTAAGATACCCTGTTGAGTGAAGTAAGCCAGAAGAAGAAAGACAAACACAGGATTATCTCACTTATCTGTGATATAATGAATGCTGGCTGAAGTAATGTAATGAAGCAAGGGGAAATCACCATTGATTCGAATGTTTAGAGAGGACAGAGAAGGAAAGAAATCAAGAGAATGGGAAGTAATGAGTGGACAGGCATCAGGACTTCAGTTATACAGGTGATATGGTGAGTGGTATAACCATATATCCAAAGCACAGACTACAACACTGAAAACATGAGATCTAAGCTCCAACAACTGGAACTTTGTAATACACCTGTCAAGTTGACAGGAAGGGATGGGGTGGGATTTCGGGGTAGGGATGGGATATAAGAATACTGGTGAAAGGAAATTGACACTGGTGTGTGATTAGTGTTGAAATATTGCATGCCTAAAACTCAACGATCAGTCACTGCATTACTGTCACTGTATCACTGCCATCCCCTTGCGCATCGATTTGCTCGAACAGGCACCAGTAACATCTCCATTGTGAGTCTTGTTGTTACTGTTTTTGGCATATCAAATACGACACGGGAAGCTTGCCAGGCTCTGCCGTGCGGGCGAGATACTCTCGGTAGCTTGCCAGGTTCTCCAAGAGGGACGGGGCAGCGGTGTGCAAGGCAAACACCCTACCCACTGTGCTGTCACTCCAGCCCCAACAATCAACAATCAATAATGTTATAAATCACAGTTCTTTAAATTTTCATTTTTAATTAAAATTAACAAAAGAAAAACTGAGAGGCAAGAAAAAACATATAAAAGCAGACTGGTAGGTGGGAGGCAAATGGAGAGAGGGCATTGGTGGAGGGAAGTGGGCACTGGTAAAGGGTAAAAGGATATTGTTGAAACACTGTTTGTATGAAATCCAATCGTGAAAAATTTCACAGTGACTAAATTAAAAATTATTGTGCTGCCTGGTGTTGTGCATGCAGTGACAGTGTCCTACTGCTGAGTCATATCCCTTGCCTTGGGAAGGGCTTTTAAATGAAATTGTAACTTTGGAGAGTCCTGGCTGTATATCTGGAAGGGGAAGTGAGTGTTAGTCTCAAGTTTCTTGCTCATAATCTCCTTTTCTACGAGGAACACTGATACCCATGCACCATTGCTGCATAGCTATGCATCCTTATCTCCAGAGTAGCACAGGTTGATTTACAAAACAGCATTTGTTGTAAGCAACTTCCAATACTTGACACCTGAGCTTTTCATTACTTTCTTGAGAATTTTCAAAGGACTGGAGCGATAGCATAGCGGGTAGGGCATTTGCTTTGCACACGGCCACCTGGCTTCGATTCCTCTGTCTCTGTTGGAGAGCCCGGCAAACTACTGAGAGTATCCTGCTCGCACAGCAGAGCCTGGCAAGCTTCCCGTGGCGTATTTGATATGCCCAAAGCAGTAACAACAAATCTCACAATGGAGACGATACTGGTGCCCACTCGAGTAAATAGATGAACTATGGAACAACAGTGTTACAGTGCTGTGTTTCAACTCTTTATTTTTCTTGTTTAACACATACGTGTTTGGATGTCATTTGGCTTCTACTTTGAAGCCTAGACCTTGAAGTGATCTGTGAGTCGAATTATACAGTTCAAAGCAGAAGACTTTGATGATTTCTGAACTATTTATAATATACCCAGTATGTGTAAAATACCAGAAATGTAGGTTTTTGTCTATTGTGGCATGATATCGTGGCTAGACATGAAGCTTTCAACCTAGCTTTGTTTTTGTTTCATTACAAGTTCTTGAAAACAGTGAGACTTACTTTAAGTAATTTAATGGTACGGAAATACTTTACTTTTGTATTAAGTTGTGTAACTTCACAAAGTGTTTCTGTAACTTTTCAAATATATTCATTTATTATGTTATTATAAAAATATTCACAGGGGATCACATAATAAAGCAAGTCTTCAGCATCTATATAACACATGAGAAGGCTATTGGTACTTAATGAAATTCTATCTTTAAAAGAAGTAGGCATTTCTTGAGGGAAAGATGCTATGCAATTGAGAATTTTGATTAGCCTTATTGCTTTACTCTGAGTCATCGGAGAACTTATTTCTTAGTACAATATTGTTGTGTTTTGATTTTAGAGTCTGTTTCATCATTGAATAATGGATGAAGACCAAGGAGAAAATAAAAATAGGTATGAATTCAGAAGTGACTTGTATTTCCATCAAAGCCCTCTCCTGTCCGCTCTTTCAATTTCATATCTACCAAAACCCTGCTTCCTCGGGGAAACTGTAGACACTCGGGAAAATTTGTTTTCTCAAGTGAGCTTTTCATACCCCCTAGCCCAACTCTAATACTTAATGCATTGACTGTGTACCTGGCAGTCTTTCCTCATCAAACTCTGTCCTCCATCCCTTGCCCAGAACTGACACTAATAAATGGTTCAGAATGGTCTCCCCAACAGGTACTGAAGCCTTTTTGGGATCCTTGGTTGTCAAGAGCTTAAATTCATTTACATTTGAGTAGATAAATGACCGTATTTTTATAGTTCAAGCATCTAAAATAAATTCCAGTGCACTGATCAGTTTTTGTTAAAGTGTTTCAGTATGAGCTATGGTTTTTAAAGGATAAAAATAACTCAATTAGCATTTTCTTGCTCAATCATCTCTATGAGAAGGAGCAATGACTTTGAGAGAGCCTCTTGAGTAATCATAGATGAGTTAAAATGAATTTTCTTTAATTGGAAGAATGCTTGTAAAAGTAGATAAGAATATGTAGTGGAACAAAGAATTACCATGAAATTCAAAGTAATTTGGCCTCAATTTATTTTCTATAATGTGAGGGCTGTCATGTCAGACACTGCTGGACCTTGCTGTGGAAGACATAGGCGCAGATATATATGTACTTTCCAGTGCCTAGGGAGAGACCAAGTGTGCTGAGACTGGCTTGAGCTTCCTTGTTTTAATATTGGCAGTCATTGGTGACTTATGAGTGATCAAGACACTGGAATTTTACTCAAATGTTGACATTAAAATCTTCCCCTCTTCTCATTTCTATCCATTGTTTTATCACTGGAATTCCTGTTACTGTTAATAACTTGTGGGTTTTTTTGTCAATTAGAGATCCAAGTGACAGTTCTGAAAGTGAAAAGAAGGAGATCTTTATAGGATTCCAAGACACGTTGGAAGAAGAAGGAGCTAGTGCATCCCCAAGCACCACCACTCTTTGTGATAAAACAGGTTTGACCTGAACACCTGAGACTTTCTCATAGCGTTATGATCAGCCATGTTGAAAGTTAGCTGTGGATAGGACAGCTTGGTTGCTCATTTCACTTCACATGTAATTGTGTGGAGAGAGATAGAAATGAATAACTGAAGGATCTTTTAGGGCAGGAGCAACAGTAGGACATTTGCCTTGCACATAACCAACCCGGATTCGATCTCTGGAACTTCTGCTGGTCCCCCAAGCCCAGGAGAGATCCCTGAGCAGAGAATCAGGAGTAAGCCCTGAGAATTGCTGGGTGTGACCCAAAAACAAAAAATAAAAGTTTTCATGAAGTACCTTCCAATACAAGAATGCTTAGTCCATGCCTCCACTGTCTCTTGTCCCATTCTTCTCTCAGATCACTTCACAGAGACTGGAACCCCTACTTCTCTAGTGCAGTGAGGTTGTCAGTAATCACAGTCACCTCAGCATTGCTTAAGTCTTTGATCCTTTCACCGTCTTCATCTTTCTTAATCTTTCAGAAACAGATAATTACTCATTTCCTCTTGAAACACCAGTTTTTTTTCCTCGGCTTCCAGGATTATAAAGGCAGCTCCTTATGTAATCTTTATCCCCTATTTCCACTTTCAACTTCCCAACCATACTTTGCCCCAGGGCTCTTTGTATATCTAAATATTTTCTGTATCTAAACATTTCCTATGTAATCTCATCTGGTACCTTAATTTGATGTTCCTGGTATATATAGATACAGATATATAGATATCACAACCTTAGACTTCTTGGGAATGTTAATAGCCTTGTCATAATATAGCTCTTAATCCGTCCCTCACTTCATTGACTTTTGCATCCCCACCCTTTGTTATCTCCGATTTTAATAACTGGTATCAACAGTTATTCTGCCAACTGTTTATATGAAAAATCTAAGTCGTCTTTGTCAGTTTATTCTAAGACAACCTATTACTTTTAGAGAAGTGGCCTAGCTAAAATCTATTTCTTCCCTCATTAGCCAATTTGATCTATTTTGTGCAAACAACCATAGTGACCATTGAAAAACCCATTTCACACTCCTGCTTAAAAGCACTTTATGTTGCACTCAGAATAATGTCAATTCCTTAACATCTATCCTGTATTTTCCGTCTCTGCTTATCTCTTACATTCATTACTTACTACTCTGTTCTTCCATCCTCTGCTATAAACTCTTTGGCCTCATTTCTGCAATATATTTGGCCTCATCTCTGTTTTTTCAATGGGCCAGATTACTTTCTGGTTTACTTTACATTCTCTTTTTGCTTCCTCTCAAAGCTTGCTTCTAGGTTTGTAATGTACTAAGCTTCGTATAAGTTCATATATCTTCTAGGACTTTCCTTGATCACCAGACTAAAATATTGTACTTTAAACACATGAAATTATTCGTTCTTCTGTCATGGATTTATTTGTATACCCTCCTCTATCAGCTGTGAGATCCAAAAGGACAATAACTTCATTTATCTTTACACTGTCTCCTGAACCTCTAAAACAGAGTATGACACAGAGTAGGAGCTTAATCAGTGACTGAATTGAGGTTGGGTAAGTTTTACTGGGTTCCTATTTTTTGTCAGGTAAGTAATATGCAGAACACCAGGGTTATATAGAGGAATTGGGTGTAGTGCCTCCTCCCCAGAAGCAAAGCAAGAACAAGTTTATGGGTGTCACCAAGATATAAAAGCCTTTTATGATTTGTGAAACCCTCTGGTCCTTTTCATGGAAATATATGCTCTGTCTTCTGCCTTTCTATTTCTTTGGAGAAAATTAGGAGATGAAAGTCACTAGTGGAACTGAAAGTGAAGGGAAGAGCAAATTTACATTATGAATAGGAATAAATGTTGTATGTCTTGAAAAGAATGGGCATTTATTGGCATGCATTAAAATCAGTGGAGATTAGAAGACTATGTTAGTTAGGTTTGCTAATAGGTGGCATTGGAGGATGTGAAAAGGAGCAGATGTTGATAGCAAAGGATAGCAAAGTGAGTGCAGGAACAGAAGCATTGCTCATTAGGAAAATCTCAAAGAGTTGGGAAGGTTGGATGGGAGGCAGAACAGTATCAACTGCTTGGAATACATGAGATAAAGCTTAAAGATTTTATAGCTGAGGACCCTTGCTCAAATCTTAATTAGATGAGACGTGATCATGGAATTTTCTACTTGATCCAGGGATTGGTATGTTTGGTTATACTAGAGACCTTGACACAGCTTTATTTTACCTGGCATATATGGTGTCTTTTCTATAGCGCTCAAAAGATTTAAAGAAGTCAGGAAAGATTGGACGCCATACAGTTGATGGAGAGGTTATGGTGTACACAGTAGAAATTAAGTTGGATTATCTTTAGTCTTTTACAGTTTCAAATGTTTCTAGTTTTATTAATAAGCAATTAGTCTACAACAGATCCTTTATTAGCACTCAGCATTTCTCATGAGTCTTTTCTATGAAATTAATTATTGTTTTTTAACCTTTAAAAACCCATAGCTAATAATTTT
Organism: Sorex araneus; assembly: GCF_027595985.1. NCBI lineage: Eukaryota > Metazoa > Chordata > Mammalia > Eulipotyphla > Soricidae > Sorex > Sorex araneus. The sequence goes on along the minus strand of NC_073313.1, from coordinate 60,692,726 downwards.
AACATGACATTTTTCTCCCCTTGCCCTTTTTTAAATAAAAACATAAAGTCAGTCCAGAGAGTCTTCAACAGAAACCTGAATGGATGCCATCATTTAACAGCTATGAAGACTTCATTCAAAAGACACTGAAAGTAAGAGCAGATTTATTCTTCGTTTGCTTCATTTGTAGAATACTTGCAATGGGAAAGAAAGAATGGTGTTTGTCAAGTGGTTAGGAGACCATGTGTAGCTGAATTACCTGAGGATCTGGGTAAACAAGCACAGATTCCTGGGGCCCACCTTCAATAGACAAAGAATCTCAGTCCGGGTAGGAGCAGGAACTCATTTTAAAAAATATTTTTATTTAAATAACTGTGATTTACAAAGTCATTTGTAGTTGGTTTTAACCATGAAATATTTCAACACCAGTCCCACCACCAGTGTCAACTTCCCTCCATCAGTGTTCCTGTATTCATTCCCACCTCCAACCTCCCTCTTGTCAGATTGACAGGCACATTACAAAGCTCCAGTGGTTGCAGCTTAGATCTCATGTTTTCAGTGTTGTTGAGTCTGTGTTTTGGATATATGACTATACTATCCACCCATATCACCAGTATGACCTGTTCACCCATTACTTCCCATTCTCTTCTAACCCCCTTGATTTCTTTTCTTCTCTGTGCTTCTCCTCTTTAAACACTGGGGTCAATGGTGATTTAAGCATCCCCCATTTATTACACATCCTCATCCAATGTTCTATATACTAGAGATAAGTGAGATCATCCTCTGAGGAACCTGTGTTTCTAATAGTCTCCACAAGAATTGGTACTTAGTGACAGCTGACAAAGATCTTTACTTTGCTTAGTGGCAGAGTCAATAATTTGACATAATTGTCTAGATTCTAAAGAATACGCCTTCAAGTTTTATTCTTCCTTCAAGAACCTTGGGGTCTTTATGATTTCCTTCTCCAAGGGAACTGATTGGTTTTAATTTAATAAGTTCATAGACCACAAACGAAAGCCTAAATGACATGATCTTTCGAGTCAGATTACCTTTTGTCTCTTTTTAAATTTTACTAATAATGTAGGAGTACTGCTATTTGTTCTGCCATTGATTAAGCTGATTTAATTGGGCACAAACTCCACATTGTCTCTTACTTTGTATTAGCAGTGTGTTATTTGCTGAGTTACTAACTTTGAGTTCTGATTTCTTTCCCTGTAAAATACCCCTAATTCAGTGGCCTGTGAGAATAAAGTGAATAAGTTAAAAAAAGTGTTTAGTGCACTTTCTTACTCTTCTTCACGGGCTCGATCTCAAGTATTTTCTGTTCCCCATGTTTCTCTGTGTTACAGCCAGAGATAATTGTTTAGTTTTATCTTTCACTTCAAAAATGGTCTTTCCAGCTATGTTCAAATAGGATATTTAAACTCCTTGAATTATTTAGGATAACTTTCAGATATTTTGTTGGATTATTTTTTTATATCCGCTTGGTCAGGTTTTTGTTGTTGTTGTTGTTTAATTTTTTATTTTTTTGTAGGGAGTCACAGTGAGGGTACAGTTACAGATTCACACCTTTTCGTGCTTGTTTTTCCCTCATGCAATGTTCGAGAGCCCATCCCTCCACCAGTGTCCATTCTCCACCACCAATGAACCCAGTATCCCTCCCACTCCCCGATCCCATCTCCCCCGCCCCACTCTGCCTCTGTGGTGGGGCATTCCAATTTGCGCTCTCTCTCTCTCTCTCTCTCTCTCTCTCTCTCTCTCTCTCTCTCCTTTTGGGTGTTGTGGTTTGCAGTAGGGTCACTGAGTGGCCATCATGTTCAGTCTCTTGTTGCTTTTGGGTCACCCTCTATGGTGCTCAGGGGTTTCTCCTGGTTCTGCACTCAGGAATCACTCCTCGTGGAGCTCAGGACACAGTGGGATGCCAGGGATCGAACCCTGATGGGCCACAAGCACAGCAAATGCCTTACCTGCTATTACATGTTTAAGAGTATTGTTTAAGCCTATTTAAACAATATTATTAAGCATAAATATATAGCATATCAAATACTGTTCAAGCACACTTACTTTGTATTCAATGTTTGATAATTCTGGTATCGGCTTTTTTTAATCCTTCATCATTCTTTGGGGAGCGGATGGACCATACCCAATCGACCTAGTCCTGGTAGTCTAGGGATTAGTTGTGGGAGTTCTCTGAGACCTGTGGTGATGGGGATTCAAGTCTGAGTAAAGTACTAGTTTTCTAGCCCCTCTGCTATTTTGCAGGGAGAGGGTGAGTTTGGGTAACACCCGGCAGTACTCATGGCTTGCTCCTAGCTCTCTGGACAGGGGTAACTCTTTACTGGAAGCAGTGCCAGCATCAAACTAGTACTGTAGTCTTTTTTTAAAGACTACATACAGGGGCTGGAGTGATAGCACAGCGGGTAGGGCATTTGCCTTGCACGCAGCCTACCCGGGTTCGAATCCCAGCATCCCATATGGTCCCCTGAGCACCGCCAGGGGTAATTCCTGAGTTCATGAGCCAGGAATGACCCCTGTGCATCGCTGGGTGTGACCCAAAAAGCAAAAAAAAAATAAAGACTACATACATTCTGAGTATGCCTTTTATTATTGGTGCTACCTCTTAATGTGTGATGCTTAATTTATTTATTTTTGTTTTGTTTATGAGTGTTGTGTTGTCGACTAGTGTTCGTTGAAACTTTATCTGTATGAATATTTTGGGCTCTGGTTTTAAAGTAATCCTCTAGATATAGTTTCAATTTCATTTATGAGATATCTGGGTTCAAGGCCACCTTAATCTAAATAATCTAAATTGAGGACTATCTATGTTTGTGAATTCCAGCCCCATATCTGTGTGAGCTGGGAATTCTGTCTAACAATTCCTAAGGAAAGCTATTTATTCTTTCATCCTCTAGCCGTAGTTGAGACTGAGATGGCACATACATTCTTTGTTTCCCTTTGTTGAACAAGAATTGTCTATTTTTCCTACTGAGGGTTTCACCCTTTGGGAGATGCAGGGTAGGCAGTGGTTTCTGGTTTCAATTACCACTTGGTGTATCAATTGCCTTCTGTCCCCAGAGTGTACCATCTGTTGGTCCAAGACAAGTACAGTCACTAGAGTCACCTTGCCTCTTAATTCCCATGTTCCAGTAACTTCTGATATTAGACTGCTTTTCTTGCTCTTCTATAAGCTCCATTCTATTTTGAAAAATATGTTGTTATGCATTTTCATTACTTTAAGATTTCTCTGCTCAGGAGGCATTTGTCTGGATGCAACGAGAGTGGTAACTATGTATTTCTAATTCAGTAGCTAAACTCTAAGTGAAAATTCCCTTGAAAATATTCTTACTAATTTTAACAGTGGTGGTGGGATTAGTGTTGAAGTACTGCATGCCTAAAACTCAACTGTCAGTCATTTTGTAAATCACAGTTCTTTAAATAAAAACTTACAAAATGTTTATAAAATAAATTATTAGCATTTTTGAAATTAATTTTTAATTAGATGTGAAGCAGCATATACACAGAAATGATCGTCCTAGCTCACGTTGAAGAATTTTGTGTTAGTTGGGTGTACACTAAAATTTGCTTGTCTGAGTGACACCATTTGATAAATCTCATGCTTAAGGTTAAGGAGATTCTGTATAGGAGCTACAATATTGGAATTTTAATTAAACCTGTGACTGTTTCATTGATATTTAAAGACCACAATGCATTTACATGTGATATTAAAATTATTTATGCATTTAGATTAAAGCTATCATTTTATTATTGTTCTACTATTTAATTACTTACATGATTATTCTCTCTTTGTTAGTCATTGGATGGCTTTATGATAATACTGAATACAGAAGGAGTAATACTGTTCGTGCCCTCAAGGGTCTTTCTTCTCCTCGGCCATATATCAGTAAGTTCCTGCAAGTTTTGGAATGTGATCATTCTGATTTGTTGTTTTGGGTTTTGTTGTTATTTGTTTTCAGAAGAAAATCATTAAAGAAGACATTACCCATGTTTTCAAAATATAAACCTCTTATCATTATCTGTTGTTTTCAATTTTATGAAAAGGCACTATTATATGTGATAATTTAACACTCTATGTACATATTTATGTGTGTCTGTAGGGGGTAGGCTATGCACTGTCCCTGAAGGCAATCTGAAGAAAAAGGTGCTTTCTGAGATGGTAGTCTCCTTACAATCTTAGTTCCTAAGTTGATAGCTTTGTGAGGTAGCCCCCAGTGGAATGGATGTGTTCTGGAATGTATTTGATTTTCTCCATTGCTTTAGAGTCTATCGCCGGCTGACATTAAATATTCAATGTCATTGTTTGTTAATATTAACTTGTAGCATCCATTTACAGGTCTGGTTTAAGTTTTAGAATCATGTTGGTCTTTGATATATGTGGCTTTATTCCTTTGACGTTAGGATTTTTCACAGTTCTATGCAAATACTTTACCTTTGTTCCTTTATGTGTTTTGTTTGTTTTCACTCTGAGGAAACTGCCATCCTTTAACATTTGATGTGTCATCTAAAACAGTCACCTAAACGTAGTCTGAGACATGAGTTATTTGGAACAACTAATATTAAACCATGAGCTTGATGCTTTCAGACTGGTGTACTGCCTATAGCTTCTGTATATAAACTAACAGGAGAATGAAGTTCTAGATCTGTAATAAAGCAGGGTGAAAATGATGACACCTGAAATACAGCTTCACAATTTCCTTGTCAAATCTTAACTCTTTACATACTAATCAACATGTCGTCTATTTTCCAGGATTTGATTTTAAAAAGTCAATAAGTCATCCACCTCTTATTAATATGGAGATTAAAATATTTATAGAGTATCTTACTGGCCCCACGAACCTATAGTTCAATGAGTTCAATGAAATATAGCCTGGTGTTCAATAAAATATAAAAAAAAATAAAAAAGAAATATAGCCTGGTGGAGTGGAAAGAACTTGGTCTCTGGAATCAGATGATTCCAAGACAAAATTTAGCTCAGTCCCTCACAACTATAGAGCTTTCTTTTGTCCTCTGTAAATGGATAGGGACTAATACATTGAGAGTAAGCAGAAATAAGGTTATGCTGTGTAGAGTGAGGCCTGTCTGATTAGGTGATGTTTCAACAGAGATCCAAATGGAGTGTATAGGTGAGTCATGCAGAGTACTGGAAGCAGTGTGTTCCAGGAAGGAGGAAGGAAGAGCAAGGAAGAAAGCATTAAAGGGCTATGTTGTACGTTTCAAGAAGGTGTAGGAAAGAGGCCATTGGGAGCAGAATGCTGAGAGCAAATATAGGAAAAGTCTTTGGAGATGCTGAGGAGGAGTGATAGAGGGCTTGCTGAGCGCCACCCTGATGATATCACCTTCTCCAGAAATGTGGTGCTCTCATCACAGTAGAAAATCCCTAATGATGAGTTTTGTTTGATTTAGGAGGTAATCTTTTTTTTTAACTTTTTATTAGTGAATCACCGTGAGGTACAGTTACAAACTTATGAACTTTCATGTTTGCATTTCAGTCATACAGTGATCGTTTACATCCCTCCACCAGTGCCCATTCTAAGACGTAATCTTAATCTTGTGTGGAGACTTACTTTTGTTGATGGTACTCCAGACAGTTGAAATTTCTAAGTGCCCATTCTAGGAGGTAATCTTAATTTTGTGTGGAGACTTACTTTTGTTGATGGTACTCCAGACAGTTGAAATTTCTAAGAGTATGTTTTATGTGAATGTCTCTGCTGGCAGAAAGATGCTTTTTGCCTGGATTCCCAGTAAATATCATGGATTGGAATAAGTTTCTTTATTCTTATTCGACTGAAACTGACCAACTAACATTTGTGGAACAACAAATAGGTCTTCGCAAAATTGGATTATAAATATTCTCCTTAATTTTTCACTGGTATTTATCCTTGCATCATTAAGCCCTAAGTAACTTGATTTTTCTGTCTAGTAGAAGAAGAGCATATGACAAAGATTTTAAAGAAATAATATGGTGTTGATAGGGCTTTTGGACCTCTGCCTTTTATCTAAGAAATGGAGTTACTTGAATGACCATTATGGCCACTGTTTTAGTTGATAGCCAATTAGTGATGTTCATTGTCAGTGTTACTTTTCTTAAATAATGTAGCTAATTAAGAAGCAGCTCATTGTCATTATTTCTGTCCAAGGAAATATAGAATACCAAAGGACAGCTCACTTGGAGGTCTTTTAAGCAGCATTACATTTTTTCATTTTTCTACTAATGAATCAATTGCTGATCCATTTCACTATTTTCTCTGTGGAATCATGGTATTAATTTATGCCACGCATAATCTTTTGTTTCCTTGTCTTATGACCACTTCTGAATCATACAGTCACTAAACTTAGAACTCATGTCAGGCTCATCATTTTTGACCCTCATTGTGCTCAGTAAAAAATTAATGAATTAATTTAAGGAGATGTACAAAATAGAGAAATGTGCCAGTAGCAATACGATTGCTTCTGGTGTAGGCTAACTCAAGGCAGCTCGGGTATTGTTGAAGATTTTAATTATTTTTTTTTGCTTTTTGTTTCACACTCAGCGATGCTCAGGGGTTGCTCCTGGTTCTGCACTCAGGAATTACTCCTGGCCGTGCTTGGGGGGACCATATGGGATGCCAGGGATCGAACCCAGGTTGGCCGCACTAAGGCAAACACCCTACCTGCTGGACTATCATTCCAGGCCCAAAGAAACAGAAGAAACAGTGAACATGAATTTGGGTGGGGCTGGACATGTGAATATCATTTCAAAAGTTATGACCTTTCAATGATTAGACTAGCCTTCATTTCCTTGTGAATAAAACTGGAGATATTTCATATAGTTTCTTTGAATGTGCTTGGCACTGTGCCTACTATGGAATCTTTAGTAAACCTCAGCAGTGGGAAATTTTTTCTGCCAAGATCCACTGGAAGTTTATGACATAATCATATGCCATGCGATACAGGCATAAAAGCTGTGAGAAACCTCTGAGGAGCATATATTTCTGTCCAGCGTGTGGAATGGTTGTTCCCTGCCCCTGTGTTATATGATTGAGTCACAGAACTCTGTTGCAGAGATCATTTGGTGGGGTGCCTGAAGTTTATTTTACAACTAAACCAACTAAAGCATTTTTTAGCTTTTTGTTTCATACCGGGCAGTGCTGAGTGGGTACTCCTGTCTCTGCACTCATGAATCACCCCTGGTGGACTCAGGAGATCATATATCGTGCTGGGGATCTAACTCGAGCACCCTACATGCTGTATGGCTGCAGTCTCATAAATAAAGCATTTCCACTGAAAAAGTTATATCTAATAAAATTCTGTTTGTTTTGGGAAGACAGTTTCTTACTGTGTGACTTTCATTGTCAATATTTATTTCCTGTTAATTTTGTAATATTTCATTTGCTAAATTGAGGTAATCTTTCTATCCTGAATTAAGCCATACATTTCTTGTTTGAAACAGAATGTATCTGCTAATTTGAGCATCGGCTTACTCATAGGCTGGCTTCTATGGACCATAAAAATATATTTCTGAACATTGAATGCATATTATTAATATTAATCAGTTCAGAATCATTTGAGTTTGTGGTTCATCACCCAAAAACCATTATTCAACTACAAAGAGTATTTTGTTTATTACTTTGTTCCTAGCACATTAAAAACTCATTACTTTACTTAATGCTTGATATTCAGTTTACTCACATGTCACCATATTTTAACTGCATGCGTGGTACGTCATTTATTCATTCAACTGATATTTATCAAGAATTTACTTGTGCCAAGCTATGTTTTAGGTGTGGAGGATGTGCACTGAAGAAGACAGCTAAGGCTTTTATTCTAGTGTAATTTATTTTTCACTGGGGGAGGCAGGTAATAAAAAGGTAAATATCTGCATATGCCCATTGTGTGAGGAAATAGTGATGAGTATGCCTAAAAAAGGGAGAAAATAATATGAGCGAGTTGGTGGTATTTGAAATAGGTTATAAATTTCAGTAGAGACTCATAGGAAGTCAGGGAAGAAGCCATAGCAAAGATCCTGGAAAGAGTATTTCCCTCTAGAGAGAAACAAACACCTAACACAGGTTTTGCTTGAAATAATATGATGGAAGGTTTGGGGAATTTTTGTTGTTTTAATTTTAAGATACTATACCATCTGTGCAGTAATATCTATAACATTTGTGTGCTTTTGGGAAAGGCCTAGCAGAGAGAGAAAGCTTGAGAGTGTGGGGTAGGGGTGGAATCTGGGAGGGACAGCCCTTGGTGAGTGGCGAGGATAAGACATCCCTCTCCAGACTTAGGTATAGCAGCTCATTCTTCAGGATAGAACAGAAAGCAGGTGGGTAGTAGCATGGAGACAGTGTGGTGTTTGCTTCTTCCTGATTTCACTGAAATAAGAAGGTCCTCAGGTGAATGTGAGGGGTGGGGGCTAGAAATCGAAAAGCAGTAGTCACTTTAAGAGTAACAGAGTACATTGTCAGGAAATGTGGAACAATTCCCTAGCAGATACAAATGACTCTTTCAAATAATACACAGCATATTTGTGATTTTTTTCTTTTTGGGTCACACCCAGTATTTCACAGGAGTTACTCCTGACTCATGTACTCAGGAATTACTCCTGGTGGTGCTTGGGGGACCATATGGGATGCTGAGAATTGAACCCCGAGTCGGCCGCGTGCAAAGCAAATGCCTTACCCACTGTGCTATCACTCTAGCCCCATGTTTGTGATTTTTCAAATTGTATTTTCAGTTACTTGGATAAAGGTGTAGGTAGATGAAGACTTGGAATGTAGAAGATAAATGGAGTCCTGGACCCAGTTCCACATGTGTGGGAGCACATTTACTCTATTACCCATTTATCACAAGTGATATTTAAGGCTATATAGCACATAATCATAGCACATAACAAAAGCATCCAGATAGAAGAGATAGGTAGGGTGAGGACCCAAACAAACGGAGCTCTGTCATTCTGGCTCTTGGAACACTCATGAGTGGGATGGAGAGGCTTGTTATGAAGAACCAGGCATACATTTCACTTTATGGCTCTGCAGCAGCAACAGCTTCAGAAACAGAGATGCCCAAACCGAATATGGTAAAAGGTGCTCTCATTACTCAGTAACCTGCTGCTTAGGAAATCCTGAGTTTGGGAAGCAATGAGACAGGAACTTTGGTTGAAGACCCCATTGATGGGAAAGAGATTGGGAAATACATATTTCCCATGTTAAATATATGGGAAATAAATGGATTGCTTATAAGTCACAATACCACACCAGTGTTGGTATTTTTTGTAGACAAATATGTCAGAAAGAGAATGTGGGAGTGATGCAAATGATGAATCCTGTAATTGGAGCAGGACCACGAGGATGTTACAGCTTAGAGGAAATAGACAGGGAAATGTGTTAGGGACAGACTAGAGGTCTTTGTGGGTGTGAATTATTGGTTGGAGAGGTGGGGTACGGGCTTAAATGCCTAAGTTATCAGACACTGATCTTAAGAGTTCATCATGTAATTTATTTTAGAGGTCCTTCGGGTGCAACCATAAGATGTATGAGGTGAGGCAAGTGATAAGCATACTGGTGGTAAGGAGCTAGAGTAACTGAACCGTCATAAGATGTAACAAATTTATTCTCTCTCCACCTCTAGGAAGAGATCATGGGTAAAACACTGCTAAGCCTGCTGCCTGAGTCGGAGAAAAGCAGAGTTTATCAAAAGATTGCTCTCAAGTTTCCTTTTTCAAGTGCAGGTACAGATTGTTCTTTCAAATAGTAAGATTTGAAGAGACAGGTGGCAATTATTTAGAGGGTTAATAAAAGGCATTTGGGCTAAGGGAGCTACTGATCCTATATTAGTTTGCCGTAATATAAGTTCACAAATACTGTGTTCAAAGACCTCTCATCCATTAAATCTTATTTTGAATCAGGAACCCAGATTACTTCAACTTTTATATAATCGCATTAGTGTTACATGAGTAATGTTCTGCCTGACACCCTATTCTGCAGATATTCATGAAAGGTGCTAATGATGATCATGGAAAGAAGATAATGATTTTGTAAAATTCGGACTAAGACAATAGGCATATGAAATAATACTGCAGAAAATAGCAAAAGTGCAGTTGATGAAAACCTGGTTTGTATCTGATCTTTTAGTGGGGAAACACATTAAATTTGGATGTCACTTAAGAAGAGGAAATGTTGATTATAGTTGCAACCCAGTTTATGAATATGCAAAAATCATCCTGAATGTAATCGATATCTCAGAGGGTAAGTAAGTCTGTTTTTGATATGATCTAGATGAAGTTCTTCAGGTATTTAGCTCTTTTATGCTAACACAATTTTTCTGTTGATACTGTCATAGTCTGAGTTGCCTGTCATCACATGTTTTGGCTTCATACGTATATTAGACTTAAAAATATTAATGATTAAATTTTAAGGTGAGGTCAGCTGGTAACATGTGTGCTGAGCTGACAACAATGGCTCTTTCTATGAAGAAAGTAAAAATTGTTAAGACATGAAAGTTAATGTGTAGCTTGGTTTAAGTTAAAAGGATGTCAATTATAATAATTAAATTTCAAAATATATCTGTCAAGAGTCGGGTTGAGAGTGGTAGGAGGAAAACTAGGATCAAGGGATGGAATCATGGGTGGTGGGATTGGAGGTGGGAAAATTGTATGCCTAAAACCCTGTATAAGCAAATTAGTAAATCACAATATCTACATAAAAGGGTTTTTTTAAAAAATAGAGGCTGGAGTGATAATACAGTGGATAAGGTGCTTCCCATGCACGTGCCTGACTCGAGTTCAATCCCTGACATTCCTTATGGTCCCCTGAGCCTGCCATGAGTGATCCCTGAATGCAGAGCCAGGAATAAGCCCTAAGCACCACTGGCTGTGACACCCTAAACCATTATATAATAATTTAAAATTTAAAATAAAAGGAATTCTTTGGAAGCTAAAAATTACAGAATAAAGTATAGAATCACAAGCATAAGTGGATACTGATTTTATAGTAGCTTCTATGGGTGTCAGTTCATACATAAGTTCTATTGGTTGGGGCATGGAGTTCTAATACTCTTTAGAGGGTCAGCCTAGAGGATTAGAATGACGGGTAAAATCTAGTCCAATCTAGAGTTTTACATCTCAGAATGAAATAATGTATCATTTAAAGGAAATCAAAATTCAAATCTAGGACATGTGGATATGGAGTCTGAATTAGAAAATTTTAATAAAAGTTTCAAGTTGAGAATTTAAGATAAATATTAATTTGGGGTCATGAGAACATCAGTTGTCTAATCAGTATGACTGATTAAGAAACGATGAAAATTTAGCACCAGATTACTTCTGTAAATTTTAAGTTCATCTACATTTTAAAGACTCTATAATATAGCTGGTAGGAGGTGGTGAATGCCTGTGTGTAGGAAAAGGGCCAAGAGGAGAAAATAAAGCCAAGAATCATGACCACTTATCTATTCATATTATGCTATGAACTAGAAGAATAATACTAACTTCAATACCACTAAAGATGACAAATAAAACAAAATAATGAATGTTAGGCTATAGAGATAGTACAGAAGTTAAGGTGCCTGTCTTATATGCAACCAACCCCTATTTGACCTCCAACACAACTTATGGTTCCCCAAGCAAAGACCCACGAATAATCCCTGTGTTCCATAGGTGTGGTACCAAAAAAACAATGAATTAATATCTGGTTATGAGATGAAAATTCCCTCACTAAAAGTTGTTTAATACATTTGCCAGATATCTTGGAAACTAAAGGGAAGATCCTTTGTTAAAAAATCTTCCTTGGCTACAAACTCACACAAACTACACATTTAATGACTGCTCTGTCTAACCAAGAAGAGAGGTATTTGTTATGGAGACTCGAACGTCTATCCGTATATTATTAACATAAGACTCAAAATCACACCAAACCCATGCGGCAGTTATTTCTCAGTGATAACTTCAGGGCACTTCTTTCTCCATTGTCACACATGTCTCTTTTCCTCAGAACCTTTGATCCTCTTCACACAACTTTTCTCAAGACATCCTTTAAAGATTCCTATACCTGTGGAGGATAGATTTTATCTTGTGGGACTTGTGTGTGTGATCAAGAGTCAAACCTTTCAGGTGAGTATGTTATGTTTGGCCATCATGGCAATGTGGCCTTCCTGTGAAGGCCAATGTGTCCTTTGCCTGCCTGCCCTTCACCAGACATGTTACTAAAGCCCCTGATAGCTGAGATCTATAGTAAGACAGGGGTAGATGAGCTCCTGCTTTTCAGGTGAGCTCTGAGTAGAGATGGGACATAACCAAAAGATGGGACACAGGACACTCGTTTAGAAGTAGATTGGATAGAATATAAAAAGCGTCCAGGCTGACACTAGGTGTTCTGAGAGAAATGAGCCTTTGGACCAGAGGATAAAGGAAGAACTCTGCCACAAGGGGAATTTGGAGGCAGCCCTACCTCATCACACATACACATTTTTCACCTTTTCAATACAGCACCAGAAAGTATTGCTAAAAGTGAAATTAGTCTTCATAATTCGTATGATCAATTCAGGATCAATGAATTTATTAAGTAACTGGTTTAGTAAGCACCTACTGTGTGACAGGCTTTGTACTGAGAGCTGGAAACATCGTCTTTCGAGGGTAGGGGAGTCTAGACTGAAGGATCAGGGTAGGTTTTTCCCTGCTGATGTATCCTTTGAGCAGAGACCTCCCACAAAGTGATGGTAAGGTGCCACCCCACTGCAAAGGGAAGACAAATTAAGATCAAGGGTTCAACAGCTAAAGATCCATCCTGAGGTAGTAAACAGCTCGGGAAGCTGCAGGAAACAAGGACCCGCATGTGACTAGAATCAGGTAAAAGAGGGAAGAGTTGCAGAAAACAAGGTACAAGAGGCGAGGCAGGCAGTGGCCAGGTTGTGCGGATTTCTATAAGACATGGTGATGGGGTTGGGTGTGTCCCAGGTGTAGTGGAAAAGCTGGAGCATGGTATGAGTTTCTTTGCAAGGTCTGATTGCTGGGTGGGAAATGGGGTAGAAGGGGACCGGGATAGAAGCAAAATGGCCTATGTGAGAGACAGTGGGGTTAGGAGGATTATAGGCATGGAGAGAGAAGAGAAGTCTCTTGTCAAGAGACTTGACAAGAACTTTTGAGATAGGACATGAAGTGCTGGACAAAAGCTATAGTACGACAAGTAGGGTGCTTGCCTTGCATATGACCAACCTGGTTGGATCTGCAGCACCCTGTATCGTCTCCTGAACCTGCCGGGAGTGATCCCTTAGTGCTGAGCCAGAAGTAAGTCCTGAGCACCTCCGGGTGTGCCCCTCCCAGAAAAAAGAACCCAGTGTCCTGATTCATGTGTGAGAAATTCCTGAGAGATGGGATCAAAATGATTCAAGGACGACTGTGTCTTTTTGGTGAGTGGAAGTATCCCTAACAGACTTGAGAGAAATTGGGGCAGTGTGATAGGGCTGTGTGAGCCCTGTACCACGAGCTCTCTCTATGCCTTGTTAATACTCTGAGGACATTGCATGCGTATAGGACCCATCTACCTTCTTAGTGGTAAGCTTCTCATCTCTGCCTTTGGGCTGTACCCCTTCCCCTTCCATCTGGGTTCCAATCCTCTTCCCAACAGTTGGGTTCATCTTTTCATAAAGCAATACTAAAATTCCTTCTCTACCATTGAATTCCAGTCCTCTCCCTACCAAGATGCCTGGAAACCTTCTCCCACCATCTGGTTACACATCCATTTGTACACTGACTGCATTTAAATCTTTCTATTAACTATTTTCTATCATCCTGTTCACACTAGCTGCAGGATCTGGATCTTGTCCCTGACATCTTTTAGCCTTTTAGCCTCTTGATTTTTCTAAACATGGTGATGGCAGAACCTTTCACAGGGTTGTTGTGGGTCGCAAGCAAAATGGTGATTTCTCTGTGGTAAGCACAGAGGAATTGCGACCTGCCATCACCATTGTGATCATCATTTTAATGTTATTATATGATTTCATTAAATTTAATTATGACATTTAATAATGTCATTATGATCATCACATGGATCCAGAGACAGCCAAGAACTCACTTTACTTTTCCTTCTGGTGTAAATTTGGACTTAACCAACATTCGAGAGACTGTGGAGATGCCTTTCAGTTTTAGAACTGTGAGATGTGAGCATTTCTCAATCCCTGATACAGGTAGGAATCCCCCAGTGAAGGTGCTTGGTCTCCTCGACACATTCTTACATTTCCTGCAGCTCTCTGGGTTTGGAGCTCTCGCATCTGCCTTTAGAAGGTAGACATTTCTTTTGGGGAGTCACCTCCTAAGGTCTTCTCGTTTCTTGAGAAAGACCTGAATAGAACACCATTTCACCTTGGTGTCCTGTGGCCCAAAGATTGTAAGTTAGCCCAGTTTTTCTATTTCTAGAATATTTGTTCTGTTTTGTTGTTTTGGAGAGCACATCTGCTAAAAGAGGACTTTTTGGAGGAGGGACTGCTATGGTCCCTGGGAGTTCCTCCGTAATGTAGGACTGACAATTTTGTGCTCAGGGCTGGCAGAGCCACACCTGGTGGCTTGAGAGTTGGGCGTGGGGGGGCATGTGGTCATGAGGATCAGACTTGATCCTGAAGTATAAAGATACGAGTTTTAGCCCTTTTAACACTCTTCCCATCCCCTTGAGGAGGGCTTTCTCCCTACCCCACCCCTAAGTGACCCTGTACACTGTGGGAAGAACAGTAAACTCATAGTACAGTTTTAAAGGAATCACCTTTGAAGCTGTGTGCCTTGTGTTATCTCCTCTGTGGTTTTCCGGAGGTGGCATCTATGGCTTTCATCATGTTGCATGTACAGCAGCATGCCACTGCATGTGAGAGGCTGCCACATTTACTGATGCCACCTGTTTGTAAGGTTTTTATTATAATACATTCAGTGTCTAAAATGCAGGTGTTTCTGCAGGAACTTTGCTCTGCAGAGGAAGGGGGTGATGAAACTGAAGAAGATACGGATGATGAGGGTCCTGTGGATTACAGGTAAGAGACCACTGATGATGGAAATAATAGAGACCTGGACTACTCCAATACTAAGCAGAGCTGAAACGGGAAAACCCGAACAATTGAATCCACAAGAGCAATCTACTAACTTACCCTAATTGTTGGATACTATAAGTAATATTTTTATTGAAAAAGCCAGAAATGCAGCAATTGATAGAGATATTCAGTGACTTTTAAATTAATACTGAATGCTTACAAATAGTACTTGATTACTTCTTTTTCGTTAACACTTTTAAGTGTCAGAAGAGAACAAATGTGCATCATGGCAACTATCATTGCACAGGTGTTCCACTTTGTGTGAATCTAATCTTTTCTTTAAAATTTATTTGTTCACAAGTGTTCAGAGAACAAATGTAAGTACTTTATTATTTCATTTATAAAAATGCATTCCTGACTTACTGAAAAATTCCAGCCTGATTGCCAAATGTAACTAAAACCCCCTTTTACGCCTACTGAACAATCATCAAGGACTTATGCAAAGAAAAATTATTTGTATGTGGTCAAGTTACATAATGCTTGAGAAATACAGTAGGAGGTATGTTCACTTATTGTGAGCCCAAAATCTATACACTGGTGCATGTTGCTGAGTGTGAATTTTACTTTTCTTGAATGTACATGTATGTGAAGAACAAAATATGACATGAATGTTGCGTGCCAGTACTACTTAGAAACAAAAGATAAATAAGATAGTTTTCTAGAGTTGTAATGATTGAAGGGATATTTATGTGGGGTCTGTGGTTTGGTGGTAGGAGCTGGTACTGTGAGATATCATGGTGTCTAGTAGTGGGAGGAGATACGGACAAAATCTGTTGAGGAATTGCATAAAATGGGGAAAGTCGATGATTCATCTGGGCCTAAGGTACTGGGTGAACCTTTCTTCCTGGCTGGATAATCAAAGGTCTTTTGCAAGGAACCACCGAGGGAAGCTGCACACAGAGAATGGTGTATGGAAAACAGCTCACCGGGGCAAGCTGCTTTTCTTTGTTGCTTGCTGGCCTCCAACTTGCTAATATGACACTGCATTTGCATTTGTGTCCTGCAGGTGTCTAGTCTGTGGGTGCCAGCATTATGCTTACTTACACCAATAATAATTTTGTTGTAGTTGAGCTCTAGGTATGGTGTAGATACTCAGCATTGTGTCTGGCACTCTGAGCTGGGGACATGTGCATGGCCAACCTGAAGTATTCAATTCTCATAATGTGTTTGCCCACTTTCAACTTGCTGCCTTATCTTGATATCTTATGCTGGCCTCTTGTATTTATTAGTTTCTGCACTTTGTTAGAAGATTTTTGTTGAACAATGTGGTGTGGGAGGTATCAATGCTTATGTTTAACAATGTGAACGTGAGACATGATCCTATCAGTGGACATTGGAGAGACCCCTGCAGCAAATCACATATCACAGATTGTTGTATGTAACCTATGGCGGACTCATTTGGTAGGTTTATGTAGTTATTTTTTAAATTAATTATCAGCTCTTCAGAGCAAATAGAATTCAGAGAGGAGACCTGCATTTATTTTTAAATCATGTTTAATTGGGTGGAAAATATTCTAATGCAGAAACAAGCTGACTATATATCACCTCTGTCACTAATATTCATTGAACATAAGAAATATGCTTTATAAAGCTTAACATCAGATCTTTCCTAATATTATATGAAATTATCAACCCAGCGTGGGTAAACGCATTATAGTTTAATATATTTTATGCTTGCATAAAATGTTACTAAATTTACTTCAGAAAATATGCAGTGTATTTTTTTTGCTTTTTTTGGTCACACCCAGCAATGCACAGGGGTCACTCCTGACTCTGCACTAAGGAATTACCCCTGGCGGTGCTCAGGGGACCATAGGGGATGCTGGGAATCGAACCTGCGTTGGCCACGTGCAAGGCAATCACCCTACCCACTGTGCTATCACTCCAGCCCCTAGGCAGTGGATTTTTATTATGTAGACAGGATGGTGGGAATGAAACAGTAAAAGCAGAGGAAAATTCTGTCTAGTCCTCATAGACTTCTCTTTTCTCTCTGCATGCTCATTGCTTTAGTTCCAATCACCTTAGCTCCCATGTGACTGATTATTGGTGGACCACCAGACTGAGCTGTGGTGAGAGTGATCTGTCAGCCTCACCACTCCCTAGCATGAACCGACATTGGTATGCAGAAATGAACATTTGCTCAGAGAACGACTGACTGATGCTCTGAGAATTATCTATTCCATGTCAGGGGTTCTCTCAACTATAATGAAAGACTGCTATATACCAGCCTGAACCATTAATTCCTTATTTTTGTAGATTTGCTCCATGTCTTCAGAATATTTTTAGATAAAAAAAGAGATTGTATCAGGTCAGTTCCTGTTTGGCAGGCACACTGAGCAGCGGATGATTATTCTGTTCTCTTTTACAGTCCAAGAGATGACTAAAGAGTAATTGGGCACAACGGTCACGGGGACCTTGAGCTCTCCAAATACTTCTGAAACTTCCTCTGGTAGTTCTATGTGTTCTTTTGAAAGATATGAAGCATTTTGTGAAGAGATTTGGATGATTTATTCTTGCTTGTGAAAGAAATACAGAAAGGAAAATTTTAAACTTTCACAAGAAAGCGTCAGTTTCCATATCTGATGTCTTATCTTTGCCTGTTTCATAGCTGAGGCTCCAAAACCTCCCATTTTTAGGAAAGGATTAAGCAGCTGGGTTATTTTTATATAAGCCACAGATTTTCTGGAGTGTAAGGTCTTGCTTGCCTGAACTGGTAGAGAAAGATTAAGGAATATTTGATAGTCATTGAGTGGCAGGCAGGCAAAGAACTGAATGCTAGCAGAGTCCTTTCCATCCTACTCTTACTACTGAGCAGAAGAAGGCAACTAGCTGTTTTTTTTTTTTTGCTTTTTGGGTCACACTCGGCAATGCTCAGGGGTTACTTCTGGCTCTGTACTCAGGAACTACTCCTGGCAGTGCTCGGGGGACCATATGGGATGCTGGGAATCGAAACCCGGTCGGACGCATGCAAGGCAAACGCCCTACCCGCTGTGCTATTGCTCCAGCCCCGAACTAGCTGTTTCTTGAGCTCAGCCAGATGCATGCCTCGGTAAGGCCCCAATTTCTGTGATGGCATCATCTTAACACAGTACCTGTAGCCTTTCTCCCTCAGGAAGTGAAGTTAATTTATTAACTTTGTTTCTCCATAAATCTAGAAGGTGGATTAGATTGTAGATCCATTGCAGATATGAGGAAGGATGGTCACAGATGACATCTGATATGCCCAAACTCCAGTAGTGGGTGAGGCAGCATTAAAACTGGAATTGGACCTTATTCCTCTGGCCCTTTCCTGCCAGGTTTCAGGAACTGAGGCTTGTGTGGGACTCAGAGGACAAAACACCAAGGAGTCTTTAAGAAACTGCTTGATTTGGGACATTGCTGAGAGAATTTTTTTTTAAGTTTCTAAAATATATTTTGATTTTTCCATTTTATTTTTTAATTAAATTACAGTGACATACACATTTATAAAGTTGTTCATCATTGGATTTCAGTCATATAATGTTCCAATACCCGTCCTCTCACCAGTGTACTTTTCCCACCACCAGTGGTCCCAGTGAGAGAGAGAGAGAGAACCTTTTTAAAAAAATATTTTTAGCTTCCCCCATATTATCTTGTGTAAAAACACAAAAATAAAAAGAAGAGCGCGGCGAGGGAAAGAGCACCTCACCGCACCGAGCCAGGCACAGGGCCTAGGGCAGCAGCGCTGTCTCTCCCGCCACCCGAGTTCGGTAGTCTCCGGCCGCTTCTCCCACCCTGGGGAGGTTGATGGCGATGATGTGGCAGGCGAAGGAAGGAACGGAGCCAAGCTGGTTGCTGATTAGTTACCGTTTATTCAATCTTCCATCTTTCTCATCTCCTGCACTCCCAGCTCCATCCTCTCTCTGGATCAACTGCCGCCTCTTTCCATCTCTCTCCTGCTTCCACTGGAACTCGCCCCAGCCCCCTCACACAGATACCTTAAATCTCCCGCATCTGCTCCGGATGCCGCAGGCTGGGGTTTACGCGTAGGTGTGGTTACAATCCATAGGGGGTAAAGTTCTATCCCTTAGAAGGTGCTTTCACTAGGACAGAATCTCAGCGGGACATCCGCCCAAGAGCGGAATTCCATGGGTGTGTTTCTCCTCTCTTTGTCCGACTAGCATATAAGTATTCATATTATAATTCATTTTGTAAGGACATAGCAAGAGACGCATTAAGCTTATAGAATTGCTCTCCAGGGGGTCATCTCGATCTCAGACTACAGCGCTCAGGCCAGATTAGTCTTTCCTAGCCCTAGCAGGGCCCTAGTCTCGTCGTTGCTTTTGGATCATGACATGACACATGCCCATGACCAAGCTCTTAACATATAGTTAAGCATTAGGCGCTTTGGCCGGGCCCATCTCGATGCCAGGGTAGCACACAACTCACTGCTTGCCCTGGGTCCGTCCTGTCCCCCGTTGGGACCCTGCTTTTGAGGGTGCTAGGAAACAAAGGCAGCTGAGACTTAAGTCGAGAAAGCAGATGCCCAGGAATGAATAATATTTGAAGCCAATTAAATCCCAAGTTACCAAAGCATATTAATAAATGTCTTTCTTTGTCCATACAAAAAGGATATTGTTTTAAGGTAAACTATTCAAAAGACATAAGAGAGGAGAAAGACAATATTAACTTACAGTACACTTGTCCTAGCAAGGTCTGACCTTACAAATTAACAGAGTTTGATTAGAGGAAGAGCAGATAAACTGGTAGAAGTGGTTACAGATAAACAAAGGAATGGGAGTGACTCGGGAGCACTTTGATGGGCGTGACTGATAAACCTAAGCTCCTTGTGGCAAGGGGAGCAGGACAAACCAATTATATCCAACATTATCTTACCTTAATTTTAGGGGGAGGAATGGCCCTGGTTCATTTCCTGTTAAGCTTGTTTTAGTGAAGGGTTGTGCTGAGGTATGAGGAGAATTTTGCCAGATGCTTGTTGGTCCCAAATGGGATTTTGTTAAATGGAGCCTTTGCACTACATTGTATGGACTTGATTTATTGTGTCCACACCATCTTGAGCGGAGACAGGGTCCTGTGCCTCACTGTACCACACATAGTGGATTGTATTTCCATATCATTAAATAGCTAGCTTGCTAACCTCACCAGTTCAGTCTCGGTGAAACTTACTCATGCAGCAAATGTGGAACACCTACTATGTAGGCTGTGTTGTAGGCTCTCAGAGCACAGCTGTGACCAATGACCCTTAACTTCCTGGAGTTTGTATTCAGTGGAGGATAAAGGTAGCAAACGATTCAATAGACTAGAGTAAGTTGGGAGAGAGGAAGGCCAGAGGAAATGCTGAGCGATGCATATACTCTGGATGTTGCTTACTTTTTGGAAGTTCTGCAAAGTTGGTGCACTCTTGGCACATCAGAATGGTTTTGGATAGTAAATAAATTTGTCACCAAAGGCCTCCACCAGAAAACACAGGAATTTACACTGGACAGGAGTGGAATAACAGGCCATGTGGTTTTGGGGAAAATGTTTCAGATCTCAGAAGGAAGAGCAGGTGCAAATACCCTGAGGGTAAATGCAGTGCATTTGAGAAGCCTATGTGACTGGAGCAGATTCAGCAGGGTACATTTTATAGGAAAGGTGAGAAAAACAGGGATCACAGAACATAGAATTTTGTAAGGAAGGCTTTCTATGGGCAGGGGTGATGGCTAGTAGGCTCCTGGCTAATCTGGCTTGTTTCTGGTGATTTATTCAAAATTCCTACTATTTTCTACTAAGGGTTTTCTTCTACTTAAGACAATCACATTTAAAATTTTACTTTATTGAAGTGATACTGGTTCGCAAAACCATAACTGTTAATATTTTAGGGGTATATTGTTACCACAACACTCCCATGCACATGCCACTATCCCTCAACCACAGTCCATCATTGGAGCATTTTTATCATCAGAGTTGAGCTTTATTTTATTTATTTTCATTGAATCACCATGAGATAGAGCATTATAAAGCTGTTCATGATTGGGTTTCATCATACAATGTTCCGACATCCATCCCTCCACCAGTGTAATTTCACAGCACCAGTGTCCCCAGTTTCCATCCCAACCCTTAAAGCCACCACCCCACCCAGACCTGCATCTATGGCAGGAACCACTCTTCTCTCTCTCTCATTTTAGGCATTATAGTTTGCAATACAGATGTTTAAAGGTTACCATGCAAATCCCTTTACCTACTTTCAGCACTCAGTTCTTGTCTAGAGTGATTATTTTATTGGACCCTTTATGCCTACTCCCTCTGCTGACTCTTAGTTCTGTGCTCAGAATCTGATGGGTTAGTTTTCTTTGGTCTTTGTTTCTTTGTGGTACATGTGAAAGAAATCATCCTGTATTTATCTTTATCCTTCTGACTTATTTTACTTAACATGATTCCCTCCCAGTTTCATTCACATTGTCACAACTGTCAATATTTCATTTCTTCTAGTATTTGAATGGTATTCCGTTTTGTATATAATATTTGTTTATCCACTCGTCTGTTCTTGGATCCTTGGATAGTTTCTAAATCTTGGCGACCTTAAATAGTGCCACAATGAACATATATATGCACATGTGTTTTAGAATTAATGTTTTTCAGAGGCTGGAGCTATAGTACAGCGGTTAGGGCATTTGCTTGCACATAGCCAACCTGGGTTCAATTCCCAGCATCCCATATGGTCTCCTGAGCACTTCTAGGAGTAATTCCTGAGTGCAAAGCTAGGAATAACCCCTGTGCATAGCTGGGTGTGACCCAAAAATCAATCAATCAATAAATAAATGCAACACTTTAAAAAATAATGTTTTATGTTCTGTATATGAGTATATGCTAGAGCATATGGCAGGTTTATTTTTAATGTTTTTAGAAGTCTTCATACGGTTTTCCATAGGGATGGACTAATTTCTATTCCCATGGTGAGTGAATGTTTCCTATTTTCCTACACTCCAACAATACTTGTTTCATTTTTTTTGCTTTTGGGTCACACCCGGTGATGTGCATGGGTTATGCCTGTATTTGCCCTCAGGAATTACTCCTGGCGATGCTCAGGGGACCATATGGGATGCTAGGAATTGAACCCGGGTTGGCCTCATGCAAGGCAAATGCCCTACCCGCTGTGCTATCGCTCCAGCTTCCGTCTTTGTTATGTTGTTGAGTTCTGCATGTTACAACAAACTTTAAAACTTCTTTACAGATAAAAATCTATCATTGAAAAGACATATACTGTGTGGGAGAAACCATACATTAATAGAGTTCTAATACATAAGTTTTATATACATAGCACTGTAGCACTATTATTCCATTGTTCATCGATTTGCTCGAGCGGGCACTGGTAACGTCTCTATTGTGAGACTTGTTACTGTTTTTGGCATATCTAATACACCACAGGGAGCTTGCCAGGCTCTGCCTTGCAGGTGGGATACCCTCAGTAGCTTGCCAGGCTCTCCAAGAGGGACAGAGGAATCGAACTTGGGTCAGCCGCATGCAAGGCAAATGCCATACGCACTGTGCTATCACTCATATATGGTTTTGGAGGAGCGGTGTTAATATTACACCAAGTATGATCAGGGTTTACTCCCAAATCTGTGTTCAGAAGTTATTCCTAGTGGTATTCAGGAAACAACATGTGGTGCCAGAGATGCAGCCTCGACCTATGTGCAAGGCAAGCACCTTACAAGCTTCACTATCAGTCTGGCCCCTGCATGCATTCTAATAGTTATTTCTTTTTTGTGAAGAAGCAGTTTTGTTTGATGCAATCCTTTTATTTTATTTTCTTGTTGATGGAGTCAAATCCTTATGACACCACTAAAGTCAATATCATGCCTATTTTATTCGTATATTTTAGAATTTCAGATATAACATACAGAAATTTAATTTATTTGGGAGTTAATTTTTGTGCATGGTGTGAGCTAATTAATACAGTTTCATTCTTTTGCATATAGCTATAGGTTTTTTCCACCACCATTTATTTAAGAGACTTTCCATTCAGATACTTTCCTTTCTCCATTTTTTTGTTTTACTGTATTAATTATCAACTATTTTATCTGGTCCAGGGTCTAATTTAAGATCACTCATTGCATTCAGTTGTCTTTCCTAAGAATTTTGATACTGTGTAATATCCTGTTCCTCAATAAGTGTCAACCCATATTTTACTCCCATCATTCCTTGAAACTCTCATTTGTTGGCAGTTATGGTCATGAAGAACCTCCCTGAAATTGTTCTCATTTAATCTTTGTTTATCCTCCCGATTGTTCACTGAATTACAGTCTTTTTTCCTGTGTTTTATTTCTGCTGTCAGATTGTTGGAGTGCAACTTTCACAGTCCCTTTAACCTGGCCCTTGTGTCTTTTTGATGCTTCCCACCATTATCCAAATATTCATTTACAACTTGAAATGTTACTGTTTGGAACTCCATGATTTTCTGGGTTCATTGTACTATTTTCTTTTCCACAGCCATGAACTCAGCTGGTTCTCTAAGTCTTAAGACAAATTTGGGTTTCTTCAAGTGAGATACATAGGTATTAGGAGCTGGGTGCTAATTATGCTCAGTGTTACTTGTTATTCCTTCTGGGTGTTTTATTTTATTTTTTTTACAGGAACATGACTTATTTTATTTTTTTATAGTTTATTTTTAATTAGAGAGTCATCGTGAGGGTACAGTTACAGATCCATACATCTTTGTGCTCATGTTTCCCCCATACAAAGTTCGATAACCCATCCCTTCACCAGTGCCCATTCTCCACCACCAGTAAACCCAACATCCCTCCCCCCCTCCCCAGTCCCGTCTCCCCCACCCCACCCTGCCACTATGGCAGGGAATTCCCTTTTGTTCTCTCTCTCTGATTAGGTGTTGTGGTTTGCAATAAAGGTGTTGAGTGGCCACTGTGCTCAGTCTCTAGTCTGTATTCGGCCCGCATCACCCTTCCCCCACATGACCTCCAACCACATTTTACTTGGTGGTCCCTTCCCTGAGTTACCCCCTTCTGAGTGTTTTAGAAGTAGGAAATCACGTGCAAAATAGGTATAATGATTTTTCTATTTTTATATTTGCCCATCTTTGCTTGTGTGCATATATATTAAAAAAATAAGGCCCCAAACTTTATCCTAATACTTGAATTCTAAACCAACTTCTCAGGCTTTATTCTACTATTCCCTTTTTTTGTCACATTCTTTTCCAGTACTCAGGAAGCATGGTTCCACTATCTTTAATGTATTCACTCATGGTCCCAAATCTAGAATGCACAGAAAACAGTTTTAGGGCTGCTAACTCCTGTCATAGTGAAAAGCTAATATCCCCATGTAGGATTTTCAGATAAATTTTGCATAAAATGAAGTGCACAAATCCCAAGTATATCATTCCATGAGCTTTGACAACTGCATAAATTATGCAACCCACATTTCTGTCAAAATACAGTATTTTCAACTCATAGACATTTTTGTGCCCCTTCTCTGTTATCCACCTATTGTATGTGAATGTTAGTTTAATCCTAATGTTCCTCTAATGAATAATTTTTAAATGGAATATATAATATATACTGTGTTGAGTTGGCCCTCTTAAACTCAGCTTCATAATATGTGAGAGTCATCCATGTCACTTAATTCCATTTTCTTAGTATTTCAAGAATTATTTCTATGAACCTCCTGTTTGCTGCTCCACTGGACCTATTCCAAACAGGAGGAGCAGGCCGGAGCTCTAATAGGAGACAGGGCCCCTCCCTCTCAGAGGGGGGTACCAGCAGCCACACCCAACCTGAATTATATTAAGGGCCTACATACAGCTCCTAAAGCACATGGCTACACGTGTGTTCATGCAACAGACCTAATTAGCAAATTATGTGTGACTCACTGGTTATTCTTCTTGTCATTCTGTGAGAACAGGAAGAGAAGACGCTTAGTTCCTCAGCATCTTCCAGGTGAACTAACTCCAAAGAACAATCCTCTAGCACAGCAACATCTTAGGGAAGTCATAGTCTTGAGACCCAGTTTTGTAAGAAGTGTTAGAAGAGCTCCTTTAAAGGGCAGAAGAAACTTTCCATCACGTGGTATTGAGTATGGCTGTCACTACTGTTGCATATGGTTGTCCTCTACTAGATTGAGAAAGGTTAAAAAGATATCGCGGTCCATCATTACAAATTGACCTTTATTGATTTATTTAATGATATTTCTATTAATTATTCTAAGTTTTTTTTTCTGGATCATGTAATATGAAATAAATTTGTTATATGCCTACCAAGGGGGCAAAAAAGGCATCATTATGACAGGGAAGATATGCTGATTACTGCAATGAGAACCAAGCACAAAATAAAATGTGACACAATATAATTTAGATGCCAGAGTTGAAAACTTAGTTATGTAAATGAGAATAGACAGTATACTATATTGAGTTATATTATTTGAATTTCTTTGTCTACATAGGTTAAAAATCATATAGCAATCAATCACTACAAATTAACTTTTATTGATTTATTTTTTGATAATTCCATTTGCTGTTTCCTTTAGTTTTTTTTTTTAAACTTTTGCTTTTTTGGGTCACACCCGGCGATGCACAGGGGTTACTCCTGGCTCGTGCACTCAGAAATTGCTCCTGGCAGTGCTTCAGGGGACCATATGGGATGCTGGGAATCGAACCTGGGTCAGCCGCATGCAAGGCAAATTTGGCCCTTACCCGCTGTGCTATCACTCCAGCCCCTATTTCCTTAAGTTTTGTTAGAGCAAGTAATATGAAATAAATTAGGAGGTACAAGGAACTTGGGGACACTAGTGGAAGGAAGGGGGCATTGGTAGTGGGACTGATGTTGGAACATTATATGCCTGAAACAACTCTATTATAAACAACTTTGTAAATCATAGGGTCTTATAAAAATAAATTACAAAAAGAATTCTTTATATTCTGGATAAAAGTCCTTCACTGGGTACTTGGTCATATGAGTTTTTCCGTAGGCTGTGGCTTCTGCTTTCATTCTCTTAACTGTCTATTACATAACAAACATTCTCATTTTGTTTGATATTTTTGGGGGCTGTGGTGGTGGGTGTTGGGCCATACCTGGAAGTGCTCAGGTGCTCCTCCTGACTTTGTACTCAGAGTCACTCCCAGCAGTGTTCAGCAGACCATGCAGTGCTGGGAAGTATTTTATTTTTTTATTATTATTATTTTTACATTGCTTCGGGGCCAAACCCAGTGGTATTTATTTATTTATTTATTTATTTATTTATTTATTTTGATGGGAAGTATTTTAAATAATAGTTTCCATCGTGATGTTTTGATGGATTCTGCATTAAGTACCTGCCTAAAGATTCATTGTCAAACAACAGGTCATATATGTTTTCTCCTATCATGACTTTCTAAATGTTTTGTAATTCAGGGTCTATACTGAGTTCATTTTTCTACAAGGTATAAAGTTGAAGTTCCAAGACCATTTGTGGACATTTCATCTCATCCCTCTCTGGCTTAAAGCTTCACATGGGTTCCCATTGGTCTTAGAAGTCCAAACTCCTTTTTGTAGGCTCTGTATTCCTGCTCTCACGCCCACTGATCTCCCAGCATCATTTCATAGAACAAGCCCTCTGGATTATCTGCTCTAGCTTTATGGGTCTTCTCTTTTGGGTGGCTCCCCAAAGCTCTTTGCCAACAGGATCTGTGCACAGGTTTGTGTCGCACCTGAAGTAGTGTGTTCCCATCACATACAGTGCTCTGGGATGATTTGGGATCTGATTCCACTTCCATGGGTTTTCAACATAGGGTTGTGGAAGGTACAAATTAAACTGCTATAGAAAACTGGTAGACTCAGATAGCACACTCAGTTCATTCTAATCTTTTAATAAAATTTTCTTTTTTTCCCCACCAATAGAAGGAAAGAACCAGAGCAATATAGCAAGGACTTATTATTGCATAAATGCTAAATCTGGTTCAGTCTCTGGCACCACCAGGAGTTATCCTTGAGCAGCCTTCCTGTTCTTCAGTGATTCTGATGATTCTTGCATTTTTCCTCTTGAACTCATCCCTTAGTTCTCTGCTATGGTGTTCATTTCTTTTTGTACTATTATCCACCTCTGCTGCTTGTAGTGCTTTCCTCCTTCTCTTGGAGCACCTTGATCTTTTGTTCAGCTGCTGTTATTCTGCAATTCACAACTTCTATTGACTTTTTATATTACCTGTCACATTCTTCATTTTTTCCCATTTCTGATTATGATAGTTTTTTTCATTTGACTCATACTTTCTTGTATTTTGCTATCTGTGCTATCATTTCTTTGAACTTATTGAGCATCTTCATCACAGTGTGAATAAAAATATTGAGGATTTACTGGTGTTGTTTATGTCTTCAGTGATACTGATTTTGCTCATTAAGCCTGCTGGGCTACTGTATATTTCCTATATTAGTTTTCAAGGTTTTCGCTGTGCTGGTGGCGATCTGTACTTAGACTTGAATAAGTTTGCTGCATAGCTGTGTAAGCTGTGTATTTCAAGACCTTTGATGTGATCCTGTTTATATGGTGCAGGTCACAGGTAGAGGATGCAGGGACCTAGCTTGAAGGAAGGCATCTTTTTCCGTTAACACTTATGGTTTCTATCATATCCTGTGCATGTGCAGGTGTGAACAAAGTCTTGCCCATTACAGTTATATTTCTCAGGGAAACCAAGCCCCTGTAGCTCTTCACCTTGAAGTACGGACTTGAGACCTCACACTGTAGCTATTCGTTTCCCTTCCATAATCCCTTGGTGATTTTTTTTGTAAATCAGTATTTGAGCTGTGTGGTAAATAGATCATTTGATTTATTGACCAGCCATGTTCCTACTAACTTGCTTTGTGGCAAACTTGGTTAATAATTTGACGTGGTGAATCAGTCTGCTTGCATCCTGAAAACAAGTATTTGCAAGAATGAAACTCAGGAGCCCAAGAAATGGTACGTCAGGGAAGGCACTTGCCTTGCATGCTGCTGACCTGTGTTGGATCCCCGTCACACCGTATTGTCCTTTAAGCACCACCAAGAGTGATCTCTGAGCACAGAGCCAGTAAGCCCTGGGCACAGCTGGGTGTGGTTCAAAACCGCTCCTCCACCAAAAATAGTGTGGTAACAATATACTTTCTGGAAATGAATGGAACATACTAGTTTGTGCAAGCTATTTGGCAGTGTGTGCAGTAACTCCTACTCATTTTCTGTTTATTTTGTGGAGAATGTTTTGAAGTTAGCTTGCAGTGTTACTGTAAAGAAACAGAACAGATTTTAAACACGTGATTCATTAATTTACAAGACAAATGTGCTTTGGTGGTGAAAACTAAGTCATATTGAACATGTAGCATTGCAAAATTAAAACATTTCAACTGGAGTTGAGCAAAACTAGAGATTATCTTATTTCTGTTACTGCTTTGTGCTTGGGGGTCACACTCAGTGGTGCTGAGGACTTACTCTTAGCACTGTGTTCAGGGATCAGTCCTGGTGGTGCTCTGGGATTGAACTAACTATCACCTGCATGAGAGCCAAGTGCCTTACCCATTATACTTCTTTTCAACCCCTTGAAGGGGACACAATTTTAAGACAATATTGGCAGGAGAATGACAAACGTAACTTAAATGACTCCCTGATATCACTTTAAAAATCTCCTTAGATACAATCTAAAACTGAACTATAAATAACTTTGTAAGTCTCAGTTCTTTGTCACTTGTGACTTGTCATTTCGTTGATCTTCGATTTGATTGAGCGGGCGCCAGTAACATCTCCATTCGTCCCTGTTGCGTGCTAACGTAGCCCAATGGTATCTGCTCACTCCAGGACCACGAAGAGCCTCAAACCGATCATTCAGGGATTTGACAAAGAAGTCCAACCATCTCGCAGATGGGCGGCCACTCGGTCTTTTGATATCCCATGGAAACCAGTCAGTAACAGCTCTAGCCCAGCGGTCATCTATGAATCGCATTGCATGTCCAGCCCATCTGTTTTTTGACACCTTGGCAAACGAGACAGCTGCCCTGATTCTTGATCCTCAACGGAGGTCAGAACCCCAGATTCCTTCTCTCACTTGAGTGAAACATGATACTCCAAGTGTAGCTCTTTCCATTCCTCTTTGGGATACCCGAGTAGCGTTCTCATCCTGTTTGTGTAGGGCCCAGGTCTCTGAGGCTTATGTTAGTGCAGGAAGAATGGTGGAGTCAAAAAGATGTGCCTGGAGCCGGAGGTTCTTCGTCCTCTTAACCAATTCTCCGACACTCCTGAAGGCGTTCCATGCTGCTCTCTTCCTCCTGTGCAGTTCTGGCACCAAGTCATTCCTCATGTTGAGTTTTCAACCCAGGTACACATAGCTGCTGCATTCGGAGATGTTTGTTCCACTGAGAGCAATGGAATGTCAGGGACTAGTTTGTTTTTCATGAACATTGTTTTGCTGAGATTCAGCTGCAGTCTGACCTTTCCACACTTGCGGTTGAAGTTGGTCAGTGTTTGTGCCACATAGCTAATGTTTGTTCTTATTAGAACGATGTCATCAGTGAAGCGGAGGTGGTGTAGTTGCCAACCACCTATATTCACTTCCATTCCTTCCCATTACAGTCGTTGCATGACATTCTTGAGGTGGCACTGAAGAGTTTTGGTGAAATAGTATCACCCTGACAAACCCCTCTCTTTACGTCAATGATGTAGAATGATGAGATCCTGGTGGTGAGTCCATAATACAGCTCACAAATGATCTTGATGTACTGAGTTTGAACACCTTGTTTGGCTAGGACTTCGATGACTGCTTCAGTCTCAACAGAATCAAAGGCCTTCTTTAAATCAATGAAAGTTAGACAAAGCAGCATCTTGAACTCTCGCAAAACTTCAGTGAGCTTGGTCTCTCTGTGGATATGGTCGATAATGCTGAATCCTTTTCGGAACCCAGCTTGCTTGCATGTTTTCCTTTGTCTAGTGTTCTGCCTATTCTATTCAGGATGACTCGAGTGAACAACTTGTAGACGATGGATAACAGGCAGATTGGCAGATAGTTGCCGATGTCGTGGATGTCTTTCTTGTACAACAGAACGGTCCTGCTGGTTTTCCATTAGGACGGAATCTTGCATACATAGCCAAGCCAGTGTGTTGACAAGTACTGGTGGCAGATTCTTCTGGTGTTCGGTTGTGACCTTGTCTGGACTGGGATGCGTCTTTACCAATGAAATGGCGTGTCGGGTTTTGGAAGGGAGGACATTGTGAATGACATATCCTCCTGTGGAATTTGGTATGTGGGCAGGTGGACGTGGCTGTCAATGAGATCTGAGTAGAAGTCGTGAATAATCCTCTCTCTTGCCCTTCTGGAAGATGTAATAGATTTATCAGGACGTCGGAGGGCAGTCATCTTGGTCTCGTAGTTGGTGAAGGACAGGCGAGTGTTGCGAATACTTTTCCTGGCTTCTGCCGCATCGGCCAACACTGCTGCTCTTCTCTCTTAGAGGTCTTCCTTGGACGTTAGCTTGTGATTGCCTGAGACTCATGCTAAACCATGTTGGCAGATGAGCTTGAGAATTCCTGAAGGCAGGCGTCTGTTTGTGGCTTTTCCACTCTCGGTATTCCTCGCGCAGTCATGAAGGTGCTGAACCAGTCGATCGTATTCCTCATAGATGTTGTCAAGGATGGCATCTTCCTACGTTGCCGCAGTAGTGCCAAAGAGCTCCCAGTTGGTGGTCATTCTGGGAGTTCTCTTCTTAAACTTAAACTTAATTCTCTTTTAAAACTTAAACTTTGGAGACCTTTCTCCCCACTCTGTTAAGTAGAATTTTGCATGAAGGAGACGATGGTCCGATCCCGTTTGGAATTTTGGGACATCAGGGAAAACATTCGATTGAATATGATGTGATCAATTTAGTTGTAGAACTGTCCACTCGAAGACTCCCATGTCCAACGTTTAGATTTGGCCTTCTGGAACTGTGAGTTACCATGGATGGTCTTGGTCGATATGATGAACTCAGACAGTCTCTCACCCTGTTCGTTCCATTCTAGGCCATGGGTCCCGATGTGGAGTTCTTCAGGCGACCTTCTTGCTCCTATCTTGGCATTAAAATCACCAACAATGATCTTTTAGAAGTTGTGGTCTTCTTTATAGAAATTCTCCAGCTCCACATAGAACTTCTCAATTACTTCTTCATCATAGTTGGATGTTGTTGCATAGACAATGAAGATAGAAACTGCCAGTAGTGAGCCACATCTATTTGAGCATAATTGTCCGATTCATGTTGTTAGGCAATTGAATGAATAAATAGTCATGGCCAAGTTCATGTTGACAAGAACACTGATCCCACTGACACCTCGTTGTCACATGTTCTGAGGAACGATTCTTCTCCAGTGCCTAAAATGGCATGATGTGATCTCTGCCTTCTCATTTTGGTCAGACAATGATGTCATACTTGATCTTCTGCGTTTGTATCATCAGGTCTTTGATGGATGCTTCCAATGCCAGCATACGTGCATTGAAAGTACAGGCAGTCATTTTATTCCTTCTTCGTTTTGGCAGTCTAGTTCATCCCTGAGATTTTTATCAGCCTCTCCTTGCTCATCCTTCTTAACGCTATCATATTGGAATCTCTTTCAGTGTCAGGTGAATTAGGCCCATTGTTGTTACTGTCTTTGGCATATCGGATACGCCACAGGTAGCTTGCCAGGCTCTGCCGTGCGGGCGTGCTACTCTCAGTAGCTTGCTGGGCTCTCCGAGAGGGATGGAGGCTTTTAGGGCGGCCTGCAATCGCCTTCACAGTTCCCATAGTTCACACCATATTTGAACTCCATCAAATATGGTGCGGAAATTATAGGAAATGGCTCTTATTGATTAGATGAACTTATCCCATGCTCTTCTCAGTCCTTAGACACCTTTTGTGCACTTTTTTTTTATCTTGTTCTTTATTTTCTTACATCTCTAAAGAATTTCCAAAAGTCGTTACTGATGAATATCACAGCTGACACTCAGGAAGGAAGCATTTAACACTAGGAAACCTTAATCCTACTATATTAATCGTTCCATCACGGATACGAAATGAAACAGTTCTTCAAGTAAAAAAAATGTTAAGTAAAAGAAAAATATACTATCCACAGCTAAGCTTCCATAGCACGAAAGACGTGGGAGTGGAAGATCACCTGTGGAGATTCTCAGAGGAAAATGCAGTAAAGAAATGTCACATTTTCCAAGAAATGACACATTTAAGTCATCACTTTCTTTACTGGGAATGAATCTAGTGACTAATTTTCCTCTTCCTGTTGCAGTGTCACCCTTACAAATTAAGAGTTCCCTTACACCTGTAAATTTCTCTTTTTAAAAGAAAAATAGTAGGAGTTGTCTTTTTCATGCAAATGAAGGCAGTAAAATGCTCCTTATGCATCTTCCTGTGGGGAGAGGTGTGGGACACATTCGGCAGTGCTCAGGACTTACGCCTGATTCTGTGCTCAGGAATCACTCTTGGCAGGGCTCAGAGGAACATATGGGGTGCCAGGGATAGATCCCCACCCTCTGTACTCTCTAGCCACCATTTTGGTTTTTTCCATTTTTTGAGTCTTTGTTATACATTTTAATTTTATTTTTTAAATTTATTTATTTTTAATTAGTGAATCACCGTGAGGGTACAGTTACAGATTTATACACTTTTGTGCTCATGTTTCCCTCATACAAAGTTCGAGAACCCATCCCTTCACCAGTGTCCATTCTCCACCACCAGTAAACCCAGCATCCCTCCCACCCTCCCCAATCCCATCTCCCCCCACCCCACCCTGCCACTGTGGCAGGGCATTCCTTTCTGTTCTCTTTAATTACCTGTTGTGGATTGCAATAAAGGTGTTGAGTGGCCACTGTGTTCAGTCTCTAGCCCACATTCAGCCTGCAACACCCTACCCCCGCATAGCCTCTGACCACATTATAGTTGGTGATCCCTTCTCTGAGTTGCCCTCTCCCCAGAATGTGAGGCCAGCCTCCAAACCATGGAGTCAACCTCGTGGTACTTATTTCTACATTTCTTGGGTGTTAGTCTCTCACTCTGTTATTCTATATTCCACAGATGAGTGCAATCTTTCTATGTCTGTCTCTCTTTCTGACTCCTTTCACTCAGCATGAAACTTTCCATGCCGATCCACTTATATGCAAAATTCATGATCTCCTTTTTTCTAACAGTTGCATAGTATTCCATTGTATAGATGTACCAAAGTTTCTTCAACCAGTCATCCGTTCTAGGGCATTCAGGTTTTTTTCCAGAATCTGGCTATTGTAAACAGTGCTGTGATGAACATATAAGTGCAGATGTCGTTTCGACTATACTTTTTTGCTTCTCTGGGATATATTCCCAGCAGTGGTATTGCTGGGTCAAATGGGAGCTCAATATCTAATTTTTTGGGAATCGTCCATACTGTTTTCCAAAAGGGCTGAACCAGTCGGCATTCCCACCAGCATTGTAGAAGGGTCCCTTTTTCCCCACATCCTCTCCAACGGCGGTTGCTTTTGTTCTTTTGGATGTGTGCTAGTCTCTGTGGTGTGAGGTGGTATCTCATGGTTGTTTTGATCTGCATCTCCCTGATGATTAGTGATGTAGAGCACTTTTTCATGTGCCTTTTGGCCATTTGTATCTCTTCCTTGAGAAAGTTTCTGTTCATTTCTTCGCCCCATTTTTTGATGGGGTTGGATGTTTTCTTCTTGTAGAGTTCAACCAGTGCTTTATATACCATTGATATCAACCCCTTATCTGATGGGTATTATTTTCAGGTTCATTGAGTCTTTTTGCATCTATGGCTGTACTACTCATCCATATCTCCAGTCTAACTGAAATCCTTGCCTCTGTTCACCCATAATTTCCAATTCTCTTCTCCCCACCCACCACTTTGATTTCTTTCTTTCTCTGTCCTTACTGTCACTGGGGTCAAGGGTGATGTAGGCACTGCTCCTGTGCTGTACTTCCTCATCCATTATTCTGTATAACACAGATAAGTGAGATCTTTCTGTGTTTGTCTTTCTTCTGGCTTACTTCACTAACATATCTTCCAGTTCCAACCACGTTGCAGCAAAACTTGCATGTTTTCATCGTTCGTTGCAGCTGTCTAGCTGTCCATCGTGTATGTATACCCACATCTTCATAATCCATTCATCTGTCCTGGACACCTAGGTTGATTCCATATCTTAGATGTTGTACTGAGGGCAGCAATGAATAGTGGTGTGCATATGTCCTTTTGAGAGTGTTTTATGCCCTGAGGAAGGCACCCAAAAGTGGCATTGTTGGATGATATGCATGTTCAATTTTAAGTTTACTGAGAATTCTCTATACTGTTCCCAGAGGGGTCATACCAGATGACATTCCCACAAGCAGAGGATGAGAGTTCCTTTTTTCCCACATCACTACTGACACAGATAGTTCCAATTATTCCTGATATATGCCATTCTCTGGTTTGAGATAGTATCTCATTGTCATCTTGATTTGGATTTCTCTGATGATAAGTGATGCTGAACCTGTTTTCATATGCCTACTGGCATTCACCTGTCTTCTTCTGAGTAATGTCAGTTCATTTCCTCTTCTTAGTATTTGGTGGGGAGTTTGAATTTTTGTTTATCTTTGTGAATGCTTTATATATCCTGGATACCAAAGCTTTACTTGATATGTTGAATGCAAATATTTTTTCCCATTCAGTTAGCTGTATTTTCATTTTAGCCTGTGTTACTTTTGCCATGCAGAAACTCTTTAACTTTATGTACTTCTATTTGTTTACTTTTGATTACCATTTTGTTTACCTTTTCGAGTTACCTTTGCTATTTACCTTTGCTAAGATCTCCTCCCCCATTTGATCTTTTCTAAAATCTCCTCCCACATTTTATAGATGGAGATCTATAAAAATTTCCATCTAAATCTGTTCTTTCTTACCTGTGGTGCCCTTTCTTATTAAAGGGAAGAATTATTTTAACATTTCAGTTGTGGGTCTGTGTAAAACTTTAAGGAAATGGTATATAAAATTTGATAGCTTTTTATTATCATCATAAAGGGAAATTTGTGTGTGTGTGTGTGTGTATATATGTATGTATGTATATACATATGCCTCTCAGAGATCCCGGCAAGTTACCGAGGCCTTTGATTCTGTTGACTGTTGAGACTGAGAGGTCATCGAAGTCCTAGCCAAACAAGGTGTTCAAACTCAGTACATCAAGATCATTTGTGAGCTGTATTATGGACTCACCACCAGGATCTCATCATTCTACATCATTGACGTAAAGAGAGGGGTTTGTCAGGGTGATACTATTTCACCAAAACTCTTCAGTGCCACCTCAAGAATGTCATGCAACGACTGTAATGGGAAGGAATGGAAGTGAATATAGGTGGTTGGCAACTACACCACCTCCGCTTCACTGATGACATCGTTCTAATAAGAACAAACATTAGCTATGTGGCACAAACACTGACCAACTTCAACCGCAAGTGTGGAAAGGTCAGACTGCAGCTGAATCTCAGCAAAACAATGTTCATGAAAAACAAACTAGTCCCTGACATTCCATTGCTCTCAGTGGAACAAACATCTCCGAATGCAGCAGCTATGTGTACCTGGGTTGAAAACTCAACATGAGGAATGACTTGGTGCCAGAACTGCACAGGAGGAAGAGAGCAGCATGGAACGCCTTCAGGAGTGTCGGAGAATTGGTTAAGAGGACGAAGAACCTCCGGCTCCAGGCACATCTTTTTGACTCCACCATTCTTCCTGCACTAACATAAGCCTCAGAGACCTGGGCCCTACACAAACAGGATGAGAACGCTACTCGGGTATCCCAAAGAGGAATGGAAAGAGCTACACTTGGAGTATCATGTTTCACTCAAGTGAGAGAAGGAATCTGGGGTTCTGACCTCCGTTGAGGATCAAGAATCAGGGCAGCTGTCTCGTTTGCCAAGGTGTCAAAAAACAGATGGGCTGGACATGCAATGCGATTCATAGATGACCGTTGGGCTAGAGCTGTTACTGACTGGTTTCCATGGGATATCAAAAGACCGAGTGGCCGCCCATCTGCGAGATGGTTGGACTTCTTTGTCAAATCCCTGAATGATCGGTTTGAGGCTCTTTGTGGTCCTGGAGTGAGCAGATACCATTGGGCTACACTAGCACGCAACAGGACGAATGGAGATGTTACTGGCGCCCGCTCAATCAAATCGAAGATCAGCGAAATGACAAGTCACAAGTGACAAGTGTTTATCCAGATTCACCAGCAACATTTGTTGAATAGGCTATCTGTACTCCATTTCATGTTCTCAGCTCCCTTACCAAAAATTAGCTCTCCATTAATACGAGGTTTTTTCATAGAGTATTTATTTTTAACCCATTGACCAGAGGGCCTATCTTAATTACTGTATCATGCTATTTTGATCACCATAGCTAATATTACAGTTCCAAATTAGGTAATGATATGCATCCTAATTTCTTAGTTTTCAGATTAGACACCATTTTTTTTTTATTTTTGGAAATGAACTGATGGAATTGGGAAAAGGGTGGTTCTGTGTATCTACTTGTGACCAATGATGAAGCGTGAATGCAGCAGCCACCCTCTGATATATTTCCTGTCCTGTGTCTGAAATCATTTGTTTTCATACATAGTTCAAGTAGAAAACACTCTTTTCCTAACAGTATTTGTTCTAATTTGTTACTTGTATATTTGAATGGTAAAGTTTGCCATTCATATTCACATGCAGGGAAGCAGTAATTATAATTTTACTGAAGAACTTAAAGGATTTTTATTTCATATTCAAGCCAGAAATTTAAGGCAAGAGCCAATGATCTTCAAGTGCTTCATTGTCACATGTCTTATCCAGTGAAACTTGTTGCTTCCTTTGCTACTACACTGTCTAAGAAGCTTCTGTGTTTACAGGAACTTTCTGATAAAATTGTCACTTGTCACATGCAGCTACTGAACACTTGAAATGTGGCTACCTCCATGAATTAAATTTTAAATTGTATTTTAATTGTGATTATAATTTAGCCACATATGAATTGTAGTCACCACATGAGACAGTGCAGCAACATTTTCATTCACGTGCTTTTATCTAAGATATGAAAATATCTACTATTTAGAAACCAACATAAAGACATTTAATTGTTTTTCAGGAACAGATTAAATTATTGAAATGTCCTTGAAAATAATTACGTCAAGCCCAGCAGACCTTGGGTGATAGTTGTGCAAATGTTTGAATTCAGTGAAATGCCTGGTTTCTTTGTTCACTCAGCAGATAATCTCGAAACTTCTAGAAATGACAGTACCTTGTTGTAGGTGCTGGGAACAAAGCAGAGACACGCCCTTCAGGATATTCGCCTAGAAGAAAAGAAAGATAATGGGAATTTGTACAAAATGGAAGAGGGAAGGGGGAAGATTATTTGCAGGTTTCAGTCTTATAATTGAACAGAGGGTGACACTCTTGGCCTAAGTCACTGGAGAGACCATTTCATCAGGTCATGACCAGTTGAGGTGTCTGTTGGCCAGCCATATTCCATGTCTGGAAGGCAGTTGGATGTGTGGGAATATGGTGCAGGTACAGGGAGAGGTCTTGAGAGAGAGGTATCAGAGTCACTCCTACCGAAATCCAAGGGTGGTGAGCAGAGCAGACAACTGAAAGAATACAAAGTGAAGAAT
This sequence comes from Sorex araneus, assembly GCF_027595985.1. Lineage (NCBI taxonomy): Eukaryota > Metazoa > Chordata > Mammalia > Eulipotyphla > Soricidae > Sorex > Sorex araneus. The sequence goes on along the minus strand of NC_073313.1, from coordinate 60,655,099 downwards.
GGCCTTGAGTCACACCAGCATTTAGAAGGAAATGTTCCCTTAGGCAAAATGGCTAATAAGTTCACCCAGGCCAAACAACATGAAAGTACAGGTGGTAATATTTAGGAATTTTATCTTTAAATCACCTAGGAGCAAATTTATAAGTGACTGTTCATGTCTAGGTTTCTTGATGCTAAAAGTTAACCTAATATGAAAAATGTATTAGACAGTCCATAGCCCCTTCACATACAGCATATGATGGAATTAACTCTGGATAGTTGTTTTATGCTCCTTATTCAACATTACTAAAAGTTACATGCCTTAAAATGATTGACAGAGTTTATTTCTCTTTAACTTGTACTTTGATATTCAAATATATCTTTCTTAATCATCTTAATGTCCTACCATGACAAAATAAGGTTGCTCTGGGCCCTGGGTTTTGGAAATAGAGCCTGGAGTTTTCCTCATTGCATAAGAATTCACTTTTGGAAACCGGGGTGGGGGGATGGTGGGGTTACTGTGGGGACTTGGCATCTTTGGCTCAGATTGGGTGGGTGTCATGACACCACTGTGTCACTGTGCTGCGTGATGAGGTCCTCTGTCATCCCTGCTCTTAGCAGAGTCCTGCTGCCTCAGTGCAGTGATAGGAAATTAAAAACCAGTATACCTTCCACCCCCGCCCCCACCTGCATAACTGATAAATTTCACTTCATTTTCTCTTTACCTTGATTACATTCAATATTTCAACCCAAAACTCACTATTGTTGTTAGAGTTTCAACACAGAAGTCACGATTCTTATGGGAGTTTATCCCCAAAAAATACGGCCCTATTGACAAGGAAACATTTGATAATTAGTTTTCCACTGATAAGAATGAAGAGATATGAAGTCACGCGGCCACAGTAGCGGCTGCGCGGTTTAGGATTTCTGTATTTTAGTAATTAAGTCCAGAAAGATTTAAGTTGGAAATTGCATCATTTCCCTCCTGAGGCAGCATGGAGCAAAAGCTTAGTTCACAGTCTGGAGACATGGCTGCAAGCACTTGCTGGGACCAGAAGTCATATAGCTGGTTCTGGATCCTGGGCGTTCAGCAGCAAAGCGGCTGCTGTGCAAAGGCACGGCCACCCAGGTCGAATCTCGGCGGAGCTCGAGCCGGTGTTGGCCCCGGCCTGAGACTCAGGAAGTTCCTCTCTTTGGCTCACGAGAAGAAAGTCCATTTGCACAGCAGATGCTCGGCTTTGACATTTTAAGGGTTAAAAAATAATTTAGTAGAAAGAGAGTAAGAAGGAAATTTTCTGCCGTAGAGGCAGTGAGGGGGGTGGGACAAGGAGGGTGGAAACTGAGGGCATTGGTGGTGGAAAATGTACACTGGTGGAGGGATGGGTGCTCGAAAATTGACTGAATGTTCAATTCAGTCACAGTATGACTGAAACTCAAACATAAATGTTTTGTAACTGTAGCTCATGGAAATTTGATTTAAAAATTTAAAAAAGATAATTCAGTATGAAAATCAAAATTATCACTGACTCATTCTCTGTTGTTTCCACCCCCATTTTCTACTTATTTGGTGAAAAGTAAGCTAGTATTTAGATTCTCACCTTGGGCATGGAAATTCTAATTTTGATAGAAATTAATTGTTAATGAGCTAGAGAATGGAAAGATTCTCTAATTACAGCAAATGGAATTAAATTTTACTTGAAGGCATTTTTTGTTATTGCAGTTGGCTTAAAATTCAGAACAGCCTCTTGTACACCTTGGCTTATTTTAAAGCTCACTTGACTCACTGCTACTTTCAGAAGAAGCACTGAGACCTGCAGCAAACTTACCCAGTGAATATCTCAGTGTTTCTTTAGAGATGTGGTGGAGAGCAACTTACTCTTTGAGAAAAACAACAGCTCAAAGATTGATGATGTTACCATGTTAGGAAAAATTAACCAATTGTGTTTCTATTTTGTACCATATTTTTTCTAATGTGCTAATTATTTCTCTTTTTCCCTAGCTTTAGACGAGTTACATACCATGGAAGTACTTACAAAGGAATTACTTATGAAACTGAAGACCTGTATGCTGGCCCTGAGCATTGTCCCTTGGATGTACGTACACTGAGAGATAGAATCTACTTGTCTTGGCAGTATTGATTCGTGTTGTGTCCTTGGTCAATGCATATGTCCAACAAAGAACAGGTTTGATGTCTGAAAGTGCCCCAAGTGAGCATGTCTACTATCCAGCAAGGTCAAATGAGTAAACTTCGTCACTTGGCTAGCAATCACCAGCACTGAAAGAATTAATAATATACGATTCTTACTTAAGAGGAAAGCAATAAACAGAGACCACCACAAAGAGCAAACACAGATTTTCGAATTAATGGGTCAGTGAAATCGTTACCATTACCTTTGCTCAGATTTTTTAAGTGGAAAAATAAAGGAATGAATGAAAACTCAAGTCAAAATAGAAGTCATGCAACAACAGAGTGGGGTTGATGGAAAATGTAAACACTCGAGATTTTGTAGACTTCTGGATTTAGAGAAAAAGTAACAAGTTTTTCAAAAATTAAATGGGTGGGGGAGAAAAGCTTTTAAAAGTAAAGCAGAAAAGAAAAAAAACATCTAAAGTAATTCCAACCCATAAATACACATCAGTGGAGTATCCAAAGTGTGGGAAATGTACAGAAAAATACTTAATGTAATGGTGGCCTGAAAACGACACATCTCCTGAAAGCCATCAACCCGATAGGTGAGGTTCTCAGGAAAGTCTGAGCAGAGATCTCTTCAAATGGAGCCACACAAAGCATACACTAGCTCCTGCCAGGGTTCACAGTACTTTGATCTGTCAGCTTTTACTACAGATACCCTGCATTTAGATTAGTATGTCCTGAGGAAACAGTAACTTAGAAGGATTTGAGAGCAAGGTGATGGATGAAGTACAGAGTTCCTTTTCTTAAAGCCACACCTCACCATTTAAATAGCAGTGGCTACTGTGGTAGCCATCACTGCCAGTCCAGAACAGATTCTTCTGAATTGATGGTCCCACAAATGTATTTTCTTGATGAGTTTGGGTGATTCAGATTACCTGCTGATATTCGATGTCTACCCAGAGAGATCTGTCACTCTTCACCTGTGTTGTACTAGGTAAGCATGTCTGGCAGAATTGGAGCTTTTACATTACTCCTAAACCATTCACGTAATGGGTTTGACCCACTAATCTATTGTGTCTGGAAACTGGAGATAAATCTTCGGAAGCAGCTGACTTTGAGAATGGGTGGGAGTTAGAGTACAGATCAACTTGGAAGTACTCTGCCATTGGTTTCACCTACTATAAAGTTTACTGAATCATTTATTCATTTAACAGATATCTGAAGGAAGTAGTCTAAGAGGTTAGTCAAGGTTTATCTGGAGGTGAGACTTCATATAATACCTGTGATAAAATAAAGATGATATAATAACTAAAGTTATTGTACATTGAGGATTTCTCATGTGACAGGCATTGCTTAACCCCTACAACAGCCCTTTAAGGTATTCTCAAGGCACTTTCAAATACGGTAAGTATTGGGTTCTTGGAATGAATAAACTTCCCAGTCACACAGCACGTGAGAGAGCCTAGATTCATACCCAGGTCTGTTTGAACCTGATGTCTATGCTTCCTACTGTAGAACACAGCATCTACCTTCTTCACAGCTATCTGTTCTTTCACATTATTCTGTTTGTTTTAGGATTCCATATATGTTTTGGACTGACAATAAGCAGGACTCAGGGCTTAGTCCTGGCTCTCTGCTTAGGGGTCACTTCTGGTGGAGTTCAGGAGACTGTATGGGGTGCCAGAGATGGAACCCAGGTTGGGTTAGTGTGCAAGTCAAACATCTTGCCTGCTGTACTGTCTCTCAGGCTCCAATGTATTTTTCAATATTTTGATGTCATTTTAAAATTATTTAATATTAGCTCATGGATTGATACATTGAATAGATTTACATTTAACACCTACTAAGCATTACATACTGTTTTAGGAGAGGTAGTGGTATGTTATTAGCAAAACTAAAGAATTCATGCTCAAGAGTTTCCATTATAGCTCGAAGGGATGGACAATAAATCAGATAAATAAATCAACCCATCATTGGCTATAAAGTGAGAAGAGCTATTGGAAAGAAGTGGAGCAGGATGAGGAGGATTGGGAATGCAAGAGGTTGGTGTTAAATATGGGAAAAGCCTTGAAAAAGAGAGGAAGCTGACACCTTGTGTTCTTCAGTCTGTCTTCTTGACTGGAAGCCTTTGAGTGATTTTAAAAAAACATAAAATGAATAGAACTCTTGAAAATTAGGCAAAGCACTTTGACAGGCTAGTCATGAAAGAAATGGGAAGATTGGGGAACATCTTGATTGCTGCCCAGCAGTGTACACTCATTTTTAGTTCTCATGCCCAGCAGGTGTTGGAAGCCTACTCCACACCCAACCTCAGGCACCAGGATGCTTTTTTCAGATCCCCATGGAGAACTATAGAATAGAAGTGAATCCAGGCTCCTGTTAAAGTTGTAAAATTGCATTGGTTTCCATTCTGTTCCCATGGACGCATTTTCATTTCATCTTTCTTTTAGTTCCCACCCTTAAGACTTTACTCCTAATTGCCTTTTAAACTGGTATCTTTTGCTTCCAAGGTAGTCTCTTTGCTTTGTTTTTTTTTCCAGGCAAGGTACTGTTATGACACATAATTCTGTTTTTTAAATTAATTTATGCTGACTGTATTTATGTTGATTGGCTAAAACATGAATGCACAAAAGTGAGCATTTTAATCAGCATCCAAGTATATACAGTTTTAAATTTTAAATATTGTACTATTTTTGAGGTATTGTAGTTCCTGCAGTATTTGGTATCTGTGATTTTAGTGTACACAGGTAAGTACCACTCTACTGCTGCCGAAGTGTCAACAAAGTGAACACATTCCACCACTGGTAGTTCTATTGAGAATCATCCGGGAAGCAAAATGCTAAAGATTAAATCTGTGTTCAGGAATGAACGGAGTAGAAGAAAGAGGACCCAGAATGTCATTTCCCATCTTAATAACTGCTACTTCAGCAGAATATCCTTTTAAATAAGGAAAAGATGAAACAATTTCAGCAGTGTATTGTGTTTTGCATGGCCTTATGTCTTAATCTAGTTGCCCACCTCAAACCTCAGACAACAACTGCAACAATGAAATATTATAGTAGAGGTAAAAAAAATTCACTGATAATACTGGGTCTGAAAATTCCTAAAGGGTCCAACTGTTGTGGAAATGGAAGTGGATCTTGACTAGGAATATAAATACTCTAAAGCAGCAGGTGGTTGACATGGAAGGATCCAGAGTCAGAGACAGCTAACTTTGCTTCAGACTTTCGGGGTGACCATCTCTTCATCACTGGTCTTGGCACTGTCAGCGGGAAGGTGTGCCTCTGTGCTTTTCATGTCCATTCTCACTGCTCCTCTATATAGTTAAGGTGCTTTTTGACATATTTTACTCTCCACTGTAATCTGCATTCAAAGCTTAGAATTGTTCAAGCAAGCAACACCTGTTGGCCTTACTCTAGCATGGGCAGAACCACTGGGAGCGCTGTCCTATCAGTGGTGGTTCAGATGTCTCACAGTCTTTCCTCCTCACGGAAACATTGGGTCTTCTCAAGAAGAATGGAAAATGAGCCTTGTGTCTTCCTTATGACTACTATCACCACACCCTACTGACATGTCTGAAAAGCGTAGCTGTATTTTTTCCTATGACCTTCAAGTAGTACACATTTCTTCTGTTGGAGTACTCTTAGCACATCTATACTGTGTTTCTCTTCTGTTTTAACTCTTAACAGTGTACATAGCACATGGAGCCAATCTCTGTACTTTTTCTTCCAGCAGTATTTTTCAAGGACATGTATTCTAGTGGTTTTGCCTTAGTCAATTCATACAACCAGTGTTACGAATTAATTGGATGTGATATGCATCAAAATTTGTGTTTGTCCTGTTTCCTGTTGTTTATGTAGCCACTTGCCTCCCAGTTGAAAGGTCATCTTCTGTTGTTTTGGAAATTTCTAGGATCAAGCTTCCACTGTAACTGTTGAGCAATATGGATCACGTAACTCTTCTAGTGAATGCAACATCGAGTCTGCGTCATCTCCAGGATCACGGTCATCTTCTCCAGAACCCTCTGCTAGTTGGAACGGTAGGTACATTTGGGCATTGGAATAGAGACCATAAGAAGTGACTAGTGCCCTACATGGTTGTTGCAGGTTTGCAAATGAAAGTTCTGTTAGGAATGATGTGAAATCATGAGTGGTCTGTAACTTCAGCTTGAGTAAAAAAAAAATATGATGATTGAAGAGCAATGAAAATGAATCTTGGCAGTCATTCGAGTGCTTGGGATTGGCACTTTTCTCTCCCTCTTAAGGTTAGTATTCTAAATATTAGTGCTGGATATTAGTCCTAGGGAGAATAGCTGGTCATCTTGTCATTTTCAGACAATCTTTGCTATGGCACAGTAATCGCATTCCTAAGAATCTTCTTTAAAACAAGAACAATACTATATGAAGAGTTGTTAGAAAAAGGGAAAAGGGGTAAGCTATCCAAAACTAATTTTATTACATGATCTTCACTGGTAAAGACGTTTCATAAACATAGTTGCATAGAAAACAATTGAAAGTAGTGAAAGGTACATAATGAAAATCATGAACTCTAGTTATTTGTACCATAGATAACTTGTATTAGGAATTTCCATATCTTGACATAATGTCACTTTTTAAATACTCTGGTGAATAGTCCTTACATATTGCTGTCAGTTTCCACACTTTCTTTTAAGAAAAATCATTTCAACTAAGTTGATTGGGAAGATGGAAAGGGGGTCAAAGTTCAAGAATCTATATAATTGAGTTTTCTGATATATCTAAAAACAATGTTGTATAAATTTTCACATAGTGACATTATTAGAGTTACTGTATGTATTGAATTATTCAGAATAATATTATTCTGAATAATATTATTCTGAATAATATTATTGCAACTTATATTTTTGCTTGACAGAAGGTAAAATATTATGTTTCCACCACCTCAAGACCTACCACACCTACCACCACCGCCACCACCAGTACTCTTTGGGTGCTGGTTCTATGTACGCACACTCTCATTCTCTGGCCACCATTGATCTGTGTTTCATCTGTGTGGATGAAATGCTAGAATTTTTTAACATGGAATCATGTACCATCTATCGTTTTTGGACTAGATTTATTAATAAAATATGTCTTAAGATTTAACCATGTTGCAGGAGTTAATAGTTACTGCTTTTTCATTTGCTGAGTAGACAGCCTTTTATAAATATATTACAGTAATTTTCAAAATCTATTCATTTGTTATTGGGCATCTAGGTTGTTTCAGATCTTTGGTGATTATAAGTATTTGTAATAGATTTTTAGTTCGTGAATATAATTTTTTAGTTCACTTAGGTGGATCTCCAGGAGTTGGACTTCTGGGTGATACAGGAAGTGTGTTAGAAGGAAACTGACAAATTCTTTTTAAAAATGTCACTACTATATTGTATCGTTCAAATAATGGTCTCTGCTTTGGGGGCTATTGTGGGAGTGTTACATTGAAGTCCCTCCAGAAAGCACCTAAAGAATTCCTGTGGCCTCACATTGTAGAGAATCTAGATTTTCAGGAATGGTTGGTAACTGGATTATATTGTACTTTTATCAGTGGCGTGATACCAGATTTACAGAAATAGAGTAATGATAATATAATGAAAAGACAATTTGGATGAATTTAGATACTAGCTTATATTTGATGGCTAGAGAAAAAGATGCTAATTTCTTCTTCCTTATTTTCAAGTAGGAGAAGAATCATAATAATGTTCAGAATTATCCTGGTACCTGGCCTATGTCCAGTCTTTAGCAAGGAATCCAACTGGTCTCTCCTGTGTTTTTAACTTAGAAAAGGAAATACGCGAGAAATCTATCAGCTGGTTATAGTGTTGAGGCTTTGTTTTTTTCCAATCATGAATTCCACTGTGCTTTCTTTACAGCTCTAACATGTTTCCAGAACTTTAGCTTTAATTTGGATCACAACAGCCAGATGATGCAGAACACTAGTACAGTCCCATCCTATAAATATTGTGTGGTTGAAACACAAGATAATCCATCCGTAGAAAAGTTGGTGCCTGTGGAAGTAGTAGAAGGTGGTGAAACTGAGGAGAAGCAAGTGGAGGAGGAGCCTATACAGAAGGAAGAGCAGCAGGTGAAGGGGGAGTCAGTGGCAGAGGCAGACGGAGCAGAGCCTGTGCAGGAGGTGAAGCCTGAGGAAGCAGCAGAGCTGGAAGCTGCAGAAGAGGCACGAGTAGAAGATCCTGGGGAGGAGTCAAAGCCAGCCATGAAGGCAGAGCCCATAGAGGAGTCTACAGGAAAGGCCGAGCCTGCAGAAGAGGTCAAGCCTGGTAAAGAGGGGAAAGTTGCGCCTGTGAAGGTGGAGAAAGCTGTGAAGATGGCCAAGGAGGCCTTAGAGGCAGCTGACTTTGCAGAGAAAGCAGAAGTGGCAGAGGGAGTAGAGGAGAAGTTGGAGAATCTGAAGGAAGCTGAGCTGTCTCCAGAGGTGATGGAGACGGAGCTGGAGACGCTGCCGTGTTTCAGTGTGACCACTGTCAGTCAGGTATCTTAAGGATTCGGGCAAACATACTTACTGTGTTCCCTGCCGACTCCTCACTGTCCTCTCTTGTTCCCAGATTCCTTTGCCATAAGGCAGCTTGTAGATTGTTGGTTTTCAGATGACCTGAGTACCCGGTGGCCCCAGCAGACTGAGTTTAGGGGTTCTTTAAGTCCCTTCACTTGCCCATCCTTGTCCAAGTCGGAAACGTGAGGCACTTTAAGCTAGAAAGGCTTGGAGTCGAGTAGGAAATGAAACTGATAAGGAAAGGTAGAATTTCAAAGAGTCCTGGGCCTCCCCGTCCTTGTGGCAGAGGGAAACAGTTTTCCTGCCTCAATGCCTTCCTAGTCCTACCAGCTCCATTTACCTATGGAATTTGTTTTAAGTAAAGGCAGGCTTTACAGTGTTGGCTTGATGTAGCCTTCCACAGTCACAGATACCATCAGGACCCTGTGTCTCTCCTCCCTCAAATTTGTGTCCCTAATGGCAGATTTTGACAATTTTCTTCTCTGGTAGAAGGCATTGTTAAAGTCAGGAATGACAGCCCAGGCAATGAGTCTGAGGAAGCTAGCATCAGGTGAGTCTCTCCATTCTAGTCAGAAAGGTGAAAAGAACCTTTCTGGCCCTTAGGCCAGAGGGCCACTCTGTCGGTGTGGCCTCAGTAACATGACCCTCAATAACATAGCATGTGGTCCATCTCAAGTCCCAATTTTTCCCTCTGAAAGTAGTCTGCTTACTTTACTGAGAGTTTTTTTTTCTTTTTGGGTCACACCTGGCGATGCACAGGGGTTACTCCTGGCTTTGAACTCAGGAATTACTTCTGGCGGTGCTCAGGGGACCCTATGGGATGCTGGGATTCGAACCCGGGTTGGTCGCGTGCAAGGCAAATGCCCTACCCACTATGCTATCGCTCTAGCCCCTTTACTGAGAGTTCTTAAGTTACAAAAATTCTTTGAACTACTTACAAGAGTTTTTCTTGTAACCCATAATGTCCTTATTTTGATGAAAGACTGTGGTTCTCCTTTTACTGTAAAGAGCTTATTCTTTTCCCTTGAGGTATTTTTTGATAAAGCTTTAAATGTGTTCTATTATTTATCTTGTATTATTCCACATGTGAGTGAGAGCATCCAGATTGATTCTTGTAACTTACTTCACTTAGCATGATTTGACCTGTTCCATCCGTGTTGTAGCTGAGAAGTATGGATCTGTGAACACATCCTTATGCGTTCATAAGCAGCAGTAAGAGCAAATGAACCTCACAGTTCATTTATGATTGGACAATTCCAGATTCGGCAGTCATTTCTTCCAGCATACTAGTGATGAGTGCAGTCAGGATTGGGGTGGGGTGTCACTACCTGTCTCCAGTCTTTTCAGACCCTGTGTTCAAAGACTGGTTGGATTCAGAGAGTGCCTTTGTGAACCATACTCTTTTCCTCCCCAGGCACTCGTGCCAGCCAGAGCCTCCAGGGCTACTACCACCCTGGCAATAGAAGGCACCATGGGATTGCTGCAGGCTGACACCAAACACTCTCAGGAGACCCGTGAAGAAACTGCGAAGCAGCTGAAGACTGTGCTGGACCCCGAGAGTCAGGTCAGAAAGCTGTGCCAGGTAGAGGCAGGAGGGAGAGGAGTTGGGACCTTGACCATCTCCAAGGATCCAGCCAGGAAGGCCTGCTTGGTGGGTGACTGGCGGCAGGGCCTCAGGCCTTTGTCCTGTCTCTCTTGGCTGCAGCTGAAATGGACCCATTTGTGGCTTCCTGTAGGGCGTAGATGTGCCTTTCCGTTGGGAAAGGTGTGGCACTGAATGACAACTTTGTGTTCTTGTGTCCTTTTAATGCAGCATAGCACCTCAGTCCCCTGTAAGAGTCCAGGGTCCCAGTCTTTGGAGGCACTGACCAAGCACACTGGTAAACTGAAGCGGTCCCACTCAGATGTCTTCAAGGCCAAGCGTTTCCGTGCCTCACCTCTGCCTGAGCTGGAGAAGCCTTGTGATCCCTCCATCCAGGTATGGAAACCTTGATTGACTTCGTAACAAAAGGGCACCTTACGGTCAGAAGAGGGGTATTCTGTTCTCAGGTCTCCTGTTCCCCTGAGGGGCCCTCTCAGTTGGCTGTGTTTCATTTGCCTGAGATGACACCTCTTGATCCCTGGCCCTGGATGGCAAGCACACATCCTCTTGCACACACTAGAGCTCTACAGCTGTGGGTGGGAGCAGGGGCCACACACATGTACCAGTCACCAGGCCGCAATGCCAGAGAGGAGAGACGGATCTCCTCCTGGTTTGGGAGATGGGGTGTCCCAGATTCATAAGGCTTTGCGGGGCTCTTGTGAACGCGGAGGCACTTGATCTCTTCCCATTCACGTAGCGTGAGGACAAGAACACAGTCCGTCTGCTCTCAGGAGGCAGAACGAGGGGTTCCATCAGCAGTGAAGGTGCCATACCTCCTGTTGACAACAGGCTTCACCTTGGAGCCCCAGTCCTAAGACCGATCCTTTAGTAGAAAGGCTCCTGCAGTCACTGTGGGAACACCAGCTTTGAGTCTGTCCCTCCTCCCCTCCATGGCCCAGAGTGGGTGGTGAAAGTGGGTCGGGTAGCCAGGCGGCCTCAGCAGACTGCTCTCAGTGCAGGCAGGGGCAGCGGCAGGCTCAGAGGAGGGTTGGCAGAGAAGTACAGTGGGGACCTGGCCCTCCACCGGTCATTGGGAAAGCCGGGACCTACTTCTGCTGCCCTTAAAGCCAAAGGCTCTGTGGGAGATGGCAAGCAGGATCCCACTGTCCCCAGGCCCCTCCTGGGGCTGTCTGCACTGCCGGCACAGTGCCTCGGGGGCTGTCTCGGAAGCTGCTCTCAGCAGCCGGCAGGCTTGACTTAGGGGCCTTGGCCATCGTGCTGTGGGCCCAGTGCCTCTAGCTCAGGAGTTTACCCTGTCCCCCTTTCCAGCAGGTACAGCCCCCGAAGGAAGGAGCCCAGGATCCTCCAGGCCCCAGCACTGCCCAGGAGCCTGCTGAAGTACCTGAAGATGGGGCACAGCTGTCATCCAGCGGGGATGAGCAGCTCATTCAGAGCAAGCCTTGAGAGAATGGGGAGCAGGCCATGAGGCCTGCCTGGCCAGGGGACCTGCAGAGTTCACAGTCCCCTGTAGCTGGGGGGGTGGGGGGAGGGAGGGTTCCTAGTTTGCTTTAGCTGAGACATTCTTTGTTCATTGCTAGTTTAGTTTAGTGTGAGTGACAGGAGATGCCACAGAGGCAGCCGCCATCCCGGGGCATGCCTGTGCTCCCATCCTCACTGTCCCCGATCACGGTCTTGCCTGTCTGCCCTGTCAGCCTTGCACACCCCTAGTCTACCCGCTGTGTTGAGAACCAGTCTCGGTCCCACTTAAGCCTCCGTTTCCAACACCGTGTACCACTTGGTAAGACCTGCTGTGTCACCAGTCTCCAGATTCCCACGGCGACTCCGTGGGATAGCCCCTGTGTTCCCTTCGCCGGGACACACAGAGGGTGACACAACGTGAATGACTGGAAACTCAAAGAGGTCACCGAGACAGCTGGACTCCATCTTAGTATGCAAAATAAATATCGTTGCTGTTGCACCTCGGTCTTCTTGTCTTGGAGGCCCAGAGATGAGGTTGGCTCAGTCGACTGGCACCCAGGTGCTGAGGTGGGGCGCCTCACATGCTCTTGGACCCCTTGTTGCCAGACTTGGGGTCACACCTGAGTCCAGGGCACCTCTGGAGCAGCCACTGGCTGCCCCCTTCCTGAGTGGCAGATTGGGATCCTCTGACACTGAGGACTGCCGGCTCCCTCCGGGATGTGAGGGTAGCCGGGCCCCTGCCCCCCCACACCACTCGGCCTAAGCACTGCCCAGCCCAGGGAGTGGTGCTGGTGGAGCCTCCCCTTCAGAGATGAGCCTGATGCTCCAGGGTCAGTCCCAGACAATGGAGGACAGTGACTTCTCCACCCAGCTCGCAGAGTGCACCAGGTGTGGGGGTGAACACTCGGGGCCTCACTGTTTGGGGTGTCCCTCATGGGCCTGGCTGGCTCCCCCACTCGGGGGCTCCTGAGAATCCCTAATGGGAACTCTGCTCACCCACTCCTCAAGTGGCCGCAGCTCGTGGCTAGGACTTCTCTCCGGAGGGCCCCCATGGGAGGAACTTGCGGGGGCAGGGGGGCTCCTCCAGGTCAAAGCCCAGAGCCAGCACTGGCTGACTCCCGTACTAGATGACGTGAGTTGGGCTGGGGGGGATCCCGCCGGCCATCCAGGGCTAAGTTCCTTGGGGCCTGAGGCATGGCCGCCCTGTGTCTGCCCTCCCGTGCTAGAACCACCCGCCAGCCCCCACAGCCCTGGGCAGCACTCTCTGGGCCAAGTGTCTGCCAGGACCCCATGAACTCACTTCCTCCCCTCTCCCCTGGCTGATGGATGGTTGGCACCACCCTCCGGCATGAGGCAGTGGGGGCTCTGGGGATGGGGGCTGAGGGCTGCACAGCTTCACACAGGGCACAACAGCTCTGGCCACACTGCGCCAAGGAGACTGCCACGGCCTTGGCTCCCACTGGAGGTGGCTGTCCTCTGTGTATTGGGCCAAACTGCTCCGGGCACTCTGGAGACTTTGTGCCCCAGGAATTCTCCACTGGACCCGCCATGGACATGCTCAGAGGACTCTGCCTGTCACCACCTGTTCTCACATGTGTCACTTGGAGCTCCATCAGCTTTGTGCTTACCTTGGGTGTAGGGGACCAGTTTTCCTCTGCCCACAGTCCCAGGGCTGAGAGGGATTTCCCACAGCACCCGCTCTCGGCCTCCTGCCCCTTTCTTAGGCAGGGCTACTTCTTGGTGGCTGCCTGCGTCTGGGAACCTGGCGCAGGCATGCGGACTGCAGTTAAGATTTTCCTGAGCTCACGGGGCATCTCTGCTGGGACAACTGTGGCTGTCTCTTGCCCTTGCTGCCTGGCCCATTCCTCCTGTACAAGCTGAGGGGAGGCTGAGGCCCAGAACAACTGCTTCCTGCAAGAGCAGCCCCAGGCTCTGGCCCTCCTCCACTCACAAAGTTGCCAGAGGCCCCACACTTAAATCAAGTTGCCGGATGTCCCCAGGCCCAGACCGTCCTCATCACATCACTGATCCACAGAGTGTGTGTGGGGGGGGGCGAGGGCAGTGGGAAATGGTGGCTCCTGATCCATGCACTCTTGCCACGTGATCTGGGAAAGCAGTATTCCTTGTGTTCCTCTGTGGGCTGGTGGGCTGAGGAAGTTGGGAGAAAAGCAGGTGGTCTGGCTACTATGCTCAGCAGAACCACTGACACATCTACTGGCGACCCCCCATCAGCATGTTCCCAGGCAGTCACCATAGCCTCCTTGCTGCACAAGACAGCCTGGATGCAATAGAATATTCTCCCCACAGACTCAACAAAATGAAGTCATGTGTTTCCTATAGCAGCAAACATTTACAAATATTCCTATTGCAGATGCTTTTGATCACGGGGCAGGAAGTGTCATTCACACCAGCAGCCCCAGTTCATGCTTTTCCACGGCTTCATTGGCAGCACTGGCTGGGGCACTGGCCAGTATCTTGAATGTTCAGACAATTTTGCAAACCAAGAAAGCCTTGGAATGTTTTGGGCATGTTTATCTGCCAAAATCACTGGACAGGAAAGGCTGATGGAGAAAGTTCAGGCCAAAGGGACGTGTCAGGTGAGCCTGGGAGCTTAGAACCACAGCCTTGGGCACCCAGGCAGCAGAGGCCGGGTCTGGCCATGGGACAGTGACATAGCTCCAGCCTCAGGTGAGGTCCCAGCAAATCCCACTCTCTAGATTGGCGACCAGGAGAGTAAAAGCTGGGTTAGAGCTACACGGGAATGAAAACTGGTTAAGAGCTAGAGACCTAGGGGATCATTCACTCCCCAAACTGCACTTGTCTTTTCCTGGTAAGCATGATGTGCAATGTTTTTCCATGGTTATCGGCTCAAATCCTAGTTCTCAGCCTGTCCCAGTTAAGACTTCCTTCGTGGTCTAGCCTCATTGAGCTGTTTGGTTGGACACAAGGCCCCCGTCTCTTCTTCAGTGGGTCACTTCAGTGGGGCAGGCCTTTCTCTACTTTATGTATTTACAACCCTTGCTCCAGAGACAGTACTTGCAAGAACTGTGCCTTCGAGGAGCACTGGGAGAGGATCCCGCAGTGTCTTGACTCTCCTCCAAGGACCACAGTGTGCACAGATTGGGGTGGAGAGACCCCCATCTGGAAGACTGAGCCTCCCCTCCACAAGTGTGCGGAGAACACCTTTGACCTAAGGTCTATGATAGTCACCTGGAACAAGTTTCATAAAGAAAACCAGCAGCTCCAGGTGAGGACATCAAAGCCAGACCACCTGAGCAACTCAGCAGCTCTGAGATATAAGCTTGTCTTGTGACCAAAGGCAGCTCATCCCCCATCTCTCTGGCCCTAGGATACCTCCCTCCTCTGCTCCTCTTGTTTGGCTCAACTATTCATATTTGCTCAACTTGGATCCCATCCTCCAGGAGGGATTTGACACAGGTGCGCGAACCTGTCAGATGTCCGCTAGAGGTTGCCACTTTCCTGTGGGTTGGGAGGAGAGGGCATGAGAGCAGAGTGACTCTGGGCAAGTATCCTAGTGGTGGCTCACATGAGCCTCTACAAATCTTTCTATGACAGAAATGAGGCAAGAAAATTGCAGGGAAATGAGTGAGCAGTGACTACTGCCAAGTGACTTCAAACCCATGAGTTGGGGGCGTTTCCTGCCCATAAGGAGGCCCTGACCTGATGGTCGAAGAATAATTAAGGTCACCTTGGTGATGAAACCCACAACTCCATAGAATCAAAACATGTCAAGTCCATGGAGGCAAAGGTCAACCAATAAGATAGATAAATTGCAGTATTCCAACTCATGGCCATCAAATACTTTGGTAATCTCTAGGATCCAGCCAGCGAAGCCCAGAGAGGTTGTTGGGAGGGATTGGCTAGTCAGCTGAAGTGGACTGGGATTTGGAGACATTTACATGCAGGATCTGGGAGTACATAAAGGAAAAGAAAGCAAAGCATAAGGAAGCACCCTATAGACAAAGAGGACCTGGAAAGGAAGGGACCTTGCAGTTCAGTCTTAACTTCTTGTCTTCTCATCTGCGTGTGGCAGTGCCCACTGTCTTCCATCTGGAGCATGGTGTCAGGAAGGCAGGGCATTGGGAGTTATATTGAGGTGAATGCCTGCCCATCAATTGCTCCTGAATCTGTTTAGATGATTTTGCCTCTCTGGGTCTTATTGGCAACTTAGGGACATAAGAGGCTCATTTTAGGATGGGACAGCACCCACCCACCCTGGATCACAGAACCAGTGATTGAATGAGAGAACAAATGCTTCTCTGTTACCTGCCATTGTGACCTCTGTGCCTCTCTCCTCATTGAACACAGTGAATTTTTGACCCTTGGGCGGATGTACATCACTGCATTCCAGAAACTACCCCCTTCTTCTGCATTCCTCAGACCCTGTCCAGCTGAGTCTTCTGTCCCTAGACTTTCTTGCTCAACTTAGAAGCATTCTTAGGGTAAGAGTTACTTCCAAGCTGCAGTGCAGTCTCTGATGACAATTTTTCCTCCCCACTCCCTAGCCCCCCACAAAAGATCATCCTTAACTTGAAGGCCCAGGATCACCTGCTTGCTCTACTGGCCTCCTGGGTCATCAATCCTATTTCATGCTGGACATTTCCTCTAGGCTATTCCCCAGACTCCTCACTGTCAACAAAACCACAAAGGGCTCCTCAGTAGTTCTGGAAACAGATTCCCCTCCAGTGTGTTCCTCTCAGGAACAAACACCTTAACCTTCTCAACTATTCAGACCTATATTCCCACCGTAGCTCTATGCTATGTCCTCTAGGATGTCACCGTATGCTTCACTAGCACATAGCAGGGGCAGGGGAAATGAGGGAATGAGCAAGTGGAGGAATGACTGTTTTGTGTTCACTTTCTGGACTGGCAAGACAAACAACAAAGCTCTGAGGGCAAGTAGATTCTCTCCAAAAGAGCTTCCCAAGCACTCCCTTTGTCACAAATACCTTTTGAGACTATGGGCGCTTAGCTCTGGGGGCCCTCTAGATTACCATTATCCCATGATGCTGCCTGGAGGTGTTAAGGTTCTTGTGGCCAGCAGAGGCTGGGCGTCTAGGTATGGAAAATACCTAAGGGTGCCCAAGCTCATTTAGAGTTCGTATGGTTGCTGAGGTTGCTCAAGCCTGGTATATTGCCCTGAGTCCAGACATGGATCAAGATCCCAAAACCTTTGGGAAAGAAGGGTGCTCCCCAACACCTTTATTGCAAACCACAACACCTAATCAGAGATAGAGAACGAAAGGGAATACCCTGCCATAGTGGCAGTTTGGGGTGGGGGGAGACGGGACTGGGGAGGGTGGGAGGGACGCTGGGTTTACTGGTGGTGGAGAATGGGCACTGGTGAAGGGATGGGTTCTCGAACTTTGTATGGGGGAACATGAGCACAAAAATGTATAAATCTGTAACTGTACCCTCACGGTGATTCACTAATTAAAAATTTTAAAAAATTTAAAAAATGAAGGGAGTTCCCTTGTCTGTGTTTTAGGGTTCAAGGTATTTCATTGTCCTGCCCCGTACCAGCAGCTATCTGGTTTACCTACAGTGAACTCCACCTTGTGTAGGACTTGCTTTTCACTTTCTATCGCTCTTGGCTGGTAGGACCCTGGCTAGTCCTAGTCTCAGGAGTTCCAGCCAAGAGTTCCCAAATTTTGGGGGTTGGGGGCAATGGTTAGGTTTGTCTCTTGTTATCTTTTGCCCCCTGGTGTTTGATCTCAATATTGCTGTTCTCTGGGGGCCTCCCTTGTGACCA
Source organism: Sorex araneus (assembly GCF_027595985.1). NCBI lineage: Eukaryota > Metazoa > Chordata > Mammalia > Eulipotyphla > Soricidae > Sorex > Sorex araneus. Next base: position 60,637,625 of record NC_073313.1, on the reverse strand, counting down.
ATTCACGGCACCTACTCTGGGAAAGACCCTACAGTAGTCATTGTCCTGGTCTCAAGATTTTACTCCAACTCCTGATTGGCCTCTTGTTGGCCCTCTTGGCTCTTTGAGTCCATGGTGGGGGGCTCAACTCCTAAATTTTACTCCAGCTCCTGATTGGCCCCCTTGTGGTCCCTCTTGGCTGAGTGCCAACAGAGTCAAGATACAACATGCAGTAAGTAATCTCCATTCCCCTCTTTGCCTCTGTCACATTGACAAGCAACCTACCAATTTTGAATGAACCCAACTCTTTGTTCTACATGTGTCTGCACTTAAGTGTCTGTGACTAGGGAAACCACACCTACAACACTTGTATCATGTATGGGAATCCATCCAAGTTAATGATCTCAGAACTTACCCAGAAACACCTCAGGATTTCTCTGTTATGTTTACTTCACTCATTCTCAATATGGTGGTTTTCACTTTATTCAAAGATCCATATCTTCCCATTTTCTCATGTTTGGTTAGGTTTGACCCACATTAAGTTTATAAATTAGAAGATATATAATTTCTTTTTTTTTCTTTTTGGGTCACACCCGGCAATGCTCAGGGGTTACTCCTGGCTTTGCACTCAGGAATTACTCCTGGCAGTGCTTGGGGGACCATATGGGATGCTGGGAATCGAACCCAGGTTGGCCGCATGCAAGGCAAACGCCCTACCCTCTGTGCTATCTCTCCAGCCCTGATATATAATTTCAATTCTCTTATTATCCCATTACCAACACTGTTAACTTACCTCCATCTATGCTTAATCTTTCCCTTTCTCTGTAGCTGAATTGATCAAGTGCCTCATCTTTTTCTTCATCTGTGTTCTGGATATCATTGCCTCCCACTGCTTCCTCCAACATCATTGGATTCCCTCTAGATATGACCAGTACCATCAGGATGCAAGTATGCTCTAATATTTTTCAATTTAAAAAATAATCCTTAGTTTTTCAGCAAAGGGGTAGCCTACTGAATGGGTCAAAATATTTGCAAGTCACATATCTGACAAGGGATAGAATCCAAAATATATGAAGAACTCATATAGGTCAATAACAAACACAATAGCCCAATTTTAAAATGAGCAGAAGAGCAGAACCATATATTTCACAAGGATAAAATACAGATAACCAGCAAGTACATGAATAGATGCTCATCATGTCTTATTATTAGGGAAAGGCAAATCAAAACCACATTAAGATACCACCTACAGCTCATAGAATGTCATATCCAAAAGCCAAGAAATAATAAGTGTAGGTTACGATGCGGGGGAAGAGGAGAGAGAGCTTTCTGTACTGTTGGATGGATATAAATTGATGCAGCTACTATAAAACAGTATGGAAGTTCTTGAAAAAAACAAATTACCATACAATGAGGTGATCATAGTGCTAAGACATTACCCAGAGATAACAAAACACTCAGAGTTTTCTGCACCCCCATATTCATTAAAACTATATTCACAATTGCTAAGATATAGAAACTACCTGCTCCCACTGATAGATGAATGTATGAAGAAATTTTGGGATGCTTTGGAATATTATTCAACCATGAAAGAAGAAGGAATTCTTCATGAGATCATGGAAATATCTATGTGCATTATGCCAAGTGAACAAAGTCATACATACAGGAAAGACAATGTGATATTACTCACCTGTGAAAGCTAAAATTAAACAAAAATCCAAACTAATAAATATAGAAAAAAGAATTGTGGCTATCAGAGGTAGGGTATTATAGGTAGTAAAATAAATGGAAGGAATAAAAATTTATAAACTCCGATATGAGAAAAATATTGTGTGCATATAACATACAGCATGGGAACTATAGTTAATAAGCATATAGTACATATCTAAAAGTTGCTAAGAGAGTTGACCTTCAAAGTTCTCATTCAAGGAAAAAAGTTTGTAATGGATATATTTTGAATACTTTTGTTTTTTATTATAAAATCACTGTGATATAGATGCTTACAAATCTGTTCATGATTAGGCTTCAGTCATACAGTGTTTCAACAGCCATCCCTCTACCAGTATACATTTCCCAGCACCTGTGTCCCCAGGTTCCCTCCCAAACCCCCCACCCCAACCCCCAGATAATCTCTATGACAGGCACTTTTTTTCTCTGTCTCTCTGTTCTCTGTCTCTGTCTGTCTCTCTGTATCTCCTTTTGGACATTTGCAATACAGATACTGAAAGGTTATCAGGAATATCCCTTTACCTACTTGTAGCACTCAGTTCTTGTCTAGTGTGATAATTTCCAAACATTATTGTCATACTGGTCCATTCTCTATCTTATAGCTCTGCCCCCCACACACTTGTGATTGATTCCAACCATTGACCCGTTCTCCGAGACCCTGTTTTCCCTGGCTGTGGATATTAGTCTTCATAATATATGTAACACATATTATCACTGTATCACTTTTGTCCCATTGCTCATTGATTTGCTCGAGCAAGCACTAGTAATGTGTCCATTCGTCCCTGTCACGTTCATGGTCAGGGGAATGAGACCCATTATTGTTACTGTTTTTGGCATATCAGATACGCCACAGATAACTTGCTAGCCTCTGCCATGCAAGATTATGCATAATACATATTATAATATATACATATTATACCACAAATGAATACAATCATTTTATATCTACCCCTCCCCTTCTGGCTCATTTCATTCAGCATGATATTCTCCATGTCCATACATATATAGGAAAATTTCAGGAATTCATTTTCCTAATGAATAGGAAATACTGTATAGGAAACACTGTAAAGTACTAGATTTGGTGGGGGGTGGGTATAGTGAAGGACAGGCAGCAGTAGCGCTGACTTCGATACAAGGAGACCAGCACTGGGGTGCAAATTACAGTTTGAAACAAAACCATAAAAGTTGTGAGGAGCCAAAATGATGTAGACTGGCCCGGGTTCAGTCCTGACACCCCCTGTGGTCCCCAGAGCCCACCAGGAGGGATCCATGACTTCAGAGTCAAGAGGAAGCCCTGAATATCTCTGGGTGTGCCCCTCCCCAGACGCCCTAAAAAGTGTAGTTGAGATGATTGAAAGACAATCTTTGAGGAGGAAAGCCTTCTGTAACCCTGATACTCACCTGTGAGTTTTAACCCACACCTGGCAGAACTCTGGTCAGGTCCAGCTTTCTAAAGCTCAGTGGGCCCAAACCGCCTACCAATGATAACCCGAACCTCGGGAAATTCACTATAACCAGTGTCTGAGCGGTGAAATACATCTTGGAGGCAGGGGCTTGTAGGCAGTAATGGGAGCTAATGTTGGTGAGACAGGCATGCCAAGAACTCTTCCTTACTCAGCCAAGTTTCTTCAGATCATGAAAAATGGACCCACAGGCGCTGGAGAGGTAGGACAGTGGGTAAGGCAGTGGCCTTGGACACAGCCAACTCCAGATGCATCCTGGCACTGCATCTGGTCCCTGAGCTCCACTGGAGGGGCCCCAAAACAAAAAAAAAGGAGGAGATAAACAGAGAGTAACAACAGGAAGTTCACAGTAAGAAATACAAACCAACACGGATTCAAGGTATAAAGTTTAAGACAAATGAAAACAAAGGTGATAATTTTTACACACTTGTGTCTGGAGTACATTGGGTAGGGCACTTGTCTTGTACATGGCTGACCCAGGTTCAATCCCCAGCACCCCTTATGGGCCCCTGAGCACCACCTGGAGTAATTCCTGATTGTAGAGGCAGGAGTGACACTGAGCATCATCGGGTGTGACCACAAAAGGCAAATAAAAATTTACAAAATTTACATACTTGATTGTGGCCCATGCAGATTCGATTCCTTCTTCCCTCTTAGAGAGCCTGACAAGCTACTGAGAGTATCCCGCCGGCACGGCAGAGCCTGGCAAGCTCCCAGTGGCATATTCGATATGCCAAAAACAGTAACAACAAATCTCACAATGGAGACATTACTGGTACGTGCTCGAGCAAATCGATGAACAATGGGACGACAGTGCTACAGTGCTACATTTTCCTAATAGCTGTGTCATATTCCATTTTATAGATGTACCATAGCTTCTTTATCCATTTGTCTGTTCTCAGGCACTCAAGATTGTTTCCAGATTATGACTATGGTAAATAGTGCTGCAACAAACATAGATGTGCAAATGGTGTGCGTTTTTGAACCCCCAGGGTATATTCCCAGAAGTGGTTATTGTTGCATCAAATGGGAGTTCAAATGGGAGTTCAATTTCTAGGTTTTTTGTTTGTTTGTTTTTTGTTTTTTTTTTGAGGAGTGTCCATATTATTTTCGAAAAAAGGCTGGGCCAGTCGACATTCCCACCAACAATGAAGGAGAGGTCCTTTCTCTCCAAATCCGTGCCAGCACTGGTTGCTCTGGTTCTTTCAGATGTATGCCGGTCTCTGTGGTGTGAGATAATATCTAATTGTTATTTTGATTTGCATCTCCCTGATGATTAGTGATGAAGATAATTTTTTCACCTGCCTTTTGGCCATTCGAATTTCTTCCTTGAGAAAGTCCATTTCAGATCCCTCGTGGTAAGGGAAATATGTGCTGAAAGTGGACTAGTGACCGAACATGATGGCCACTCAATGCCCCGATTGCAGACCACAACACCCGAAAGGAGAGAGAGAGAACAAATTGGAATGCCCTGCCACAGAGGCGGGGTGGGATTGGGGGGATGGGACTGGGGGGTGGGAGGGATACTGGGTTCATTGGTGGTAGAGAATGGACACTGGTGGAGGGATGGGCTCCCGAACACTGCATGAGGGAAAAACAAGCACGAAATGTATGAATCTGTAACTGTACCCTCACTGTGACTCACTAAATAAAAAAAAGAGAAAGTCCATTTCATTGCCACATTTTCTGATGGGGTTGGATGTTTTTCTTGTATAGTTCAACCCGTGACTTGTATGTCTTTAATGTTAACCCCTAATCAGAAGGGCATTGGGTGAACAACCTTTCCCATTCTGTAGGCTGTCTTTGTATCTTGGTCACTGTTTTCTTTTGAGGTGTAGAAGCTTAGTTTAAAGTAATCCCATTTGTTTATCTTTGCTTCCAACTACTTCCCCAGTGGCTTTTCATCTTTGGAGATACCTTTAGCTTCAATGTCATGGAGGGTTTTGCTGATGTTTTCTCCAGAGTACCTTATAGATTTTGGTCTGATATTGAGACCAGATCAAAATCAATCTATTTTTTAAAATTTATTTATTTTTTAATTAGTGAGTCACCGTGAGGGTACAGTTAGAGATTTACACATTTTCGTGCTTGTGTTTCCCTCATACAATGTTCGAGAGCCCATCCATCCACCAGTATCCATTCTCCATCACCAATGAACCCAGTATCCCTCCCACCCCCCAATCCCATCTCGCCCACCCGCCCCACCTCGGTGGCAGGGCATTCCAATTTGTTCTCTCTCTCTCTCTCTCTCCTTTTGGGTGTTGTGGTTTGCAATAGGGGTATTGAGTGGCCATCGTGTTCAGTCTCTAGTTTACTTTCAGCACGCATCTCCCTTCCCACGCGGGATCTCCAATCACATTTTACTTGGTGTTCCCTTCTCTATCTGGGATGCCTTTCCCCCAGCATGTGAGGCCAGCTTCCAAGCCATGGAGCCAACCTCCTGGTATTATATACTATTACTCTTGGGTGTTAGTCTCCTACTCTGTTATTTTATAGTCCACAGATGAGTGCAGTCTTTCTATGTCTGTCCCTCTCATTTTGGCTCATTTCACTTAGCATGATACTTTACATGTTGACCCACTTATGTAAAAAAATCACAAGGACAGTGTGCGCAGGAGGGGGAGACACAATGATACGTCTGTCCTGTCATTATGTAGTCCGCGGGCACTCAGGGCACTCAGGGCAGCAAGAGAGTCTCTTGCCCTCACTCCTGGCTGTCTTCCTCAGGGCCAATCGGAGGGGATGGGCTCCAGCTTCCCTCCCCACCCCGAGCAGAGCTACCGGCGGCCGAAGACCACCAGAACCTAGCTACAGCCATGCTCGAGGCCCGTCTCCACACGTTTGGACGGGCCTCATGCATGAATGTACCGGCAGAGGAACCCAGGTGTGTAAAATCCCATCAATGGCCAACATCCAGAGACTTAAAAGCAAGCTCCCAGAAGCGCACAACCAAAAAGTGGCCACGTGATATTTTGTAGCCTACTTCTCCCTCTGGGAGAAACTGGCAAGCTTCTGAGAGTTTCCTGCCCACATGGGACAGCCTTGCAACCTTCCCATGGTGTATTCATATGTTAAATCCAATAACAAGCTGGATGCCATTCTCCTGACCCTGAAAGAGCCTCCAGTGGGACATCATTGGGATGGCCGAGTCGAGAGAGACTTCTAAGATCTCAGGGAAAGGACGAATGGCGAGGTTACTGAGCCCGCTCAAGAAATTGATGATTAACAGGATTTCATGATTCATGAAGTCAATTTAATCCCTGAGAATTTGTGTCCAGCATGGAGTAGGTCCTGAAGCCTTACCTTGGCCTCAGCACTGAACCACATCCTCCACTGCAAGTACTGAGAAGGGCTTAAACAGGTCTTAGCGACCATGTGAAAATCTTGAGCTACCCAAAGAGCCTTTTTACTCCAGTCTGTAAGAGACTCTCTACAGTACAGAGGTGTAGGTCTGTACGAGGTACAGGCCCTTTTGAAACGACTGAGTGAGTCTATTCTTAACCCGTGATAAAATGGAGGCTGCTTCTTCTCCATCTGGACTGAGCAATAGGGAGCATGTACCAAGCTATCTGGGGGCCACTCATCTGAGCTACTCTAGGGACTCAGAATCCGAGGGAGTGGCATCAAACTCATAATCTGCATCACTTTCATCTGATGGACTAATATTCTCTTCATTCTCCTCCTCCTCAACTGTATTTTCCCAAAACATAATAGAATCAATAATTTCCCATGTAACCCAGAATTCCATGGGGATCTTAGTCCCTTCCTTATATGCCTTATAGACATTTTTCTTAACCTTTTTCCAAATCTTGGTTTCTAGAGTTCCTTTATCTAGGAACCATGGTTTACCTCATAAACTACTTTAAAGCAGGACCAGATTTAGTCTCTGGAAATGCAGAGTTCCGGGTCCCCTGTTCTGCGGGAGAGACACTGAATCAAATCCATATATGACTTGCCACGTTCATTCTGGCTCGAGAAACTATGAAAGATCTTGGGAAGCCCCAGAATCTGTCCCATCTTAGTGAGGGATAGCTGCTAGGATGATAACTCCCAGCACCCTAAAAAAATCTATTCTCCCACTCACTTTCTAGAGTAGGGGTGCACCGAATGCTATTGTTACCTTTAGTTGGTAGTTCGTGCCCACACAGGTACGCCAGCTATAAAAAAGTCACAAGGGCTGTAAAAAAATCACAAGGGCTGTAAAAAAATCACAAGGGCTGTAAAAAAAATCACAAGGGCTGTGCGTGCATGGGGGAAACGCGATGATGCGTCCTGTAGCTCCATTGTCCGCGGGCACTCAGGGCAGCTCTCTCTCGCACACGAGGCTCACGTCCAGTGTTCCCGTGCTGCTGTGCGTGCACCGGATAGGGACGGCTCCTTTTTGTGCTCTGCTTCTGTGTGTGCCGCTGTGCTATCTTCTATCTCTCTGTCTCTGTCTCTGTAGTCTCTTCTCTGGTCTCTTCCGACCTCTCTCTGTCTCTGCTTCTGTGTCTTCTCTGTTCTTCTCTCGTGTGTCTCCTCTGTCTCTTCTGTCTTCTTCTTCTGTCTCTCTCAGTCTTCTTCTTCTGTCTCCCCAGAGCCCCCAAGTCTTAGTTTATATAGCAAATTACATAGGGTGGTGACACAAAGGTGGGTTTAACATTAATAAATCAGCAATGAAGGGTAAGACCATTTCTCAAGGAGATTAACAAAATCTCATCTAAGAATTTTGATGAGATTACTAGGAGATCTGCTCAAGGGTGGGGTCCAAACAAGGGTGTGTCAGGATGTGTCTCTTTCTTCTTTCCTCAGCTAGTAATCCGCTTACATAGTTATAGTAAATTTACTTCTAATATTTCTAGCAATTTCATTCTGTATGAGCACAGTAAGAGATATAAACTTTAAAGTTTGATTCTTCCTGAGGACATTCACTATATATTCCAGACCACAGTCCTCAGGCCAGGTTAGTCTTCCTAACACCAGCAGGGTCCTAGTCTAGTCGTTACTTTTGGATCATGACAGCATTTGTCTATGACCATGCCCTCAACTTATAGTTGAGTATTGTGGCACTTTGGCCTGGCCCATTTCGATGCCAGGGTAACTCACAGCTTGCCCTGGGTCCATTCCGTCCCTCGTCGGGACCCTGCTTTTGGGGTGTTAGGAACTAAGGGCAACTGAGTTGAGAAAGCAGATGCCCAGGAGTAAATATTATTGGAGTCAATCAGCTCCCAAGTTACAAAGCATACTATTAACTGTCTTCCTGTGTCCATACAGAAAGGCCATTGCTCTAAGGTAAACTAAGTTCCCTAAGGCAAGGCTAAAAGGACAAACCCCATGTTATCCTACACATTTATATGCAAAGTTCATGACTTCATCTTTTATAACAGCTGCATAGTATTCCATTGTATAGATGTACCGAAGTTTCCTTAACCAGTCATCTGTTCTCGGGCACTTGGTTTTTTTCCAGATTCTGGCTATTGTAAACAGTGCCTCGATGAACATATAAGTGCAGATGTCATTTAGACTATACTTTTTTGTTTCTACGGGCTATGTTTCCAGAAGTGGTATTGCTGGATCAAGTGGAAGCTGAATTCGTAATTTTTTGAGAAGGATACATATTGTTTTCCAAAGGGGCTGGACCAATCGGCATTCCCACCAGCAGTATAGAAGGGTCCCTTTCTCCCCACATCCTCTGCAATAGCGGTTGCTTTTGTTCTTTTGGATGTGTGCCATTCTCTGTTGTGTGAAGTGGTATTTCATGGTTGTTTTGATCTGCATCTACCTGATGGTTAGTGATTCAGAGCATTTTTTTCATGTACCTTTTAGCCATTTGTATCCCTTCCTTGGGAAAGTTTTTGTTCATTTCCTCGGCCCATTTTCTGATGGGGTTGGATGCTTTCTTCTTGTAGAGTTCAACCAGTGCTTTATATACCCTTGATATCAACCCTTTATTGAATGGATATTGGGTGAATATTCTTTCCCATTCTGTAGATTGTCTTTGTATTCTGGTCACTGTGTCTTTTGCAGTGCAGAAGCTTCTTAGTTTAATATAGTCCCATTTGTTTATCTCTGTTTCTACATGATTGCTTAGTTCCGTGTCATCTTTGAAGATACTTTTAGCTTCAATATCGTGGAGGGTTTTGCCGACCTTGTCTTCGATGTACCTTATAGATTGTGGTCTGATGTTGAGGTCTTTAATCAATTTTAATCTGACTTTTGTGCATGGTGTCAGATCAAGGTCTAAGCCCATTCTTTTGTATGTGGTTGTCCAGTTATGCCACCACCATTTGTTAAAGAGACTTTCCTTGCTCCAATTCACATTTCTTGCCCCCTTATCAAAGATTAGATGATCATACATTTTGGGTTTTGTGTAGGGATATTCCACTCTGTTCCATTGGTCTGTGGCTCTGCCTTTGTTCCAGTACCATGCTGTTTTATTTGTTACCGCTTTGTAGTAAAGTTTAAGGTTGGGGAGGGTGATGCCTCCCATCATCCTTTTCCCAAGAATTGTTTTAGCTATTTGTGGGCGTTTATTGTTCCAGATGAATTTCAGGATTGCTTGATCCATTTCTTTGAAGAATGTCATGGGTATCCTTATAGGGATTGTGTTAAATCTGTATAATGCTTGGGGAGTATTGCCATTTTGACAATGTTGATTCTCCCTATCCATGAGCAGGGGATATGTTTCCATTTCCTCATGTCCTCTTTTATTTCATGGAGTAGCATTTTATAGTTTTCTTTGTAGAGGTCCTTTACTTCTTTAGTTAAGCTGATTCTGAGGTATTTGATTTTCTGGGGCACGACTGTGAATGGGATTGCTTTTTTTCATGTCCCTTTCCTCTATCTCATTATTTGCATATAGGAAGACCATGGATTTTTGGGTATTGATTTTATAGCCTGGGACTTTGCTATAAAAGTCAATTGTTTCTAAGAGTTTCTTAGTAGAGGTTTTAGGCTTCTCTAGTATCCTGTATGCCACGAAACAAGAGAACCTAAAAGAAATGGACGAATTCCTTGATTCCTACAATCTCCTAAGACTGAACCAAGAAGACTTGGAATACCTGAATAGGCCCATTAATATCAAGGAAATTGAAACTGCAATCAAAAGTCTCCCCAAAAACAAAAGCCCAGGTCCAGACGGATTCACTGGCGAATTCTACCAAACATTTGAAGAAGACTTGTTGCCAATTCTCTTCAAGCTTTTCCAGTAAATCGAAAAGACAGGAACCCTCCCAAACAGTTTCTATGAGGCACATATCTCCCTAATACGAAAAGCACACAAACACAACACTAACAAAGAAAACTATAGACCAATATACCTGGTGAACACCGATGTGAAGATTCTCAACAAAATACTAGCAAATAGAATCCAACAGCTCATCAAAAAGATCATACACCATGACCAAGTGGGATTCATCCCGGGGATGCAAGGATGGTTTAACATTCAGAAATCAATCAACATAAAATCAATTTTTATCTGACTTTTATGCGTGGCATTAGATAGAGGTCTGAGTCAATTTTTTAATATAGCTGTCTAGTTTTGCCAGCAGCCATTGCTAAAGAGACTTTCCTTGCTCCACTTCATGTTTCTTCCTCCCTTATCAAAGATTAAACATTTATATATTTGAGGGCTATTCAACCCTCAAATATATAATTATTTTGTATATATTTGTGTCAGGATGATCAACCCATTTCCATTTGTCTGCAGATCTATCTTTATTCCAATACCATGCTGTTTTAATTACTACTGCTTTATAGAACAGTTTGAAGCTGGGGAAGGTAATGCCTCCCATCTTCTTTTTCTAATAATTTCTTTATTTTTTTCATGGGGGGTTATTGTTCCATATGAATTTCAGGAGTGTTTGATCAGTGTATTCGAATAATGTAATAGGTATCCTTATAGAGACCCCAATGAATATGTATAATGCTTTGGGGAGTAATACCATTTTGACAATCTTAATTTTCCCAATCCATGAGCAGGGAATGTGTCTCCATTTCCTTACTCTTTCTTTATTTCATGAAGTAGCATATTGTAGTTTTCTTTGTACAGTTTTCTTTGTAACCTCTTTAGTTAAGCTGATTCTTTTTAAATTTTTTTTTAAAATTTTATTGAATCACCGTGAGATAGTTACAAGCTTTCATGTTTGGGTTACAATCTCACAATGATCAAACACCTATCCCTACACCGGTGCACATTCCCCACCAACAATATTCCGGGTATACCCCCCCTTTCCCATCCTCCCCCTACTTCTATGACAGACAATATTCCCCATACTCTCTCTACTTTTGGGCATTATAAGTTGCAACACAGACACTGAGAGGTCATCATGTTTGGTCCATTATCTACTTTCGTCATGCATCTCCCATCCAACCTGGTTCCTCCAGCCATCATTTTCTTAGTGATCCCTTCTCTATTCCATCTGCCTTCTCCCCTCCGCTCATGAAGCAGTCTTCCAGCTATGGAGAAATCCCCCTGGACCTTGTATCTATTGTCCTTGGGCGTCAGCCTCATATGATGTTATTTTATACTCCACAAATGAGTGCAGTCCCTCTATATCTGTCCCCCTCTTTCCGACTCATTTCACTTAGCATGATACTCTCCATGTCTATCCATTTATAAATGGATAAGCAAATTTCATGACTTCATCTCTCCTAACAGCTGCATAGTATTCCATTGTGTAGATGTACCAAAGTTTCTTTAATCAGTCATCTGTTCTAGGGCACTTGGGTTGTTTCCAGATTTTGGCTATTGTGAACAGTGCTGCAATGAATATATAGGTACCGATGTCATTTCTACTGTGCTTTTTTGCATCCTCAGGATATATTCCCGGAAGTGGCATTGCGGGGTCATATGGAAGCTCAATTTCTAGTTTTTGAAGGACTGTCCATATTGTTTTTCAGAAAGGCTGGACCAGTCGGCATTCCCACCAACAGTGAAGGAGCGTCCCTTTTCCCCACATCCATGCCAGCACTGGTTTCTTTTGTTCTTTTGAATGTGTGCCAGTCTCTGTTGTATGAGATGATATCTCATTGTTGTTTTGATTTGTATCTCCCTGATGACTAGGAATGTGGAGCATTTTTTCATGTGTCTTTCGGCAATTTGTATTTCTTTTTTGAGGAAACTTCTGTTCATTTCTTCTCCCCATTTTTGATGGGATTAGAGGTGAGAGCTTAACTTCTTCCTTTCCTATCTAAATGCCCTTAATATATTTTTCCACACTAAATGCTATGTCAAGTACTTCCAGTACTATATTACATAGAATTGTCAAGAGTGTGCACGTTTTCTTGTTCCTGATCAATGGAAGGCTTTTAGTTTGTCCTCATTGAGAATAATGCTACAGTTCCCATTTTGTTGAAAGTTTTCATCATCAACTGCAACTAGATCTTGTCAAATGCTTTCTCTGCATCTATTGATATGATAATATGTTTTATCTTCTATTGATATGATGAATTATGTTGATTCGCAAATGTTAAACCATCCCTGTATCCCTGGTATGAATCCCACTTGGTCATGGTGTATGATATTTTTTGTGAGTCCTTAGATTCTATTTGCTAATATTTTATTGAGGATCTTTGCATCTGTGTTCATCAAGGAACGCCTGTAATTTTCTTTTTAGTGGTGTCTCTGTCTGCTTTTGGTATCAGGGTACTATGTGCCTCATAGAAACTGTTTGGGAGAATTTCTGTTTCTTGAATTTCCTGGAAAAGCTTGAAAAGGACTGGCAATATATCCTCCTAAAAGGTTTGGATGAATTCACTCTTGAATGCATCTGGCCCTGAGCTTTTGTTTTTGGGAAGATTTTTGGTGACCATTTCAATTTCCTCAATAGCGATAGGCCTATTCAGGTATTTCAAATCTTCTTGGTTCAGCCTTGGAAGGTTATAGGAATCCAAGAATTTATCCATTTCTTCTAGGTTTTCTTATTTTGTGCCATACAGACTCACAAAGTACTCTGATGAGATTTCTGGGGTTTCTGTTGTGATGTCCCTTTTCATTTTTGTTTCGGTTTATTAGGGTTTCCTCTCTATCCTCTTTCAGTCTTGCTAGTGCTTTATCAATCTTGTTTATTTTTCAAAGAACCAGCTCTTGGTTTCACTGATCTTTTCCATGGTTTATTGGGCCTTCTGACCTCCTGATACTCCAATGATTCTTATGTTGTTCCATTTGAATTTATCCCACGCATATCTTACTTGCCTTTGAGCTATTTTGAGGTCTTTTTTCCATCTTCTGTTATGGCTTGGATGCTTTCTGCAGCTCATCTTTAAGCTCACTGATTCTGTCTTTGGCTGTTGTCTTTCTACTGTTGAGTGTTTTTATTTCATCAGAAGAATTTTTCATTAGTGACTCTTCTGATTGTAGTTTTCTTATTTCTGCTTTCATTTCTCCCTAAAGTTATTGGCTATCCGTTCCACTCTTTTATACCATCCTATATTTTATTGAATGTTTGTTCCATTGTTTCTTTCAGCTCATTGAACATCTTCAACATTCAATCTCTGAATTGTTTGGCAGAGAGATTGTGTATGTGAGTATTTCCTGTTGAGGCTTCAGTGCTCTTTTCTTCGTCCACTCCCCGTGGTGGGGATCTGTGCTATTTTCCTATGATGCTGTAGTAGCCTGGAAGTGGATCCTTGCAGTTCACTATCAGTGTCCCCCTCTCACTGCCAGGGAGGACTCTGGACAAGCTCGTTCGATGGTGTTCTCCTTTCTTCCCTTCAAGGATATCATCGTCCTCTTTGGTGCTCCTGTGTGATTTATGTGGGGTCTTTAGCACAGCTTCAGGGGATGTGTTCTTTTAGATTTTTTGTACAGATTATGTGTTCAACATTATTTTGGTGAGTTTTGGGAATATTCTGATTGGAATAGTCTAGTTGACTATTGGCCTTATGTGGTTGGGGTAGCTAGGCTGACCTCATAAGAGTTAGGTAAAAGAGGCTGATATATGGGTTCAATGCTCTATAAAAGGAGAAATTAGCTGGTGGCTGTGTGAGCAGCTGCCTCCCTGGAGGCCAACCTCCATCCCCACCGCTGACGATATATCTGTGTGGGGGAGAGGACCCAAGTTGCTGCAGTTCCTGAGTTATAGTTCTACTTCTAGTGCACTTCTAAAACTGTGGACCTTCCCTCTCGCCTAGATGCTCATTCGGGCACGTTGGCCATAGAGGGGCCTTCCAGTTTTCTGTCGCTGCCCTCTCAGCACACGCCTCCTATAATTGACATTGATAAGAATTACTTTGCTGGTCCATTCACAAAATATACAAATATAAAATTGTGGTATTATTTATCTGAAGCATATATGACAATTATGCCTAAAATGATAAAAATTAAAACCAATTTAAAATATCATCTGGGGGCTGGAGACATAGTACAGTTGGTAGGGTGTTTATCTTGCATGTAACTGGTCCAAATTTGGTCCCTGGCATCCCATATGGGCTCTTGAGAACTGCCGGAAGGGATCTCTGAGTGAGTACAGGGCCTGGGGTAACATCTGAGTATTGCTGGGTGTGTCCCCAAAGTACTGTCACTGTCATCCCGTTGTTCATTGATTTGTTTGAGCGGGCACCAGTAACGTCTTTCATTGAGAGACTTATTGTTACTGTTTTTGGCATATCCAATATGCACGGGTAGCTTGCCAGGCTCTGCCGCCCGGGCTCGATACTCTCGATAGCTTGCCAGGCTCTCCGAGAGGGGCGGAGGAATCGAACTTGGGTCGGCCGCGTGAAAGGTGAACACCCAACTTCTGTGCTAGCCTCTGACTATAGATCTGAAGATTCCAGGTTCGACTCCTGGCTGGCTCAGTAGTTTTGGTTATAGAATATAATAACCAAAGGTTGGCCTTTCCACAAACATGAACATGTCCCGAAAGTAAAAATAATAAAATTCCTCCCTTGACTCTCCAACACCCTCTCCAAAGTGTTACATTTTGCTTCTGCTTCCTTTCAAATCCCTTGACTGAAGGTACTGTCATAACTTCCTGTCTTCACAGTTTGATCCTCAACACTCAAAGTCAGCTATAATTTCTACCACTCCACCGAGGTAATTTATACAGCCACATAGCTTTAAACTATTGGCTGAGTTGTATCTCCTAACCATTCATTTGGAGATGCCGTAACTCCTAGTACTGCAGGATGTGATCTTGTTTGGAGCTAAGGTCATTAAGACTATTTAATTAAGATAAGGCCTCACTGGACTAGGGTGGATCTCTAATCCAACAAGACTAGTATGCTTAAGGAAAAGGGAACTAGGACATTGGAATACGTACTAAGGATAAACATTTTATGAACACAAAGGCAAATAGTGGGCAGAGGCTTCTAGACATCAAAAATACTTTTTTTTTCAAGTCACCAGAATCTTGGGAGGAGGATTTTAATCTCAGAAGAACCAATCTCTACTTGATCTCAGATTTCTAGCCACCATAACTTGGAGGCAATACATTTTTCTTGCTTTACCTACTTTTATGGACTAAATTGTGTCTACCAAGATTAATATGTGAACCCTACCCCTAATGTGATTGTATTTAGAATGCTTTAGAGAGATTAATTAAGGTTAAATTAATTCGGGAGGATACAATCTAATCTAATAAGGCTTATAAGGCATCTTTTTGAGAAAAAGGAAAGGTTTACATGCAGCATTTCTGTTTTCAAAATGGTCACCAAAGCTATTTAGTGAGACTTCTAAGCCATCTAGGATTATTTAGGCTAGGTATGGCATTAAAAATGGACTTCTTAAATTTTCTTGTGCCTGACCATTCTGCCTAAAAAAAGTTTAACATGACCCTCACATATAAGATATGACATGACATAACATATGACATAACGTGACATGACATATAAGATATGTATACAGATCATTTTTATTGATAATAAGTCATAAATGTAGTTGAAAACAAAGGTTTAAGATGTTTCACAACTGCACACAGTTTAAGAAGCTAAGTATTAAAGCACCCTATGAACATTGAATTGAAGGCATTCTAAAATAGCAAGCCATACATGAAGGATACGCAGCATCTATGTAATGACCTTCAGAATCTAGAGGAGGAGATCATTCAAATGTGATTCTCTGAATTTTAGTACTGGAAGAATAGTGTTTTGACTTATGTGGTTCCATGTGTAAGTAAGTTGATGGAGCTATGGAGGTAAAGCTCGTAGGTTATGTCTATGTTGACAATACAAAGTCAACTCTCATTCTGTGTTTGGCCTCAAAGATCTTTCGAACGCAACCCAACAACGCATCTTTCTATGTAGACAAAGAAGATGTCACTGTAGAGTCCATTTGAAATGGAGATTTCGAGTATTAATGTTGAGAGCACATTATACAACCACAACAGTCATTGCAATAGATTGCTACAAGTACTTGGAGCCTCTGCAGTGGTTTTCAAAGTGGACTGTCTCTTTCTCTCAGGGGTGCTAGGTGATTCAGGCGGTGGTAGTAGCCTAGGATGCAATTTAGGAACACTTTCTATTTGCTTGCTTAGTAGATTCTTAATATATATTAAAGTTTTTTAATTGGGTATAAATAATTTTATAGTAAAGTATTTAAGTTTTAATTTTAAATAAGAATTTAATTAGATATGGGACTGGAGCAATAGCATAGAGGGTAGGGCATTTGCCTTGCACACGGCCAACCTGAGTTTGATTCCCAGCATCCCATATGGTCTCCCAAGCACCTCCAGGACTAATTCCTGAATGACGAGCCAGGAGTAACCCCTGTGTATCGCCGGGTGTGACCCAAAAAGCAAAAGAAAAAATTAATTAGATAGATTTTCAGGTACATGGTGCTGAGTTCTTTCCTGAAAAGGGGGCAATATATCAAATAAGTTTGGGAGCCTAATGACTAGAGAAATCAAGAGCCACAACCATAGTGAGGAATCTGAACTGATGTATATAGATGAGTTTATTGGGGAGTTACTACATAATGAGGTGAAATACCACTATGCTCCGGCCACAGAAATGCTCTATGAAGAGGAATCTAAGCAACTAGAGCCTTAGATTAGTGCTCTAGAGGAACACATGGGTGACATGGAGTCCAGTGGAGTGGATAAACGAGAATTCAGAAAGACGTCCAGAGAAGCTACTGAGACTTCAGTAAGAGAAGCCTCTCTCCCATATTGCGCAAAAGAAGGACTGGGACATGTTCTTCCAGATGATTAAGTTGATGTTCCAAGAATAGTCCTTCTGCTAGATGGCAAAGATGCCAACGCAGGGTCCAAAGCAACACCGCAGCCCATCCTTTGATGGATGGTACACATCCAGCTTCAAGTTCATCACTTTAGGTACAAACCTAGGTACAAATCCACCCAGAGTGGCCTGATGGTTACTTGTTAATGTCCTCAGAAGAGTGAGAGAAGGGATGAATGTCACTTCAAGTGACATTGAAATGGTGAATAGGTTCATTTTTCTCATATTTTCTAGCTGGTTATTGCTCATTAATATATTTTTAATTTGTTGAGTTTTTATAAAACCGTCCTATAAACCACATGTATTCTAAAAAACTCTGAATATTAATTAACTTTCTAAGCAGGCAATCACAGGATTTCTAAATAATGATACACATTTATAATGTTTCATTGCAATAAATATGCCTCGTGTTTTTTATTGTAATCTCAATGCATTTTTAACTGAAAATTCCATCCTTTGTCATAAATGCTAGTAACAAACAACATAAATCATATGAATTTGTACATATATTAATGCATAATATTCCACAGAAACACATCCTTTAGAGGTTCTGTAACCAGAATTTTTAATGCTAGTGAGCCATAATTATACTTTTAAGAATTAGATAAATGTTATTTGTTAAACGGCCAGATAATACTTGGGGTTAAGGTATATGCCTTGCATGTGTATAGACGAGAGAGATAGTAGATCTTTCTACTAGGGTTAAGGCACATACTGACCCTGGTTCATGGTCCTCACAGCACCACTGGGGTGATACTGGAGGCTTTGAGCACTGGCCAAGTCAACTGAATTCCCAACACCACAGGGCCAGGCAGCAACACATCCTTAGGATCCACATCGAAATACCGCTTAACCTGGCTGGCCAACAATTTCTGGAAGGGTCCTCTTTGCCTCCTGCTCCTGAGAACTGTTTTTAAGAGTCCCCTAAAAGGGAGATAAATCTTCATGATGAAGATTGTTAATATAGATGGGGAGAAAAGTCTTGAAGGCTGTTAATATATATTGTCTAAATCAAAGAAATCCTAGGGAGGGGCAGATAATGGATATTATAGGATCCGTATCTCCCAAGTCCGAACACTGTGGAGAAATAATGGTATTCCATCAATAGAGAAAGCAAGTAGAAAAATATCATTAATCACTAGCTTAAGTCTTAACTCAAATTCTAATCTGGATAGGGTGACAATTTACATTGTGAACTGTTGGATATTAACCCTAAGTGTTTTTTAGGCTTCATCAGTGAATTGCCCCTTATCCTCCTCCCAGAGAAGCTTATAGTGCTCTTGCAAGCATACCTAACCCCCTGGGTTTATCTTTAATCTTTCCTTTGTGTTTTAGCTCTCATTGTCACAGTCTCCCATGTCAGTCCTGGTTACTTACAAGACAAAACTTTCTGGTAATTCTGGATTTTGTACTTGTAGTGAATTATTTGCTTTTCTATTTCTCCCCTAGCCTTTTCATATTTTACTACAGGGAAATGTTCTTTGCTTAAACATAGAAAGACCTTAAAGCTGTGCTCCCAATATTTGGGCATTGTTTGACTCTGAAACATATCTATTCCTGGGCATCCATCATAGTTACTTGACTCAGGCTTCAGTTGCTGTAATTACTAACATCCCAAAAGGGAGGACCCACTGTGGGACTGGGATGGACTGGGGTGAGTGGCAAAGCTACTCAGCATTGAAATGGGACAGTCTAGAAAGCATAAATGCATGGTCTTGATCCAAGCTGGTATAACCTAAGAGACAGGACCCCCAGGGGGAATGACAAACTGAACTGGCCTGAAGATAATCTGGGATTTATGGTAAAAGCCTTGCTTTCTCTCAGAGCCCAGAGAACTAAGTAATGAGATCTTTGACTCTTACTGTGTTTATCCAAACAACTGCAAGTGTTGATAAGAAATAAAATTAATTGTTTAACATATGCAACTAGAGGGAAAGACAAAAGCAACATAGATGTCCCTGGGAGACAGAGTATCTCCTTGAGTTAATTTCCCCAAGAGAAGTGCCTCTGCCAAATGTTTCATCTCTGTAAATGATCAACCACACCTATGTCCTTACTTTAAGCCCCCTCAGATGTTCAATAAGTATACTAGCAGCTCTGCATTAACGGGCTATTTTCACCATCAGTTTATGGTTCCCTGTCTCTCTGTCTCTCTGATGGGGAGACCTGGAGAAGATGGGAGGCAGCTCTTGGCCATTGAACACACACATCGGGCAGCACACATGCTTTGTAAACTGACAGTGAACAAACAAAAGAAAATATATATTGAAAATAATTTACTCTATTTTATATTTTTATTTAATTAATTAAAAAACTGTGATCCACAAAGTTATTGATAGTTGAGATCTCGGCATCTATTTCTTGTTTAAGCAAACCTTATTGAATATGGGAGATCACAGGCAGTGCCAGGGATCAAATCAAGATCGGCTGCATGAAAGGCAAGCACCCTACCCACTGTACTATCATGCTCTATCCCCTTCCACACCCTGCCAAGTCTCCCACTTGCCACCTTGACAGGCACATTACAAAGCTCCATAGTTGCAGCTTAGATGTCAAGTTTTAGTGAGGTTGAGTCTGCTTTGGATATGGCTCTACCATTCTCCCACATCACCAGTGTAAGCAAAGCCCTGGCCCCTGTTCCCCCATTAATTCCCTTTCTCATCTTCTTCCTTCCCCTGCATTTCTTTCCTTCTCTGAGCTTCTCTCTAAATTCAGGGGTCAAATGTGATCTAGGCAGCCCTCTTCACCACAATACATTTCCTCATCCAGTTATTCTATATACCAGAGATTAATGAGATCCTCTTGTGTTAATCATTCATCCTCTAGCTTACATCACTTAACATGACATCTTCCAGTTCCAACCACACTGCAGCAAACTGCATGATTTCATCATTCCTTGCAGCTGCATAGTATTCCATTGTTTATATAGACCACATATATACACAATATACTCATCTGCCGTTAGATACCCAGGTTGATTCTTAGCAGTTGTACTAAGTGGAGCGATGTTTAATGGTTTGCATATATATTTTCAAAGAATGTATTCTTTTAAATGCTGGTGGTGGAGAAGTCCACTCTCAGCATGAAAACAGGAAAAATGATGAAATTCCAAAGATGTTTGTAAAATCAAGGTCATCACAGCACTGTTGACAATGGGGGGAAAAGAATAGAAGGTAAGGAGCAGGAAGCTGGAAAAAGGAAAAAGTGCTGGTTCAGCTCTACTTTGTTTGGCTTACAAGGAGAGATGCCTAGGGGGTGAAGAGGTTTTGTTCAAGGAAATAAAAAGCAGCTCATAATTCTCTTGGAAAAAAACCTTGAGAGCAGTAGACACCAAATGCTAAAGCGATTTTTACCAGGTGACAGGGTTATGGGTGATTTTCTACTTTCATTTTGTAGATGTATATTTTGCCTTGACATTTTTATAGTGAGTATACTGCGATTTTCTAATCAAATCAAAACCAAAGGAAATTTTTAAAACCTTTACATTGTATGAAGCAAATAATGTAGAATTTGATGTGTGGAGTGAAAATCAAGAGAGCAATATATGCTCAGTGGAACCATTGCTTTCTCTAGCTGGTGGAATTGTGAATGGTTATTTCCAAAGCTGCTACAATGCAGCATCCTTACTATCTTTTTTATAATAAGAACTGAAAAAAATGCACCATTCTCGGACTCTGTGGTGTCAAAGGAGGTTAGAAGAACAGGAAGAGCAGAAAGAACATGACAATCTGGTGGAAGGGTTACATGAAAAGGACATAGGAATGATGAGGAAACAGCAGGTTAGCTGCTCTAAAGGAGAGACACCCAAGCTGGGGAGACCAGAGGGGTCATAGGAGCTTCTGAAACGTCTTCCTGTCTCCAGGTCACAAGAATCAGATGATGGAGCCACAGGGACAGTTGTACAGTTTTCAGTCGAGCCCCAAGGGCTACTGGAGGTTCACAGCATTTTTTAGAATTATTTTTTAATATTTTACTTTATATAAAATATTATATTATTATAAAATAAAATATTATTTTATTTTATTTTATTTTGGGCTGGAGCGATAGCACAGTGGTAGGATATTTGTCTAGCACATGGCCGACCAGTGTTCAATTCCTCAACCCCTCTCGGAGAGCCCGGCAAGCTACCGAGAGTATCCCGTCCACACAGCAGAGCTTGGCAAGCTACCCATAGTGTATTCAATAAGCCAAAAACAGTAACAATAAGTCTCACAATAAGACATTACTGGTGCCTGATTGAGCAAATCGATGAGCAATGGGATGACAGTGACAGTGACAATATTTTATTTTACTTTTTTATTGAATCACTGTGAGATAGACCGTTACAAAACTCTTCATGATTAGGTTTTAGTCATGCAGTATTCCAACATCCCTCCCTCCATGTGGAATAATAAACTCCCACAAATAGCTAAAACAATTCTTGGATAAAAGAAGATGGGAGATATCATTTTCCCCAACTTCAAACTGAATTACAAAGCAGTAGTAATTAAAACAGCCTGGTATTGGAACAAAGATAAACTCACATACCAATAGAATAGGTTTCACTATCCTGACACGCTCCCTCAAATATATGATCATTTAATCTTTGATAAGGGATTTAATCTTTGATCATTAGTTCTTTGACAAGAAATATGAAGTGGAGCAAGGAAAGCCTATTCAACAAGGGGTGCTGGCAAAACTGGACAGCTACATGCAAAAACATGGGCTTAGACCTTTATCTAATGCCATTAGATAAAGTTAGATCAAAATGGATTAAAGGCCTCAACCTAAGACCCGAATTCACAACATTTTGCCAAGACTTGAGCCTGTTCTAGTTGATTTTGCCCAGGCTGCTGTTTGGAGGCTGGTCAGATTGCCAAATGCCGTGAAGAGCCCGCCCCTCTTACCACTTGTGACCCAGATATTCCAAACACACTCCTACCTCAGGGCCTTTGCAGTCACTGTTCCTGTTGTTAGATTTGGGGGTATTTTTTGTTTTGTTTTGTTTTGTTTTGTTTTGTTTTGGGTCACACCTGGTGGTGCTTAGGGGTTACTCCTGGCTCTTCACTCTCAGTGATCACTCCTGGCGGTGCTCAGGGGACTGTATGGGATGCCAGGGTTGGCGCCCAGGCAGGCCTGTGCAAGGCAAGTGCCCTACCCACTGTACCACCTCTCTGACCCAACCCCTGTTCTCCTGCCACAATTTTGTTAAATGCTGAACAACCCTTAGCCCTTGGAGAGCCCAGAACAACTATACCTATTTATAATCGGCCCCCACTTACCTATTCCTCCTCTGGCTTTGTCTCCATAGCCTTGTCACTGACTCACATGCTAAGTACATTTCCCCATATGTTTCTTCTCATTTGTGACTCTGAAACCAAGAAAACTCACTTTCTTCTCACGACCTGCTAGCCAGGTGCCCAAGCAGCACACGTACCAACATCAGGACATTCTGGGGGAATGTGAGTGTTTGAGAAGTATCCCCAAGACACTAGACAGTCTCTCCATTCACCCCCAAGTAGTGGTGAGGGGGCAGTGTGGGAGATGGTGGCGTTGACACCCCTTGCCGAAGTCCTAGTACTATGTCTGCTATCCGTGTGCTCTTGCAGAGGTCGTTCAGGTGCCAGGGGTTTCAAAATATCATTTTCTACAGAAAGACTATCCACCTCCCCCCCCCAAACCACTGAAGGAAGTGAGGACGGTATTGGGTAGGAAAAAGGGCCG
The DNA here is from genome assembly GCF_027595985.1 of Sorex araneus. Taxonomy (NCBI): domain Eukaryota; kingdom Metazoa; phylum Chordata; class Mammalia; order Eulipotyphla; family Soricidae; genus Sorex; species Sorex araneus. The sequence continues at coordinate 60,614,598 of NC_073313.1, read as the reverse complement.
GGATTAATCCAGAGAGTTCTTTGAAAGAACTGGCCTCTGAATATGAGTTGGTTTACATGAACCAGTTCATTGTGCTTAGATTTTCCTTTTCGTATAAGCGCCGGGGAAATCTATGATAAAATCAATGTATAATGAAGTCTAAAGAGCTCTTTCAATAAGTAAAAAGGAATTATGTGCACTAAGAAAGTTTAGCATCCAGGACTTAATTGGTAGGTCAAGCAATTGATGTTATTTTAGATGTGATAGAATATTATCTATTGTGGGCTTTGTTCTTCCCTGCCTTCTCATTCCTTTTGTTGTTGTGATAAGGGGGCTTCACACACTTTTACTGGTGCTGTGTGAGAGATGGCACAGTTTTCTATGGCACTGGAGATCCCCAAAAGCAGAGCTGCTGGCATTGCACTTGGGCATGTGGGAGAGTTAAACTTGGGGCCTCACTGGCCTCAGACTTGCAAGGCAGGAACCCTCCCCCACTGAGAAATCCAGGGCCCCCACACTGTGCTCATCTCTGAATATGCTGATTGTCTTCCTTCTCCGTAAGATCTCTGAAGGCAGCGTCTTCGGTTGGCTTGGCACCCTGCTGTGCCCTTAGTCTGGAGAACATGACTGTATGTTCCTGAGTGCTCAGTAAACCTTTGGTATCTGCTCTAGACAAACTTCCAAGCAAAGTGAAGAGCATGTGCAAACGTCCTGAAGTAGAACCATGACTCTGGTATCCCTGAGAGCCAACAGTGGGGTTTGAGCAGAATGAAACAAGATGCTCTGTCCACTCTGACCCTCACCATTGTCATTTGTCCTGCCCCCTGGCATCAGCATCCTCACCTCAAAAGTGCCCGCGTCCCAGGTCCTTGGGAAACTTTCCAGTCAAGTCAGTGGACCAGGAGGCTCAAGCCCACGGAAGACCAGCCTGATTATAGCCTCCCACCTCCTGTCATAGGTGCCAGGACAAGAAATGCATTTGGGCTTGACTTTGGAGCCCTGGACCTGTTCCCTAATTGATTCCCGGAGCAGAGAGGGGTAAGTGGTGGGGACAGTTCCCAAAGTGCCCAGGAGGTGGCGGCGGTGGGGAAAACAGTTGGCCAGGGGCTGAGGTCGGGTAGGAGTTGGGCTTCTGAATGAATTGCCTCCTGCCTTAGGGGTGTGGTTCTGTTAGGTTGGAGGGATGGGAGTCTAGCTGGGATGAGCTGGACTGAGCCAGGCCAGCTTGAGTAACCTCGCTCAGACTCCCTGAGTCCCAGGCTTATTCCGAGTCTTGAGATGCTCCTGCTGGCTCGTAGCATTTCTAAAGAACCCACACTCTGCTCCTGTGACCTCCCAAATCGGAGAGCAAGATGCTTCCTGGTACCGCCGATGCAGTTTCGAGAAGTCTCAGCCCAGGGATTCACAGTCACACTGAGCAGCATTCAGGTTCCTGCAGACTCTGGTCTCTGCATGGGGTGTAGACTCAACCGAGAGCATTTCTGTGAGTGAAAATGATCCTAGATGATCCTGTGGCTCTGAGACTTTGAGAAGTCCTAGAGTTCCCTCTTTCTCCAAGGGCAGGAGCCAAAGGAATGGTGGTTGCCAAAAAGTGAGCACTCTGGAGGAGCACCCTGGCTCTCCGGGAATGTTGCGGACCCAGAGTGTTGAAAGGGAGCCCGACGCTAGTACAGCCTAGTCTTGAAGCCTGCCTTTGCCTGCCAGGCTTCATCGCTGGAACAGCGGGCTTTCAGGGGACAAGTCAAACCAGGGGTGGGAGAGGGTATGGCTCCCTTTGGATGAATCTGCAGGTTACTCCTGACCTCAGGATAACAGAAATCAACACCGAGCTGGAGCAAAGGCTGAATTGACCGTGGTGCTAAACTCTTGCCTGATCTTATTCAGGGCTCACCATGACCTCAGCCCTGCCCGCTTGGGGAGCAGAACATGGAAGTCTAAGAAGCTTGCGGAGATGCATGCCGAAAGTAGATAATGGAGCAAACATGATGACCTCTCAGTGTCTGTTTTGCAAGCTATAATGCCCAAAAGTAGAGAGAGAGTGGGGAATATTGTCTGCCATAGAGGCAGGGGGAGGGTGGGAAAGGGGGGGTATACCCGGGATATCGGTGGTGGGGAATGTGCACTGGTGGAGGGATGGATGTTTGATCATTGTGAGATTGTAACCCAAACATGAAAGCTTGTAATTATCTCAAGGTTATTTAATAAAATTAAAAAAATTAAGAACAACAACAAAAAAAAAACAAAAAAAAGAAGCAAGAAAAATATCCTAAGGCACATGATTGGTGAAAGGTCCAGAAGGGGCTCGAGGAAGGGAAAAGCAGAACCCAAGAGGAGAATCAGGTGGAAGCAGGTTTACTGGGGGCACTTCCGGGTCAAGCTCTGAAGAGGCTTGTGAACACTGGCAGTTCAAAGGTTTTCTTATGCTGGTATGTCAAAGTTTAGCAAAACACCAAGGGCTTCTTTCGTGTCTAAAAGCGTATGTTGGTTTTGTTTTGATATGGAATTATTAGAATATCTAACTTAAAAAATTATGATTTGAAATTATTGTGGTACTGTAGCACTGTCATCCCATTGCTCATCAATTTGCTCCAGTGGGCACCAGTAACATCTCCATTGTGAGACTTGTCACTGTTTTTGGTGTATCGAATATGCCACAGGTAGCTTCCCAGGATCTGTTGTGCAGATGGGATACTCTCGGTAGCTTGCCGGGCTCTCCGAGAGGGATGGAGAATCAAACCTGGGTCGGCTGCATGCAAGGAAAACGTCCTACCCACTGTGCTATCACTCCAGTCCTGAAATTATTGTAGTAAAATAAAAAACTGATTCAAAGAGTAATAATTTCACTTAAGACATTGATTTCTATGATTATAAAAGGAGAGGGCTAACTTTGGAGCCACAGAGTGTGTTCTCTACACAGAAAGGAGGAAGGTCTAGACATGGAGGGCTCCGGGATGGGGTCATGGAAAGACACAAAATGGACAGAGGGTAGAAGATGCCCATAGCAGTTGCAGGGGTGTGAAACAGGAGCCAGAGTTGGGGCTGAAGGCCAGGTGGGCAGTGGATGAGGGCTGGTCTAATGCCACTGGGTCCGTATTTGAGTGAAGTTCTGGAATCCAGTTAGTCCAGGGCTGTGCGGGGTTCATGGAGGGGTCTGGGTGTCTGTCTAAAGGAAATGTCCTATGGGGAGCTTCTCACATGTGCTAAGCCTGTGAAGAAAGTCAAGACTTGGAGAGCAGATGAAGCTTGATATCATCAGGGGTTGATTCAGGGTCTAGTCCAAGAAGGTGGGGAAGGTCCACGCAGGGTTGTTCGGGAGTGACTGAGGCTGCCTTTTGCTAACAGGAGCTGGTCGTCTGTGGGAAGGTCCTGAGTCGGGCTAGAATCAGGGTCAGGGATGAATCAGTGTCCCTTTGCCCCTGCATACTTCACTTTGCCCCTCCTGGTTCTTCAGGAGGCCTCTCCCAACCGCCTGCTGAAGCTTAGTATCTGTCTCATCCACTGGAATGGAAACAAGGTAGTGCCATGGACTGTCTCATCCACCTACAAAAACAGCACCTGGCAAGTTGCCCCCACAACTTGCCCCCACAGTAGGTGCTCAATTAAGCACTCGGGGCCAGGGCAGGGACATGGGGAGTGGCTCTGGTTAGGCTCTCAGCCCAGTGGCAGGGGATAAAGGAAGAGGAGGCATGGAGCTCAGGAATGGTGTGCATCCAGAGATTATGCTGAAAGGCTGAGGAGATGGGCTTCAATGGCTCTTGTATGACAGTTGGTTGAATAGGCACATATTTGGTGAGTTCAGTCTTTACAGAGATAATTCATCCTGGCTCTCCCAGTCACTTGGCCTTCCACTCTACAATATCCAGACCCTTCTCTTCTGCTTTCCTCCAGCCACTTACACCTGCAGGTGGATTCTTGGAGCTTTTGCTCAATTGTCACCACCACCCCTGCTTTATGTCCACCACAGAGACTCCATTTCAGAGAACTTCTTCCTTTAGTCCTCCAAGAACCCCAGCAACCCTTCCAACCGTCAATTTACAATCCCGCCAGCAATCCCATCATCCAATAGTCCCATTATTTCTTTCATGGTCTTTCACCAAATCCTGATTCTCTTGTACTCCCTTGTGGAAATTTATTCCCCTAACAACAACAACAACAACAACAACAATAACAACAACAACAACAAAGCCCAAGGTTGGGATACTCTCTTAGGCAGAATTAGTTAGGTCTTACAATACAAAGGGTTGGCCAATGTGTACCCAAGAAAAAATAGAATAGATCACAAGATAAACAAAACTGCCAAGGAAAGTACAGTGTAAACAGCTTAGCATCTTTTAGATACCTGTGGATTGGCTGTGGGAAGTACCCCAACCTCTTCATGTACCTATTGTATGTTGAAATAATAAAGTGCTTATTGACTGTGCTTATTAACTGTATTCGATATACCAAAAACAGTAGCAACAGTAAATATGTCAAAAACAGTAAGAACATGGGCCTCATTCCCCTGACACAGAAAGAGCCCCCAATAAGGCAGTGTTAAGAAGGATGAGAAAGGAGAGGCTGATAAAATCTCAGGGACAAATGAGACTAGCAAAACGAAGAAGGACTAAAATGACTGTCTATACTTTCAACGCATGTTCGCTGGCATTGGAAGAGGACCTGAGTTGCAAGCGTGGAAGATCAAATACAACATCATTAGTCTGACTGAAACGAGAAGGTATCAGTCACATCATACCATTTTTGACACAGGAGAAGAACTGTTCCTTGGACCATGCAACAATAGAGGCATTGGTGGTGTCAGTGTCCTTGTCAACACGAACTTGGCCATGAGCATTGATTCATTCGAATGTCTAACAACCCAAATTGGATGATTACACTCGAATAGATGTGGCTCACTGCCAACAGTTTCTATCTTTGTCATCTACGCACCAACATCCAATGATGTAGAAGAAATTGAGAAGTTCTACATGGAGCAGGAGAAGCACTATAAAGAAGACCACACCTTCTATAAGATCATTGTCAATGAATTTAGTGCCAAGATAGTTCTGAGAAGGTCGCCCAAAGAACTCCACATTGGGACCCATGGCCTAGAATGGAATGAACAGGGTAAGAGACTATCTGAGTTCATCATGTCGACCAAGACCATTCATGGTAAATCACAGTTCCATAAGACGGAATCTAAACGCTGGACATGGGAGTCTCCGGGTGGACAGTTCCACAACGAAATTGACCACATCATATTCAGTCAAAAATTTTGCCTGACTGATGTCGCTGTTGTCCCAAAATTCCAAACAGGATCGGACCACTGTCTCCTTCGTGCAAAATTCTACTTCACAGAGCAGGGAGAAAGGACTGCAAAGTTTAATTTTAAGAAGAGAACTCCCTTGGGGTTGGAGTGATAGCACAGCGGGTAGGGCACTTGCTTTGCACTCGGACAACAGGGTTCGATTCCCAGTATCCCATATGGTCCTCCAAGCTCCTCCAAAAGTTATTCCTAAGTGCATGAGCCAGGAGTGACCCCTGTGCATCACGAGGTGTGACCCAAAAAGAAAAAAATAAAGAAGAAAACTCCCAGAATGACCACCAACTGGGAGCTCTTTGGAACTATTGCGGCAACATGGGAAGATGCCATCGTTGACAACATCGACAAGGAATAAGATCAGCTGGTTCAGCACCTCCATGACTGTGCAAGGAATGCCAAGAATGGGAAAACCACAAACAGACGCCTGTCTTCAAAAACTCTCGAGCTCATTTGCCAACGTGGTTTGGCACAAGCCTCAGGCAATCACAAGCTAACATTCGAGCTCGAAAAGCTGTGCAGAGAAGCAATAAAGGAAACCTCAAAGAGAGAAGAGCAGCAGTGTTGGCCAAAGTGGCTGAAACCAGGAAAAGTATTCACAACGCTCGTCTGTCCTTCGCCAACTACAAGACCAAGATGACTGCCCTCCGATGTCCTGATGTATCCATCACATCTTCCAGAAGGGCAATAGAGAGGATTATTCATGACTTCTACTCGGATCTCTTCGATAGCTGCTTCCACCTGCCCAAATACCAAATCCCACAGGATGGAAATGTCCTTCCCAACATCCTCCATTCTAAAATCCGACACCCCATTTCATTGGTAAGGAAGCATACAGCACCTAGTCCAGATAAAGTCAAACCCAAACACCTGAAAAATCTGCTGCCAGTACTTGTCAATACACTGGCTCGACTCTTCACACACTACTTATCCAAATGCAAGGTTCCATCCCAATGGAAAATCAGCAGGACCGTCCTGTTATACAAGAAGGGAGACATCCATGACTTCAGCAACTATCGCCCAATCTGCCTGTTGTCTGTCGCCTACAAGTTGTTAACTCAAGTCATCCTGAATAGAATAGGCAGAACACTAGATGAAGGTCAACCATGTGAGCAAGCCGGGTTCCGAAAAGGATTCACACGATCAACCATATCCACACAGTGACCACGCTCATTGAAGTTTCACGAGAGTTTAAGATGCCACTCTGTCTAATGTTCATCGATTTAAAGAAGGCCTTTGATTCTGTTGAGACTGAAGCGGTCCTCGAAGCCCTAGCCAAACAGGGCGTTCAAACACAGTATTTAACATCAGGATACACTGCGAGCTGTATTATGGATTCACCACCAGGATCTCACCATTCTATAAGGAAGTGATCACTGACATAAAGAGAGGGTTCAGCAGGGTGATACCATTTCATCCAAACTCTTCAGTGCCACCCTCGAGAATGTCATGTGTCGACTGGAATGGGAGTGAAGATAGACAGTCGCCAACTACACCACCTCCGCTTCACTGATGACATCGTTCTAATAACACCAAATATTAGCCATGCAGCACAAATGCTGGACGACTTCGACTGCGAGTGTGGAAAGGTCGGACTGCAGCTGAATCTCACCATGACAACATTCATGAAAAATGAGCTAGTCCCTGACGTTCCATTTGCTCTCAACGAAACGAATATGTCCAAATGCACCAGCTTTGTGTAACTGGGTCAAGAACTCAACATGAGGAATGACTTGGTGCCAGAACTGTGCAGGAGGAAGAGAGCAACGTGGAACTCCTTTAAGAGTGTCAAAGAAGTTGTGAAGAGGATGAAGAACCTCCATAAGACACTTAATACCCATTTTCCATAATTCCCGTACCATATTTGATGGAGTTCAAATACTGTGTGAACCATGGGAACATCTGTAAGGGTGATTAGAGGCTGCCCTAAAAGCCTCTATCTCTCTTGGAGAACCCAGAAAGCTACCGAGAGTACCCTGCCTGCATGGCAGAGCCTGGCAAGCTACCCGTGGCGTATTCAATATGCCAAAAACAGTAACAATAGTGGGTCTCATCCGCCTGACATCAAAAGAGTCCCCAATATGGCAGTGTTAATAAGGATGAGCAAGGAGAGGCTGATAAAATATCAGGGACGAACTAGACTGCCAAAACAAAGAAAGACTAAATTGACTATCTGTACTGTCTCACCAAGAAAATGTTCATGAAAATGAACTAGTCCCTGACGTTCCATTTGCTCTCAATGAAACAAACATCTCCGAATGCAGCAGTTTTGTGTACCTGGGTCAAGAACTCAACATGAGGAATGACTTGGCACCAGAACTGCGCAGGAGAAAGAGAGCAGCATGGAACGCCTTCAAGAGTGTTGAAGAAGTGGTTAAGAGGACAAAGAACCTCCAGCTCTGGGCACATCTTTTGGACTCCACTGTTCTTCCTGCACTAACATATGCCTCAGAGACCTGGGCCCTATGAAAACAGAACGAGAACACTTCAGGTATCCCAGAGAGGAATCGAAAGAGCTATGCTTGGAATATCACCTTTCACTCGAGTGAGAGAAGGAATCCGGAGTTCCAACCTCCGTTGATGATCAAGAATCATGGATGCTGTCTCATTTGCCAAGGTGTTGAAAATCAGATGGGCCGGACACATACTACGATTTAGTGACCGCTGTTACTGACTGGATTTCACAGGACATCAAAAGACCGCGTGGATGCCCACCTACGAGATGGTCAGACTTCTTCATCAAAACCCTGAATGAACAGTTTTAGGCTTTTCGTGTTCCTGCAGCGAGCAGATACCATTGGGCTACACTAGCACGTGACATTACTGGCACCCGCTCGAACAAATCAAAGATCAACGGGATGACAAGTGACACGTGATTAACTGTGCTTAATGCCTCTGTAAGCTTAGTGTTGAGACACCCCTCCCTTCCTGGATTAATAGTCCTTTTGTATTTGTCTTCGTAGGTGTTTGTTCATTTCATTCTCTGAGACCAGCCCCTGCTGACCTGAGGTCAGCATTTAGACATTCCCCTTACTTGCAGCCTGCGAGCCATAACTATTCCTTATTATTCTCTTCCTTGACACCACACTAAATTCATGTGTCTCCCTATATTCATCTTGCAGAACTCCAAGATTCCCTCTACTGTGAGTCTACACCAATCAGGAAGAATGTGTGGAGAAACCACAGAGACGGGCCAGCAATGTCACTTGAAATGAATGGCCATTTGACATCAAGTGGGCCTTTAATGCAACACAGCCACGGTGCTATATCTGCAGAGGGCTCCCACAAGAGGATTTCAAGTCTTCCTTTCTCAAACCACCAGCACTCCTCTTGTGCCACTGTGCCTGATGCTGGCCTGGCTTCCTGTTTCCAGGCAACATGAAAGCTGCCCCCCCCCAGGCCTCTTGCACCACCCCATGTGTGCACCTCTCTCCCCATCATCTGCTCCCTCCTATTATAGGGAACAATGCAATGTATGGCTATACCGTGTTTTCTTTAATATTAAGAAAAACATTCTTCTTGTCTCCTCCTCACTGCTTCCTACAAGTGCCACATGGCCTTGTCTCTGTTCACCTACACTGTTTCCCATTTTTCTTTCCTCACCCTTGATCAGAAACAATCGTTATCCTTTGGCTCCCACATTTTCCTGGTTTTCCTGGAAAAGGCCTTTTCAGGAACCTGATGACCTCCTAATTGCTAAACCCAACCCAGGGCTTAGTTCTTCATCTTCCTCTGACTTTTCCAGTCTGCAGGATTTGAAAACTCTCCTTTCTTCTTCATGATATGGTTTCTGCAGTCGATTTAATTCTGCTAGTTTCCCCCTACCCCGATCCCCCACTCCTCCATGCCCTTTTGTGTGCCTTCTCATCCCCCAACCTCTAAATGCTAGACTGTCCGGGGCTTAGATCTTTGCTTGATTGCTTTGTACCATTTCCTTGTTGCTATCCTACAGTCTAATGTCTCATAATGCTGTTATATTCAAGTTATTCTCTGAATGTATCCAACAGATACACAAACCTGACATTGCCCTCAATGCCAGACTCTTTGATCCAACCTACTTCATGGCTGGCTTTTTCAGCTCATACAGGTAGCTCTGTCCTTCCCATTCAGTTTAAAATCCAGAGGGCTGTCATCGACTCCTGTCTTTCTGTCACAGCCCACTGGCAATCTGTCATCAAAGCCTAAAGACTCTGCCACCCGGATCTACCCAGTCTCTGCTTCCATCTCACCACCTGCATTCTATCACTTAAGTCAGCACAGTCTCTCACCTGGATTGTTTGGATAGACCCTGCTTGGTCTTTGCCATTATTCAGTCTGGTCTTACAAAACAGCCAGAATGAACATTCGTGTGAGAAGAGAAATCAGATGATGGCACCCCATAACCCAGAACCCTCAATATCTTTCCACAACATTAACAGCCAAGTCCTAATAATGCCAACCATCATTCTCCTTGCTCCTAACTGCCCCCTCTCACTCTCTCCCTGAAGCACACTGGCCCAGATGGCACTGGGTCTTGGTTCAGGTGCCATTTCTCAGTAGATCTTCCTTGACCCCTGCAAATAAAAACTACATCCTGTAGACTTTACTGTTTCATCATCGTGTCCTCCCTACCACCAGCAATGGTAATGACCCAATATTATGTATCTTTGGCTTTTCTAATGTCTTATTTGTTTTCTTTTTTAATTGAATCACCATGAGATAGATCATTTAAAAAGCTGTTCATGGTTGGGTTTCAGTCCTAAATGTTCCAACACCCATCCTTCCACCACTGTACATTTCCCACCACCAATTTCCCTCCCACTCATTTTTGATTTCTTGTTTTTGTTTGTTTTCTCTAATCCTCATGCAGGTAGGAGTTTTGACTTCTTTGGTTGGCTTCTGTAACTCTGGGTTCTAGGAGAGTTCTCACTGGCACATAGTGGCACTGATGAATAATTGATGTCCTCATGTGCTCAGGCTGCCATGCAAAGCACAACATACAAAGTGGCTTAAGCAGAAATTCATTATCTTCAAGTTCTGGAGGCTGCATGTCTGACACCAAGATGTTGGTGTGGTTGTATTTTTATGAGGCCATTCTCCTGGGCTTGCAGATGACTTTGTCTCCAAGTGTCTCTCTGTCTGTGCACCTGTCAGATACTTAAATTACTCTTATTATAAGGACACTCATAACATTGGAGTAGGACCCACCTCAGTGTCCTCATCTTAGCTTAATTGGCTCTGTAAAGTTCTTGTTTTCAATACAGTCATATTTTGAGTCTTTGGTAGTTAGAGTTTCAATCTATGAACTTCTGGGGACTATTTTACTTCAAAGTACTTGTTTAACTGGTAAATCAGTGGATTGAGATTCTCATGGGGTAGTGATGGATATGTCATTGATGGGGTGAGGCTCCATGAGGACATAGGGGGCCAGGGACCCATGCAGTTCACAGGTATCCATTCTGGATGGATGAAGGATTGGGTAGAGAATGAGTTACCAGGAGTGAATGAGACCATGAGAGTTTGCCACATGCAAAGGATGAAGTACAGTGATTTGTTTTGTAAGAGGTAACGTGGAAGAAGGTGGTGGGATTGGTGGAGCTCAGTGATGAAAGGAGGCACTTGTCATAGCTCACAGGAAGAGGAGTCAGAAGAGAGATAGGATTGTAGGGACTCTGGGATGGGATACAGGATGCTGTAAAGTCTGATGGAAAAAAAGACATGCATATACTTTGTGGCACTCAGTGGAAAGTGGAAATTCCAGTCTTACTCAAAAGTATAAATAATTCTCAAGATTGTAACAGCAAGCCTTTGGAATCCTTCTAAGTGTCAGCCCTGTCTAACCCCATAGACCAAATACCCATGAGGCTAGTCTTTCCCAGATGGAATCTAAATCACAAATGGAAGCAGGTTAGATGTTTGGACAAGGCTGGGGTAGAAAGTCTGTTCTCTTGCACTGTACTGGGAGTTTTTACTGGCACATGATCTGCCTATTGCCAGTTTTAAATTAGCAATTACTGCATCCTCTTTCAGAGTTAGATCACCCACAATCAGCAGTGCCCTATACATGTGGTTTTGATGTATGCCAAGTATGTTTGTGGAGATCAACAATGCAGTGAGTAAGAGATGTGTGCACATTTGGACATGATAGAGTTGAAAAGTGCAGAGTGAAGGCTTACAATAATACCAGAACGTCTGTCCAGGATTTACACGATGAGGTTCTGAATTATGCCAGCAGCCTGGGGGAGGCTCAAGTAATTATGATTTGCTTGGAAAAATAAAGCCTTGTGAGTGGACCAGTCTCTCCAGTTCTTCCACTAGTAGAGTAAGTGGTCAGGCCCTTTCCATCCTGGAAAGTGTCTGTGTGTGTGCTGTGTGCTTGCATGGGTGGGTGTTCACATACCAGGGTCGAAAGGCATGTGGGGCAGAGAGCAGAAGGTTGGAGCCATCTTGTGTCTGTGTGTGTAGGGAGGGGGGTAGAAAGTCCTTTAAGGAGGCAAAGGCAAGGAAACTAAGGCTCAGGATCCCCCGGGGAGAAAGAAGGGTCCAGAGTTGCTAGTTGATGATGTGCCAAGTCTTTTGTGTCCCTGGGGCTTGAGTGTGCCAGGCACACAGCAGGCTCAGTAGGTGCTGTTGGCAAAGCATACCAGGCAGGGTGAGTGCCCTTTCCCTGGGACCTGTCACTGCGGGGAAGGGCAGGTACTGGTATCCCCATTGTCTGTTCATAGAAGAGGAAACTGAGATACAGACAGATGTGTTAAGTCTCTTCCTGTGGGTCGAGGAGCAGACCTATGGTACTGGGGGGAGCTGAGGCTGCCAGTGTGTCCCGAATCTCCCTGTCCTGTCTCAGGAACATCGTGGTGGCCGGGAGACCCCGAAAGGCAGTTCCCCAAGAGCCTCCAACCGTTTTCCCACCAACCATAACCCAGGTGTGTCCCCCCAACTAAGGTCGCGTCCTTGCCTCGAAAATACCCAGTTCCAAAGGAGCTCCCTTTGGAGCTGTTCGTAGAAGCTGGGGAGAAGTGTGAGATGTGGTCTCCCCGCATGCAAAAGAGGAAGGACCGAGAACAGACTGGCAAGGCAGTCCCGCAGGCCAGGAGATAATCAAGTAGCCAGGAAGGATTGGCCAGAGGGAGGAGGGACTGAGGAGAGAGCCCCCTGGAGTGGGGGCGGGAGCAGGGCCGGGCTGAGGGCCATCCCCACCCCGTTTTCCTCTCCCCGCGGCAGGCGGATGGGAACTTATGGGGCTGGGAGCGCTTCCGGGAGTGAGCCCACCTCAGGCTCCTTCTGTCCAAAGCAACAAACTAGAAGAGGTGCGGCTTCAGGCTCAAGGCTGGGCGGAGGGAACAAAGACCCCCCTCCACACAGCGGGGTGCTGGTGACCCTGCCTTTGGTTTGCGCAGTCCCCAAGCTTCTGGGGACCATCCTGACCCGCTTCCCCACCCACGTCATCCCGCGACTGTCTCGAACCAGCGTCATCTCTGCGGTCAGCGCGGCCGGTTCGTGCCGGGCTGAATTTCCCACCGTGGCCTCCCCCGCCCAGTCCCACCTCCCCTTGCAGGCCCAGAAGATTCCTTCCGCTCTTGAGGCGCCCTCGAGTCTCCCCAGCCCACTTCCTCCTGGCTGTAGCTGCGGCCCCGCGAAGGACGCGCTCTTCTCCCCATTTCCCAGATTGGCCAGGGGAACGGGCGGCCATCCGGGGGCAGGGTTCGGGGAGGTAAGTGACGAAGCCAAGGTCACCCAGCCAGGGGTGTACTCCGCCTCGACCCGGCCCTGCTGTGGGGCGCCAGAACCGGGTGAGGCGGCCCTGGCAGACGGGCTGGACCCCTCTTCCCCTGCTGGCACCGGGCCGTGCGGGTGGCACGACAGGTGAGCCCTGCAGAGGCTCGCCGCGGGGTGGGGCCTGGGGCGCGGCTGCCCGAACCCGGCCCAGCGGCGCCTGGCCCGGTGGGTGGGTGGGGGGAGCGGCCGTGGCCCCTAAGCGCGAGGGGCCAGGAGGCGCCCGGGGTCCGGGGTGCGGGGTGCGGGGGGTGCCCGGGGCGCGCTGGCCCCGCCCCCCACGGCAGGGCGGGTGCAGGGGCGGCGCCGCGGAGTGGGGCGCGGGCGCGCTGGACTCGGAGCGCGCCGCCGCCCCTCGGGCCTGCCCGCACCCCTGGCCCGCTCAGCCGCACCCCCGGCCTCCGGCTCTCCTCGGCCCCACGGCCACGATCGCGGCCCGGCGCTCGGCTCACGGTGCTCGCCCGTGGCGCTCGAGGCGGGCGCGCCAGGCACGGGGCGCGAGGCCAGAGCGGGTGCGGCGGGGTGCGGGGGGAGAGGGCGGCGGCGGAACCCCCGGAGGAGAGAGCGGGGCCCGGGGGGGTCCGAGGTAACGCTTGGGCCCGGGCGGGGGGGGCTCGGGCGGCGGGGGACAGGTGGGCGGGGACAGGGGCCCTGCTGGCACGGGCGCTGCGGCGAGGTGGCGGGCTGCGTGCGCACACAGGGCGGCCGCCTTCTGTGCCCGGAGAACGGTGAGGCCGCGGGGCTGGGGTGCCCCGAGGGCACGGCCCGGTGCCGCTGTCCGGGCTCACTGAGCGGCCGCGCGGCCGCGCGGGGGGGGAGACGCTCTGCAGGCCCGCGGGGGCTCTGGCACGGGGGCTCTGGGACAGCCCGGGCACGGGGGGCAGACGGGTGACCCGGCCAGAAGCAGGAGTTAGTGGGCAGAGCGCCGGTGCGGTGCGGGCGGCGGTGGGCCCTGGGCCGGGACAGGCCCCCTCGGGGCTGGTGTGCATGGTAAAGGGTTCCAGGAGGACCCAGACTTGGAGCTGGAGAATTGGGGAGTCCCGTGTCCCCAGGTGGGGTGCTGAGTCATGAGATCCGGAGATTGCAGAAGCCTTTTTTGGCGATCAGCTGGTGTGGGGGTTGGGGGGGTGGGGTAGGAGTCGTGGTTTGGAGGCCACATCTGAGGACACCAGGTGCTGTGGTGGCTCCCAGTCCTTGGGCGAGGCACTTTGGGAAGGATGGCCCAGAGCTGAGATGTGACGCTTCAGCCTGGGAGGGTGAAGGAAGGGCTTGGTGGCAGCCAGCCTTCCTTCCTTTTCAGGCCTTCAGGATTCAGCTGTGTTCCTGGGGGGAGCGGGTTAAAATTCCTCCGGCCTACAATCAGCTTTCCAGTATCCACCAGGGGCCGAGGGACATATACGTGCGTGACTGCAGCAGCGCTTTCTGGTGCTGGAGCCTCCCGCTTCCTCGCTGTTGCCATAGGAACAGCCTATTGATGGTGTATTTATAGGGGAAGAAGCAGGCGCTAAATTAAGGGGCAGGAGGGCCAGAAGGCCTCATGGCAGCAACAGGGGCATTGATGCAGGCCACAGAACTGCTGATGCAATGGGCCAAGGGGGCTGAGCTCTTGGGAGGACTTGAAAAATAAACCTATAACTTGTGTAGGGGGTCAGAGGAGCTCGAATTGGTGGCTGTCATACGCATGTATGTGTATGCAGCAAAGTGGGGTGCGTTTGGGACAAAGATGGCTGTACAGGAGCTCTTCTGGAAATTTCACAGCTCAGACCTAAAAAAGCACACTTCTGTTGTCTTTTATAAGAGATGACATGTATTTTTCGACCCTCGCTTATCAGGAAGTCTTTACTCTGTCTTTTCAAGCCTTGCTTGAACAGCAGCTCAATTTTTCCCCTTTCAGATACCTTGTTGGTAGAGGTGCCACACCCACACCTGCCCCACCTGACTGCTATTGGCTCCAGGGACACGTCAGAGAGCCATATTGGAAGCAGAATTCTTTGATACAGTTGGACCCTCACTCTTAGAAGCATTGAGGGTCAACAGGTCCACGGGTTGGCAGATTCACATGTGGGTCATTTTGGGTGGGTTTGTTGTGCGTCCCAAAGAGAAAAGCTGTCTGATGCGAGATTTCTGTCACTGGATGGTAGATTTGCTATCTTTTCTTTGGTTTTCAGCTGACTCATGATTGCTGTCCTACCTGTTTGTCAAAAGAATTCAAAGGCATATTTTTAAAACCTCGTGACTCTGTGGCAGTGGGAATAGAATCCTGCGTCATGGGAGAGAAGTACATGGCAGGGCTGCTTCTCTTCTAGGGTCCCAGAGGTTGGCCAGCAGTGTGCACACCTACTTTTTGGCAGCCTAGGAAAGATGGCATGAATGTTTACTTCACTCATCTACCTTCTATCCAGTTGGTCTGAAAATCAGAACGTCTGCTTTGTGTGTGTGTGTGTGTGTGTGTGTGTTTGTGTGTGTATGTGCATATGTGGAGGGCTGATGGCTCCCAGATGTTGACTGCTTGGCCGGTGCTCTGGAATATGTGTGTGAGAGGGAGTGTTAGGGAGAGCAACATGTTGGCTGGATAATTCTTAAACAGCAGCAAGCAGGCATTGGGACAGTAGCTCATGTTGGAGCCGAGGGATGTGTCTAGCTTGCACCTCAGTTTCCATCCCATAAATCAGCATTTTGGTTCTCTGCCACAGTGTTCTTGACTGCAGAGGAGAGATGTGATTGGTTTTAGGGAATTCCAGATGTCTTGCTACTCTGTCTGGTGATGAAGGAAAGCAAGTTATGTGGGCTGGAGCTCTGACTTGGGAACTAGTTACTGTCACTGTGTGAATCTGTGCCAGCTGCCCATTTCCAGGGGCATCGCTTAAGGTCAGAGGTATATGGGTCTGGCCATCAGGAGAGAAAAATGGCCTCCACAGTAGGTCCTGGCTCTCTTGCTGTTGAATTGCTTGATGTTGTCAGAGTCTTTCCAAGTCAAATGTGCAGCTGCTTTGAGGGAAGATGAGGAGGGGGGAGTTCTGAGTTGATGAAGCTTTTTCCTTTTACAGAGAAAAAGGCAACTCAGAGATCTTCTCCACTCTCACAGGATGTTTTAGGAAATGGCCTAAAGGTTTGCCTTCTGCTCTACTGGACCTCGGAGAATTCTAGAAAAGAGCTGAGGGAAGCACGGGAAGCTCTGAGTCTTTGATAGGCTGCAGCTTAGAAAGTTCTGGTCTTTGGTAGGACCAGTGGGGTTACATGGCTGGGTGAAAATGATGTCCTGTTGGATTTGCAGAAAGAGCTGACCATGACTGCATTTCTTCTTTCCTAGGCAACTGAGACTCCATCTGTGAAGCAGCATCATGGCAAGTGAGTATTTCCGGTTCTGGGTCTAATGCTGGTGGGCAGTGCCTCAAGACACTTTCTAAGGCCTTCCCAGCATTCCCTGGACAGCCTGCCAGTGGTAGCTCCCTATTGGCTGCATAGCTGGGTAGCTTCCTCCGGAATAAGGCAATCCAGCTACATTGCAGTGCCATTTTGTGGGTGAGGTCTGTGCCCAATGTAGAAAGGCAGACTCTCCATATAGACTCCAACTCCCTCACTGCCCCTAGCAAAGGAGATAATGTCTTGTGGGGCTAGTTGAGTTGGTAACCAGCACCAGCCACATGGGGGAATAGATAAAGAAGGGGTCCACTTGGCTCTTTCAGAAGTGAGACTGAGACATTATTTAGCCATGACCGCAGCAGTCAACACCCCTCAGCCCTGTTGTTTCTCAGCAACATGCAGTTTCTTCTGGTGCCTCTCTGGGTGATACTGTTGCCCTCCATGGGAAGGACTGAGAGCTCCCTGACTGGTAGGGTCCAGGGCATTCTAGAGGGCTGGCTGCTGCTTTGCCTGCCCATTGTTTGTTTTCTATAACCCTTCTTCTCTGCCTGGCTGACTTGGGTTTGGAGGAGCCCTGGGCACCCCCACCCAATATGGCCCTTAGTGCTGTTCTCTCTATAGCATTCCTGAAGGCCAAGGATGCCAATTCAGTCCTGAAGCGGGTCCCTCGTGCCAATGAATTCCTGGAGGAACTGCGCCAGGGCACCATTGAGCGCGAGTGCATGGAGGAGGTGTGCAGCTATGAGGAGGTCAAGGAGGTGTTCGAGGATAAGGAGAAAACGGCAAGTACTGCGGACTTGTGCAGCAGAAATGGGCAGACTGGGCCGGTGAGAGACTGGGTCTGTGGGAGGGCAGTGCGGACCAGTGTCACTCAGGTCCCATGATTCTGGGTGCACCCTAACACCTCTCCACAAGCGCCCCAAGGCCGATCCAAGGTCAACACCGCCGTCCACCAAGGCTGTGGGCTCGCACGGGGGTTCCAGGATCTATACCTCACTCGGCACCGCTCTTCTTGCAGATGGAGTTCTGGAAGGGGTACCCGAATGCAGTGTACTCGGTCCGAGACCCTTCGCAGACCTCAGAAGCCATGTATGTGGTGATACCCCTTCTGGGGGTGGCCTTGCTGATCGTCATCGCCCTGTTCATCATCTGGAGGTGCCAGCTGCAGAAAACGACTCGTCATCACCCGTCCTATGCTCAGAATCGGTACCTGGCCAATCGCACGGGCCACAACCTGCCCCGGGTCATGGTGTACCGGGGCAACCTGCACACGAGCCACGGGGAGTCCTCTGGGCACCGGGAGGTGGGAAGCAGCTCACAGGGGGTGTCGGGGCCCAGCCGGGCCATGCAGAGCACGGTGCGCCTGGAGAGTAGCCTGTACCTCCCTGAGCTCTCTCTGTCCAGGCTCTCCAGTGCCACCCCACCCCCCTCCTACGAAGAGGTGACTGCACCCCAGGAGAGCAGCAGTGAGGAGGCCAGCATCTCTTACAGTGACCCGCCCCCCAGGTATGAGGAGATAGTGGGTGCCAGCGCCAGCCCAGACAAGTAGGCGCCCATGTGTCCAGTCGCGGGGAGCCTCTTTCATGGGCGCTTTTTCTTTTCTTCTCTTTTTTTAATTAACTTTTTAAAGACTGTGCCACCACAAAACAGCCTTAGCCTCCTTGTTGCCAAATAATTTCCCAACCATGGATTTTTAGGAAATCCTTGGTCAGAGGTGGGGTGGGGGTGGGCCAGAGTCCCTCACCCCCACGAGAATGACAGCCACACAGCCCATCTCTCCCAGAAGTCCCCCACCCCCGTCCCCAGGTCAGGGACTGGTTTCTCTTATGCCAAAGGAATCACCTCACTGAGTCGATGCCAGCCACAGTGGGTGGCACCCCAGGCTAGGAGATCCAGAGGGAAGCCCACCCCATGGCGCCCCTTTTCTACAACAGTCCCGTGTGTTATGTTCCTTACTTACGTCTTGAGGATAGAGGCCAGGACACAACCCTAACAAACAACAAGATTCCTCAGAAATAGGTGAATAATGAACACAGCAGAGATTTGGAACACCATCATGTAGGCCCTTCACAGAGCGAAAGGAAATCAGAAACTTCTATTCCCTGACACCACACCCCTGACCATCTAGGGGACTGACTGTGGAGAGCAGGGCTGAGCGGGGGTTCTATCTCCTCCAGGAGAGGCACAGGCCTTTTGAGACCTTTGCCAGCCTGGACTCTGCCTCTCCACAGCCCTGTCCTGGCACTGCCAAAGCTACTTGACACTGGTACGAATGCGGGGAAGCCCCCGGGAAAGCCACAGCTGCTGACCTTCCCAGAGGAGCCCCCAGTCTGCCAGTGGTTGGGACTCCAGGCCTAGGGGGAGCCCCAGCCTTCCCATGTGAATTTGTAGGCTCCTTTCCTCTTCCAGAGTCAGACACGGAGTTGAACTATGGGTGGCTGGTTGTCCCTGAATGATGGTACCCACGACGGGGACAAGTGTTCCTTTCAGAATGTCTCAGTGGGGAGTTGGGGACCCTGTGAGCCAGACAGAAGGCTTCTGGGGTTTGCCGTGCTCCTGCCAGGTGCAGGCCTTCCCTGAGAACCCCTGCCTGTGTTCCAGGGGCTATTCAGCCCATTTCAGTGAGTCTAGAGGTGACCCGCCCCTGAACTGTCAGTGCCCCCCCAAAGATACTGCTGAACGTGTCTCCCCAACCCCTCCTCTCCCTCCATCATCCTGGCCCCGACACCAAACCCTTATCCCTCTGTGGTGCTTTAAAAACTGTAGCACATTTTTTGTGGAGCCCAAAAGAGTGCACAGCCAGGGTCAAATAGCAACCACAGCAATTTAACCCCCACGAGAAGACAAGCCTCTTTTTGTCTACCCTGTCCCCAGAGTAGGCACCGGGTCCCGCTCTCTGGAGCCCGGGGCCGTTATCAAGTCTGGAGGTTTGTGTTCTCACCCCAGTGAGGCCACCAGCTCGGAGGACTCCACCCTGTGGTTGGGGTTTTCCTTCCTTCCCCCTGCCTCACGGGCCAGCTGAGGCAGACAGAGCTGCTACCTGTACAGTGCACCAAGCCCCAGGGAGCTGGGGTGCTTGGCCCATCTAGAAACTAGTTAGGTGTCCGGGGCCTTCACGGTGACCGCGATGCTGAGTGTCTACCTGGGAAGTCGTCTCTGCCAGTTGGCCCTCTCTGTCCCCCTCCCTTCCCCAGGAACTCCCCGATGCCAGAGGTGCTGAGCAGGTGGCAAGTCACCTTTCCTTCCTCCTCTTCTCCCACTGGGCCTCTAGTATTGTCCCCCTGCCCTTCCTCGTCAAGGCAAATTTGACCTAAAAGGCCTCTGCTCTTTCCCTATTCAAGTATTGGAGTCCTGGGGCCAGGCCCCGCTCTCCTAGCATTCCCCGTCAAGCAGAGAGCCAGGCTTGGGTCTGACTGACCCAAGCCCAAGGGGGTATGCCAAAGGATGCCCACTGCTTTGGGCATTTGTTAAGCGCACCTCTACCCATCTGCCCTAGAGCAACTGGGTGGAGGGGAGCGCAGGGAACAGGGAACTGGAGGCGCACGGCCTGCCTTCAGGCCGGGTGCCTGGTCCCTGGGACATCTGAGGAAGGAGACTGTACAGTCCATTGTGGTCGTAATTCCTCGCGGTGCACATTTGGCTTTCCAGAATGCCCTGTACATATCTTTCCAAATTGTCTTTGTATGAGCGCTGATTTGATACAATGCTGAGTTTTCAGTGGCCACATTTTTGTTGTTTTTGGACTTGGTGTGTGTGTGTATGTGTGTGTGTGTGAAGTTTACACACGTGTGCACGATGCCTTTTCTCACATGCTTATTTGAAACAATAGCCGGTGGTGTGGCTATATTTGTACCAGGAGGGTTCCAGTCTGAAGGGAGGAACGTCACCTCCCAGGGCCTCCTATGCTGGGGCCTTGAGAAGAAGTGAGGCTAGCTGTTGGAAGCCCCCAGAGTTGCATTGGAAAGAGATGAGGTGGGCACATCCTGCCTCTGCCTGGGAGGCTCAGGGTCTCAGCTTACCTTGAACATTCACGGGCTTTTAGATTTTAATGTCGTTTTTTCCGAGAAAGATGTGCGACTATTGACTGACCAAATTCTTTAAGTATTTTCCATTTAAGAAGAAAAGGGAAAGGTTTTACACACTTCTGAAAATATGACTATCGCTTGTTTTCATTCGAATAAACCTTTGTAAGACTTTTTTCCAATGAGAATCCAAATCCCACCCCTCCCCAGCTGCTGCCCAGGGCCTGGGCTTTCCCAAATGTGAATTCCTTAGGGTGCTTCAGAAACCAGGAATCTGCCTGATCTGGGGGATTCTGTCTCTGCTAACCTGAATAGGAAGGATTGAGGACAGGAAAGAGTCATTTCCGTTAGCAGATCCTTCTTCTCTGGCTGGGTATGGAGCTGACAGCCGGTCGACATTGAAGGAGCAGGAGAAGGAAGAGAAAAACACAACACTGCCTCTAGCTTGTTTTCTACGGAGACCCACCCAGAAAGAGTCTCTCTTACCTCCACTCTGTCTTCTCTGGAACGTGCGTGCGCGCTCACACGTTCGAGATGGAGACCCCGGGCCGGGCAGCCAAGTTCCTGCTTTCAGCCCGTTTTCCTCTGACGAGTGCAGCAGTGCCAACTTCTCTGGGCTGCGCAGATTCTCCCACACACCCTCCCCACTGACGCTACTAATCCTAATCAGTGTAATTACCGAATTTCAAAGGACTGTAATCAGGCTGCCTGCCGCTCCCCTATAAAGCCCATTAATGGGAAGCCCGCTAATTGAGAACTTCAAGATAATCACAACGTAAGGAAATTCATGTTAACTGTGGTTTCTTGCTGTTGAAATCTGTGACATGTTCCTCCCTTGGGTCAGGTTTCAGGGTCACGTGTGTAGAAGGAGGACCTTTCGGTTCCAAGAAAAGGTTCAAGACTTTAAGGACCCCTCCACCGTGCCTTCTGCTTGGGGGTTCAGCATATCCGTTGTGTAAAACTTGTGTGCAGGATGATGTCTGTTCTTTCTCCGTTGTGGGGATTGTAGCTTTTCTTTCTCCTCCTTTATTTGCCCTATGAGTAACACGCTTTGTGAACTAGACTGCAATTTCAAGTCCTGTAACCATGTCTTTCTAAATAGCTTGTAAAGCAGATGTTTTCCTATCACACTTGCTGCTCCCGCCTTTGCCGCCCTCTCCCCCCCCCCAGTATTCCAGGGTAGGGAACTTTTGCCTTTTACAGGCCGTGGGAGTGAGTTGTGAGTGTCTCTTGAGCAAGAATTTTTCTGACAAGGATCTGGAAACAGCACAGCACTGGGGCTGGAAGCCTCAACTGTTCTTCCGCTGGACTGAGAGCCCTGGCCCGATGGAGCCTGGTTCAGGCTGGGTGCATCCCACGGCTGCTTTACTCTCCCTGTCCTGCTCCCCGGACGGGTGTCATTCCCCCAGGCCTGGACGTGCCTGCTCTTTGACTCTGTGATTGTGAATTTGTGGCAGTGGAAATCCTGACATGTGCAGCTGAGCTTCTTGACATGACTCCTGCGCTGTGGGGTCCTCTTGGTGGCTTGGACACTGCTTGTGTTCATGTGCCGCCCGTGTGTGCTGGGAAAGCTGTATAGTTCTGAAGGATTTCACTCGAGTGCGGCAGCCAGCACCTTTGCTTCGGATTTCTCTCTCTCTTTTTCTAATTGTTGACTATAGCTGTTCAATCGTGTCTCTTTCTGTACAAAATACTGTGTCATAATAAAGAACAAATGATATTCACTTGTATCCTGTCCCCATCCGTCTCAGTTTCTATTGCATCCCATGGGACATGGCTGGTTGAGGACCTAGCTGGTTTTCCCTTTATCTTATCTAAGTCAGCCGTTAGATAACAGCCCAAACAGATGCGGGTGAGGCTGAAGCAGCAGGTCTCTGCGTTCATTGATGATTCCTGGATTCTCCAATATTTCCATGAATGAAACTATGGAGTAGTAAAGATGCTTAGACTCAGAATTATTGAAAGGTAGAAGAGGGAAGAAAAGAAGCTCCCCAGGTGGAGCTTAGTCTAGGACTAAGTTAAAAGGGAGTTTTGTGTGTGCCCTTTTTAAGGCTCCTTGCATTCCTTATGGGTTGGTAAGTATTTACAAAAAATGACAGAGAATCTAGGGGTGTCTAGCTGGTCTAACTTGCTCCAGGCATAATTGCCCGTTATCTTCGTTTCTCTGTCAACCTAGGCCTCAGGACAGAGTTTTATGTTCCTGGGAAGCCTCATGAAAGCTGAGACAGAACCTTTGGGGTGGCATGTGTGTCAGGTTGATGGAAGAGAGATGGAACATCTGGAGAGAAGAAACCATGGCTTCCTCTCTCACTGGCCAGGGGAAACTGAAATTTCTTTGGAAACCAGTTTAGGAGCATGAAGCAGATATGTCTTGGGTCCTGATGTTTCCCCCTGGGATGAGGTTTGTGAGCTCTGCCAGTTTCCTCACAGATGTGTCATTTGCTAGAAAGATGGCGGGTGGCTTTCAGAGTGGGGCAGGGGCTTCCATGTGAGAGTGCAGGTTCGGGCTCAGGACTCGCCTTGGCTTGATTCTCTGAGAGCAGCTGATGCCTTGATCTTCCCGTAGGGGATAAAGCAGGGCTTTACATGTGAACCTCCCTGCTGATGGCGTGGAATGAGATCCTGTCACGATAAGTCACTGGTACAAGTGACATCAATCCCCAGTCATGAAAGTAAAGCCCCCCCTTTGATAAGAAAATAGTGACAAGATGATGGCAGTAAAATTGGAGGTGTGGGGGGGGGGGCTCATGCAAGGCTCCCTTCATCTGCCAGTCAGGTGTGTTGTTCACTGATGGCCGTTTTTCTGGCCATGCTGGGAAATAGAATGAAGACTCTTCGAGCACACTGTGCCACACAGCCAGGGGCAGCTCAGGATCATGGCTTTTTAGCTTTAGGCCCTTTTAGCCAGAAGTAAGCGCTCTAGGCGGGGACTTGGGCCCCGGCTACCCCATGCCAGGAAATGAATGCAGGAAGGAGACCCCTATTTCTCAGCTTCCCCTAGGGATGCCATTCAAAGAATTGGACCTGGACCAAAAGACCACAGCTTTTGGGGCCGGAACAGGGATTGCTGGGATGTGTTTATGAACCAAATTGCTCCTCCTCTCACCTGCCCTGCTCCTCACTGCTATGGACATGGATTCGCTGGGGCCCAGACTGTCCTTCATCTGGATAGGCACTACTTAAACTCTTTGTCCCCAAGCCCTCTCTCACCTCTGTCATACATATGAATGGTTTGGGGGGGTACAATTCACTTGTGGCTAGGGGTGGGCTGTCTGTGGCTTATCACACATGCTGGGAAAGCACGGACTTTGCCAGTTCTCAGGTCCTGGCCCCAGAGCACTTTCTTCTGTGCCACAAATGCCCCTCAGAGAGCAGGTGGGGTTAGGCGAGAAGGGGAATTCAGAAGGGTTTTCCCAGGGTTCTTCTATGGAAAGCAACTGAGAACAGATCAGATGTTTTTCCCCCACGGTTGATTTTTTTTCCTAAAGAGAGATATGTTGTTTGCAGGAATCACAGGACTAGAATCTCCAATAGCAGCAACTTTCAGCAATTTTCTCTGAAGAGCTCAAACTGCATGATGGATTTAGTTTCACAGCACTTGCTGTGCCACAAAAATAGAGGCCGGGCAACATTTCATGTCACTGCATGGAATCTCACTGTGGGTGGGCCCGTTGATCCTGGCAGTGCCTGAATCCTGAGGCTGACAGGAGATGATACTGGGGCTGTTCCTGCTTCAAGGCAGTCTCTGGGTACCAGGAGGCAAGTCACCAGTCAGACTCCCAAGTGTGCCATGGTGGGGACGCAGTAGGTACACCAGACCAGTGAAGCGTGTTGGGCTTACGGTAAGTTCCATGGGCCATTGGTGGGTGCTTCCAGGCAAAACCTTCCTTGGGAAGCTATGCCCATCTAAATCCTGGAGGAGTAGAAATAAACCAGGCAGAGAGCGTGGAAGACTATTATACATGCCAGTC
Source organism: Sorex araneus (assembly GCF_027595985.1). NCBI lineage: Eukaryota > Metazoa > Chordata > Mammalia > Eulipotyphla > Soricidae > Sorex > Sorex araneus. Next base: position 60,590,212 of record NC_073313.1, on the reverse strand, counting down.
ATATTGGCAAGGAGACAGAAGCAACCAGGAAGCATAAGGGGAGAAGACATGCCAGGTGGGAGAGGGAAGTGGGGGGGGGGAGCTCATGGTGGGTTTCAGGCTGCTCCAAGCCTCAGAGCCGGAGTCTTTCCCTATCATGGGAGAGTCCAGGTCTGTTGTACTTAAAACAATCCTCAGTTTGGGTGAAGGAGTAACAACAGGCTCCCAAGAAGGAAGGTAAGAGGGGCTGGGGTAATAGCACAGCAGTAGGATATTTGCCTTGTACACTGCCGACCCGGGTTCAATTCCCACCATCCCATATGTTCCCCCGAGCACTGCCAGAAGTAATTCCTGAGTGCAGAGCCAGGAGTAACCCCTGTGTATTTCCGGGTATTACCCAAAAAATAAAAAAGAAAACAATCCCTTGCGTTCATTGGGCAAGAGACGTCCAGGGGATTCTGAGTTGGTGAGGGAGAACACGGAGGGAAAGAGGAATAGAGAGAAGATTTGGACTCAAATACCAAAATTATCCATGAGAGTGTTTGCATCGGGCTCTTCAGAGACAGGCTTTGCATACTCTGTTGCTGTAACTTATACTTCAGGAGCCACTGTGGATGCCCCATAAGCTCCAAAACTTGTACTTATGGAGTGTGAGAGTCTGCTGGGTGCAAACTGGAGACCCAGGAAAACCAGTGGTGTGGATGGTATTGATTCCGGTCTGTGCCTCCGCATCTGAGAAGCAGAAATCTTGAGCAGGAAAAGGAGGTATAAGCATAAAATCCATGTCTCAGTTCAGTTGGTGGGGCAGAAAGAGAGAGAGAAACCTTATACCTTCCTATGAGTGTTTGTCCCTTTGAGACCTTTACTATATTGGATAATGTCCACCAGCAGGGGGATCCCCTTTCAATCCGCTGATTCAGAGCTGGAAAGATAGTACAGGGGGTAAAGCACTTGCCTCGCATGTGACCCAGGCCCAGTTTGATCCCTGGCACTATATACGGTTCCCTGAACATTGCCAGGAGTCATCCCTGAGCACAGAACCCCAGATGTAAGCCCTGAGCACAGCTGGGTGTAGCTCTGGAACAAGCAAGCAAACAAAACCCCAGCAACGTACACATTACTATTATCCAGAAACACTCTCACAGACACACCACATGTGGTCAAGAACATGTGCTTGACCACATGTCTGGGCACTGTGTGGTGCAGACAACTTGACATGTGACCCCATAACCATTACAGTGGGCACAGCCAGGCATTGTGACTGACTGAGTTGGGAGGGGTAGGGAAGACTCTCAGGTGACTCTCAGCTCAGGGGATTTGGGCAGTGGGGCCATTCCTGGGAAGGGTCACTTGGAAAGAGCTAGTGGGCAAAAAGGCTGAGTGGCTGAATAGGTGTCGTCTGCCTCGAGGGGAGCAAAGGAGGCTGTCAGGAAGGTTATCAGAGAGCTCAAGCTCCCTTAAAGAGGCAACCATCTTGAAGATGGATCAAGAACTAAGAGTGCTTATAAGAGAGAGGACAGCAGTGTCAAATGCTACTGAGTGCAGTGAGATAAAGAATAAAGTGGGTGCATTGGATCCAGCAGCCAGGAGGATGGTTGCAAAAGGGGCCGGGGCAGTTACGGCTGCATGGTGGCTGAGAAAGCAGTCACTGAGTGCGGAGAAGGCCATCTGGGGGTGGTGGCATATACGGAGTTCAGAAGCAACAGTCCAGAACTGAGCAAGATTATCACACAGTGCACCTGATGGTGGATGCGCTAAATGCTGGGGAGACGCGGAGGGGGTGAAGCTGGTAAGGTGTCTGCCCTCCTTGGCAGGGCAGCAGAGAAAGCCAAAGGCTGGGAGAAGCAGAGAGAGATCAAAGAGCTGGGTCTGAAGCCTGAGGCACATGAGGAGGTTTGAAGCCAGCAGAGTATCCCAAGGACTCTGCAAATCCTAGCAGCCAGCAAGCGTCAAGCATTAGCTACTCAGGACCAAGTGCTTCCTGTTCCGTGACAGGACCTCTCCTTGCCTTCCCTCGACCGGGGTCACTGAGCTTTGCCTAGGGTCATGTGGTGACTAGACAGGCTGCTGGGCTCCAACTCCAAGTCCTGGCTCGGCATCTGGTGACTCCGTCCTCCCTGGCACGCACTGTTTGTGTGACGGCCAGTGTTTCCAGAGCCAAGGCAGGCCGGACTGGCAGGAGGGCTTGGCAGGAGTTTTCAGCTGCAGTCGATCTGCAGGGGTAAACATCTAGAAAATGGTTGGGGTGTTTTTTGGCTTGAATGACTGAGCCACTTCTTCCTGGGAGCACCCCGTGATACTCTCACATGGACCGTGAAGTTACAGTCTGAAGACCGTGTTAGTAGCTAAGACCTGTGAGTGTACTGGGTCATGCCCCGACCCTCCTCCTCCTCCTCCCTGGCCCCCTCCTCCTCTCACCCTCCTCTTTTCCACCTCCTCCTCTTCACCTCCTACTTTCCTCCTCTTCTTCTGTTCTCCTCTTCTCCTTTTCTTCTGCTCCTTATCCTTATTTCCCCCTCCTCCCCCCTCTTTCTCCCCTTCTCCTCCTCCTCTTCCTACGCTCCTCCTTCTCTCCACTTCCTCCTCATCCTCTTCTTCTAATTCTGCTCTTTCTCCTCCACTACCCCTCCTCTTCTATATCTTCTCTTTATTGAGGTATAGTGATTTACAGCAAGGTTAATGATCAATGGTGGCTTCGTGCAGACATCATTCCAACACCACACACATCACTGCAGTATCCACTTCCTTCCACCAAGGTCCCTGTTCCCACCTCTGGCTGCACCCCCTGCTCAGTTCTGTGGACCAACTCCCTACTTCTATTGCTTTTGACCCCTTGTTGCTCCCTTACTGTATATCTTTAAGTCACACATATGAGGGAAATAATTCTGTATCTGTCCCTCTCCTGACTGACTTCACTCAGCACTATCCTAATTCCATCTATGATGTGGCAAATTGCATGATTTTGTCCTTTCTTACAGCCGAGCCATCTTTGATTTCCAGCTTATTTATTTCTGGAATGGGGCTTAGGAGGGAACATCTATTTCATGGCTTTGGTGCTCCTTTTTTATTTTTAATATTATTATAGGGACTGGAGCAACAGCACATCAGGTAGGGCGTTTGCCTTGCATGCGGCCGACCCGGGTTTGATTCCTTCATCCCTCTCAGAGAGCCCGGCAAGAGAGTATCCCTTCCACAAGGCAGAGCCTGGCAAGCTACCTGTGGTGTATTCGATATGCCAAAAACAGTGACAACAAGTCTCACAATGGAGATATTACTGGTGCCCACTTGAGCAAATTGATGAACAACAGGACGACAGACAGACAGTGCTAATATTTTTATTGAATCATCGTGAGATAGACTATTACAAAGCTTTTCATGATTGGGTTTCAGTCATACAGTGTTCCAAAACCTACCCCTCCACTAGTGTATTTTTCCCACCATGAGTGTCCCCATAGTGTCTCTTATCACTCACCAACTCCCCACACACACAGCCTGTGTCTATGGCAGAAATTTCTCTCTCTCTCGCTCTCTCTCTCTCTGTCCCACCCCCACCCTTTTGGGCATTTTAATTTGCAATACAAATACTGAAAGGTTATCATGTATATCCCTTTCCCTCCTTTCAGCACTCAGTTCTTGTCCAACGTGATCATTTCCAACTATTATTGTCATAGTGGTGATTGCGTGCTGCTTACCGGCTTCAGATGCCCAAATCCCACAGCTTTCCAGGCTGTTGTCTTATCTCTGTCCTCTCTCCATGTCAAACTGCTGTGACTGAGACTTTGTCCCCACCCCCCTCTTGCCCACTTCTTTTTGCCTGGCTGTTTTCCTATCACTTCTGGTTCTCCTGAATCTTACGGATGCATTGGATTTCAGGCAGTGGTCACAGAAAGGAGTATCTCCAGTGGCAACTCAGTGAGGTCACCTGGTTCCCCACCCCTATTCCCAGGCAGGTGATGAAAGCCTTTCGTGTCTTCTAATTGCTGCTAGCTTTTCACAGAAGGGATTCTGGGGGAGGCAGTTTTCATCTCCAGCTCTTTCTCTTGGGACTTTGCCCCAGACATGAAGGGCAGTGCTGTGTTACTCCTCAAAAGCCAGCCAGCTTCAGTCATTGTGAAGTCACAGCCTGAGTAGCATGGGGGGTGGTCCTGCAGGAACACCTCAGTGTCTTTGATGGTCACAGAGGCATGGAACATCTTAGCTGGTGCTAGACTGCAGACTCAGACGCCAGCGCTGTGGTGACAACTTCTCTCTCCTCATCCTGCACCAGAGTTGAGGGGTGTGCCTAGAGTTCCCAACCAACCCAGGGAAGACATTGTAGTGCTCATGGGGCAGTGATCACGGGGACTTTGGGTTTCTTCTGATGATGTTATCTCAGCTAGGACTGTCAGTTCAGTGCTGAACAGGCCCTGCAGTGACCCCAGGGAGGGCAGTGCTGGGGGTTAAAGTAGGGGCATGCCCCAAAAGTAGAGAGAGAGTATGGGGAATATTGTCTGCCATAGAGGCGGGGGGATAGGAAAGGGGGGGTATACCCGGGATATTGGTGGTGGGGAATGTGCACTGGTGGAGGGATGGGTGTTTGATCATTGTGAGACTGTAACCCAAACATGAAAGCTTGTAACTATCTCACGGTGATTCAATAAAATTTAAAAACTTTTTTAAAAAGTAGGGGCATGCAAGGAAATGTTCCAGCCCATTGAGCCATCTTTTTGGCCCTGAGGGAAGACTTAAAAACTTTCCAAGCCTCATCCAAAGGGAGCAGTTGTCCAGAGGCTGCATGTGTGGTAACAATGAGTGGTTCAACTCTCTTAAGGTGACCCAATTCTGGGGGTGCAGAGCACCGCAGGATAGATGCTAGGGACTGCCAAGAAAACAGCCACCCACTACTGTCCCCACAAACTCTTTAACTTCCTACCTGTCTTTCTTCTGTGTTCCACTGTCCAGTGTCAGTTTTGACTCCAAATAGCCAGCACCTGAGGGCTTCCCTGTTATTTCCTCCTGGTGATTGTGTCCTCATGGAGGTTCCCACGGGCTGTCCCAGGTGGTCATTTCACCTTTGATTTCCCTCTGTGTTTTATTCATGAAGCCACCCTCCTTCCCACAGCCTTTGTCACACGCTCCTCTGTCCTGCCTACCTCTTTAAAAAATGAAGGGACAACTGCAAGATTCTGTTTGTCCCCCTCCCCTCCCTTCTGGCAGGAGCAAGGCTCCCCGACTCTACAGATGACCTCAGTCCCAGCTGTTTCCAGGAGCAGGAAAAAGAATTGTTTGCGGGTCCCTACGTTTCATTAGGAAGTGGAGAGGAAGCTCCTGGATGTCCGGAAGATGTGGTTCAACAAATCAGGGTGGTTTGCTGGGGTCTGTGGCTGTGGCTGTGTGCAACCAGGCTCAGTTGGAGGGTAGTGGCCTCACCTTGGCCTTGGACCTTCGTTCAGGACATGGCTTCAGTGGCTGTTTCCACAGAACTGCCCTATTAGAAGCAATTCTGCCGTTGGCCACAAAGTGGATGGACCTAGAGGGATGACTTGAAGTAGAATCAAACAGACGGAGAAAGACAAACACCAGTTGAGTTCACCCCTATGCAGAAGATAATGAAACAAGGAACAAATCAAGACAAAGCTAAGCCCAACTCTTAGACTGTGTGAACAGAGTCGTGGCTCCCAGGAGGGAAAGGAGAGTGGGTTGGATCAACCATATGCTGGCAGTGATGCATGAAGGGAGCCTTTGGGTGGGGCGATGTCTCTCTGGTTTCTACGGACATTGCTTTATGGACTGTGCACCTGAAACCAGCGTTGCTTTGATAGGAAAACTATAAAGGACAAAAAGAGGAAAAAAACACATGCCTCCACGTAGCACTGTCCGTGTAAGGAGTGACCAGAATGTGGTTCAAAGCTCAGGGGGCCCAGATGTGCCCACTAAAAGCAAACCATAAAATTGGAGGGTATCCAAGTGACCATGTGCAGCTGTGAAAGCGAGACGCTGGTCAGGAGAGGCGACAGACCTTAGATGGCTCAGTGTTAGGGTAGAAAGACACTTCCCAAGGCTCTGACCTGGCCATTGCCTGTCACTTCTCACTGGAGCATGCAGGACCTTCGCATCCTTGCTGCATCAGGAGTCGGAGCAGGGCACACAGCTGGAGGAGGCCAATGGTTGAAAGCCAGAGGTTGAGGCAAGAGGGTGCCAGGAAGGGTGACAGACAAAGGCAACCAGCAGCTCAAATTGGACACCACGCCCCCTCTGTGGGGGCTAGATGCTCTGTAGATTTCAGTAAGAACTTGGATACAATAAACGAGGTTTGTTTGGTCCCCAGTGATGCTGTTCGCTCACAACCGCCTTTAGGGGAAAAGCTGATATGTTTTCTGTGGAGCTGCCTAGCTTGAAGAGAGGGGGCGTGTAGACGCCCATCCCTTTCTGTTAAGAAAACAGCTCCTATTTTAATCAAGATCCAAGCCCTCCAGCAGACATTCGCAGGCAGGAAAAACAGAAGATCAATAAACATATGAAACTTGCTCAGATTTATTCATAATTAAAGCAATATAAATTAAATCAACTATGAGATAGCTATCACTTTTCACCCAGCATAATGATGCCTTTTAGAAAGTTTCATAATCTGTGCTGTTGATGAGGCTGTGAAAGGAGGAATATTTCTTCCCCTTGGTGAGGTCCCATTGTGCGTTCACCTCGGTGGAGACATTGATGGTATCTACAGACATAGGTCAAAATTGTCCACCCCCCCACACATACACTCGTAGCTTCTCACAACTCCTCTTTGAGGCAGCAGCTCTACAAAACACTGCTCACATGTGTGCAAAGGGCTGTCCTGAAGCACCCACTGCTGCCTTATGAATTATGAATGGGAAAATTAAGTGTTCGTGCAGCAGTCAATGAACAGGACTGCAGCTTGAAGCAAATACTGTACTGTACTGTTTTAAAAAACTAATGTAGATTTTTTTTCTGAGGTGGAATACTCCCAAGACACACAGTTCACTTCCAAAAGTAAGTTGCAAAACAGCAAGTACGTGATCAAATATATGATCTCATTTGGGTCGAACACAAACATATGCACACATATAAGCCAGATGTTCCCTTCTCAGGCATCTGTGGACTTCTAAGTCCCTCTGGGGCCCTTCCATTGTGATCCAGCTCTGCATCTACCACTTGTGCTTGGCTATCCATGAGGCTAGGCCAGATTTTTTTGACCTTTTTGGCCCTGTGGTCAGAGCAGCAGACTTTGAGGACTATTTGGACTATTTTGGATAAGAATTGGGGGCAGTATCAGAATGAGATAATGGTGTTGGAGGGATATAGCCCTCTAGAACACAAGCTTAGGGGCACTGGGCTGGAGAAAGAAATCTAACTGCCCCTCTTTGCTTGACTTTAGGTGGTGGGTTCCTTTTACCACCAGGGGGCAGTGCCTCTGCATGCACCTAGTCTAGTATTCTGGTGCCCAGGAAGTGTGGACTGGCCAAGGCTAGCTAGCCAGAGGCAGGGGCAGGGGGAATCTGGTCTGGAGGTACTGCTAGTACTACTCGCGTTCTTATTCTGTTGATTTGAGTGCCTTCATAATCCATCACCCCTGAAGGGAGGGGTCATCTAGCTCCATGGTCTAGCAATGTTTTAGGGAGGCCCAAGGGAACGAACGGGTGGGTCAAAGTCACATCTTGAGATCGTGGTGAGGATGAGTGGGCACAGGGCTTCCAGATAAAGTTCAGATTGTATGGGCACGTAAGCTTACGCGCTAAACCAGGAACCACCTTTGAGTTTGTTTCCAAATGCTGCACAGAGCAGGCCTGACACTAGAAATTTGTTTGTAGTTTCTTTGAAATTCAGAATCGGCTAGGGCTGTATACGTGTATTTGTTCAGTCTGGGAACCCGCAGCTGCAGCTGCCCAGGCTGTGGGGGCCCACACAGCACATTCTCTGCTCCTGAGCTGGCGCTCCCAGGAGCTCCAATTGCAGGCAGCTGCTCCACTGCAGAGGCTGGAAGGGCTTCTTGGGTGCCCTCAGGAATGCAGACAGGGTGAGTCCTCTGCTCTGGAGAGCCTCATCCCTTGGCTGGACAGGTTGGGAAAGGAGGGGGAGGCAGCCCTCTCTAAGTGAATTCCTCCCTCCTCTCCCATTCTTCTCTTTCCTTCTTCCTTTCCTTCACCCTACCCTGTCTTCCTCCTCCTCCTTCCATCTGGCCCCAGCTGGGCCTGGTTCCTTTTGCAAATAGCCTCTTTTTCCCCTAGGGGCTCTGTGCTCTTCCCAGGGCTGAAGGGTTGCCTTTGGTGCCTATACCCATTCCTGATCTCTAGAGAAAAGAAAGCCACAGAACGTGAGAATGTATGTATAGGTGAGCTATGTGTGCATACGCAAGGCGTGTGTGTTTATAGAGATCTGGTTGGAGGAATTGACTCCTGTCTTTGTGGAACTGGCAAGGAGAGATTTTGCAGAGCCGCTGCACAGGTTGGAATGTCAGGCAGGGCTCAAGACTGCATTTCTTGTCTGGGAAATGTCAGCCTGGCTCAGATGAACTGCGCCTGCATGGCAGTGTTCAAGTCTGACTGTCAACTGAGTTGGAGGTGCAAAATGCTTTCCCAGCAGCCCTATTCCATTCAACCCTGGGCCAGGGCTGAATAGATTAACTGGGGACCTTAGCGTACCTGAAGTGATGGTCTAACAGGCAAGTGAAAGAGGAGGCCTCAGTTTACCCTTGTCAGCCTTTGTAAGCAGTCCCAGGTTTGTTTTTACTTCCTGCATGTCCCCAGGCTTTTTCTGATAAACAGAGAGTTAACAACTGTCCATCATAAAATTCTTCCCCAGAGGTTAGGCTCCCAGGGAGGCTAAGATAATGGATAATACCTGCGGCAGATGGCCAGACAAGGATGTATCCTCTGCAACACTTGCCAAGAGCTCAGGTTTCCTTTCAAAGGGTCTAGAGGAAAACTCTGCTCTTTAACTTCCCTGCATGCCCTGTAACACAAAGACCGGGTTTTCCTATAACGCCCCCCCTTCACCCGACAAAAAGAGCCAAATTTTACTTAGTCCTATACTAAGCTCCTTCCCTCCTGGGGAGCATCTTTTCTTTTCTCTTCTACTTTCCAATAAACTTTTCTACTTTCCGACTCTGAGTCTGAGCATCTTTATTACTCCATATTTTTATTCTTGAAAATACTGAAGAGCCTGGGCCTCCGAGCACAGAGCCTACGGCTGCCACTCTGGCAGCAGCTTCTGTGTCACAGGGTCGATGAAGGGGGAATTCGGGCTCCGGTAGGGAAGTGGAGGCCTGTGGTGACTGTGGGGATTCCAGAGGCTGCAAGCAGGTCTCACCCCTGCCCTTCTCTCTGTTGGCTGTCCTGGTTCCTGTGCAGGCTGACCTTTTAGGTGGTCTCAAAAAGTCACATACAAGGGCCAGGAATATTGCTCCATAGTTGGCAGCCTGTCCCATGAGCTAGGGGAGAAGACAGGTGTAATAGAGAAGAGGTCACTAAGCCAGTGATGGTTGGAGGGATGGTTCGGGATGGGAGATGTGTGCTGAAAGTAGATAAATGACCAAATGTGATAACCTCTCAGTATCTGTATTGCAAACCATAATGCCCCAAAGTAGAGAGAGAGCATGGGGGAAATTGTCTGCCATGGAGGCAGGGAGAGGGTGGGAAAGGGGTGGGACTAATACTGGGGACATTGGTAGTAGAGAACATGCACTGGTGGAGGGATGGGTGTTCGATCATTGTATGACTGAAACTCAAACATGAAAGTTTTGTAAATGTATCTCATGGTGAATATATTTACAAAAAGGCCATCTCCCTTCACTAGAGACTCTGGAATGAGGAAGTCAGATGCACTGTCTAGAGGATCCCTTCTGAGGGGAGATACGGTCTGGATTATGGACCAGAATCTACAAATGGTCTGGGTTCGAAACCTATGGGTCCCACTCATTGCCTCTGGGCATCAGGCCAGTTCCAGCTTTTGTCTGGAAATGCTATAGGCCAGAGCCACGTGCTGCGCAGCATGAAGCCAAATCAAGCGATGGGAGAATCAGGACAGTTCTCGCATTCAGCGTTTCAGAGTCTTATCTCTTCGCCTATGTTGCTTACAGAGTAGCAGAGGAGAAAGTCATGAGCACAGCTAACAAGATACATCAGGAACAGAAGGTGCTGATTCTAAGGCTCGAGACCAGAGTGGGAGCCAACTCCACCCCCTGCGCTGTGCATATATTCCTTGAGCTCCTGCGCCTCAAAGAATTCCTCTTCTGCGCGTCTCTTTGGTGCTCAGCTCCCTGCTCATCCTCAGCCACAAGTTCCGCGGACAAGACTGGCTATGATGGCAGGAGGACCTTCAAATCTGAAGGAGGAGATGGAGGTGTCGGAGCTGACAGTGGAGGAAGAGGAGGTGACTGCCTCAAGCCATCTTCAAGGCCAAGAGCCCCAGGTGACAGGTGAGGAGCCTGGCCATGTTCCTTCTGTGTCTGTATCCGTGATGCATTTCTTTTTCACTCTGTCGTATGCCCACGAAGCCATGGTGTGGCACCTATGGGTATTCTTTGGGGCCTCTATTTTCCTCCTTAGAAATACTGGAGCGTGGAATCCGGTCCCTGGGTGTCATTCACCGCCGACAGAAGTTGGATTCAAAACTGCCTGGCTCTACTGCAAGCCAACAGAACTGGATTGTGACTGTCCCCAAGACCAAGAAATGGGTACTGTCTGGGGCCCTTGGTTTGCAGTAGGTGGGCTGGGGCTTCAAACTGGTGAGTTCAGCTTGGGCCAGATGTTATTCTGATGTTGTATGCAAAAGTCAAGCACATAAAAATAAGACTAACACCTTTGGAAGGAACTTGTAGAGATGTTGTGGTATTTGCTGCAGTTTATAAATTTTACTCATCTCTATTAAGTTTATCTAAAAGCTTGATATTTTACAATGTATATAATACTAAATAGAGGAGTTTTATATACAACCCCAGAGAACTTTGAAAGAATAACAAAACTTTTTTTTGAACAGTTAGGCCTCTCTTATATGGTCAATCACACTAATTGATCTTCAAAGCAGATGTTGTTCAATTAATAAACACATCCTAGTACTACTCGCACTCACCCTAATTTTCCCTCTAAGTCTCTCCCAAACCTGCTTGCCCTTTTCTGGTCCCTATATCTGAGAACCAGTGGGGATAGGAGTGTAGAAAATATAGAAAATATACCAGACCATTTCTGGCTCCAGTTCAACTTTAGAGTTCTGGAATCTTCTTAACACACACTGCCCTCTCAATGCTATTTCTTAGCACTGTTAAGAGGAGGAAGAGAAAACAGCATGACTAAGAAGTTCAGTTCATCGGAAGGAACAAATCTCTGTGCTCCTTTTGAAGAGGTTGACTTTTGCATGATTACAACCAATGAAACAGGTTTGGTTTCCAATGAAACAGGCTTCTGTGTCTGGAAGGCCTTTTTATATTTCTCTTTTGAAGAAAAGTTTCCATCTTGCAGCTAAGCATTAGATTATATTATTACACTAGAGTATATTCTTGCGCAACTGGACTTTTCCCTTGTTGCCCAGGGGCCGCTGAGTCTGGGCCCATGTGTGCATATGCCTGGGCTGGCAGAAGACCCCCATGCCCAATGCTCGGGGCAATCTCTCAGCTCAAGCCTGGAGGGCTTCCACAAATGGGGGGGTGCTGTGGGGGCTGAGCTTTGTGGGTCTCTTTCTGTAGGTGTCCCAGCTTCCCAGGATGCTGAGAGATCCAGGACATGGAGAAAGCTACAGCCAGGAGGGTGCCAGCAGCTCCCTGACTGTGGGATACCGATCTGAGCGGTGAGAGGGGCCCTCTGGGGAGCGGGGCATGGCTGGAACCCGAAGGAGCTGTGAGCAGCAGGCTGGGCTTGGAGCTCAGAGGCCACCTTGCTATGACCCTCAGCCTCCTCGGCCCTCCTTGAGGTCTCCCAGGACTTTGGGTGGATGTGGGCTGCTCTGGTCCAGGGCTTTGCTACCAGAGACAGGAAAGACCCAAGCTGACAGTCACCATCCCCCAAATGCCCTGATGTGGCCCTCTGACCTTTAGGGTCTTCCTGTGCTTGCTGCCCAGCCCCTCCCTGGCATGGCTCACCCTCTGCTTTGCTCCCTTCCCAGCCGCATGGAAACAGACAGAGTGGTGGAGATTGGCCCGGAGGAGCTCGGTGGCCTGGAGTTGGAGGTCATGAGGCGCCAGGTGAGTGTTGATGCCAAGGGGCAGTGAAAAAACCTGGGGAGGGGGAGCCCCAAGGCCCCTGGTCCTCTCCCCTCCCCTTCCACTCACTCTCCACACCTCCTTTCAGCTCTCGATCCCTGGGGACAGAGGCAATTGGGGAGACAATGGCACAGAAGTATGTGCAGGGCTCTGCAGGGCTCTGAACTAAGGGGTCACCTTTGTTCAGAACAAGCCCTGCTCTGGCCATGGGCCAGAGAGTGGGACCTGGAGCCCCTTGACTGTCCCCAGGGCTGAGCCTGTCTGCTGGGGTCTTATCCCCTAGACAGCCCACTCATCAGATGTGGGCAAGAAAGCCAAGCTACTCTGGGCTGTGACCTCGTTCGTGACAGCAGGATCATCCTGGTCCCCAACACAGTGCCTTGCTCCACAGATCCAGATGATCACTGGGCGCCTGCGGGACCTGGAAGAGCAGAGTGCCACGTGGCGCCAGCGGGATGTCCTGTTGGTCACCATGCTGGTGTCGGCCTGCATCGCCAATCTGTGGCTGTGGATGCGCCAGTAAATGCCTGCTCGCCTCAAGCCCTGTGCTCCCACCACTTCACCCCTATTTCATGGCCTTTGCATATGCTATGAGACCCCTTCTTCCCAGGGCATTCTGAGGGTCTGAAGGTTCAGAGATGCCACCAAGGGCAGGCACTTTCTGTGCCAATCCTTACCCTGCCTGGCCTGCATGCTCTCAATGCCTCCTGCTTCTCCATTCTGTGCACAGGGCTCTTCAAAAAGTGCTCAAAATGATTCAATAAAGAACAGTAGATAGATAAGCAGCAAACCCAATGCCTCAGTTTCTTTTTTTAATTATCTTTAAAGGTAAGGGGGTACACCGAGTAGTGCTCCGAAACTATTCTTAGCTCTGTGCTCAGAGATCGTGTCTGGCTGTGCTTGGGGGGCCCTGTTTGGTGCCAGGGATCAAACCAAGCTTGTCACATGCAAGGAAAACAACTTAAGCCCCCAGAGTAACTCTCCAAGCCATGGCTTCTTGTATCAGGATCCTGCAGGGAACAGCCCCTCCAAACAATGGCCCCCATAGGGGCCCAGTCCCCACCTCTTCCCCCAACCTCAGGGCCTCCTTCCTGTGGGGTTGGCGCCAGCAAGAGCCTGTGCAGACTGGCCTTGCAAGCACTCAATGAGAGGAAATCTGGAAGGGCAGAAACCTTCCCATCTGCTCCGGAGGAAATGGACTCTTGGAGAGGAGCACCAGGTTCCTGGGGTCGACCAGCAAAACAGAATGGGCTCTCCTGAGCCCCTCTCTTGGCTGGGGACCAGGCTGACACAGCCTGAGGGCGGGCCAGTACGTCACCTGGGAAGCCTACAATGGCCCACAGGCGCACTCAGGAAAGCTTCGCTCAGGCGGGATGGCTGAGGGCTGACCGGAGACTCCAGTAAACACTGGAACCCCACCACTGGACAGTGTGGGGATGTGCAGGGGCGCAGCACCCCTTTCCTGAGACCAAGGGACCAAGATGAGTCCTTGGGGATCAGGGTCCTAGAACACATTCCTCCCCAGGTCCCAAATGCCCCATCTTTAAATATGAGCATTGACGGGCTGAGTAAAATCAATATGAGAGAGGGGAGTGGGAGAGAGCACGAGAGAAACAGAGGGGAAGAGTGGGAGAGGGACAGAGATGGCAGGAGGGGCACAGAAGTCCTTCTTCTGTCACGTCCCCTGATGAGCCCCATCCAAGGACGTGACTGCCCGCTCTTCCTCAGGGCCTCCTCTCGCCAAGCAGAGCTGAGACAGCACACGGAGAGACACTGAGGGCCTCCCCTGTCCCCTTTCCCCCACCTCCCATGGAAGGCCAGCGCAGACTCTCTGAGGAAAAGGGACTCAGCCTCCAGACACAAGTCCATCAGTTGGAAGGATTCAGTCATCTAGGAGGCCGGGGCAGGGGCAGAGGCAGGGGTAGGACCCGGGGACATCTGTGGACGGAAGTGGAAGCTGATGAGGAGCCTGCCCTGGGACATTGCACACCTGCAACTCAACCAGGAGTCCCTTTGTAATTCATGGAGATTCTGTTTTAAAAATCAAAGAAGATCCAAGTGCCCACAGGGAAACTGGGACGTTCCTTGCCCCTCCCCCTAGGGACAGGGAGCCCTAGGAGTCAGCACCAGTCCTGGCGACAGTGTGGGCCCTCCTTCTCGGCTCCCCTCCACTGCCCGCAGCCCGGCTAGAGAGCAGAGCAGGGTGCATATGGACTTGTTAGGGGAGCTGGGAGAGAGTCAGGACCCCTGCCTACCCTGCCCCCGCTTGTTTCTGTTGCTCCCAGGAAGGGAAGAGGTGTGTGGAGGGTGAAGGCCTGTCCTCTGGGATTTGACTGTGCGTGTTCAGGAGCAGACACCGACATGTTTGCATGAAAAGTCTGCTTGAAAATATGTTGTGAAACCAAGTTTCACCCAGGGGAGCAATTTAGCTGAGATGCAAACAAACAGCACGAAGGTTCCCCAGGGCTGGGTGAGCTAGGGTGCAGCCTGCTCCTGCACCTCACCACTGTGAGCACCGACCAGGGAAGGCTCGGCCAGAGCTGCCCCATTCTGGCCTCTGTGGGAGCTCGTGTTGGGGCAGGCTGTGCTGCCCAAACCGAGGACCAATCCCACCCTTGCTCTAGAAGCCTTGAGCTTGTCCCTGGACAAGATGGTGGGATGGGCCTGGTCCTCGTTATGGTGGGTGGGGGAAGCGTTCTTGGCAGCAGCTGTTATAGCACTGTGCGTGGGCCTGGAGTTACGGGGGTGCACAGACCAGCCCTCCCGGGACTGGCAGCTGCCAGAAGCCAGTTTGGGGCTAGCTTCCATGGTCTGCCGCATGTGCAGCGTCCCGAAGAGCTTGGCCTCCAAACAGTGTCTCCAGAGACACTTGTGGGCAGCTTGTCACCCCCAAAGGAGGCTGGTCTGGCTTCAGTGGACAAGCCTGGTGTTCAGGCTGTTCCCTCAGTGAGAAAGCATTCACACTGGAGGTCGGCAACTCTGCCCCTAGTTCGCCTGGCAACCTCCGCTATGCCTCTAGCACTGAGTCCTACAAATATTGCACAGGGGCAGCTACCGAGGGGCAGCCCCCAGGTAGCGACCCCCCAGACCCCACAGGTAAATCCCATGGCAGACTCCCTGTGTGTGGCAAGTCCAAGAGCTGCACTTTCCCCTGAGCTGGCCCTCTGGCCATGGAGCTCAGCTGTACAATGTCTGAATCAGGAGGCAGGTGCCTGGGGGTGGAGAGCTGGCACTGGTGGGTCCCCAGACACCCAGCTCTGAACGATACAGGCTCCCTGGGGACCTGGGGAGGGGCCAGGAACTCGTGGGCCAGGGCAGAGCAGCAGCTGCATCAGGCAGCTGGCATCCAGAGGTCATCTGCACGCAGCTCCGGGCACGTGTGCTAGAGGGGCAAGTCTGCAGCAAGTGCCACCTAGGGCCACCTTCTCCAGCTTGCCATAGGTGTGGGCATGAGCTTCTCTAGGCCACTGCCAGCCTCTCCTGCTGGCATCAGGCAGAGGGAAGCAGCTCTCTGACGGGCAGGCTGCCAGCCTTTTGGGCATCTGGGAGCCTGCTGGCCTGGGGGTAGGTGCGCCAGAAGGTATCTGCCAGCTTCAGGTGCTGATGAGCAGTCCCGGGCCTGTCTCTGATCGGAAAGAGCAGCAGATGCTGACTGGCCAGGCGACAACCTGCCTTGAAGACGTCTGATTGGTGAGGAAGGGGCCTTTGACCAAAGGCTGACCGCTTCCGGAGGTGCAAGCGGTTGGACTTCATGGGGTGTGGGGGACCTAGAACTCTGCTTGATGTGGGGCATCTGGTGCCAGCTGTGCCCAGGATGCTGAGAGCAAGTGGCAGTCGGGGTGCCTTTGTCCCTTGTCAATGCTGGGGCTGCAGAAGGCTGGGCACATTCACTGCTGAGCTAAGGTTACATGGAGGAGCCTTTGTTCCTTCCTAGGAGGATATCTGGAGTGGTGTGGGGGTGCTGCTGGACCAGGCTGCTATGGGGAGGAGGGGCGTGTGGGTGTGACCCCTCTGCCCCCTGGGAGCCTGCACGGCCTCCCGTGGCTGACTGTGCCTGGGTGTCTCTGCTTCTGAGGAGCACTGGAAGTCAGGGAGAGGGTTTGTGTGATGCTCCCCGCACTCTACTGGGCCCCTCCTCAGGGACACTTAGGGAGTTGGGCTCCTCAGGCCAAGGTGTCTTGGTGAAGCCTTTGGTGCTGCTGACTGGGGGAAGATTCTAGAGTGAGACAGTGGACCTGAGGTGGGCTTGTTTCTGCCCTCTCACTGAGCTGACTTGCCCTCCGACTCAGCTGGAGCCCAGACTGGCAGATACGAACTTCATGCGGACCAGATGCTGCCAGGGCCTCCTGTGGGCGATGACACTGCCTGCCAGCCTCCAGGCTGGTGGCCACATTCTGCGGAGAGGTGGACACATGCAGCCAGCACTTGGTAGCTCTGTGCTGTGGTGAATCCGACCCGTGGCTCCCTCAGAACTGCCAGGAACACCCTGGTGCCACCCCAGCAGGCTCCACCATGACAGCCCAATAGCACACGGGGCTGCAAAAGCAGATCTGGGTGAGACAGAGAAGGGGTTGGATCTCTTCGTGGGGATTTTGGGTTTAGGCTGGAGCAGTCTGTCTACCCAGCGAATATCCGATAGAGTCCTTAGTCCAGGGCTCCCTGCAGGGACCTAGGCTTATCCTGGACTTGTAACCACCTCCTGGGGACAGACAATGAACAAGGGTGTCTGCAGTTCATAGTTGAGACTTGATGAATCTTGATAGAACCAAGTGGGGAAAAGGCAGTCTGAAATAGGGCTGAGATTTGAGAAAATGCATAGCAGAAAAACCCCTCCTTCTTCCCTTCAACTCCTCCCTCCTCTCCCCACCCCTCCCCTCCCCCTCCCTTCCTCCCCTCCCCCCTCTCCCCTCCCCTCTCCTCCCCTCCTCTCTCCTCCCCTATTCTCCTCTGCCTTATCCTCTCCTCTTTTTTCCTTTCCTTTGTTTCTCAAGTATGCGGCAAGTATCTCTATTTGACATTGGGTAGCTCTAGAAATCAACAGCAGGAGAATGCCACTAAGCACTTGCCTAGCAGTGCAAAGTTCTTCAGTATAAACATCAGCCCATAGTGTTAAGAGCAGGAATGGTAGAACAGGCCCAGGTGTGGTAGAATGAAAGACACGGAAGGGCAGAAGGCAGAGAAGTGGAATCAGAAGGCTGTTGCAGGGGAGAAGGGGATGGAAATAAATTTTAGTAGAAGCAACAGGATTTAGGTATAGGGTGGGTGTACCCAAGATGACTTTCAGGGTTCTGGATTGAGTTCATCTCTAGACAGATGTGTCTTTTGTCACCTAATGTATGGGAGAAATGGGAGCTGGGGCTGGGGTCAGAACGGTGTGGCCGTTTGGAGCAAGCCAGGTCCAGGGATCAGTAACTGCCCACAAGAGAGATGGCCCATGCCCAACTTGGGATTTTAGAGTGTGTGAGGGCTTTGTCAGTGAGGACAGCAGGAGTGGGGGACGACTACTGTCTCTCAGCCCAGTCCATCCTAGAGGGACCTTCCTGTAACAATCTTCTTCCTTTTATCCTCCAACCTCCCTCTTCCCCACAAAAAATAAATAAAACCTCCTTTGGCAGAAACATCACAATCAAAAATGACTCACAGGAGGCCCGACTCCATTCGGAAAGCATTGACCAGCCTGGATGGCTTGCCACTTGAGCTTAGCCTTGTTTCCTGAGGGTCTCTTACAGAGGTGCTTTTTCCACAAATTCTCTCAGGCATAGCTTTAGGAGGGTTTGAGTTGGGGCCTGATTTAGCTCAGTGTCCAGGGCTCCCTGAAGAATGTAGGACACTGGCCCTACTCTAGATTGGAGCCACCTTCCCCCAGTATCTGCAACTCCTCTCTGCACCTTCCACTCTTCCCTTCTATGTCTGAGGCAAAGGGAATTCAGAAGCTTCCATTCTACATCCTAAGTTTTCCTTAGGAGCCTACTGCTGGGATGCAACTGTGAACAGAACGTTCCTTACATCTCAGGGGCTGTTCGTCTCTGGGCAGTCTCCATGGCTGATCATGCTTTTGGAGCAGGCTTGTTTAGGTGGAAATTTGTATTTCACCAGGTTATCATGGGAGTTAACTTAGGCCAAGTGCTGTCTGTGTGCTTTATGCTTAGTAAAATTATCCCCCTGAACTCCTATGTCCCCCTGAAAATTAGCTTCCTCTTAGTTTTCCTTTTCTGCTTGACTTTCCTGTCACTCAGGGTGTATATCAACTTCTTAGCACCATCTTTGTCTGCCACTGAGGTCTTTTTCTATTGCAGTAGCCAGAAATGAGTGTTGGGGAACTTTTGGGGGTTGAGAGTGGGAGATTGCCTTACCAGGCTATGGAATAATGGAGGCCTTCCCTTCCCAAATCACAATGAAAAGGTGCTAACTAGACCTGGTGGTAACTTGGATCCTGGATGGCATGTACTGTTAAAGAGACTGGGACACTAGGGCATTCAGGGGTTTTCATGAGTCCTTGGGGAAGACTCACAGGACCTAGACAGTCCACAGGCAGGGCCCCTGTCTGAGCAGTTTTCTGATAATCCCCAGATCTATACAAGGTCTAGCCTTGATGTCTGCCTGCTTCCTTCCTTCCTTCCTTCCTTCCTTCCTTCCTTCCTTCCTTCCTTCCTTCCTTCCTTCCTTCCTTCCTTCCTTCCTTCCTTCCTTCCTTCCTTCCTTCCTTCCTTCCTTCCTTCCTTCCTTCCTTCCTTCCTTCCTTCCTTCCTTCCTCTTGTTTGTACCAATATGTATGTAGTATTTTCAGAAAGCCAAATTCTGTGTGGGGACAGTGGACATGACAATGCAGAAAC
This sequence comes from Sorex araneus, assembly GCF_027595985.1. Taxonomy (NCBI): domain Eukaryota; kingdom Metazoa; phylum Chordata; class Mammalia; order Eulipotyphla; family Soricidae; genus Sorex; species Sorex araneus. Next base: position 60,571,207 of record NC_073313.1, on the reverse strand, counting down.
TGATGCCTATCCTTCAGTAACACTCCAGTGCAGTGAGTGAGTGCCGGCAAGAAGGGTGGCATAGTCTGAACTCAGAATCCATTCATCCCAGGAGTTTATAAAATTGACAGAAAACTGTGGGTAGGGAGAATGAGTCTGAACACGCTCTTCAAGGAGAAGTCTGAGAGCCAACTCCCTTCTCAAGGTCTGAAACTGAAGACTTGTGGGTTGGTCAGTCCCAGATGTGTGTGCACAGGCTGCTGGTGGTGAGGACATCAGAACCATCTAGATTCAGGCAAGCTGCTCCTGCCTAAGGGAGGTCAGAGAGGACAGTCCAACTGCAAGCCAGAAGGAAAGTTGGGAGTACCACAGAGATGTCTCACATTCCTCCTTCCCTCATTTATGGATTAGTGAGGCCACTAGTACTCTGGCTATACACATAATATGTTTTATTTCTCTGACTACTTTTGTTCTTAGACTTGGGGAGCTGGTCTCGCTGCTTTTAAGATGTTCCTCTTCTTATCGGTCTGGTTATAATGTGCTCTGGTGTCATTTTCTTCACATCTCATGTGCTTGGGTGTCATTGGATATCTGCTATCTACGGACTTAGAGTTTTTATTTAGTTTGGAAAATTTTTGGTCATTATCTGTTGAAATTTATTTTTCTCTCCACATTTCTATTTTGGGAACTTCAAGTTTATAATCAAAAGAATCCCTTGAAGACATCCCACTACTCACTTGGGTTTCACCTTTCCTTTTCCCAAGTCTCTTTTCTCTCTGTAATGCATTTTTGCTACATTTCTTGTGTATTCTTCAGTTTCACTAATCTCTTCTATTCCACAATTGCATGTACTATTAATTCTATCCAACTGTCTTCCATGATTTGTAATTTTAATCTTCAGAAGTTTGACTTGAACATTTTCACGTATTCCATACCCTTCTTTCTGAATAGTTTAAATGTTTAAGTTCTGGTAACTTTGAAAATTTTTGTTGGTCTATTGTTTTAAAATACTATCAATTTCAGGGGTTTCGCCTCACACTTCTATATATGTACAGTTTTACTATTTACACCAAAGCTCTGGTACTATCCCACTACCAAAAAATCCACTCTCTTTTTACTCCATGTCCCTCTGGTAATCAACATGATTTATTTCCATCAAGTCTGGAAGTTCTTTCTGTTGTTATTGTTTTTGCCAATTTGTTTAGTGTAGCAATTCATATTCCACATAGGAGTGAAAGCATGTAGCAATGCTTCACTTCCTTACTTACTTCACTTAACATAGTCACCTCAGGTTTTACCCATGTTATCTTAAAAGACACATTTCATCTTCCCTTATAGCTGAGTAATAGTTCATTGAGTATATAAACCATAATCTTTCTTATGTGATTGCATTTTTAATGATTGAGTAGTAGTTTATTGAGATGTATATTTACCCAGTCATTAGATCAAACATTCTTAAATCCTCCCCAAAGACATGGGCCAGTTAATACTTTTGTATTATGAAGCCAAGAAGAACAGCATTGGAGTAGAGAAGGAAGTTTCTTCATCACTGTATATTTTAACAAAGAGAAAGTGTGACGTAGTGGGAAAAATAATTTTTGAGTACACAGCTGTATCAATGAGACCAGTTTCTTTATCCAGTCATCCATCAAGGCACATTTAAGTTTGATTCTGTGTTTTAACTATTGTGAATAATGGTGTTATGAACACAGGGGTGGAAATATCCTTTTTAATTAGTGCCTTCATATCCTTCAGACAAATACCTAGAAGAGGTATTTATTCTGTGACATTTTTTGAATGTATGTCTTATGTAGTAATGTAGTGCTTTATTTTCTTGGGTATGAAATAGTTTTGTATTTTGAAAAGCTTTCTTAAGTCTTTTTCATCATTTAACTTAGGATGAAGTTAAATTATTAGAAAAGAATTTGATACTATTTAGTTTTGTTCCTAAGAGAGTTTTTAAAATCATGGAAGCAGAACTGTGCTCAGTTTAATAACAAATCATTCCCCACTAGCATGGTAAAGTCTTTCTGGATATTGTGCCCAATAAAGCATGAAGTCTAACTGGAGCTAGTGGCCGCTGTTCTAGGCCTGGTATAACGAAAGAAGACAGTAGCCTCGATTGGGGTAAATGGTTCTTTCCCCACCCATGGATGGTTTGCTCGTAGGTGTGGACTGAGAAGGGTTGAGCAGGGCATTTGAGGGACTTTCTGCTCACTGTACAAAACTCTCATCTCCAATTCTGAAATCTCCCACTGTCTTTTATTTCATTGGATTTTTCCCTCAGTCTTCAACCCATGGAATCTATTGGGTTCTATCTAGGTTTTTGCTCTCTGTTTCATGGCCTGCAAAGCCTGATAAGGGTGTAATTAGGGGTGATTTACTTGTTCCCATTTCTTAGAGGTCAATGACATTCTTACCTAATTATGAATGTTTTGAAGACTGTTGTTTCCAAACTTATATTTTGCCTAAGTGTGTTTCTGGAGGCTGTATATAGCTTTTGCAATTACATCTTGTCCAGGGAAGAAGTGTACATACATTCCTTTAAAATTTTTTCAATTGATATAGTAGGCACTTATGCTGAAGAAACAGTAGAAAAGAGAAAGAAAAATGGACTGGGCAAAGTGCAGCCATCATTTCTTTGATATTCATTCAAAATTCTTGAATATCTGCTATGTGCCAGATTATGAAAATAGCAGCAGCGTTTGAATTAGATGTTAATAGTGGGGATTGTCACTGGATATAGGGTTTAATTTGAAGGTAGAGTCATGTGATCTGCACATCTAGTGTATAGGGGTTTGAGAGAGAGGATTTAGAATGGTTCAAGTTTTTGTCAGGAAGAAGAGAGAGTCATTGTCTTTATTGAGATGCAAATGAGCCCACTAGGATAAAGTCTGGAGGGCTGAGATGAAGTGCTCAGTAGTGAACATGCTGATCCTTATGTGCCAACTTAGTACTCAAGTGGGAAATGTCAGGGACACAAACGAATCTATCCAGAGACTGAATTCAAGACACTCCATGTCTTTGAATTATGATGGAGCAGGGTATTCCTCAAGGATATTAAGGAGTTGTCAGTAAGGCAAGAGAGACAATCCAGGGAAGTAAAGGAAGAAATTTTCAGAAGGAAACAGTGCATAAGTTGTCAATTGCTGCTGAGGAGCAGAAGAGAGAAGTGGTTCCTGGGAGGAGTCCGTTCCTGGAAGTCTTCTCTTTGACTCAGCTCTAACTTGGCCAGATTTATGTCTGCATTGTTAGTCCCTCGATCAGGCTTGGTGCCCAACAGTTGGCTTGGAACTGTGAATGAATGGAGAAGCAAATCAAAGCATGTGGCAGCAATGAGGAGAAAGGAACCTGGAGCCAACCCAGTCACTCTGACTTGACCGTCTGCTCCGCTTGGCCCTTCTGCTGCTGCTGACCAGGCTATTTTTTTACCTTTATTCTTTTCCTGTTGGTTTGGGACAACACCCAATGGTGCTCCAGGTTTCCTCCTGGATCTGAGCTCAGGGATCATTCCTGGTGAGGCTGGGAATGATAAGGGGTGCCAGGGATTGAACCCGGGTTGGTAACAAGCAAGGCAAGTGCCCTCCCTACTGGTTTATCACTCAGGTGCCCAGACAGGGTTGGTTTTTAACTTGAAGAGGAGAAAAGTAGTCCCTAGGTACACCTGAATTGGTCTTTCACTCTCAGCTTCGAAGTGTCCAGCCCTGAGGCAGTCTTCTCCTCACCAATGCCAGTGTGTTGTCAGGCTACAAAGCCTGGACTTCCCTCCCACTCGGCCAGTTTCCCCTGCCTCTTAGTGCAACAGCTACTGAAACCCTGTGGCTGGCCTCCTCTGCACAAGGCACCTATGGCAGTCTGACATGTTTTTATGGAGTTTGACGCAGGCAACCCTCTCCTGTGTCCCTGAGGATGCTGGGGTTTTGTAGACGGAGCCCCTACCTGCACCTAAAACATGTCGCCGCCTTCCCTCCTATCCTGTTCACTCATAGTCTTTCCTGGCTCTCACTACAGTTTTCTGGACCTATGCCTTATGGCCTGCTGTGAGCTCCAGCCTGAGTTACAGTGGGTTGCAAGCGCAGATCTTTTTTTCCCATAATCTCTGCAGTCCCTCCTGAAAATGCTTGCCATGGCTTTATCATATCTTTTCTGGAAAAAAGTAACACAACACAAAGGAGCTTTCACTGTCTTGCAACCTCCAGTTGCCACTCTTATCACTGTCCTTTCTCTCTTAGTGGGCCTTCTTAGAAATCCAGAGCTACATCCACTATCTCTTCTTCCTCACCTCCTACTGCCCACTCTGAAACCACACAAAACAAGAGCTCTGTGTTACCAGCGTTCTTTGAGACTGCTCTTGATAAGGTGTTCAGAGAGGGAGCATTGCTCGAGGCAGGGCTTTTGTCTCTCAGGGTAAGGACCCAAAGGCCCTGCTCTTCATGGTGACAGGCCTTCAGCCCTTGCTGCCTCGAACCCGGATCCCAGGCTCAGTTCCTCCACTAGCACAGCCCTTCAGGCTCTGTCAAGAGTTAAAGCACCTCAGAACTATCCCTGAGCTTTAACTTCTATCAACCCTTGTGATATCACCCTTCTGCTTCTGCCCCCAGCGAGTGCTGGGCTAGTCCAGGCTGTTTTTAGCAGGAGAAGCAACAGCAGAGGATAGAGACCAGGCCAGGACCTTGGGGACAAAGGGCAGATCTTTGACACTAGCAGGGTTGGTGAAGTGAGGACAGGCTCCCAGAATGCACCGATTGAAGAAAATGAGGAACTCAGGTTGACTTCCAGTTTCTGATGTGGGGGGCTCGAGGACAGGCTCCCCTCTAAGTGAGAACAGTGGAGAGAACTGATGTGTAGGCCTGAAGTTACCTGACCCATTCTTTTTGGGTTGGAGGAGCTTAATTTTGTTTTGAGTTTTAAATTCTGCTTGTTTTATTTAAAATTAATTTGTACTGAGATTCTGTGCTATGATCTCGTTAATAATGCTTCCTCATACACCCGTCACCAGTGCATTCCCCTCACCCTGGGTTTGAGGAACTTTCCAGGCGATACCTGGCTTCTGTTCAAAGTATGGGTGTCCACGTTGTGGACAGTAGGGAGTTTCTAGCAGAGTTGCCATGATGGCAGGTATTGAAATCCTGGCTAATCTGGGGCTTTGAGGTGTTAAGCCCAGGATTCTGGGTTCCCAAGCAGTGAGACGGACAGAGACACGGACAGGATAATGCAAAAGCAGTAGGAGTTTTATTCCAGTATACTGGGATCAACTATCTCACCCACAGAGTGGTCTCTTGATAGCGACCCCGACTTCAGGCAGCAAGCGGTTTACATGGGGTTTGATTACATAAGCTGTACATGCCTTGTTGTTTCAGAAAAATCTTACTTAGTTACTAAATAAAGGAGTTTTAGCAAGCGTCTAGGGTATATGTTGGACTCTGATAGGCTTGTGGTTGCTGGGTACGTTCTCTATGGTTTCTGGCTCGTTGTGATTGATTGAGCCCACTTGCCCACTTGCTGGGCCCAGGAACTTTCCAGGGGGGTTCAGGTTGGCTAGTGACACGTTGTTTCATTGCTGAGAGACTGAAACTGTTTTATTTTCCTCAAATGAACCTGAGGCCGGAACCAAAATCAGCTGATTTTGTTGATTTCTGCCGCCTGTCATGGCGTCAGTTTTGCCCTTACAGAGGTTGTTCCTGATTTAGAGGTTGTGCCTGGTTGGGAAGAAGCCTGTTCTGGCCAAGAAGGCACTGGGAGCATGGCCGAGTAAACAGCCTTGGATTCAGAGCCCAGCAGTGTTTCGGGCCTGGGATCTTCAGGAAAAGAGCTGCGGGGTACAAGGGGTGGCAGGGCTGTGCACTGGCTCTCTGGGGGCAGGAGGAGCTAGTCCCCCAGAGACAAGCGCCTTGCCTGCTGTTTGAAGCACCCTCCGCGCCCCTCTCCCAGCATCCTTCAAGCTCTTCCTCATCCCCTGTGTGGCTTCCTCCTCCCTGAATCCTGCACTCGGGGGCTCTTTCAGCCCCTCCTCACTGAGGCCAGCCCTGCCGTCCTCGTCAGCACCAGTGGCCTCGGCTTTGTTTGCCTTACGTGGAAAGTTCTGTCTCCATGGCTGGCTGCCTCTAGGGTTCAAGCAGGGACTCGGGATGCTGCCTCTTCTCCCTCAGTGCCCTCATTAGCATCTTGGTGCCAGAGTCCCTCAGAGAGCAGCTTGGAGGTGGCTTGTTATTCTCACTCAAGGTGGAGCCTGACGTGTCTGCCTTGCCATGGTGATGGCCGCCAGGGCTGGAACAAGCCAGGGGCTGGCAGCCTGCTCCTCAACTGAGTGATGGGATCGTGTGGTACCGTCACTGTGGGGAGACTCTGAGCAGCACAAGCCGTCTCAGACAGTATATGGACACCTCTGCCTTCACCCCTCTGGTATTTTCCACTAAAGGTGTATTAGTTTGCCATACTCGGTAAGCTGCAGAAATGCGGCATCACCCTTAGACAACTATCCACGTTCCACTGGAGCCACCGGCATCAGTGTGTGCTCAGCCGTCACCAGCCAGATGCCCCCTCCACCCACCCCACCATGCCCTTCCATCCTGGCAGTCCAAGACTTCCCTTTGGCGTGGGTTTCTTTGTTCATCTGCATCAGAACTTTATCTCCCACAGTTGAGTGAAATTGTATGTGTTTGTCTTTCTCCATCACTGAGCAGAATTCCCTCAAGTTTCAGTCATATTCGTGCACATTTCTTTTCTTTCATTTTTCCTTATAGCCAAGTAGTACACCACTGGATATACACTCGAAAGTTTCATTATCCACTCATCTGGCGTTGGGAACTTGGGTTCTTTTCAGAACTTGAATAGAGAAAATAGTGCTGCTAAGTAATTGGGACAGGAGTGTGGCTAACTTTTTACACTGGAGTTTCTGTATTCTTTAGATAAATACCTAGAAGCAGAGTTGCTGGATAATAGGCTTACATTTTTTGAGCAAACTAAGGACTGTTTTCTGCAGTGGCTGACCTGGTTTACCTTTCCACTAATAGAGCATGAAGTCCTTTGTATTTCCATCCAGTCCCTGCCATCCAGAACTATTGTCTCTGGTCTTTTTGATAACAGCCATTATCATGGGTGTGAGGTGATACTTCCTTATGACTTTGATTAGCATCTCCTTCATAATAAGTGATGATTATCTTTTCATGTGTTTGTTGGCCATCTCTATGCCCTTTTGTAGAAAGGCCTATTTAGAACTTCTGCACATTTTGTAATCAGGGTGTATGTACGCTTTTCTGTTTAGTAGTCTCATGAGGTGTTTATATAATTTGGATATTAACTCTGTGTCTGATACATAGTTTGCCAACACCTCCCATTAACACGCTGCTTTTCATTCTAATGATAGTGTCTTTCATTGTGCCGATGCGTTTCAGTTTGCTATAGCTACATCTATTTTTTTCCTTTAATTTCCCTTCTTATTAGAGACAGATCCACAAAGACATCACTGAGGTGGATGTTGAAAACCTTATCACCTATGTTCTTTTCTATTTTACTTTATGCATTTTGCCTTCAGATATTATATTCATGACTTTAATACATGCTGCAACAATTTGTGTATATGGCGTAAGAGAGTGTTCTTGTTTCATTGTTTGCATGTGGGGGCTCAGGGTTCCCAGCCTCATTTATTGAAAATAAGTTCCTTTCTCCTTTGTATGCTTTTGGAAACGTTGTTATAGATCAGAGTCCAGGAGCCTTGCTCTAGTTTCTCTTCCTGTGTGACTCCCCACAGCGATCACTTCTAATCTATATCTGGGCAGAGGTTATCGTTCTCCGACCAAGTTCTCACGGGGCTTGTGGGCACCATCTCCTCCCAACTTTTCCCTGCCCCTTAACCTCCTCTCCCACCCCATCTAATCTCTTCAGGCAATGAGTCCTTTGTCCAACAGAGTTCTGTACTCACCACCCTCCTTACTAGCCCATGCCAGGCACCCCCACTCTCTGGGGCTCACCCCTCGTTTACAGGGCCCCCTGTGGGACCCCTTCACTCTCAGCTTGAGGGACGCTATTTGGGGGATTCTGGAGGAAATGTGATTGGGACAGGAAAGAAGTCCCCCCGCCAGAGTTGTCTGGTTGAAGCCGAGAACCAAAGATCTGGTGGAGGCAGAGGCAGCTGCTTTGAGCCAAAGAATTCATCTTGTGCCAAGGGGGTCAGAGATGGGGGGGCGTATTGTGGCTGTTTTGAAGGTGCTCGGCAGCCTGAGTATGTGGCAGGCTTCTTCAAACCAGGGGTTCCCAAAAGAATGGCCGTATACAATTTTTATCTGCTCTGCTTTGTTTTAGCTTTTTTTTTGCTTTTTTTAGGTCACACCTGGCGATGCACAAGGGTTACTCCTGGCTCTGTACTCAGGAATTACTCCTGGTGGTGCTCAGGGGACCATGTGGGGTGCTGGGAATCGAACCCAGGTTGGCCACGTGCAAGGCAAATGCTCTCCAGGGCTGGCAAATGCTCCAGCCCCTGTTTTAGCTTTGATTGCTCAAGTCAAACAATTTACTGGGGCCAAAGAAAAAAATCATTTATTTGGCAATTTTGCACTGTTTGCCTTTTTAATGACTGAGCAGAGCAAGGAAATGCCAAATACTGTGTTGGCACTTAGAGGCTGGCCCTTAAGCCATGTTCGGGCGGTGCTGGATGGCACCATGAAAGCAGTGCAGAAGCTACTGCTAGGCTGTGCCAGGGCCCTCTGTTCTCTTCTCTGCTTACTATGGGGGCCAGTGTCCTCTGTGAACTTCTTTTGACCCTATTCCTGGCAGGTGAAGGTCCAGTTGTACATGGAGGATGACAGAAAAATCCAATGGTGTGAAGAGCTCCCCCGCCAATAACCACAACCATCATGCACCCCCCGCCATCAAGGCCAATGGCAAAGATGACCGCGGGACCGGAAGCAGGTGAGTTTGCTGAGCTGAGTCCTCTCAGGGTGATGGGGAAGCTTCTGTGGTCCTCCTGCTCAGCCTTTTCATGACAGTTCAAGTGCTTCTTGATTCAAGGACACCATCTATATGGTGACCCCAGGAGGCAAGCATGCTTAGAGGAGATGAGGTACGCCACCCTGCACCTCCTCTCTATCTCTCCAGGCCACAGTCTGCAGCCGACGATGACACCTCAGTGGAGCTGCAGAGGCTGGCAGACGCTGATGCACCCCCAAGGGGAAGGCGTGGCTTCCAGAGGTGGGTGACAGCATGGGGTCTGTTGGAGAGGGCCCTGTGGCTCTGGTCCTCTCGGTCAGTCCCACAGAGACCTCTGGGAAGTAGCAGGGAGGACCCAGTAGAGGGTCCAACCCTGCAGGCCTCTAGTTAACTGGAGCCTCCAGAGTGAGATCCAGAAGCCTGGACTACTCCTCCTGGCCTGACCTAGGAAACAGAGCCTTCATCCTTTCCCCACATACTTCCTGTTCACCAGCACCGCCTATTCAAATGCACCTCCTCCAAAAAGTCTTCCCAGAACATCCCTTCCCCATCAGGGCTGCCTTCAAGTCATGCCTGAGGTCCAGGCCTTCCCGCCCCCCTTCAGTACTCCTCAACCTTGCTCCTTGCACTGGGATGGGGACTCCACCATGTCACATCTCCCCCCATCAGTGGTGAGCTCTTGGGGCTGGGTCCTCTCTGAACCTCTGTCTCTCCCTCTAGGATCGTCCGCCTGGTGGGGGTCATCAGAGAATGGGCCAACAAGAATTTCCGAGAGGAGGAGCCCCGACCGGACTCATTCCTCGAGCGTTTCCGGGGTCCTGAGCTCCAGACCGTGACAACACAGCAGGGGGATGGCAAAGGCGACAAGGAAGGCGACGGCAAGGCCAAGTATAACTGCACTCTTGAGCCTGTGGTTGGGGAGCACGGGGGTGCAATCGGAGGGACCATTGGTGTTCTGTATGTCACTCCCAGTGTCACTCAGGCCCATCCTTACCTCTGCTGTGGTGTCTTCCAGAACATATGCCCAGCCTGGCCAATAGCCACTGGCCTCCGGCAGCCTTTTTAACCATCAGTGCCGCTTGCCTCTTGTCCTCCTACTCATAAGAAAAGAGTAGGGCACCTAAATATGGCCAGGAATGGGTCTCAGCCAGGGTGTGCAATTCCCACCCCCATCATACACTCTCTCACACACACTCTCTCACACACACACTCTCACATACTCTCTTTCTCTCACACAATCTCGCATACTCTCTCTCTCATAGATACTCTCTCTCACATACACACACTCATACTCTCTCACACACATACTCTCACACACACACTCACACACTCTTTCTCACACACTCTCTCACGCACACTCTCTCACACACACTCACACACTCTCACACACACTGTCTCACACACACTCACACACTCTTTCTCACACTCTCTCACACACTCTCTCTCACACACACACTCACACACACTCTCACACACTCTTTCTCACACACACTCTCTCACACACACACTCTCTCACACACACTCTCATACACTCTCTTTCTCTCTCTCACACACACACACACACATACACACCCACACACTGGCCCTGTGTCAGTTCCCGAAGACAGTAAATGTAGAGACGCAATTAGAGAGCGTGCTGTGAGGGACGCCAGTATCCGCACCGTGTGGGTGCTGAGCTGGGGCTGTGTGAGGGTGGCTAGCAGCAGTTGAGTAAGAGGGAGCAGAGAAGCACAAGGAGAGGGCGGAGATGGGGCCTATGTTCTGAGGAATGAGTAGGAGAGGCCAGGGGGCTCAGGCGGATGTCTGGCCGAGCTGACACCCTACACCTCTGGCCAGTGGAGGAAGAGAGGTCTTGCCAAGGCAGGATGCAGCAGCTGGGAAAGTGATTTAGGGGCTGGAAGCTGGGAACGGAGCAGGGAGGGTGGGGTGGGCAGGAAGCACGTGGCGCTCACTTGCCTGAACTTCCTCTCTCCTCCCAGGAGCATTGGGAACCCGCTGGGGGCCTCGTTACCATCTGTGGGAAGCCTGCCCCAAGCCTTGAGGGCTGTCCCCACTGAAAGCACTGTCCCTTGCCAGGCTCCCTGAGCTCCTGATAGGAAGATGGTGTCCCTTACCGACCGACAAGCTCAGTACCAGGGGCTGAGGCCCTGAGAAACGGGATCTCAGTTCAACCCATCTCTCACCACACACATCCGCTCAGGCATCACATTTTTTCACATTGAAAACCTTTTTCTCGCAATATTATATTTTACAATTTCCTGGTCTCAGAGCTGATAGGCCAATCCCTCCTCTACTCTCTCCAGGGCCCTTTCCTCTCTCCTTCCCCCAGCCAGTTCCCTCAGGCCTTACATTTACAGAGCAGTGGGGGTACTAGGACCAAGCTGCGAACCTGGTCCCCAAACCTTGTCTTTGTCTGTGTCCTCAGAAAGAAGTTTGAACTCTTTGTGTTGGACCCGGCTGGGGACTGGTACTACCGTTGGCTGTTCGTCATCGCCATGCCTGTGCTGTACAACTGGTGCCTGCTGGTGGCCAGGTGAGCACGGAGTGCCTGGGGCAAAGCTGCCTTGTCTCTGGCTGTGTGGGCGAGGCACCTGTGCTCGAGCTCGCTGTGGACACAGAACTCACCCCGATGCCGTCCTCTTTCCGGATTCCCCGCTTACTGTGGCAGTTCCTCTGCCATCTCAACCTCCCTAACTTAATATTCCACCCGAGCATCCATCTATTCCTTTTCTGCTCTGTTATCTATAGCTGCTTCTTTATTTTTTTTATTTGTTTATTTATTTATTTATTTATTTTTGCTTTTTTGGTCACACCCAGCAGTTCACAGGGGTTACTCTTGGCTCATGCACTCAGGAATCACTCCTGGCGGTGCTCAGGGGACCATTTGGGATGCTGGGAATCGAACCCGGGTCGGCCGCGTGCAAGGGGAATGCCCTACCCGCTGTGCTATCACTCCAGCCCCTATAGCTAGCTGCTTCTTTAACTATGCACCAAAGCCTCCCTAGGTGTGATCTCCTTCCTCTCTTTTGGAACAGCCCCAGAGTTCTCTAGCCGTTCCCAGCCCACTCCAACACACCGTCCACTCTGACAGCTAGATCCCGGCATTTACTGGACCACAAACACAGCGCACCGTGGAAAGTGCTAGCCCTCAGCACAGCCGGCAAGGACCCCAGGACTTGCCCTGCTCTCTAGCTCCACCTTCTGGACACACCCCAGCTCCTGTCCTTGGAGTTCTGGCAGCTGAACTTGTTTTCTCCACACAAAATAAATACCTTTCGGCTATTTGCAAACCCTGGAGATTGTTCTGAAAGGCTGGGCTTCACAGTTACCCCATACCAAGCAGAGATGTGACTGCGCAGCCATTGGGCACTAGACTGTTTGCCCAGGGCTGGGGATAGTGTGACCTCTGCCCACGACCCATCTCGCAAACTAGTTGGGTACGTGATCAATGAACTGAAATGCCCAGCATGGCTCCGGAAACAGTGGCTGAGAGAAAGGGGCTCCCTGAGGAGGGCATTTCCCCGCTGATATCTGAGCTACCAACTGAGTTGCCTGAGGTGGGACCATTCCAGCAAGAGATAAGAGGAAGGCCCAGGCTTTCGGTGGCCCAGGGCAGCTGGAGCTGGGGACACTGAGTGAGTCATCAGTGAGGCAGGCACAGGATGCTTCCTGGGAGAGGATGCTGTGCTTTCTCTGGTATTGTTTGTCCTCACAAGACTCACTGCATTGTCACTTCGTTTTCTTTTCTTTTGTTTGTTTTTGTATGCAAAGAAGGAACTATTTTCCTTTTATTGAATCACCATGAGAAACAGTTACAAAACTTTCATGTTTGAGTTTCAGTCATACAAAGTCAAACACCTATCTCTCCACCAGTGCATATTCTCCATCACCAATGTCCCCAGTATACACCCCTCTTTTCAACCCTTCCCCTGTCTCTATGGCACACAATTTCCCCCATACTATTTCTCTACTTTTGTGTCACCCTGTTTTTAATTCCCTTCTCTGGCCTGAACCAAGGCCCCTGCCCATTCAATTACCAAGTTCTGCCAATTCTGCCTAAAAGTCATCTGCAGCCTCCAACATCTTCCATCTTCATTGCTGTTGTTCAGAGCCTCTACTCCCTCTCTCTTTGTCTCTCTCCCTCCCTTTTCTCTCCCCCTTCCTCTCCCTCTCCCTTCCTCCCCCCTCTCTCTCCCTCCCTCTCTCTCTCTATTTGCATGGATTGACTCATGCCCTGAAGTGGGTTGTCCTTAGGTGTATGTTGAAGAGATGAGCATGCATGCTATCATTCATGTATTCTAGCTTGCTTTTCAGATGACTCATTCAACCCTTAAGCACTTAAATTCTAGTACTCTGGACTAGGGCGTGGGTAGTGCAGTGAAGACTAAGAAGTGGTCTCTGTCTTGTCAGAGTCCATTGTTCAATGACTTACAGGCAAAACTAGTTAGCGGTAATATATATTATATTTATATATATGTTATATATTATATATTTGTACATAATATATACTACCGCTGACTAGTTTTTTCTGTGCATACATATTGGTATATACTGGTTTCGATGAAAGAAGGGTTGAACTAGGAGTTGCTTATCAGGAAGTATCTTCTTGGCACCAGGCTGTGACTCATTAGTGCCCCTGTTAGCTATCATAAGCCTGGCACCCAGTGGGCACTTTGTTTGGGACCTCAGAGGGACCTTGGTGGGCTTGGAGTCTAAAGGCCAGCTGTGTTGTCCTGCAGAGCCTGCTTTAGTGACCTGCAGAAGGGCTACTACATAGTGTGGCTGGTGTTGGACTACTACTCAGATGTGATCTACATTGCAGACCTCTTCATCCGGCTGCGCACAGGTCAGTGAGCTCCTGGGAGGAATGTAAGTTCCTAAGGACTGAATTCAAAGTTCGGGGCAGCTTGCTCTACATTGTGTTCACTGTATCACTGTCATCCCATTGTTCATCGATTTGCTCAAGTGGGCACCAGTAGCGTCTCCATTCGTCCCAGCCCTGAGATTTTAGCAGCCTCTCCTTACTCGTCCTTCCAAACAGTGCCATATTGGAGGCTCTTTCAGGGTCAGGGGAATGAGACGTGTTATTGTTACTGTATTTGGCACATTGAATATGCCACAGGGAGCTTGCCAGGCTCTGCCGTGAGACATTGTGTTAGCCTCAACAATCTGGTTGGAACTTGAGTTGGTACCTGGTCCTCCTTGAGCCTTGTGGTTATGGAACTTCAGATCCAGGGGCGAGGGTGGGCATGGAGAAAGGGTGATATCTTGGTACCTTGGCTCAGCCCTGCAATGTGAGTTTCTTCTTCCCCTCCATGGAGAGGAAGGTTGAGTGAATAGTCATTCCTCTCGGAATGACAGGTCTGAGGACAGAAGTGATGTGTGTCCTTGTATCGCCACTAGGTTTCCTGGAGCAGGGACTGCTGGTCAAAGATCCCAAGAAGTTGCGAGACAACTACATCCACACTCTGCAATTCAAGTTGGATGTGGCCTCCATCATCCCCACAGACCTGATCTACTTTGCTGTGGGTATCCACAGCCCAGAACTGCGCTTCAACCGCCTGCTGCACTTTGCCCGTATGTTTGAGTTTTTTGATCGCACGGAGACACGCACCAGCTACCCCAACATCTTCCGCATCAGTAATCTCGTCCTTTACATCTTGGTCATTATTCACTGGAATGCCTGCATCTACTACGCCATTTCCAAATCTATTGGATTTGGAGTTGACACCTGGGTTTATCCAAACATCACTGATCCTCAGTATGGCTACTTGGCTCGAGAATACATCTACTGCCTTTACTGGTCTACACTGACCCTCACCACCATTGGAGAGACACCACCTCCTGTGAAAGATGAGGAGTATCTGTTTGTCATCTTTGATTTCCTGATCGGTGTCCTCATCTTTGCCACCATTGTAGGAAACGTGGGCTCCATGATCTCCAACATGAATGCTACCCGGGCTGAGTTCCAAGCCAAGATAGATGCTGTCAAACATTATATGCAGTTCCGCAAAGTCAGCAAGGAGATGGAAGCCAAGGTTATTAGATGGTTTGACTACCTGTGGACCAATAAGAAGACCGTGGATGAGAAGGAAGTTCTCAAGAATCTGCCAGCCAAGCTGAGGGCTGAGATAGCTATCAACGTCCACCTGTCCACTCTGAAGAAAGTGCGCATCTTCCAGGATTGTGAGGCTGGTCTGCTGGTGGAACTGGTTTTGAAGCTCCGACCTCAGGTTTTTAGCCCAGGAGATTACATTTGCCGCAAAGGGGATATTGGCAAAGAGATGTACATAATCAAGGAGGGCAAGTTGGCAGTGGTGGCTGATGATGGTGTTACTCAGTATGCCTTGCTTTCAGCGGGGAGTTGCTTTGGAGAGATCAGTATCCTCAATATTAAGGGCAGCAAAATGGGCAATCGGCGTACAGCCAATATCCGTAGTCTGGGCTACTCAGATCTCTTCTGCTTGTCGAAGGATGATCTTATGGAAGCCGTGACTGAGTACCCTGATGCCAAGAAGGTCTTGGAAGAGAGGGGCCGGGAGATCCTGATGAAAGAGGGATTGCTGGATGAAAATGAAGTGGCCGCCGGCATGGAGGTGGATGTGCAAGAGAAGTTAGAGCAGCTGGAGACCAACATGGAGACCCTGTACAGCCGTTTTGGCCGCCTCCTGGCAGAATACACAGGGGCCCAGCAGAAGCTCAAGCAGCGCATCACGGTTCTGGAAACCAAGATGAAGCAGCACAATGAGGATGATTACCTATCAGATGGGATGAACAGTCCTGAACCAGCTGCTGCTGAGAAGCCATAAAGGCTGCACTAGAAGAGCCATGTAGGTTCCCACAGGATTTTCATTGCCTTTGGTTCTTGCTGAGTATCTCCCAAAGCTTTTATCTCCCTGTTTTGGCAACCAAACATCCGGGAGCCCCTTCCAAGTAAAGATGATAGCTGAGCTTGGTCACAGTAGGGACTGGATTGGCTCGTTTTCTGGGAGTTTTGGACTGTCCAAGTCTGAGGATGAAGAAGGGGAGCATCTGAGCTGCCTTCAAGGGGTCTGGCATGTGACTGGAAGCCTGGACAATGGTGTGCCCCCTGAATTCTCTTCAGGACAGCTTCCAGCTAAGATGCTCCCCTCTCTCCGGTCTCCTTTGCATTTAGCTACTTACCACTTAGTCCCGGCGATTGCTCTTCTCATTGGTTCTCAACATCCCCATTTCCAGCACATGTATGTAGTTGGGTCATCGGCGCAGTATTTAGCACAGGTACCCAGTTTCTGCCTCCTATGACAGGCAAAACGTGTGTAGGGAGCATGAGGAGAGTGTTTGTTTGGGCTGTTTTTGTGCTGCCATGAGTTGCATCTCTTGCTGTTTGTCTTTTTATCTATCAATCAGGAAAGGGGATATCTTGGTGGCCTTCCCTGGGCCAGAAGAAAGATGATGATGCTTTGGACCCATTCTGGGGTGGGGAGTAAAGAGCAAGGTGACAGATAGGGGCTAAGCAGGCGATGTGAATGGGAAGAGGTCACGGATGACAAGCTCTGGATGACATTCCTCTCTGCAGAGAATGTCCTAAGAGTTCCCGAAGGCTGCTGCTTATGGTGGGGAGATTCTTCCAGTTTATGTTGGCAGTAGAGACACAAGTCAATAAATTCTTTCCAACTGTTTGTGGTCATTGCTCAACTCTGCTACTAACATCCTCACTTTCCTCTCTATTTTCCCGCACTTCTGTTTTTCTCCATCTCCAGATAACTCTGCAACTCTGCAACTCGTTCTGCCATCAGCCACACCCTGCCAGTTCTTCAGGACTCAGTGCAGGCACCACCTTCTCGGAGAAGTCTTTCCTCGATGCATCTGTTTCCACTCAGCAGGCCAAAGCCTCTTCCAGGCTCCCAAAGTGCTAGCGAGTCCCTCTGGCTCTCTTCTGTGTGTCTGGCTCCCGTGAACCCAGGTTCCCTTCCTCTCTGTGAGCTATTCGAGGGGCAGGCCTAGACAGAGGTCCTGGCCTCTGACATACCTGGCAGAGACGGTGTTGAGAAAATGTTTGTTCCTGGGCAGGCGCATCCCAATGCTGAGGCTTCCCCTTTGCTGGAAGTCATGCATGGAGGGAAACCCTTGCTGTGCACAAAAAGTTGGGGAGGAAGACATGGAGGAGCAGAGTGGAGGGTCTGAGTGGAGGGTCTGAGTGGAGGGTCTGAGTGGAGGAGCACAGTGGAGGGTCAGAGGATGTTAGAGACTCCACAGGACACTGCTAAGAAGCGGGTAAGCAGATCTACAAACAGATCCAGATGTCTTTGTGCTCACCAGTTTCTCTCCTCCTCTCACTGATTCTTTATCCTCCTCTCACTGATTCTTTATCTCACTAGAGAAAATATTCCCAGCTTACCCTTTTGGAACTGGAGCGATAGTACAGCGGGTTGGGCATTTGCCTTGCACACGGCCAACCCAGGTTCCATTCCTCCGTTCCTCTCAGAGAGCCCGGCAAGCTACCGAGAGTATCCCTCCTGCACGGCAGAGTCTGGCAAGCTCCCCGTGGCATATTCGATATGCCAAAAACAGTAAGAACAAGTCTCACAATGGAGACATTACTGGTGCCTGCTCGAGCAATGAACAACGGGATGAGAGTGCTGCAGTGCTACTTTTTGTGGCTATGCTAGGACTCAAAGTAGGGTCTTACACATGCACTACCCCTGAGCCACACCCCCAGCCCCCACAGCTTGGTAGTGTTCAAGCACATTGCTGGGAAACAAATCTCCAGAACTTTTTCATCTTCCAACTGAAACTCTCCCATTCAGCACTAACTCCTCATTTTTCCTTCCGCCAGTCCCTGACACCCACCTGGCTGCTTTCTGTCTAATTTTGGTGACTCCAGGAACCTTATGGGAGTGGAACGATGCACTAGCCTTTTGTGTCTGGCTGATTCCACTGAACCTCATATCCTCACGGTTCATCCATGCTGCAGCTTATGTCAAAATTTCCTTCCCCTTTAGGCTTCCATTGTATGTCTGGAGCACATTTTATTGAACCATTCATCTGTCTATGGGCATATGGCTTACTTCGCTTATTCTGACAACTGCACTCACTGCTGCAGTGAACATGGTTGAGCAAACATCTATTCAAGTGCCTGCTTTCACTTCTCTTGAGTAGATGGATGTTCAGAAGTGGAATTGCTGCATCATACAGTAAACACTTTTTAATGTTTTGAGGAAGTTCCATATTTCTTTTGACAGTGACTGCCAAGGAGCCACAATCTTTCCACATGCACAAAAGATCTGATTTCTGCTTTTTGTTTTGTTTGTTTTGTTAGTGACCATCCTAATGATTTTGAGGTGAAAGCTCCTGATGGCTTTGATTTGCATTTTCCTGATAATATATGATAATAGACATTTTTCCATGTAGCCTTTGGCTACCTGTTTGACCTTTTTAAAAATTAAAGCATGCATTGTCTATTTAGGCTTTCCCCATATTTAATTGGGTTGTTACTGTAGAGTTTACAGAAATTCCCATGTTATATCCATGGTTTGTGTTTTTCCCATTTTAGGCTGTCTTTTCTTCTCACTGATTATATCCTTTGATGAACAGAAGGTTCCTTTTGTAATTTAGTCTAACTGATCTTTTTGACCCTCACTGAGTTTTCTCGTCACTGTTCACTGTTGTTGAAATTTCCTCATTTAAGCATATTTCTTCTAAATTAAGTGAAATGTCTTGCTCTTTCCCTAGCTTGTAATAATTAATTTTTGTCATTTATTTATCATCAGGGGGCATATCATGGAGCCCAGGCAGTGCTGGGGAGACAACCCAGGCTCATACATGCAAAGCATGTGTGCTTTACCACTTGAAACCCATCTCTTGCTTTGCAATGATTAATCTGAATCAGGAACACATTCGCCAGGTTTGATCTGCAGCATTCCTAATGTCGAGGCCCTGCCCCCTAAAAGGGTGGGGGCAAGGAAACAACATTCAACAGCCCTCTACTTGCGGGGGTGGGGGGTGTGGACTAAAAAAAAATTCAGTTTCTTCACTTCCCAGAGGCTAGCCAACAAGAGGCATAGCCCAGAGAGACCAAGCCAGCTACTTGCCCCAGCTCTTACTGCTAAGGCTACCGCTCCCCCGACCCCCACACCCCGAACTCAGTTTTTGCCACACACTGAGATCTGGGGTACATATGAGTTTCGTAGTCCTGGGATGCAATCTACTCTAGAGGCAGGAGGAGAGTGCACTGGAGAATTGTTGCCTAGGCTTCAGCAAGGACTAGGCAGTGTTCCCCATGGGTCTGCACCCCTCGTCTAGCCACAGTGGCAGCTGAGTTTCCAGCCCATGTTGGAACTTGGGCCTGCTTTCAGCAGGGTGAAACAGATGGCTCCTACATCACCTGGGTTTCCCGCTGGTGTGAAACACAAACCTCAGGGTTCACCCTTGCCTTAGACCGCCCAGCTTTTGTTTGCCCAGATATATGCTCCACAGCTGAGACAGGCAACACTCCTCCCTGTCTGTGTTCTCTCAAGCTTCCAGAACTTTCTTTATGTTCTTCTTGCCCCGGGATTGCCTTTTCTCTGGGACTCAGTTCTCACCCACTTCTCAGAAGCCCCCTAGAAGCTTCCGTGAGAGACTCTCTTACATAGTGATCTGCAAAGATCTGCTTAGCAATTGGTCTTTTCTCAACTCAACACACAGAACAGGTGAACACTGTGCACATGTGTGTATACCTGGGTGGTCACTGCTTGCACATAAAATGGCTGCCTCTGGGGACATCTCGACTTAAAGCTGAGATGACTGTCCACTCCTCTCTTTCCACTCTGTCTGCCCCCACACCAGACCCATATTTTGTCGATCTCTGCCAGGTCTCTCTTGCCTGTTACCAGCCATCATCCCCGCTTCTTTCCCCCAATATAAGAACCAAAGTACATTTTCTGTTATGTCTTGGATTTATTCAGCACGGCTTGATGCTCCGAGTTATTAACTTTAAAATGTTTAAGAAAGAATAGCCTTTTATTCCCTCTGAAAATACTTGGCTAACGGAAATTGCCCTGCTTGCATGTGGCCCGTCAATTTTCTTGTCTGTCTTGGTGACCTTCTATAGAAAATGAAAGCCACCGTGCTCATCCCTTACGCTCCAACCCTTTTCCCTCCAGCTCTCATGGCCCCTGCCTACTGGGACTCTGCCACTTGCCTCCACTTAACCCTCTCAGATCTCAGCCGCAATAGCATTGCTCTGTCCTTAGCCGGGGGCCCACCCACAGAGCCAAGACTGAGATCTTCCTCCTTCCTCCAAATGGGACTTTCACAGAGAGTGTGCTTTTGTGTCGACTGGAAACAAGATCAGAAGCACCCGGTGCCCAGAAATGCGAATCTGACCACCAGAGGGCGCATGTATCCAAGGAAAGCTGGTGTGTTCTCCGGGAATGCCCGTTGTGCACAGGCCCGAGCAGGACCCTTGGCCTGCACAGCCTTCCCAGGGCTCTAGGGCCTGGTCTTCCTCCCCACCACTGCCCCAAATGGCAATGTTTGCTAGCAACTGGTCATAGACCCAAGGGTGAAGGGGCTAGGGATGGGAGGCTGGGACTGAAGATTGTCACTTTTTCATGAGCATTTAAAAACAAATACTGAGACTTGAAAAACTAGTATTAATCCACCACAACGATAGCACTGTTGCTTAGCATAGAGCAAATGGGAAAATGGAGCGATTAAAGATGGATTTAGGGGAAAGGCTCGTGGGAATAAGGCTTCAAATGGCATCCTTCCAGGGAACAGCATCCTTGCGCCACACTTGGTTGCTTTCCTCTCAAACCAGCTCTTCCATCTGCCGCCTTGCCAGCCATGGGACAGATACCAGCTAGATGCTCAAAGCCTTGATGTCTTCTTGGCATCCACATTTCTTCGTCTATAACAGTCAGTAAATGTTCCCCACTCACCTTCCAAGGAAAATAAGAACCTAAGCTTCTCTTCTACCTCCTCTGGTCCAGGCCAGCCAACACACTTTTAGAGTAATTCTTGTCCAGCAGTCCCTCCCACTCTGCCACCAGGGATTTTACACACTGAAATTTGATCATATCATCCCTCCAACGAAAGCCACTCAGTGGCTCCCAGTTATACTTCTAATAATTTAATCTCCTGGTCACGGTGTCCAGGGCCTCTGCCAGAGGCTTTGACCGCTTCTCTGAACTTGCCCATGCCTGACTTGTTCAGGACTCCACATGGCCATAGCATCTCTGTCACCAGCTCATCACAGTGCCTGACTTCCTCTTTCTGAGGTGTCATTGATGAGTTTTTCCAAATTGAAGTCACGCTGCATTCCAGCTCTGTCCAATTTCCACATGTGCACTGCTAAACAGCAGTGTGGGTCTGAATTCCGTGAAGTTTGCCACTTCAAGTACCATTCGCCACCCTCTCCCTATTAATATTTCTCCCTGGCTTCAGTTACCGCCTCTGGCTGTCAACACCAAGAGACTGATGCTGTTGTGGGTGTGCCATTGGAGTGACAACACCTGGAGCCCCCTTTAGAACACACCCTGTCCTTTCCCTTGAAATAAATTGCTTCACTTAAGAAATAGGAGAGTGCAGGAGGGGAGAAATGGAGAGGCAGGGACACACATAGAGAGGGAGGGAGGCACAGAAGAGAGAGAAAGACATAAAGGAAAAGACATTATGTACTCCAAGGTGGGATTAGGACATTGGCTAGTACAGAATGGAGTACCCGCATGGAGTGTTCTTTAGATGCTGAGCACCCTAAGTTGAAGGCTTGTTCCCTTTTCTCTCTGCAAATGTTAGACCACTAGTCCTCAGCCTTCTCCTGACCCGCCATGTGCTTAGTGAGTGCTGTGGCACTCAATAGTTAAAACCCACTAGAGCTGTCCCACAGGGGACTCAGCTTACTCTCATTTGTGCCCCCAGATTTCTGTTTGAAACCTCCTCATCCTACCAAGTCACCCCTCTCATTGCTTCTTCCAGAATCTTCCTCAGATCCCCTATAAGCAAGTGTGTCCTCCTTGTTCCCACTGGTCATCTTTTCTTTTTCTTGCCTCTTGGGAACAGGTATGTGTAGGAGGGACCCATTCTGCCCTGCTCAGGCGGACACTTGGTGGACACTAGAGGGCCCTGTTACAGGGCTGATCGGGGAGCTGGGCTGAGGTGGGGCATCTCTCCAACTGGAGGAATGGCTTGCCTACTGGCTCTGGGCTCATGTCACCTTCCCCCTGGAATAGACTGAACTGCCAAACAGAGTGGTTTTTCTTCTGTCTAAAGCAGACATTTCTCTCTAAGGACAATCTGGCCTTGACTTAGGGCCTGGCCTCAAGCCAGCTAGAGTTGCTGCAGGAGGATGCTGAAGACAGATTTATAGCTTAAAAACAGTTGCTAAGCACAGGTGCAAAGGGGTCTTTATTTTGTGCCTGGGGACTGTGGCCCTGCCTGTAAAGGGTTTGATGAGAGAACTGGCATGGGAGCCTGGTACTCTAGGCTGGGTTCCATTCAGGGAACCCAGAACTTACTACCTGTGGCAATGTAGTATGTATCACAGTGAGGACGTTGAAGAAGAAGGCATTATAGCCAATCATATCATATTTTCTTATTTCCTCTAGGCTTGAGGAGGTCCAATTCTTTTCCAGAACCTTCTGCCCACATACACACATGTCTCCAAGTGAGCAGTAATTTGTTTCTGCCCTCCATGGAGAGGTTTGTCCCTGCAGCCCAATATTTTCTTTTGCATCCCAAGGGAAGATAAGCTGCTGGGATAAGTAGGATGTACGCCGGGCTCAGGGAGAGAGAGGGCAGGACCTCAGTCTGTGGCAAGCATGAGAGAACGAGCTAATATTCTCTCTACAGTCCTGGGAATTAGCCAATTTTCACTAACAAGATTCCTCCCCTCCTGACCTCTGCTTCTTCTTACTTATTTTTTTTTGTTTTTTATATTTTCTTCAAAGCTGAGCCTTATTTATTTTCAGAAGTAAACGTAACTTATAATTTGACATTTTTGCATTATGTATAAGGTTGCAGCAAATATTACATATAAAGATGAGCAGGATTTTCTAGAACGGTCCAGCTGTGATTCAGACAGGATGAGTCCTGAGCGGGCTGAGTCATGCCATGTGAGTAACCACTCACATGCGTATTGTGCGTATTGAAAAGGCTCTGGGCCACCAGCGTATACTTTACGTTTGTATTTAAGGAACTGTGGTTTACAGAACTGCTAATGATGGGGTTTCAGGCACACAACATTTTAACACTACACTGTCCACAGTGTCTGCTTGCCCCCACCAGTGTCCCTGGCCCCATCTCAAGTCTCCTGTCTCTGCCTCCGTGACAGGGCGCTTTGTAGCACTCTGGGGGCAGCTGCAGGAGGAGGGTGAGCTGGCCCTATCTCAGCGTAGACCTCTGTGCCCTTCAGCGGGACTGCCGGCTTCAGTGCTCTTAGAGCTGCCCGTTCCAATGCATTACCCGGGGTCTCCTTCTCCTTCGTTGGACAGAGTGAGCAAGTTCCATGGAGCAATCTGTTGCTTGGTTATTTGCATGTCAACTCAGTTCCCTAATCTGGCTTCATGCCGCGTCCCAGTCTCTCTAGCTTCCTCTCCAAGTGGCAACATCCGAGGCCAGCCAGAAAAGGGGGCGTGGGTGGGCCCTATAGGCCAGATGGCTGGAGAGAAGGGACAAACGCCGCAGGGACGTGGTGGCTTACAAACGCCGCGGAGACCCTTCTGGTTGAGGTTCTGGAGCATTGTGGTCCTGGGGGGAGGGAACCTATGCAACCCCAGGACCAGGCGGTCTTTCCGCTCTGGGCCCGGGACCTGAGTCAGGGCAGCTGCATCAAAGACCTGGGTGGAGGAGCGGTGCCGGCCCGGCCTGGGTCTGTGTAGTTCCGCCTGTGACCGCAGAGTGAGGTGGGGGCGCTCTGGCGCTGCGAATGTTCTGCTCGGGCGCTTTCTCCACTCAGGCCTTGGACAGCGCGCGCGCGCGCGCGCGCGCGTCTGTGTGTGTGTGTGTGTGTGTGTGTGTGTCTGTGTGTCTGTGTGTCTGTGTGTCTGTGTGTGTATTGGGGGCGGGGCGGGGCGGGGATGGGGTGATATTTTGTGCCTGGGCGGCAGGTAGCCAAGACCCCAGAGCCAGAAAGGGGGAGCTCCAGGGCAAGTGCAGCCTCGCAGGTCCAGGGCCTGAAGAGAGGGCACAAATCAGCTTCCAGCTGTCCCCCACTGAAGGTGCCTCAGTGTCCCGAGTCTGCGAGCAGCACAATCTTTCTGTTTGCTTTTGATTTACGGCCCACACCACCCAGAGATGTGCGGCGTTGCTCTCGGGCTCTGTGATCAGGAATTCATCCTGGAGACCCTGAAACCTGGTCAGCTGCGAGCTCCCACAAGGCAATTATCTCTCCAACCCCAGCAGCATAATCTTTTTGCTGCAGAGTGTTGCCGGAGGAGAGGGTGAAGGCCTGCGGCTGTGGGCATTGCCCTCTGGGACCTGAATGATAAAGGACAGTGGGGTGACGACACCCCATTGTCTCTGTCTCTGCTTCTGAGGCTGCAAGAATATGCAGGCAAAGCAGGGCTTGTGAAGTTGTTGATTTCAGGGAGGCTGTGGGCAGATGTGGCAGGGAAGGGGGGCCAATGGCTGGAGGGCTCTAGCAGGGACCAGTGACAGGCACTCAGGGAATAACGTTGCCGAGGAAGCCAACAACCTGTGCAGGCAAACTGGGAACGCAGACAGGGTCTGTAGCTGCGCCCCATCTGCCTGTCACTCACCTCTGCCAATGGAGCCATTTTCTTGCTGAGCTCTTTGATATGCAATCTGCTTCAAAAGAGACAGGGGGTACCCTCCCCTCAAGAGGCAGAACAATCTGCAAGGCTCCCAGAAGCCCAGAAGCATCGCCTCCTCATAAGCGGGACACCTTTCTCTGGCCTGTTTTTTTGCAAGCACTGGGACCTGATTCCAAGGTTTTTAGTGGAAACTGACCATTCTCAGAGCTCTCCTCGTCTGGGGACCTCCAGAGACCCCACCAAGCCAGGTCAAGCCATCTCTTTGGGCTCTGCGCCCTGGTCCCCTCTTCTTCCTGGCCCAGCTTAGATGCTAAGATGTATCTGTTGAAAGAGCAAGAACCCGGCGTTATTTCTTGATTTGTTAATGTCCATGACTTTGTTTCTGCTACCAGGCTAGGATATAAAACACAGAACCCAGCCGTGAGCACCGGGAATGAAGCAGTTCTGTGCGCATGTGGCCCACACCACAGCGGGGTCGGGGGGGGGGGACCCAAGTCTGTGAGGAAGGTTAGCCGGAGTCCTGGAAACACAGTTTATTTTGCAGGAGCAGCCTTGCTCTCCCGTGCCTGAGGACAAGGCAGGAAAAAGGTGACTTCTGACTGGCTGCTGGCGGCAAATTGTGTCCGTCCATGGACCAGCCTCAAACACTGTAGGAAAACAAGCAAGAGGCGTGTCATGGCAATGCCAAACCTATTTGTGAGTCCTTAGGTAACAGCAGCTTTTGAGGTAGACTGTTTACCTGATTGCCGAGAAACAGCATCCCCGCCAAATGGAGGGAACAGTGATTGGTGCCATTTGAAGCTATTGAGTTAGAATTGGCTGGAATTTAATTTGGCTTATTTTCAAGTCTTTCCATGTATTGAATCATTTTTGAACAGCACAAAAAATCCTCTCCATACATTCAAAGTTGCCTGTTATTTTAACAACGTGTTTGTTATAGCCAATATGCCGTGTTCCCATACTGCTAGGGCCGGAGTCGGTACTTCAGAGTGGTGGCTTTACAAAGTCCCGGCTTTTAAGCAGAGGCAGTTTTTGACTCTCGTGCCATGGTGTGGAGGCCTTAGCAAGCAGCCTGCTGACTAGCACATGCCGGGCTCTGCTGGTGGGACTTCAGCCCGGATCGCTACTCACCACCTTAGGGAAACTGAGGAGTCAGCTGGGAGCAGAGGAAAGCAGGGAGGGATGGAGAAAGGGATGAGATAAAGGGAAGAAAGGAGGCAGTTGGACGTGGAAGGAAGGAGGGAGACAGGCTGTCTTTGTCTTCTAACTTAGTTGCTCCTAGTTTGGGGGTGATGGCCTCTGGAGAACCTTCACCCTAGTGTCACGCTAAGCCGGTCCCCCAGCCCTCCCTTTCTCTTCCCTTCCCTTCTTTTCTCTACTCTCCCCTTCCCTTATCCACTTTCCCTCTCTTCACTCCCCTCCCTTTCCCACCCCTTACCTTCCCTCCCTCCCCCAACCCTTCCCTCCCTCCCCTCCCCTTCTCTTCCCTTCCTTTCCCTCTTCTTCCCTCCCCTCCCTTTCCCTCCCTTCCACTTCCCTCCCCTTCTTTTCTCTACTCTCCCCTTCCCTTATCCACTTTCCCTCCCTTTCTCCTTCCCCTCCTCTACCCTTCTCTTTCCTCTTCCCCTTCCACTTTCCCATGTCTTTCCCTTTCCATCCTATACATTTTCCTTCCTATACTCTTCCCTTCCTTCCTTCCTTCCTTCCTTCCTTCCTTCCTTCCTTCCTTCCTTCCTTCCTTCCTTCCTTCCTTCCTTCCTTCCTTCCTTCCTTCCTTCCTTCCTTCCTTCCCTTCTGTTCCCTTCCCTTCCTTTTCTTTTCTTTTCTTTCCCTTCCATTCATTTCCCCTTCCATTTCCATTCCCTTCCCCTTTCCATCCATCCCCTTCTCTCCTCTCCCTCCTCTTGCCACAGCTCTCCTTTTACCACCAAGCACCACCTATGTGGTGGCAGCATTAAGCTGGTAGTTTGCCTTGGTGCCTGCTAATTGCTGCGAGGGAGAGCATCTCCCTAACGAAGTTCAGTGCTCAATCAATACTTCAGGCATGACCGGGGTTTGGGACATTTGAGGAACCACTCGGGATGCCCTTGCCTGCGTGCTCTGAACCCCAGTCCTGATGTTGCTGCCTCTAACTTGATATCAACTCAAAAGTCACCAGGTTTGTATGGAGCTGGAGTGATAGCACAGTGGGTAAGGCGTTTGCCTTGCACGTGGCCAAACCGAGTTCGATTCCCAGCATTCCATATGGTCCCCTGAGCACGGCCAGGGGAAATTCCTGAGTGCAGAGCCAGGAGTGACCCCTGAGCATCGTTGGGTGTGACCCAAAAAGCAAAAAAAAAGTCACCAGGTTTGGCTGCCATATTTAAAGTTCCTCCCAGCAGTGCTCCATGAGCATTTACCGGAAGCCCAGGAAAAGCCATCCTCAACTAGTCTGCTAGTGTTAGATAAGAGAACAGAGAGGTAGGGAAGGAGGTTTTTAATGAGAGAAACAATTTGTGCAAACTAAGAGGGAACACAAAGTCCCGGGATTTGCAGGTCTTCCGAGAACTGGAGGGCTGGCAGCATTAGGGAGAAAACAACAAGCAGAAAAGTCAGGCTGACCTGGCAGCTCTCTCTGAAGCCACGGGAAGCATCTGTACTCTGCCAGGCTCTGCTCTGCTGCGTGAAAGGGGGGAGGCACCCTGTTCCATTTGGGTTTAATGTAGCTTCTCTGAACTGGAGAGAAAGAGGAAGTGAATCATCCCCCTGCTGAAAGGGCGGTCCTTGTCCAAGGTCCTGTCACACAGGAAAGTACCTGTGGGTTGCCAGGGTGACTTAAGCCGTGAGAGGCCAAAAGGCACACGTGTGAAATGTTCACCTCATCAGCCCTAATATTGACCTTCCCTGATCTAGGACACAAACACCCTGGCAAGGGCTGCTCCCTGGCATCCTAAGACTCAGTGGAGCTGTAAGTATATGACCTCAGAGACATTTCAGCAAAAACGAGTTGCCAAGCAGTCCTGCAAAGGAGGGAAATATACCTGGTCTCTTACCAGCTTTTCCTGCAGCCTGGACACACACACGCGCACACACACACGCACATGCGCACACTGGGCCCAGAGCTAACCACAGAAGAGCAAGAGTCCTTTGAGGAGCCATTCCTGTTTCTGGCTCTGCACTCTCACCCCCACCCACCTTCCCATGCTGTGGGGCCTCAGTTGTTTTCACCTGAGTGCAAGATAGATGAACACGGTTTGGGCTAGCTCTTAGAAAGAGGGGAAGGATTGCAAGTTACTGCTTTTGAAATTGGCTGCCGTGTCAGGAAGGAGGAAGGGAGAGAAGCAATTCGGTTTGACTCTAAATACAGCCAAGGGTTCTTCAAACTGGCACTGAGCTTTGTTGGCATAGGGCTCTGCCCATATATCAACTGACTGGACAGTTAAGAGGTGACCAAGGGCTGCTCACCTGGGAGCATGGCCAGAGCTGTGACTAAGACCAAGGCCTTCTGCCAGGGCCCGGGCATGGAATCTCTGCTGGAGTGGGCACCTAGCTCCAAGGGCCAGAGATAGTCCTGTCTGATGAGGGGCCTGGAGTGGCCTTATCCTTTTTTCCCCTCTTCTCTCTCTTGTTAGTGATTACATTTTGCTTTGTGAAGGGTAAACATCTCAGAATATCATTCACCATTTTCAACGTTGATAAGCATCTAATTCAACAGCATTTTGCACCTTCCCACTGAGGTTTCAACCACCCCTCTATCTAGTTCCGGAACCTCTTCAACAATGCCCAAAGAAATCCCAGTCAAGCATCATGACCCACTCTCCTCCCTTTTCTTTTCCCTCATGAAAATATATTACTAAGAATCATTTGGGCCTCAGGTGCAAGAGTTGAATTAAATCCACCATCTTTTCAGGAAAGATTATTAGAATCACCCATGGGGCATGCAAGGCCCCTCTCTTGTGTGATGCTTCTGCCTCACTTTGACAACAGATCCCCACCACCCTTCTCTGATGGGCATGCACTCTAATGTATTGGAATGAGTCTCTGAATATGTATGCCTTCTCTGAAAATATAGTTGTGTTTTGTGCATGTGTTCTTAATTTGCATTTGAATGTTATTGTGCCATAAATCTTGTTTTGTTTCTATCTTTTAAAAATCAGTGCTATAATTTTGAGATCAACCCAGGTTCCATATGCATCGAGTTACTTCCAACTATTGATTAGTCTTTAGTTGAGGTTATTGATTTTCCTGGGATGGAAAGATAGTCTATCTCCAGTTCTGTGCAGTTCCACAGTGGTCATTCTGATCTACATGGGGACAGACCTCTGAATGTGGGCTTAGTGGATCAGTGTACTGTGTATTACTAAATCCTGTTGGTTTGCTCTCCAAAATAGTAGAACAGTCAATATTTCTACCAGTAGGTAGTGGACGTTTCAATTTTTCCTAGTCTTTGCTAACATTTGGTATCTTCCAGCCTTTTATTATTACCAAATTAGGGGACCAAGCAAATCAATATATCTTTTCTTGATTTCTAGTAAACATCAGCATATTTTCACATATTTTGATCATTATTTAAATTGTTCATCCAAATTCTTTTTAAAAAAATGGATTCCTATCTTCTCTCTGGACTGGAGTGATAGCACAGTGGGTGGGATGTTTGCCTTGTACGCAGCTGACTCGGGTTCGATTCTTCCACCCCTCTCGGAGAGCCCAACAAGCTACCGAGAGTATCTCACCCGCACAGCAAAGCCTGGCAAGCTCCCCGTGGTGTATTTGATATGCCAAAAACAGTGACAACAAGTCACACAATGGATACGTTACTGGTGCCCACTCGAGCATATCGATGAGCAACAGGATGACAATGACAGTGACAGATCTTCTCTCTGAACGAACTCTTCTTATTGGTTTGGTTTTTAGACATCATAAATGTATACCCACCTCAGTATTTTATCATTTTTTTCAGTATCATCATTTGAAAAAAAAGAAATCCTTAAATTTTGTAATTGAATAACATGGCTTGAAGATTTTACTTTAGGTCTGATCTCTGCTGCATATAAGGCCAGAAGGTATTTTGCTTCATTTCTTTTCAGTAGTTTTATGTTGCTAGCATTTATATTTAGGTTTTTAATGTATTAAAAATTAATTTGTAAATATGATATGAAGTAGAGGGTCTAGCTAGTGTTCTTAATATTATACTTAAAAGTCTACTTATGATTTATGGTTCTGACTTTAACAAATGTGGGCTCCTTTTTAGTCCTTGAGAAGTGCTTTATGCCCTAGCAAAAGCATATACTGTTACTTTTTTAGGTTGCTGTTACTCTGAATGTATTTGCTGGGACATCTACTGCTAGAATTTCAATACAAATTGGTTCTCTTATTTCAAGGCCTTTATTGTTTCGATGTATTCTATTCTTACCTTCTGTATAAATAAACTCTTGGCTTTGACTCTGAGTTCACAGAATGTGAAGGCTTCTTCCCTCTTAGATCCGGAGTCCACATTCTTCTTCATGGGAGCTTGTGATTGACACTGAAAAAAAATCCAGGCCCCATAGAAGCCCCCGAGGAAGTAAAGCTCATTTTATGCATGAGGCCACAGAGGCTCAGAGAGAGAGAGCTGTGGGACCTTCCCTCTTGCTTGCATGCTGGAGCCAAGAAGGGCTCAACTTGTTAAATCTCATTAAATTGCTTTCATACCCATCTCAGCAACATACTCCTCTGGACCTAGAACTCCAGCTTTTAGTGTCTCCCTGTCCTTGCAAGCAAGTTAATGCATAGCAAGTTAATCCAAGTATGGAATTCAAATTTATCCTTCCTCACTTCCGGTCTTTGTTTAAGACTACAATAACACACAATGTTCACACAGACAACTCAGATCTTCAATTGTATCACTTATCTTCCCGTTGATCTTTGATTTGCTCGAGCGGGTGCCAGTAACGTCTCCATTTGTCCCTGTCGGGTGCTAGTGTAGTCCAATGATATCTGCTCTCTCCAGGGACAGGAAGTGCCCCAAACCATTCATTCAGGGTTTTGACGAAGAAGTCTGGCCATCTAGTTGGTGGGCAGCCACGCGGTCTTTTGACGTCCCGTGGAATCCACTCAGTAACAGCTCTAGTCCAGCGGTCATCTCTGAATCACATTACATGTCCGGCCTATCTGATTTTTGATGTCTTGGCAAACGAGACAGCATCCCTGATTCTTGTCCTTCCACGGAGGTTGGAATTCCGTATTCCTTCTCACTTGAGTGAGACATGATACTCCCAGCATAGCTCTTTCGATTCCTCTTTGGGATACCCGAATAGCGTTCTCTCCTGTTTGCGTAGGGCCCAGGTCTCTGAGGCGTACGTTAGTGCAGAAATAACGGTGAAATCGAAAAGATGTGCCCGGAGCCGGAGATCCTTCGTCCTCTTAACCACTTCTTCGATGCTCTTGAAGGCTTTTCACGCTGCTCTCTTCCTCCTGTGCAGTTCTGGCACCAAGTTGTTCCTCATGTTGAGTTCTGAACCCAGGTACACATAGCTGCTGCATTCAGAGCAAATACATTCGTTCCATTGAGAACAAATGGAGCATCAGGGACTAGTTTGTTTTTCATGAACATTGTCTTGTTGAGGTTCAGCTGCAGTTCGTCCTTTCCACACTTGCGGTCGAAATTGGCCAGCGTTTGTGCCACTTGGCTAATGTTTAGCGTTATGAGAAGGATATCATCAGCGAAGTGGAGGTGGTATAGTTACCGACCATCTATCTTCACTCCCATTCCTTCCCATTCCAGTTGTCACATGACGTTCTAGAGGGTGGCACTGAAAATCTTAAGATGCACAAGTACTTGTTACCACCTAGAATGAATAAGGTATGTGGACAGTATTGTCATTAGTGTGTTGAAGAGACAAATGATGAAGGCCAACAGGCACTTCGAAGGGGGTCATAAAGCACAGTCAGGAGGTTACAAGGAACACATCGGAGACAGGGAAACAGTAAAGGATGGAGCTCAGGACTCAGAGGTGTACATTGTTGGGATGGGTATGAAAACAGTTGAAGGAGCTTTGGCAAACCGAGTCCTTCTTGGCTCCAGCATGCAAGCAGGAATTCTGGATCAGGAGACGGGACATGGTGTCATTGGTAACTGTAGATGGAAATCATCAGTAGGCTAGGTCTGCCTATTTCAGAACCTCTGCAGGTATAGATGTTGCATGAAACAGGGATTCTTGATACTTCCCAAAGTGGGTGTGGAGTTTAAGTAGGGACCCAGTGTACCAGTGAAAAAGATTAATCTAACATTCTCTGACCATAAACACTACCTCAGTGGTGGTTAACACTCAGTATTCCAAGTCAATCTGTGCAAGTTTTTTTTTTTCAGGGTGAGACACATAGCACCAGAATAGAGAGCTTACTTGGTCCTGGAGGCATGCACTGAGTGATTTGCCACAGTAAGTGGGTGTTGTGTATGTGTTTGGGTATTTTCCATTTTATGCCAATGGTCCACAGATTGTCAAAGTGACACAGAAACCTTCAGTGAAGTAGTTCAAACCAGATGCTGTCACTATTCTGCTGAGTTTCCCCTGGGTTGTACAATCTGTAGTTTAGAATAGTGCTTTTCATGCTACCTGTGATGGAAAGATTAGCTTTTAAGTCCCCATTCACATATTGTGATCTGTACTTTGGTAAAATGTAAAACCACATACAGGTCAAATTGCTAAAACAGTCCTTGGAGACTCTTACTACTCTACTTACCAACAAGCACTAGACTGTGGATAAAGCTGAGTTCACAAACCCTTTAGAGAGATGACGTCCAGTCTCTAGGACACTGGATCTCAGCTCTTTGTCATCAAAGACGTTTATGCTTCTGATCCAGCTTGGAAGGGGCCCTGGGGCCAATCCTTTTGGGCTGCATTCACTAAATGAAAGCCTCGTTAATTCTGTGCTTGCCTTAGAGTCCCACTCATTGTGAATGTAGCAAATTACAAAGTTTCTCCCCAGAGTACAATGGCTGATAGAGCTAAGATGAGTGTATAATCTTCATTTATCCAGTGTAGATCTTTCCATTATACATTGTACATGCTAGATAGAGTAATACAGTGTTTAAGCAAAGATTTTGCTTGAGTCCAAGGGTTGGTCTCCAAAGCGGAGTTCCCAAACCAGAGGTCCAAATTCCCTGACTGTTCCAGGAACTCCTTTATAAAAGGTGGAAGAGCTTTTGTATGAGTCTAACTGCACAGTGACAACTATACAAAAGTCCCCAGGATAGGTGAAATGAAGGCCGTAATAAGGGGAGCTGGTGACTAGTCAAAGTAATAGAACATGTCACAGTGATCAGTGGTTCTATTCTACTTTATTGCTATGTAGTTCTAAGGAGAACATTGACTATCATGCCAAATGTGGCTGATCTGTGTCCCTTTTTCTCTTTTTTAATGTAATAAGCCTGGGGAGAGTGATAAGTGAAGAGCCACACATGCCTTCTGGGGGAGCTAGAGAGAGAGAGTACAAAAGGTAAAACAGTTGCCTTGAAGTGCCTCACCCAGGTTCAATCCTCGGCATCCCATATGTTCTTCTGAGCACCACCAGGAGTAATTCCTGAGTGCAGAGCAGAGCCAGGAGTAACCTCTGAACATCACCAGCTGTTCCAAAGTGTTGTTCAAAAGCAACGCTTAAAAAAACGAGTCACACATGCCTTCAACTCAGCAACATACAAGGCACAGGAAGTTTGGGATCCAGTGGTGGTGGATGGGGGTTACATTCCTGATGAGATATAGTCACCCAAACATGCTCATGTTGGGTTATCTACTCTATCAGGACAGAGATGATCATCTGGCCTCTTCAAACCACTCGAAAGGCCTTAAGAATAGGACAGAAGTTTCCAGGGGAAAGAAAATGTTCGACCTCAATGAGATATCATCTTGCACCACAGAGACTGGCAAACATTCAAAAGAACAAAAGCAACCAGTGCTGGCGTGGATGTGGGGAAAAAGGGACATTCCTTAACTGTTGGTGGGAATGCCGACTGGTCCAGCCTTTCTGGAAAACAATATGGACAGTCCTTCAAAAACTAGAAATTGAGCTTCCATATGACCCCGCAATACCACTTCCGGGAATATATCCCGAGGATGCAAAAAAGCACAGTAGAAATGACATCTGTACCTATATATTCATTGCAGCACTGTTCACAATAGACAAAATCTGGAAACAACCCGAATGCCCTAAAACAGATGACTGGTTAAAGAAACTTTCATACATCTACACAATGGAATACTATGCAGCTCTTAGGAGAGATGAAGTTATGAAATTTTCTTATAAATGGATAAACATGGAGAGTTTCATGCTAAGTGAAATAAGTCAGAAAGAGAATGACAGACATAGAGGGACTGCACTCATTTGTGTAGTATAAAATAACATCACATGAGGCTGACAACCAAGGACAGTAGATACAAGGGCAAGGGGGATTGCCCCAGAGCTGGAAGCCTGCTTCATAAGTGGAGGGAGGGGAGAAGAAGATGGAATAGAGATAGGATCACTCAGAAAATGATGGCTGGAGGAACCAGTTGGGATGGGAGATGCATGCCAAAAGTAGATAATGGACCAAACATGATGACCTCTCTGTGTCTGTGTTGCAAGCTATAATGCCCAAAAGTAGAGAGAGAGTATGGGGAATATTGTCTGCCATGGAGGCAGGGGGAGGGTGGGAAAGAGGGGGTATACTCGGGATATTGGTGGTGGGGAATGTGCACTGGTGGAGGGATGGGTGTTTGATCATTGTGTGATTGTAACCCAAACATGAAAGCTTGTAACTATCTCATGGTGATTCAATAAAATTTAAAAAAAATTAAAAAACAAAAAAAAGCAAATGTTCTACCTATGAATAGAAGCATAAGCTTTGCTTAAGTTTCCAGCCTTCCACATCCTCATGGCCTCTATCATGGATTTTGGACATACCTAGTCAGTCATATCTGAGTAAAAATTTGCAAAAAATTGGCAAAGCCAATTCCATATTATCTCTATCTAATGTACAAATTCTCTAATTCCCTATCTGTCTGTCTTTTTACTTACCTACCTACCTACCTATGTTTCAATCAGCCATATAAAAGTTTCACAAACAGAAACAAATCAGTTTCCCCCCTCTCTCTCCCCTGTGTTTCTGCTTATTTAGTATTTCTCAGGCTGTCTGTGAGTTCTGATCTATCCTCCAGCAGTCTGTGAACCTTCTATGGTCTGGAATCCTACTGCCTTCATATCTGTAACCTGAGGCATCTCCTGAGTTTTCCTCTGAGGAATGTTCCTGAATGCTGCACGAACGATGTACAGACACTGCGGAACTGAGGGCAAGGTGGTCTTTCCTTAGGTTATCTGTGGTTGCTAAACTTCCTTCCAGTTCCATCCCAGACCTTTGCCCTGAGAAACAGATCCCTATCCTCAATAAGAGCAATAGCTAGGCTAGAGGTCCAAACCCATGAGCAAAATACTTCTACCTTTATTAATAAACAATGAAAGAATTTAATATCTGGGACTTACACATAGCAAAAGGAGAATCATTTTTTGCCTTACTATTCACCATACAGGGTTAGAGGAAAACAAAGAGAATTCTTGGAAAATTCAGAGAAAGGGTACTAAAATGCAATTTTCCCTTTAATACACTGAAGGCAATGTTAGCAATGTTAGCACATTCCATTCCATTCAAATTGATCTGAAACAAAAATCAAGGCCTTCTCCAATTTACTCCTCTGGGGTTGGAGAGATACTGCATCAGGTAAGGCATTTGCCTTGCACTTGGCTAACCCGGGTTTGATCTCCAGCACCCCATATTTCCCCTGAGCCCTGCCAGAAGTGATCCCTAAGTGCAGATCCAGGAGTCAGCCCTGCACACTGCCAGGATGTCCCCAACATCCTCCCCAAATAAAATCCCAAGAATTTTCCTCTTTCCTATACTTTCTGCTCAGTAAGTACTTCTCCCATTTATACTTCCAACACATTTTACTTCCAACGTATTTTATAATATGTAGATTCTAATTCTGTGCCATCTCTTTTCACCAGCCTTAATGCTATCACCCAAATCCAAAACATTTATTTATCTTGGGGAGAATTTCAATAACCTCTGACAGTCTTCCTGCCTTTGATCCTCCCACATGCCAAGTCTATTCTGAGCAAAGAGACACTGGGTCAGCTTGACAAATCTTGGAACTCTTGCTCAGAGTCTTTGACTGGCTTTCTATGTCCTGTAGTTTAACAATCAAACTCTTCTTGGTTCCAAGCCCTGAGTAATTTGACTCCCTGAGTTAGACGTAGAAGTACTTACATCTTTTTGGTCACATTTTCTGTTTTCCTTCACTGTGCTCTTACTACTCAGAATTCTTTGTTCTTAATCATATACAGATAAGCATTCCACTTCAGGGCCTTTGTATATATTGATATCCTCGACTGAAACCTATTTAAGTCATTCTATTTGTGCCCCAGTTAATATATTACCTCTGCAAATAAGACTCCTCATCTCGCTATAACTGATTAGAGTTCTCCTTTAAGTGTTCTCACTGTATCTTTGACCCCTCCTTCAGAGCTATTAGATGAGATGGCATTATACCTTTATTGGAATGCTAATTTGCCTCTTTCTGTAAAGGTAAAAAATTAATCAGGGAGGGGACTTTGTTTTTTTTTTTCTGCAAAACTATTTCTAAGAGATAGCAGGATATCTTTTACATTACAGCTTCTCAATAAAAGGTTGTTAAATGGCTGAATCAGTAGGACAACTTTGGATTTTAGCATGGGAAATGAGCAAGCTTTTTATTGATGTTGTTTTGTTTTGCTGCTGCCATTGGCATTTTCATGCTTGGGATAATGAAATCTAGGACCTCACACATGCAAGTGACAGGCTCTCACACTAAGTTATTTGTCTAACTCCAAGCAGAGATTTGAAGTTGCATGACTAAGTACGACAGATTCTTGGTGAGAAGCATGAGTAAGTACATGAGGTCATGTCCATGCAATAATTAAGAGGATAGAGATAGGCCTGGGGCTAGCTCAGTTGTAGAGTGCCTGCCTTGTAAACATGGGATTGAAAGTTCAGTGCCTGGCACCATCACATATGTCTGAATGCAACTCCAGAGGCTATGCTCTTTGCTTTGGAGTCCCTAGCACCACCATAACATGTGCTTTTGCTGATGTGCCTCAACCAATCATATGCAAACAACACAACTGAAAAAGAGTGTATTCCCCTAACCCTATGAGCACATGTTCTAGTGCTTCAGTCAAATGCATGGCTCCATTTTAGCATGCAAATAGGCATGAGTGCCACAACTGGAAACTGTGACCTTAACCAAGTGTTTGACACTAGGTCATTGCAACAAAAATGACAACAGAAATATAAGAGAAAGGGGCAAATGAAGTCAAGGTATATTTTATTTCTTTTTGGATCACACCCGGAGATGCACAGGGGTTACTTCTGGCTCGTGCTCTCAGGAATTACTTCTGACAGTGCTCAAGGGACCATATGGGATGCTGGGAATCGAATCTGGGTTGGCCGCGTGCAAGGCAAATGCCCTACCCTCTGTGCTATCACTCCAGCTCCAAGGATTTTTGTTTTTTTAATGGATATGGCAACAGGGGCAAAGCACAGTTGACATTGAGATCCAGACCAAAGAGCTTCATCTTTGTTTAGGAAGCACTGGATAACCATGGAAGAGATGTGCATGGTGAAGCCTGGTGCAGACAGAAAACTTCCTTCTCCATTTGACCCCAGGCGTCTCTCGGGATAAACTAAGTCCAAGAATTCAGGGTGGGTGTTTGCAGGCCAGGCTAAATCCCTGGAAGTCTCAGCGGGTCTCTTTCTTTCTTGTCCTATATTTTCTCAGGCCTATGGGAACATTGCCTTGGTTTTGCTTTGGGGAAAGCAAAAGGTAAATCCTTAACAGTCATTGTTCAGAGTTAGACAACCAGTGCAGTCATGGTAGGATGTTTGGAAGGGAACATATTATTGTTTCTGGAGAAGGTTAGAATCACTATTACCTTGAGAGTTCAGTGCTTGATTGATGGACCTACGGTCAGAGTGAAGAGAGATACAGCAAGATAAAGAGACCGAGCTGTAATGAGAGCAGCAGAGAGTGTTGGACGAGGGAGAGGACAGGGAGGACCAGTATAAGGACAGAGATAGAGTTGGAGAGACACAAGCAGTGACTACATAAGATTAGGGACCAGAAAGAGGCGATATAAGTGATAAAGACCCCAAGACTCTGTGAGAAGCATTGCTGTGTTTAACTTGGGAGCTGCTTCCTTGGGCTTCTGACAAATGACTTCTTTTTTATTTTGTTAATGATATTATGAACTCTAGAGCTGAAAATTAAGTTAACAAAATCATCATCATCATCATCATCATCATCATCATCATCATCATCCCATTGATCATAGAATTTCTCGAGTGGTCTCAGTAACGTCTCCATTTGTCCTAGCCCTGGGATTTTAGAAGCCTCTCTTTACTCGTCCTTTCCAATGGTGCCACTTTGGAGGCTCTTTCAGGGTGAGGAGAATGAGACCTGTCATTGTTACTGGTTTTGGCATATGAATATGCCATGGGGAGTTTGTGAGGCTCTCCCATGCAGGCAAGAAACTCTCGGTAGCTTGCCAGGTTCTCCCAGAGGGAGAACTAGGCAAT
This sequence comes from Sorex araneus, assembly GCF_027595985.1. Classification (NCBI taxonomy): domain Eukaryota; kingdom Metazoa; phylum Chordata; class Mammalia; order Eulipotyphla; family Soricidae; genus Sorex; species Sorex araneus. Next base: position 60,532,966 of record NC_073313.1, on the reverse strand, counting down.
ATGATGTCAAGCGGCCGCAACAGTTTAGAGGGTAAGGTGCTTGTCTTGCTTGTGGCCGACTGGGGATCAATTCCTGGTATGGCATATGGTCCCTTGAGCCCTGCCAGGAGTGATCCCTGAGCACAGAGCCAGGATTAAGTAGTGTGCCTTTCTGGGTATGGCCCATTTCCCAGACAAGCAGCCTTGGGCATGAACTTGCTCATTCCTCCAGAACAGAATGAGGTTGTAGGGACTTCAGGGCCTTTGTCCCTTCTTCAGAGCAGCAAGAACTTTGCGGGCAGCCTGGGGTCCTTCACTGCCCCCCTGGGGGACATAGTTGGCATAGCAGCGTGGAGTGACCTTCAGCGCTAGGATTTCAGCTGGCGAAGTTGGCCTTGCATCAGGAACAGTGTGGAAGTTGATTAAGCCAGCAAGGATGTCACTGTGGATAAATTGCGGAGCCTGCCTCTCAAGATCTTTTTGCCCCAGAGTTTCCCCAAAGTGTCCTACTACTGGCCTGGGTCAGAGGTAGCCCATGTTGTTTATTGCCTATACTTTGACCCAGAGTCTACTGCCAGTCATGTCCTATATTGTGCCTTTTAGTCTTGTGGCCACCAATTTTGACTAAGTTTACTGAAAGAGGAATTGGGGTTGTTTGAGCAACCAGCTAGCCAGGACACCTGCAAGATCCCCGTGGCTTCCTTGCATCTGATTAGCCAAAGGGACTGAGCCACGGGCAAGCTTGTGCACCATGCCACAGGGGCAAAACAGAGAGCTCCAGAACCTGGGTTTACTGGATTGGCTTGCCTTGGCTGGATCAACTGAGACTGGAGACTGTAAGAAAACGTGGCAGGGGCCCTTCTCTGAGAACAATAGAATTTATCTATTTAATCTGTCCTCTGAGCTGTAAGAACAGGGCTAACTATAAAGAAGCAAGGAGAAACTTGCAGTCCACATTACAACAGAGACAATGAAGAGAGGGTAGAGTGTGGTGTCTTTACGAAACCATGAAAAACTTCTGCAGTCTTGTTCTCCCGAAAATGAGGCAGACTGGAAACAAGCAGGCAAAGGGACTGAACTCAGGGTCAGGGTCAAGTAGAGGTCCCCCAGCTCCGTGTTGCAAGCATAGGTGGACTCAGTCAGCCCTCCATGCACTCCTACCACTGCAATCATCCACTCCACCAGGGTCTGCTCTGGTCTTCCCATACCTACAAGCACATGCCCAGGTTTTTAGTCTTAAAATCAAAATTAAACAAAACCCCCCTCCAAATCTCCTATTAAGAAACAGCCAGAGGGACCTGCAGCGATAGCACAGCGGGTAGGACATTTGCCTTGCATGAGACTGACCGAAGTTCGATTCCCACCGTCCCATATGGTATGGTCCCCTGAGCACCCCCAGGAGTAATTCCTGAGAGCATGAGCCAGGAGTAACCCCTGTGCATCGCCTGTTGTGACCCAAAAAGAAAAAAAAGGAAGAAAAGAAAAAGAAGAAGAAACAGCTAAAAAGGGTTAAAGGATGCTGCTGGGTTTTTTTTTTTTTTGAGGGGGGCTGGTTTGGGTCACACCTGGCAATGTTCAGGTGTTATTTCTGATTATGCACTTAGGTATTACTCCTTGCAGTGCCCAGGAGACTATTTGGGATGCCAGGAACTGAACCTGGGTCAGCTACGTGCAAGGCAAACTCCCTATGCACTGTACTATCACTCCAATCCCGATGCTGCTGATGTTTTTTAGAATTACTTGGGGCAAATCAAAGTTGGCAGAGGTATGTTTTGTGGTTCTTCTGAAAGACTAGAACTCTCTATATAGGATGCCTAAAGTTCTGGAAGTCAGCTGAGAGGGGTATCTGCTTTTTTAAAAAGGATATTTTGGGTTCTAGTACTTCTCTCTCCTATCTGACTGATAGAGGAGAAAGCCAAGGAAGTGTGGGGCTGTACTAATGAGCCACAGGGGCCTTCTGCCAATGCCAAATGGAAATAGCCCCTAAGCACCCCAACCAAACCCCCCCATCTATCCAACTGAAATGAGATCAAACATTGGCTAGCTGTAAGGGGCTATAACTTGGTGAGAACCTTCCAGAAAATCTCAAACTTATTAGAGGAAACCCTATAGGATATTCTCTTTGAACTTAGCGCTATAATTTACTTGAGCAATGATAGTGGGAGGTCAGAGAAAGGGAAACTTGACTTTGGAGAGTAGGAACCTAGACTTCTTCACTCACTTGTGTTTAGAAGCGCGTGTCTCTCTTTTGGAGGGAGGGTGGGGTGAGTGTGGATGGGGCAGTAGCTCTCCAGCCCCACTTTGTGAGTCTGGAAATTATTCATAGTGATACTTTTTATTGAATTACCATGAGATAGAGCATTACAAAGCTGTTCATGATTGGGTTTCAGTCATACAATGTTCCAACACCCACCCCTTCACCACTATACATTTCCTGGCATCAGTGCCCCCAGTTTCCCTCCCATCCCATCCAAGCCTCCCAACCTCCACCTACTTCTATGGCAGGCACTTTTCTTCTCTCTCTCTCTCTTTTATCATTTTAAGCATCATGGTTTGCAAAACAGATGCTGAAAAGCTATCATGCCTATCCCTTCACCTCCTTTCAATACTTTGTTTTTGTCCAGAGTGATCATTTCCAACCAGTGTTGTCATAACTTTTCCCACCTTTTAAATGGTCAGGATTGTGGTGTTGCTCAGGCCCAGTGGTGCTAGAGGAAAGCAGAGCCACACTTGGTGGCAGTGCTAGGAATCAAACTTAGGAGCTTGAGCATGCCAAGCATGTACTACTTGGGTTCTTAGAGCTGTATTCATGGCCCCTTTGTCTCTTTTAGGAATACACAACCCAATATTCATTTACACTTAATAATTTGAATCAGGAGTATGCCTATGAACTAAGTGAATTTCAAATTCTTGTCCAGCTATGAATGCTATTATTATATCGATTGATTGATTGATTGATTTTTGGCTGCACCTGACAATGCTCAGGACTTACTTCTGGTTCTGCACTCAGAAATTACTCCTGGCAGGGCTCAGGAGACCATATGGGATGCCTGAGATCAAACTTGCCTCAGCCACATGCAAGGCAAGCATCCTATTTTCTGTGATATCTCTCTGGCCTTGTTATTATGTTTATGGTAGTAGAATATTATGGATAAATTTAATACAGGCTATACTTTATTTGATACAGTTATATATTTGTGAAAAGAGACAAACCGTGCACCAGTACCCTTAACAGCACTGTCCCCTTAAAGTTTATTTGGATTGGGACAAAGTACTGCACAGTACTCCAGTATTTCTGATGTTCAACTTGTAAATGTGGATCTAATACAGGACAATGAGCTGGCAGACCCCTTGCCCCACCCTTTTGAAGGTGTATTGAACAAAGAAGCCAATGAGCATCTGGACCTTTTGTTAGGGCATGGATCGAGATCTCCCTATAATGACAAAGAGACTCCAGAGACTGCAAACAGCAAGCAGGGTTTATTGTAAGACTGGCTAGCCAGGGTCCAGCCGCCTACACGGACACGCAGGTCCAGCAGGTTGGGCCAAAGACCCCGAGCTTCTCCAAAGGAGATCTTATATAGGCCTTCCCCGGCCGTTACAGCAGAGCCCGCGCATTTCATAGCCAATAGATTTGTAATATTGCAAACTTTCTTAACCAATCCATTTAAAAGGACATCACTCCTTAGCCTATGGTTTTAGAGATCAGTATTCTCGCCAATATTCAGGAATGTCCTGGTTCTGGGGCAGTTCTGGGTCTTGTGATACGGGTCATGTGATATGGGTCTGGTTATCTGGTCTGACCACCACCCTTCTTGCGAACCGGGGTGCCTGTATCTGAATTCCTTGCTCAGGGGCAGAAAAACAAATTATTCTAGAATGCGGGCTCCTGTAAAAAAGAGTCTTAAGAAAGCTAAATAGATTCCTGTGGTCTGTCCTGGGCCAGATCCTCACATTCCTCCCTTTCCCTGCTACATATTGAAGAATCTTTCTCTATGCCCAGCCTCTAGACTGAAGGATGCCCTTCCCTGGGCACTGCCGTTGTTAGAGGCTGGTATTGCTGTCTCAGAACCAGCAGTTGGACTGCATTAACAAGATCCCTAACAAATACTACTACCTTATTCTGGTTGCAAGTGTTTCGTGCTCAGAAACAAAAAGCAGGGGTACTGGGGTCCCAGGTGGGATGGGATCAGGGTAAACAAGTTGGCTTTCCCAGTTTGCTTTCTATTACAAGATACCTGTAGGATCATCTTTGCCATTAAACGCAATTCAGGAGTACTGGAATTGGCAAGGTAGGAGGGGAACAAGCAAGGGGTTACATACAAGCAAGCCAAGTATTGTTGGGGCCCAGTATAGGGGTTCTTCTAGCTAACCCGTAGTATAGATGCTGGGAGGCCACTGTATAGTTCTAGTTACAGTAGGCTCAATAGGTCCCTGATCAAACACACATCCCAGCATGGGTCATAACTGGCAAAGACCATGGTTAATTTTACATGCCTCAATATCAAAAACTACCCAGTGCCAAAACTGGGGCAGGTAAGGAGCTCGCTCTACAGCTTTCACTACGAGCATACAGAAACAGAGAATTACCCATGCCCTTCCCATGGTTCCTTTAAGTCACTTTCATCAGTCTTATCTTGAGGGGGTCGTCTCCCGTTGTCTGAACATGCCACTAGTCGATGTCATTCTGATTCCAAGAGGGGAGGCAGCCTTTTTGATTCCATCCTCCTTCAAAGCAGATGGTGTGTTCAGGATCACAGTGTGAAGACCTCTCCACTGAGGTTCTCGGGTGGCAGTTTTTATGACCTGATTCAAACCAGATGTCTCAATGCATACAGATGAGAAGTTCACTCTGGCATTGTGATCCGAGCCACACATGGAGCTGGACCTTGATACCTGTAAAGGCTAGTAATAACTGGAAATGAGAGAGATCATACATTTTGGCCTACACTTCCATTTCAAGGCTAAGTTGGAATAGTGGCAGTTGACCCAAAAGAATTCCAAAGGGAGCAGAATTCCTCCATTAGTGGGGTTCACACTCACAACCGGGAAGTTGGGATTTTCAAGGCGGGACGGGTTTCCTTAATCTATCTTTCACATTACCCCAGAGATTCCACCACCTTTAATCCTTTAAGGGAAAATGGTCGAAGGTCCATCTTCTGGAACTGCTTCCTGCTGACATAGGGATGCTGACCCTGCCTGCACAAGGGGTGGAATCTCAGGCCACCTTAGTTTTTAGTGGGCCCCAGGCAATGAATTTGAAAAATCACATCAGTTAGTCTAGGAAATGCTACTTTGAAATGACCAAATCTTGGAGGCAGAAGAACAAATGACAAATGCTCAAGCACTCAGGGCACACGAACCAATTATCAATGGCATAGGAGGCACGGTTCTGAGTTACTTACTTCTTACTGCCCTGTTCATTTCTTCAATATTTCACTTTCTTAGTCTAGGGGTCTGTAATTTTCAGCATCCCTTTGGAAACCTTGCTCCAATACCTATTCTCAATTTTAAATTTGCCAGACAGCTTAATAAATCTGGCTTGCTCTTTTGCATAAGCACAGCAAGATTTGAGAACTCTCCACTTGGGGTACCCCATTACTTACTGAGAAGTCCTAGGAACTGGTCAAAGACAGAGCAGGAAACACACCAATAATGGCGTTTAATGTTCTTAACTCACGTCAGGGATACCCCAGGCTTGGCCATAAGATGTGAAGATCAGGTCCCACGATGAACTTAAAGGTAGAGCCTTCAGGTTGAACAGAATGTGGCCTCAGGCCTCTCACCCTCCATAGGAGTATCCAGCAGTCAGGAGCTCATCCCATACATGGAGGGTGGGGCTCAGGCTGAGTCAGTCATTGCAGATTTCCAGATTCCTCATTTTCCACGGCACAGAGATGTCCAGTCCTTCCTTGAGCCAGCCTGCCGTTAGGGTCTCCCTGAGGTTAGTAGAGCACTTGAAACAATAACTGTTAAATACCTGCTCCAGTCATTTAGACCAATCCCCTGACTCTTTCCCTGAAGGAGGGTTTTTGGGGTCCCATAGCTGGTTTTCCTGTCTGCTCCAGGATAGACCTTATTGCAGAGAGGAAAAAGTCTTGTCTGGGTTTATGCAAACATAATACCTTAATGTTTCATGGCACTGAGGAGAGAAAAGCAAACATTTCCCTGACTCACAATGAGATCTATCCATTTACTATGGGTCCCAGTCAAATGAATGTTCTGTAGAGATAGAATATACAGTTTAACAACATCAGATATAACTTATTTAGTCCCAAATTAAAAGCCTTGATTTTCAATTATCTAAGAGCACTGTAACAGGAGTCTTATACTAGAACTATCCTTCAGATAATTTAAGTAATTTCTTATAACAGTGTAGTTTAATTACAGTCTTCTTCTTTCTTAAAACACAACCTCAAACCTACACACATATTTCTTCATGTACTCAAGCCTTCTACACATTCCTTTACATTCATTCTGTCCTGTTCCTCAAAACCAGTTTCACTTTTACAGGATTCCTTCCCTCCCCCCTTTTTTTTTCTGTCCACTAATGATATCTCCATCCATCATCCTTTTTACTTAGAATACACACTTACATTCCTTCCTTGTTGTCATATCTCTCCGGTTTTAACCTTATTTTTATTGAACTTAATATAGTTAGATCTACCAAGAAATTTGGAAACAAGTTGCTAATCATCATTCCAATTACCATGACTAAGCTATACTCTGCAGTAATCTTTTAAAAGCATTACATCAATCCCATAGATATTCAAAAGGTTCATAATTAAAGATCTTATAACATAGGATCCCAAATTCTTAAAATACTCGCAAGATTCATATATTTCATTAACCTACATACTCCTTCAACCTTTGCCCACTTCATCACTTCCAGTGGGCTGCATTTTGTATTTCATTTTCTTTTAAATGACTCTAACCTCAATTTTTACTCTCTTTCCAGTACACAATTCAAATAGTCACATATGCAGTTTAAGCTTGTATTTTTAAACAATCCTTGAAAATTACAAAAATATAGAGAAAGGGAACAAAATTTTAAATCATCTATATTTTTCTTAGTATGAAGGTCAAATATTCCTTTTCATAATTTTTGAGACAAAATTCTTCTGCCAGAATGCTTTAAAACTTAAATTCTTTCTTGCCACAAATACATATATATACATATTTTGGATATTCCCAATTCAAAAAGCATTCAAAACTTTTAGCACTTAGATATTAACTTCCTAATTTCAAGACTGGAATCAGCATAATATTGTGATACCTCACCATTCTCAGCTCTCACTTGCCTCAGCTGAGAAGGGGGAGGGGTCGGGGGCAGCCGCTTGGATTCACGTGAAAGCCTAATATCTTTAAACTTTGATAGGATAAAAATTTTGCAACAAATTTTGTAACTTTAGAAACTCACATTTTAAACTCATTACTCTTTAAACTTGTTTTAGTATACCACAATAATTTCTAGTCACATTCTGATAATACAGTATAAATACAAACAAATACATATACATTAACACACTAGCATAACAAAACCCTTAAACCATTATTTTTTATGAAGCATAGGAAAACCTTCTTTGGCGTAAGTTCAATAGTTCTTATACTTTAGTTACTTCAAATCATGAGCTTTCTAACTTTAACAATTCCACAATAGAAACATGCTTTTAGACACAGAAAGAGCCCTTTAGTTTTTTTTTCTTTTTTTTTTCTTAACCAAACTTTGATATTAGCATAGAAAAAAATACTTGGGCTATCAATGTTTATGGAAACATAAGAAAACTGTTTTTTTTGATGGCTTCTGTACCTCTGTTGATTGTAAAACAGCTAAATTCCTCATTAAAATTGGCCAAGGCTTGAAAGATAAAGCCTTATATCCTCTGAACTCTTACTTCACTTTAGTTTCAGGCACTACTTCTGCAGCTCTTCCTAGATAGTACAGATTCTGAATTTCAAAAGAATTACAACTGTTAATAGCCATTAATGTTCTTCCAATAAGAAATCTAGATTGAGAATTTTGCTTTCTTTCTAGGCTCCACATTCTGATAAGAAATCTTTGTTTAAACCTGGTCTAACAGGTTCCAAAATCACATAGATCCTTTAAATTGCTGAACTGCATATCACTCTGATCTCTTGAGATGATCCTGCTTTCCCCAGGTCTAATTTTGACTACTGATTTTCACTCTGGCTCCAGCACTCAAGTGTTCCACATAGAGAGACAGACAGACAGACAATGGACTGACTAAAAACACCACTACATGTGCACACATCTGCAGTTGATCCACCCATCTGACCCTTCAAAAATGGCAGGGAAAAAAAACCTGATAGACTGAGAAAGGAAGGAACAAGTCCCCAGGGCAAAGTTAAGCCCTGTCGGCCGATTGGGAACATTGCTCCCTGTTTCTCTGCCTCACCAGCCAGTTTCCTGCTTGTTAAAAACGGGTCAAGAAAACGCTTTTGTTGATAGAAGCCGGCAAAACAATCCATGACAAAGTTGTTGAAACCAAAGTTGTCAGATGTTACAATTTTAAGGTCAAGACTACTTCTGAGGCAGGGAGCTAATATCTTCTTATCAACCATGAAGATAGACCACCTTAGAGACACACATTTTCATTCCTGATATTATTAAACACTCAACCACATGATCTTGCATTTCCTGCCTTCTCTGCTCTGATAATAATAAGCAGAACTAAGAGAAAGACAATGAGACAAATATACACACACTAAGGGCACACGCACAAATCACACTCCTGCACTCGCTCGGACAGGTCCTCTTTCACGTGGGTGCGCACCCCACTCACCATGTTCACACTGAGACTCCCGAACTGCCCGATGGGCGTCCACGTGGTCCGAATGTTCAGTGGAGTCAGCCTTTCCAAATCAGCACCTGGCGCCAGCTTACCAAAACCAAATGAGGACCCAAATACCATCTGTCCTCTCAATCAGGGTTGGCCACTTCCTTGCCGCGGTCCAAATGGGGGCACCTTCCCCCGAAACCAAATGGAATATTCCCCAAAATTTAAGGCCTCTTTCTGACCTGCTCTCTGGGCCCGTTTGCCGTCGGGAGATCTCACTGGGGCCTCCAAATGTTAGGGCGCGGATCGAGATCTCCCTATAATGACAAAGAGACTCCAGAGACTGCAAACAGCAAGCAGGGTTTATTGTAAGACTGGCTAGCCAGGGTCCAGCCGCCTACACGGACACGCAGGTCCAGCAGGTTGGGCCAAAGACCCCGAGCTTCTCCAAAGGAGATCTTATATAGGCCTTCCCCGGCCGTTACAGCAGAGCCCGCGCATTTCATAGCCAATAGATTTGTAATATTGCAAACTTTCTTAACCAATCCATTTAAAAGGACATCACTCCTTAGCCTATGGTTTTAGAGATCAGTATTCTCGCCAATATTAAGGAATGTCCCGGTTCTGGGGGCAGTTCTGGGTCTTGTGATACGGGTCATGTGATATGGGTCTGGTTATCTGGTCTGACCACCACCCTTCTTGCGAACCGGGGTGCCTGTATCGGAATTCCTTGCTCAGGGGCAGAAAATCAAGTTATTCTAGAATGCGGGCTCCTGTGAAAAAGAGTCTTAAGAAAGCTAAATAGATTCCTGTGGTCTGTCCTGGGCCAGATCCTCACACTTTCTCCCCACCAGCCTTCTTTCCCAGGAAGATTGACTCTCTTATCACTTCTCCCTTCTGCCAGTGTGTCCATACCGGTTGTTACTTGCTTGAAACTGGCTTTTTCTAATCTAGACTCTAGCCTTCCTGGCACCAGGGGGTCTCCATCTCAGTTTGACTGCGAAGCCTGGACTCATGCTCAGATTTCATCTCACATCTGCATGGGCAGTAGCCACTCTACAGCTGCACAGATACCCTACTATTGCGCCCCATTGTGGACCTGCAGGGCCTTCATTCGACACTGCCCACAAACTCCACTCTGCAAGGACTCTTCCCCCGATCACTGGTGTCTTACAACCTCTGCCTTTGTCACTATCTTTTCCTCCATCTGAATATCCTTTTCATAACCCATAACAGAGTTCTTATTGTCAAACCTCACCTCAAATCAAACCCTCTCTGAAGCCTTCCTATATTCTTGGGTGGATTCAAAGAATCTTTAAATTGGAAGAACTGTCCTCATCCATCTCAATACCCCTCCCAAAGACTCAAGCTCAGGGAAGGTCGGGACATGCTCAGCACCACAGGGAATGTTCATAACCCAGTGTGGACTTAAATGCCACACTTCTGACATTTACTTTGTCTCATTCTGCTGCCTTCTCCTCATCACCTTGGCAATTGCCACCCAAAAATGGGCATAAAGCAAGCACATATAAACCCTCGGTTCTCAGAAAGATTAGAGGAAATATTGGAAGATAACACTTCAAATTATTAACCATGGTTCTCTTTGAATGGGTGAAACGTGGATGATATTTTCTGCTTTTTTTCCTCATATGGAGAATACTTAAAATGTGGGGGCTGGAGAGATAGCACAGCGGGTAGGGCATTTGCCTTCCACGCAGCCGACCCGGGTTCAAATCCCAGCATCCCATATGGTCCCCTGAGCACAGCCAGGGGTAATTCCTGAGTGCAGAGCCAGGAGTAACCCCTGTGCATCGCCAGGTGTGACCCAAAAAGCAAAAAAAAAAAAAAAAAAAAAAAAATGTGTTTCCTGGGCATACAATGCAGGGGAAAGTGGGGGAAGTCAATACATATGCAAAGATGGAAAAGGAGGAGGATCAAGGAGACCTCTGAAGGATGGGGCAGAGAGAGGAGGAGAAAGAGAAAAAAGGAAGAGAAGGAGGAATGAAGGGAAAGGGAAGGGGGGAGATAATAGAGCAAGGAGGAGAGAGAACGGAAAGGTTTTCCAAAGCCAATGTAAGTGGGGGAGCAGTTTAGAGGGTAGGAGCTGCTTTGCAAGGAATACAGACACCACCCTGGATGAGGAAGAAGCCAGCAGCTCCTTTGGACTCAGAATCACACAGTTGTGTGCGGTGACAGGCTGCCTGACCTGGGAGGCAAGAATTTTGATCCCAAGTGCATTGAGGACTTAACCCTTCTTCCTCAGGGACCCACTAGTCATTGCTAGAGCCTCAAGGCTGAGTTATGGTTGGGCATGAGAGAGAGAGAGAGAGAAATCAGATGCCAGGCCTGGGATGGAAAGGTGTGGGGTTAGTGAACAAGACAGCTGTGCCACCGAAGTGAAAGATGGGGATTGCTCCCTGGATGCTTTTGGAGGGATAGCAGACCGAGTGATGAGGCACGGCTATCTTCATAGCAACTCGTGGAGCTGCTGCCGCCAGTGGTTGTACACTCACTGCTGAGCTGGGTGTGTTCTGGACCCCACCCGTGCACCCGCCCCTTTGCAGAGAGGCCCAAGCTGGATTGATGCTATTGTGGGCACAAGGCAAAGGTTCTAGCGAATGCCCTCTGTGTGAGAAGCCCAGTAGACAGGCTGCAGGGCCTCAGTGGTATCTTAGTGGCACTGCGCCCTTCACCTGACTTTGCCTGGCTTTGGCTCTTGTATTTGTCACTACCATTCCAGTGGTACACACTCTACTTCCAGCTCTATTCATCAGAGTTGTGCTTCCCTGCCTGGCCTTACTACTTTCTTCTTATGCCAGAGCCCCCATCCCTGCTGCTCCCCACCCATTAATATCATCCAGTGGCCTGGTGTCAGTGGGAAGGATACAAATTCTGCTTCTGGAAGGCAGGGCATTGCAGGCCTTGCCAAATGCCTGACCTTGCCTGTGATTTGGGCATCTGAATGCTTGGGGCTGGGTAGGTAAGAGACACGTGTGATCTCCAGGCTATAGGGCCTCTACAAATAGCACTTCTAGGGTAGGACAATAGCTGAGCGATTACCTGTTGTAGGGAGCCGCTTTCCTAGTCAGACAGCCTGGCTCTCTGATTCTAACAGAGGCTTGTAGCAAGGTTGCCACTATGGTCATTTGTTTCTCAATAGCCTATGCCTGTAACAAAAAGACATGTCAATCTGCATTTGTATGTGGGTCCAGACACCATTTCCCCCCAGCAGAAAAGGTATAAGTAGTAGTTGCTAGTAGAATAAACTCTCTCTTCCTCCTTGCTGCTTTCTGTGTCTGTTCATTCGGCTGTGTCCCCTCCTTAGCCCCACGAAGGGTCCTCCCTGAGGGGACAGGATGACGCCTGCAGGGGGGATCCCACAACCTGTGGGCTTGTGTCCTGTGTTATGGGATCTAGCGTTAGGGGGAAGTCACCCTGGGTGCACGAAGTGCTTTCAAAGAGTCCCATTGGGTTAGGATTGTCAGCTTAGCTTCATGCCACGCCTTCTGGAGAGCACGGAACTGCTCGGCATGACACCCCATAACTGTAGTTTAAGGGTATGGGGAGTGGCAGAAGAAGTCTCATCTGTAAAAATTCCTTTCCCCAAGATCAACTTTCTTCTCTGCTCTCTCTACTTGGCCTGCACGATCTGTGAGTGGAAAGGGCCAGGACCGGTTCTTTCAAGTCCTGAACGATGTTTCAAGTCCTGAACAATGTTTACTGTGTTGCCCTGGAGCCTGAGTGGTGGGTGGATTTCTGCTGCGCCCTTGATTTGGAGCTTGGGAAGTGGACTCTCACGCCCACGGCAGGAGCCCGCTTTGCACACTGCAGCAGTCCTGGAAAGCACGTGGACCCCAGCATACGAAGGACCTCAGCTGGGCTGGGGACAGGGAGGCAGGAACCAAGACTCTGGAAGGAGAGGAAAGGGAGGCAGAGGAAGGAGGGGAGAGGCACGATTTTTCTCAGTTGGGAATTGGATTGTCAATCAACACTTCCGTTCTGAATAGTGTCCCCCTCTGATTCACCCGGTTAATTCCCTGTCAATGTGATTATAATTGGTCCTAAGGTCTTTACGGGTATATAAGTTCGAATGGGGTCCTTAGTATCGGCTGTCACTTAATAGGACTGCAGGGAGTTATTAGGACATGAGAGACACAGGACAGACACCCTGTGCGAACACAGGGCTACATACTAGCTCAGAAGAGAGTCTGGAATAGGGTCCATCTCACGTCTTGGCCCAGAAAAAAATTCTCAGTCAGAGAGTATTGTGTGCTTGGGAAGTTCTAGGGGTCCTGGTGTGCCAATGTTAAGCTCTGGGCCGTAGGGCCTCCATCCTGTGCACGGGGTTTGGTGGCCCAGTGTGGTGTGTGCTCACGGACAGTCACTACAGTCCTGCTGGTAAACGGAGGCACTTTCCACACCAATGTGGGCCATTGTTAGGAACAACTGGGGAGTGACTGGGGTTGAGGATGGAGCTCTTGAGGTTTGGCCTGACAGGGTCGAGCAGTAGGTGGTCCTTCCACAAAACCCGTTTAATTTCCCACAGTGGCTCCCCTCATTTCCCTTCTCTCCCCTCTGATAACAAGCCATGGCATCCAGTCACCGTGGTGGCTCCAGGGGACAATTGGGCAAACAGGACCCCAACCTAGAAGAAATGACAAACTGCAACATCCTAAAGCCTTTTTGCAAGTGTATGTGGAATACCCCCACGGAAAGTTTGTTCCCTGTTTCCCACGAAAAGTTTGTTCCCTGTTTATTGAGGTATATAAACCTGACCCTGCCTACAATAACTTTAGTCTTCTCCCTTAGAGGCTCCTGAAGCACATTCACGTCTTGTCTTTTCATATGACTCTGTGTGCCCACTCTCCTTCAAAGGCATTTCTCCTGCCCCAATACAGTGCTCAGTGGGTCGAGTGACATGGGCTCCCTAGCCATCCCGTGACCCCAGAGTGTCAGAGCAACATCCAGATACAGCTCCATACTACTTTTCCTTTCTCTCAACCTTTCACCGAGTTCAAAGCCCCACACACACCTCCCAAATTTCAGAGTGGCATTACTGTAAGGCTCTCAGTCAGGGGTCATTATGTCAGTTTTTCCTGTAACAGATGTAAGAACCGTGACCCAGTAATGGGAAGTCACTGGCCTAAGACTCCATGCACAGTTAGGCCCCAGAGTGATTGTTTGTTGTGAAGGTGTGTACCAAAGTAATCTGCGCTTTCAGATGACCTTTTGATCCATGTCAGTCAGGTTCACAACAGCCCTGGGTAAGTAGCATGCATGCCAGTATCCCTGAAAAATCCCACTCCCTTTATCACTTTCAAAAACCATAACTACTCACACTCCTTGGTTCCATTAATGTCCACCTGGCCTCTTGCCATGCTCTCTCTACTTATCTTAAAGCCAGAGTCAGTGAGACAGTGAAATCTGGGTCTAAAGACAGGAAATGTTGGACACAGAGGGAGAATTTCCCTGTTGAGATGGTAGGAGAATGGAAAGTATTTATTCTTCTGGGTATGTGGTCTTGGCAAGGGAGTTGAGGTTTCCCATGCCAAAACCATTTTCAGATTCTAACGTGTGGAGAGGGGCCTTGAGCATGGCTGTGGCTGGGTTTTGGAGGTCTTTGGTTGCTGGGGCTCTGCTCGGGGTGGGGAGGGAAACTCATATGTACATATCTATTTAATAGTACCTTTTAATGTACCAGCTATTTTTATATCTACTTTGGGCAATAAATTTAGTAAAAATTAGGGCTGAAGAGATGGTACAGTAGGTCGGGTGTTTGCTTTGCATGCTTCCAACTGGGTTCGATTCCTAGCACTTCATATAGTCTTCAAGCCTACCAGAAGTGATCCCTGAATGCGGAGTCAGAAGTAAGCACTGAACACCACTGGGTGGGCCCCAAACCTAACAAGAAATTCAGTAAAAATTAATGTCTATAATAAGTGATATTTTTAGACACGAATAAAGGGCTATTAAAATGAAATCAAGGAAATAATTTCATTTGCATTAACAACAAGAATAAAAAGTCTTAAGAATAAACACGACCAAGGACATAAAAGACAATATGCCAACTGCAAAACATTGAAGAAAAAAATTATAAACAACAGAGAACTATAAAGGGAATTCCATGTTTGTGGGTTGGAAGAATAACTGTTTTAAGAATTTTATACTACTCAGAGCAATATTCAGATCCAATGCAATTTATATCAAAGTTCCAATGACGTATATTTTAATTGAATGACGTGAAATACACAGTTTCAAAGCTATTACAACCCATTATTGGGTTTCAATCATACAGTGGTCCAACACCCATCGATCTACCTGTGTGCATTTCCCACCACCAATGTCCCTAGTTTTTTTCCATCTTTCCCCTCCCCACAGCTTGCCTCTTTTTAAAAATTTATTTATTTTTAATTAGTGAATCACTGTGAGGGTACAGTTACAGATTTATACATTTTTGTGCTCATGTTTCCCTCATACAAAGTTCGAGAGCCCATCCCTTCACCAGTGCCCATTCTCCACCACATATAAACCCAGCATCCCTCCCACCCCTCCCCAATCCCATCTCCCCCCCACCCCATCCTGTCACTGTGGCAGGGTATTCCCTTTTCTTCTCTCTCTCTAATTAGGTGTTGTGGTTTTCAACAAAGGTGTTGAGTGGCCATTGTGTTCAGTCTCTAGTCTACATTCAGCATGCATCACCCTTCCCCCGTGTGGCCTCCAACCACATTTTACTTGGTGTTCCCTTCTCTATCTGAGTTGCCCTCTCCCCAGAATGTGAGGCCAGCCTCCAAGCCATGGAGTCAACCTCCTGGTACTTATTTCTACTATTCTTGGGTGTTAGTCTCCTACTCTGTTATTCTATATTCCACAGATGAGTGCAATCTTTCTATGTCTGTCTCTCTCTTTCTGACTCATTTCACTTAGCATGATACTGTCCATGCTGATCCACTTATATGCAAAGTTTATGACCTCATTTTTTTTCTAACAGCTGCATAGTACTTCATTGTATAGATGTACCAAAGTTTCTTTAACCAGTCATCTGTTCTAGGGCACTCGGGTTTTTTCCAGATTCTGGCTATTGTAAATAGTGCTGCGATGAACATATAAATGCAGATGTCATTTCGACTATGCTTTTTTGCTTCTCTGGGATATATTCCCATCAGTGGTATTGTTGGGTCAAATGGGAGCTCAATTTCTAATTTTTTGAGAATCGTCCATATTGTTTTCCAAAAGGGCTGAACCAGTTGGCATTCCCACCAGCAGTGTAGAAGGGTCCCTTTCTCCCCACATCCTCTCCAACAGTGGTTGCTTTTGTTCTTTTGGATGTGTGCCATTTTCTGTGGTGTGAGGTGGTATCTCATGGTTGTTTTGATCTGCATCTCCCTGATGATTAGTGATGTAGAGCACTTTTTCATATGCCTTTTGGCCATTTGTATCTCTTCCTTGGGAAAGTTTCTGTTCATTTCTTTGGCCCATTTTCTGATTGGGTTGGATGTTTTCTTCTTGTAGAGTTCAACCAGTGCTTTATATACCCTTGATGTCAACCCCTTTATCGAATGGGTATTGGGTCAATATCCTTTCCCATTCTGTAGATTGTCTTTGTATTCTGGTCACTGTATCTTTTGCGGTGCAGAAGATTTTTAGTTTAATGTAGTCCCATTTGTTTATCTCTGTTTCCACTTGGTTGGCCAGTTGCATGTCATCTTTGAAGATACCTTTATCTTCAATATCATGGAGGGTTTTGCCAACCTTGTCTTCAATGTACCTTATGGTTTGTGGTCTGATGTTGAGGTCTTTAATCCATTTTGACCTGACTTTTGTGCATGGTGTCAGGTCGAGGTCTAAGCCCGTTCTTTTGCATGTGGTTGTCCAGTTGTGCCAGAACCATTTGTTAAAGAGGCTTTCCTTGCTACACTTCACATTTCTTGATCCCTTATCAAAGATTAGATGATCATACATTTGGGGTTGTGTTTAGGGATATTCCACCCTGTTCCATTGGTCTGCGGCTCTGCTTTGTTCCAGTACCATAAAACCTGCCTCTTAAAAAAATTTTATTGGTGAATCACCTTGAGGTACAGTTACAAACTTACGAACTTTCGTGTTTAATTTCAGTAATACAATAATTGTTTATCTATCCCTCCACCGGTGCCCATTCTCCACAAATTTTCCCAGTATTCCTCCCCCCCTCACCTCCCCACCCCGCCTCTGAGGCAGGTCATTCCCTTTTGTTCTCTCTCCTTTTGTGTGTTATAGTTTGCAATAGAGGTATTGAGTGGCCATCGTGTTCCGTCTATACAGCCTGCCTCTTGACAGGCACTTTTCTTCTTCTCTGTCTTTCTCTCTGTCTCTCTCTCCTTTTGGGCATTTTGGTTTGCAGTACAGGTATGGGGAGGTTATCATGTTTTTTCCTTTACCTATTTTCAGCCACAGTTCTTATCTAGAGTGATCATTTCCAACTATTGTTGCCATAGTGGTCCCTTCTCTGTTCTAACTGCCTTTTCCCCCAGCATTTGAAGCCAATCCTTCTGGCCCTTGTTTTTACTGTCCTTGGGTATAGGTCTAATTCTATGTTTTTTAGTAACTCACAAATGAATGCAATCATTCTATGTCTGTCCCTCTCCTTCTGACTCATTTCACTTATCCATCCAATCATGTTTTTATAGAAACAGAGAATAATCTTAATCCTAAAATTCAAGAAGTCCACAGAAGACAAGAATAACCAACGAAATATTGAGAAAGAAGAGCAACTCTTGAGGCATCACTTTTCTTTTTCTTGATATCAAAATGTATTACAGTGCTACAGTAATCAGTCAGGGATATGGTTCAGTGATAACTTGTGTGCTTTGCATGTGTGAGACCTAGGTTTGATCCCTAGCACCACCACACAAAAGCTACAGTAATCAAAAAGGTATAGTATTTCCCACTGTGTCAATACACACAGTGTAAAAAGGATAGTCTTTTCAATGCATGGATTTTTGGAAACTGATATCCATAAGCAAAAGATGAAAACTCACCCTTATTGTGTACCATAAACATTAATTCACACTGCATTAAAGTCTTAGACTTATAAAACTTTCAGGAGAATATATAGAGGAAAAAGCTTCTCAATATAAAGAGGAAACAAAACATAGACAAATGGGATTCAACATGCCCCAAAGCTTCTGAACTGTGAAATAATCATCCATCAAAGTGAAAAATTAACTCACAGAATGGAGCAATTTGGGGGGTGGCCACTCCCAGCGGTGCTCAGGGGTTACTCCTGGCTCTTCACTCAGGGATAACTCCTGGTGGGTTCAGGAAACTGTTTGAGGTGCCATATAAGGGATCTATTACGGTCGACTGTACAACTATTCCTACCAGCTATACTATATTTCAGGCCCCATGGAGCAATTTTTAATGCAAATCACTTTAGCGTCTTGTTAAAAAATCTCTTGTTAATAGAGATATAATAAAATTAATCTTTCTTTTTCTGACTTCAAAGATTCTAAATTATCTGCCCTTACTTACAACCACAAATCATATCAGGTCACACTCCCTTCTCATTATCTGTATTTCAGCCCCATGTAATTTCTTTTCCTTCAACAGACCAAGCAAGCTGGTTGGTGTGGAAAATTTATTAGGGGAAAGGCAACGGTGAGATATGCAATCATATCCAATTCCCTTAGAGTTAGATATCCTGAATCATGACCCTCTGTGTTCACAAAGTACCATAGTGTATGCATACATGGCTACCTTGCCCAATAATTGATCAGCACTATGAGCCTAAATAATTTCTTTGACGCATGCCACTGTATATGTTGTGCTTTAGTAGACCTTCCGCAGAGAAGATCCTCTGTAACCTTTTTGTTGGTTGATTTGAATAACTAAATCTATCCCCTCAATCACTAAAACATAGATGGAATGAAATCCAACACATCTACCTTTTTTACAGAAGGGAAACAGGTCCAGGGAGACATGTTCACAGTCACACCTAGTCTGCTCAGAATTCATTCTTAGTAGCAGGGCTATTTTCCTATTAATAATCCATGAGATGGCTTTTCAAACCTGGGCAATTTAGCAAACAGAACACTAATCCATCATTTGTGGTTGGAGATGAAGGAATCTTCTTACATAGGCCAAAGGCCATACCCAATGAAATGACACACCACACAGGGCAGGAATGGCCTGAGCCAGATACAGGAATAGAGTTGTTCGGTAGATCTCTGTGTCCATGCTTATTAATAGGATACAGACTCCATTCTGTGAGTGCCCTCTTCTCTTAGAAATGACAGCTAGATGCCCCCATCCTGTAGCGTTATAGATGCTTTCATTTGATGGTGGAGATTACTGGGCAGAGTCTACGTGTGCTGACTCCGCTTTACAGCATTAAGAAATACTAGGAAGACAGGCTTTCACATCAAACACCTCTAATTTTGAATCTTGTATTTTCTATTTTTATTTTTTTAATGAGATAGACCATTGCAAAGCTGTTCATGATTGGGTTTCAGTCATACAGTGTTGCAACACCTATCCCTCCACCAGTGTACATTTCCCAGAACTCAGTTTCCTTCCCACCATCCCAAAAGTCCTGTTTCCCTCCCCAGCCTCCTTCTATGACAGGCAGTTTTCTTCTTCTCTATCTCTCCCCCCTCCCTTTCTCTGTCCCTCCCACCCCCACTCTCTTTCCTTTTGGGTATTGTGGTTTGCAATACAGATACTGAAATATTATAATGTATAGCCAGCCCTTTATGTACTTTCAATACTCATTCTTATCCAGAGTGATCATTTCCAACTATTATTGTCATACTGGTGCGCTCTCTGTTTTTTTAAAAATTTTATTGAATCATTGTGAGATAGTTACAAGCTTTCATGTTTGGGTTACAATCACACAATGTAAACACCCATACCTCCACCAATGCACATTCCCCAACACCAATAACCCTGATATACTCACCCTTTCCCACCCTCCCCCTGCCTCCATAGCAGACAATATTCCCTATATTCTCTACTTTTGGGCATTATGGATTGCAACACAGACACTGAGAAGTCATTATGTTGGTCCATTATCTACTTTCTGCACACATCTCCCATCCCAACTGATTCCTCCAGCCATCATTTTCTTAGTGATCCCTTTTCCATTCTATCTGCCTTCTCCCCTCCCTCCACTTATGAAGCAGGCTTCCAGCTATGGGGCAATCCTCCTCGCCTTGTATCTACTGTCCTTGGGTGTCAACTTCATGTTATGTTATTCTATACTCCACAAATGATGCACTCTCTGTCTTAGTCTCTATTGACCAGTCTTCCTGGACCCTGTTTTCCTTAGTCTTGGATATTAGTCTCATACTATTTTTATATATCACAAGTTAATGCAGTGATTCTATATATGTATCTCTGCTTCTGACTCACGGTATTGGAATAAAAACAGATCTCAGAACCAAATGAATAGAGTTGAATATTCTGACACACACCCTCAAATATATGATCATTTAATGTTTGATAAGGGAGCAAGAAAAAACCTTTAACAGTTGGTGCTGGGAAAACTGGACTAGCTACATGTAAAAACAATAAACTCAGACCTTTATTTAATGCATGCACAAAAGTCAGATCAAAATGGATTAAAGACCTCCACATCAGATCTGAGTCGATAAGGTACGTGGAAGAAAATGTAGGCAATATCCTCCATGACATTGAAGCTAAAAGCATCTTTAAAGATGAAACACCACTGACCAAGCCAGTGGGAAGCAAAGATTAGCAAATGGGACTACATTAAACTAAGAAGCTTCTGCACCTCAAATGAAGCAGTGACCAAGATAAAAGACAGTCCATGGAATGGGAAAAATTATTCACCCAACATTATTCACCCATCTGATAAAGGGGTTAACATCAAAGATATACAAGGCACTGATAGAACTTTGCAAGAAACAGAAATCCAACCCATTGAAAATTGGGGAGAAGAAATGAACAGAAACTTCCTCAAATAAGAAATTCAATGGCCAAAAGGCACATGAAAAATGTTCTTCAGGACCCTCTGTGCCTAAAGACTTTGATTCCAGAGACCTAACACATTTGGGCATCCATCGCAGCTTCTTACAGCAATGCATTGGGACTGTGAGATGGGCTATGCAATTTCTGGCAGAATTTTCCCTGGACTTTGTACAGAAATCTAAAACCAAAGCGACTTAACATCTCTTAATTGTCAGCAATGTGAAACAGTTCCTTTTTAGCAGGTCTGACTTGTGGGGGAAACTCCAAATAATAACTGAGTTTTTTGTTGAAATATTGAAGGTAATCAAAGTAGCAGCCATTTCTCTGGACTGTGAACTAAGCAACAACCCCATGCCGGCCGAGAAGAGAAAATATTCCTCTTTCCCGGTTGTTTCCCATTTTCGGGGAGAAACGCAGTGTGGCGTCCACCACATTATGAGGTGCGGGAAGGGGGATGAAGGAAAAAAAGGAAAAGGAAAAAGGGAAAAAAAGAGTTACGTACTTGGAGCAGTGGGGATACAAATCTCCTCATTTTCAGCAATGGAAACTAATTATCAAATGCTTCCTTGGTAGTAGGGCTGTCTTTCTTGGGGGGAAACTCCAACAACAATAGTGAGTTTTGTGTTGAAATATGGAATGTAATCAAGGTAAAGAGAAAATTAAGTGAAATTCATCAGTTTTGCAGTTGGGGGTGGGGGGGTGGGAGCGGGAGGTATACTGTGGTTTTTGGTGGTGGAATATGGGCACTGGTGAAGGGATGGGTGTTTGAATATTGTATAACTGAGACATAAGCCTGAGAACTTTGTAACTTTCCACATGGTGATTCAATAACAAATTAAATTAAATTAAATTTAAAAAAGAAACAGTTATGCTTAAAAAATGTTCTTCATCAGTAATCATCAGGCAAATGCAAATCAAAACAACAGTGAGATATCATCATCCAAAAGAATAAGAATAACCAGTGCTGGTGCAGATGCAAGGAGAAAGGGACTCTCATTGTTTTTTTTTTTAATACTGAAGCAAGATAGTTTTTATTGAACAAAATGTAGAAAGAACAAAATGAACAAAATGTTTAGGGGAGAAAGAATGGAATTCATATTCAAGACAGAACACGTGATTGAAAGAGTGAGCAGGCAAGTAAATGGGATACATGTCCAAGGGAGAACATGGCTCGAAGATCAATTTTAAATCCTGTAATTCTACTTAGAAAATTTAACTGTGCGTTTACAAAATGTCTGGGCGCTCTCCACATGCATTCAGTGGCCATGAGCTGCTTCCCCTTCCTGGCCTGCAGATGCATGAGGGAGGGAACAGGCTGCCAAGCTGGTTGGTGATCAGTCACCGTTTAGTCCATTCTCTCTGAGCCCCTGATTCAGTCTCACTGTGTGTCCCATTCCAGTCTCACCCTGCCTCTCATTACAGTCTCCTCCCATTCTTCATGGAGGAAGCTTTTCCAGGAAAATATCTCATTTTGCTAGGAGATCCGCTCCAGGGTGGAATTTTATCTAAGGGCATATTTCTCCTTTTCTTAGTCCAAGTCCATTTAAACAGTCATCTGAAATTTACTTAATAATATTTTCAGTCATTTTGTATGGACACACTAAGACATATATTAAGCTTAAAGGGTGGCTCTCCTGGGCACATCTTGCTATAGATCCCAGACTATAGTCCTCAGGCCAGATTAATCCTTCCCAACCACAGCAGTGTTCTTATCTAGTTACTACGTTTTTGGGTCATGACAGAGTTTGTCTATGACTGTGCTCTTATAAATGTTATGGCACTTGGCTTGTCCCATTTCAAAATCAGGGTAGTTATAGCTTGCCCTGAAGCCATCCAAGTTCTTTTGTCGGGACCGCGTCCTTTTGGGGTGCTCAGTCACTTTGGGGTGACTGAAGCTGAATTAAGTTGAGTAAATATGACATTTGCCCAGGAGTAAATATTTGGAGTTACTTAACTTTTAAATTACAAAAACATAGAATTAGCTGTCTTCCTGTGTCTGTAAAAAAAAGGACATTGCTCTAAAGTAAACTGCAAAGGACATAAAGGAAAGAGAAAAAGCAATATTTCACTTACAAATACAAAATCCAGAGATCTCTGAAGAACCAACTTTATAAGTCACAGGGTGAATAGGGGAAATGAGTGATTAACAGAGAGGGGAAGCAAAGCACACAAGAGAAGTTAAAGATGAAAGGGATTGCCTCAGGAGCATTGTGATGGGTATTACTCCTTAAACCTAAGCTTGTTGCAGAGGAGAAAGGACTGAACAATGTTACCCAACATTTAACCATGCTCAATTGATTACCTCCTTGAATTTTGGTTGCCTTCTATGTAAATTAGGGATAATAATAATGTGATCTGTTGTACAGAGCTTTGTGAACACAAGGAGAAATGATGTTAGTATTTGTCAAATGTGCAGCTCTATATCCATGTTCTCAGGTTATTAGGAGGAGGATAGGAATAATGTAATTTCACCTCTACAACTCATTTTTGCCTATGAGAAAGATGGATGAAGGATGACAGAAGTCATCTGACTTGGGTCTGACATCATTCAATAAGGAGAGGAAGAGCCATTGCCCATACACTAGGACACTTGGAGATATATATATATATATATATATATATATATATATATATATATATATATATATGCGCACAGTCAGATAGGGGATACCATGTTCATTTCTAAGGGGACAGGTACAACTTCTGGACAGAGCATATAATTTGTGATCATGTAATTGACCCCATGAAAGCTCTAGCACACAAAGGTAACTCCATTTCTGCTTCCCAGAAAAGCTTCACAGGTTGATAAATTCAGTAACTTAATATTTCTCTATGTCAGTCTAAGTTAGTTCTGAGGACTGAAACTACTGCCTGTCACTCAACTAACTTGGAGTCACTCCCAAAGCAATAGGTTAAAGAATTGCTTCTTTATTACCTGTCATGGAGACAAAAGTGAATTTGGAAAGACACTTATTACACTGTAATCACCACTTAAGCAGCTGCATTGATTATGTCAAAAGTAAGTACTGAAATAAAGTAAATCTCAAGCTGGTACCTGGATTAATTTAGCCTTTTCATCCTTACAAATCATAGGCAGTCCATAATCATGACAGTGTTGAGTAAACAATTCACAGGCACCTTTAAGTTGGAGAGAAAATAGTCATTGAATATTGCAATGCCTAATAAATCCAAATTTGATGCCTCACAATTTTATAGCATTGTTTATTTATTTTTTCTTTCTTACATGACACCCTTGATTTTTTATCCTGATCAATGGTTGTCCCAATGGTCTCTTTCCTTTCATCACCAAAAGTTTTCTTGAAAAGCTATCTGTTTTTCTTTTTCCTGAACTCCCAACAATAAAAGTCCTTAACCACCACCACTAATGTACATAATGGTTCTTTCACAGGCACTGAAGTCACAACCCCAGATCCTTTTCAAGTCTGAATTGATGTTTGAGTCTTGGATAGCAGATCACTTTCCAAAGTTTTCTTTTGCTCTGGTGTCAGTGACATCAAACTATATATCTGAGTGGTCTTCGCTTCCAGCTTTGGTGGTTCTTTTGACTTTAGATATTGATATTCCCCAGAGATGGTTCCTTAGGTTTTCTTTCCTTCTCATTCCACAGTTTTTCTTGGGAAGCACATGACCATTTAAAATGTCCATGATGTACCACCATTATCTTTAAACACTTGAATGTGAGACCCTAGACTTAGATCATTGGCTTTACTTATGTCTGTGCACAAAAACTTGCAACTTTATCTTCAATGCAAAACATTCCTCTGAACCCAAACCAATAGGTCTGTCTACTAGACATCTTTACCTAGACAACACAAAAGCACTTACATGTTCTCCATGTCTAAAACCGATCTAATTTTCCCCCAATGTTGAAATTTTATTCAATCTTGCATCAGATAATCAACTAGACCAAAATTAAAGTTCCATCTTATATCTCTCTTTGCCTCATGCCACTTTACTACACTCTGTTACTTAAAATCATTGCTCTAAATATAAGATAAAAATTCTTACTATGGCTTTAAAAACTTTGCACAGTCTGACTCCTGTATATCATATATGTATCACTGTCACTGTATCATTGTCATCCCATTGATCATCGATTTGCTCGAGTGGGTGCCAGTAACATCTCCATTCCGCCTACCCCTGAGAATTTAGCAGCCTCTCTTTACTCATTCTTCCTGGTGGTACCACATTGGAGGCTCTTTCATGGTAAGGGGAATGAGACTCATCATTGTTACTGCATTTGGCATATAGAATACGCCACGGAGAGCTTGTATATATGTATATATATATGTTTTTATATACTCACCATACTTTGTAATTGCCTCAATTCACCCTTGATCATGCTTCTCAAATCATAATGAACTTCTTTATAGTTTAAGTTAAAATGAACCTCGTTAGAGATTTGGAAAACACCATTCTTCCCTCTACCTATGGGGCTTTACAGTTATTATTTTCCCTCAAGATCTTTGTCTATCCTCTCATATTTTAGGGCTCAAGTAAAATATAATTTCTTCAGGGAGCACTGCTATGACCTTATGTCCCCCTAGACTGAGTACCTCTCAAATACAGGACTTTAAATAAATAAAAGAGGACTTTGGGACAAAGTAATAGTTCAGTGGGTAGGGCACTCACATTGCATGTGGCCAACTCAGGTTTGAACCCTAGCAATGCATTTTGTGCTCTGAGCACCGTCCAGTGTGATTCCTGAGCACAGAGCCAGGAGTAACTTCTGAACATATCTAGATGTGCCCACCCCTCTAATATAACAAACTTGATTTTGATTTTCAGAATAGCTTGATATACAGAAAAATAGAGCAGACAGTGCAGGATTCGCATCTACCACTCCACTATGCACAGGTTTTCTTTATTGTTCACACTTTACAATAGTGTGATGCATCTGTGCTAATAAAAAAACTGTATTGGTGGATTATGTGCCAAAGTTTATAGTTTATTCACATTTCCTTATATTTTATTTAATTTAGTTTTTGTGTCCTGGAGGGATAGCACATTATATATAGTTATCTTAATATGTACCCCTTATACTTCTGGGTCTGACAATTTTTCAGACTTCCGTTAATTTCGACAACTTTGATGATAGTTTTAAAGATTGTTGGTTTGGTTTATTGTTGAATGTCTGTCTACTGATATTTGTCTGATATTTTTTCTCAAGAGCAGACTGGGTTATAGTTTGGGGAAACAAAGTTATGGAAGTATGGTGACATCACAGCAAAGCAATGTGTAATGGTTAACGTTGATCAACTGGATGAAGTATTGTTTGTCAGGTCTGTCCGGCAAGATTACTTTCCCTTTTCCATACACTCCTCCCTGTAAAGCAATCATTATGTACACTTCGTACGTAGGGATACTTCTCTTATTTTAGAGGGTTGTATGTATGGAATTTATTTGAAATTCTCTTGCACAAATGACTTTATATTGCTAAGAGCTCTGGTCTATATATTCTATTAGTAATTAAGTTTTTTGGTCAAATTATTCCAGATTAGGCTATTTAGAGATCTTTTGGTTAATTTTGGTGTTGCATTGACATAGTAATAATTTAATATTTTTAGCCATTCCTTGATATTTGGTAGTAGAAGATATCTAGTCTATCTTGTCCATATTCTATCCCAGTCTCTGAATCAGTCTTTATTTTCCAAGGATTACAGTTTCCTTTTTTGAACAAAGGTATTTGAAACACAACTTTAGGTACAATACATATTTACTTTAGAGTTGTTTGTTAGTTATAATTGAACATTTTATTATGTGCTTATTTAATAAATACCTCTCATTCACAAGATACTTCACTAATATGTGTGGAAAGGCACTGTGTATGTAAATTCTCAGCTTACATTTCAGGGCCAAACACAGGTTCTGTTACATAATGTGTATCTTATAACTACTTTGTAGGTGAAAGAGGATTTATGTTTTCTAAAAATAATTCTCTCATTCCTATAGGATAGAAACATAAAAACAATATAAGTATTATCTTTCTTACTCTTCACATAGTCAGTGAGTCCTATAAATTTATGGAGTATTTTCAAGTTGCTGTTCTCCCATTGCATGAATTCAAGCACCAATTTCCTATCTATGAATAGTCACAAAAGCATCACAAGAAGTACTCATGCTTCTAGTTCAATCATCACTTCATAAAACGTTATTCTTAAATCACAGTTATGATAGCAACACTTCCCTAATTTAAGACCCATTGCAAGAATGGAAAATATATCATGATTTTATCTTGTAATATGTTGATTCTCACACATTTATTTATATTATGCAGTATATAAATAAAGATCCCAGAAATAGAGTTACATTTATATGGTCATTTTAGTTTTGACAAACTGCCAAAGCAGTTTAATGAGAAAACGAAAAAATGTTTTCAACAAGTGACACTGAAATAAATGTCCATTATGTATATATGACTCTTTAACTCAGTCACAGACTATATGAAAAAATTCATCTGACATGGATCATGAACCAGAAATGAAGTTTCAAACCATAAGCCTTTTTTAAAAAATGATAGAAAATTGCCTGATCACTTGAGAGCAAAGCAAAAATACCTTAACCAGTACATACAAAGCATAAGCAATGAGAAAAGATGACAATTTCCATTCTGTAAAAATTTAAATTAGAATGCAGCACTAATAAAATGAATAGCAATTTACTGCTATTATAAATAAGCTAATAACTGAGGGTATCACTGCAATCCAGTTGCTCATCATTTTGCTCGAGCAGGCACCAGTAATGTCTCCATTGTGAGACTTGTTGTTACTGTTTTTGGCATATCGAATATGCCACGGGTAGCTTGCCAGGCTCTGCCGTGCAGTCGTGATACTCTCAGTAGCTTGCTGGGCTCTCCAAGAGGGGCAGAGGAATCAAATCCGGGTCAGCCGCATGCAAGGCAAACACCCTACTCGCTGTGCTATCGCTCCAACCCATAATTCACAAAAACTTTATTTGACAAAGGATTGGAATTTAGGGTATGTAAAAACTTACCAGTTGAAGAACTCATCAATTAAAATGTGTAAATTTGAATACTTCACAAAAAGAATGCACTAAAGTTCAGAGTATATGAAAACTTGCCTACGTTAGTTAACTTGGAAATGAAAACTAAAAGTACCATAGATACCACTGTGGTGATTAGCTAAAAATAACAAGGTTTGTTAAAAATAACAGGTTCATTAAAAATAACAAGACTGGGGTCAGGGAGATAGCTCAAAGAACTCTATCATACACTTTGCATGCCAGAGCCCTGGATTTTATCCATGATCCTTTGACCATGGTCAGGTGTGGATCAAAATTGAAAAAAATTTCAAAGGGAACATTTTAAAAAATTACAAGGATTTCCAGATTTTGGCTATTGTAAACAGTGCGGCAATGAACATACAAGTGCAGATGTCATTTCTACTATACCTTATTGCCTCTTCTGGATATATTCCCAGGAGTGGTATTGCTGGGTCAAATGGGAGCTCAATTTCTAATTTTTTGAGAATCATCCATATTGTTTTCCAAAAGGGTTCATTGCAGCTCTGTTTACAATAGCCAAAATCTGGAAAAAAACGGTGTGCCCAAAAACAGATGAATGGTTAAAGAAACTTTGGTACATCTACACACTGGAATACTATGCAGCTGTTAGAAAAGATGAATCATGAAATTTGCATATATAAGTGGATCAACATGGAAAGTATCATGTTGAGTGAAATGAGTCAGAAAGAAAGAGACAGACATAGAAAGCTTGCACTCATATGTGGAATATAAAGTAGCAGAATGGCAGACTAATACCCAAGAGTAGTTGAGGTAAGAACCAGGAGGTCTGTCCCACAGCTTGGAAACTGGCCTCACATGCTGGGGGAAAAGGCAGCTGAGATAGAGAAGGGAACACCTAGTAGAGAATGTGAGGAGGACCCACTTGGGTTGAAAGATGCGTGCCAAAAGTAGACTATAGACCGAACATGATGGCCACTCACTACCTGTATTGCAAAATACAACATCCAACAGGAGAGAGAACAAAAAGGAATGCCTGCCACAGAGGCAGGGTGGGGTGGTGGGAGTTGGGGTGGGGGTGGTGGGAGGATACTGGGAACATTGATGGAGGAGAATGGGCACTGGTAGAGTGATGCAAATGAAATGCAAACATGAAAGTTCATATATTTGTAACTGTATCTCACGGTGATTCACTAATAAAAATTTTTAAAAAATATAAGGATTTGATGCCATTGGGTATTGACTGTGACCCTGTTTAAGGTTTTTTGATCTTGTTTTTTAGTTTTTAAAATTTTATTTTATCGCTGGAGCAATAGCACAGTGGGTAGGGCATTTTTTTTGCACGAGGCCGACCTGAGTTTGATTCCTTCGTCCTTCTCGGAGAACCCAGCAAGCTACCGAGAGTATCATGCCCACACGGCAGAGCCTGGCAAGCTACCCATGGCGTATTTGATATGCCAAAAACAGTAACAACAAGTCTCACAATGGAGACATTACTGGTGCCCGCTCGAGGAAATCGATGAGCCATGGGATGACAGTGATACAGTGAAAATTTTATTTGGTGTGCCAGTGTCCACATTCCCCCCCCCCCGCTCCACACACACACCTTAATCCAGCTCCTCTTCCTTCCCCTGTGGTAGCTTCCTATCAACAATTAATTATCAGTATATGTTGCCTTTGGGTATTTGTTATACCCCTACTATGTTTCTTTTTATTCTGCATATGAGAGTAATCATTCATGTCTGACCTTCTTCTTCTGACTAATTTCACTCAGCATGATACCCTCCAGAACCATCCATGTAGCAACAAATTCCATGATTTCATCTTTTCTTAAAGCTCAGTAGCGTTTCACTGTGTACATGTACCATAATTTCTTTATCCAGTTATTAGTCCTTTCTAGACTTTAATCCAAATCATGACAATGCTTGTCTATAAAATATGCCAGAATGTTCTTAGTACCTTTGTTAATGATAATATGAAACTGGAAATAACTCAGGTGTGCAGTAACAAGACAATGATAAACAAGCTGGAGACAGTTGTATGCACAAACTAAATACACAAATTGGATACAAAGCCCTGGCATATTTACCCCATAGGGCACTGCTCAGCAATAAAAGAGAATTACCATACACAATGTACACAATGGCTCCAATGAATCCCAAAAGCATCCTGCTGAGTCAAATAATTTAGATGTAAAATTCATACCTTGTTTAGATTTTGATTTCTGTTTTCTCTAGATGACACAAGAAAAAGACTTAAGTAGTATCAGATTATGACTTTCTTTTGCTGTTTTCTCAATATAACAGGTTATGTTTATTTTTTCCCAAATGATTGTCCATTTATCACAATGTACCTCTATGCTATTTGGGCTGTCTCTTTTATCATATAATAAATGTTTGTGTATTTGTGTATGCATCTATTCTGTCACATCCTGTGCTTATTATAGCTTTAGAATAAATTCTAACATGAATGAGTGCAAGTGTCCCCTTGTTCTCTGAAAATATATTTCTTATGTAGTACTAATTATTTTTATTGCAGTTGAACTTTACAATCATCAAATGCAAACTACCACCCTCAGATCTAGTTAGAGCTACATTAACCTGTAGATTGATGTTCTTCAGGTTAACATATTTCTTTTCTGTGGGAATGGATTTTTGGGGTCACACCCAGCAGTGCACAGGACTGACTCCTGGCTCTTGGCAGTAGTTGAGGGACTTTATGGAATGTTGGAAATCAAACTCAGATCAGTTGTATGTTAAGTGTCCTACCCACTGTACCATGGCTCCAGCCCCTGTTTAAATGTTCTTAAACGATACCATAATTTTATACATTTTATCATACAGGTGAAAATTGAAATGGTCAATGAGGCAAAAGGTAAAACTGATATATATGTACATTGGTCATGTCTAATTACCACACAGCAAGGTACGGTGGAATCACTAGTCCAAAGCTTGTCATTGAACAGAGAACTTGCTTGGGAATAACAAAATGTAAGATTCTATCTATCTCTCCTTATATGGTATAAACCCTTCCCATTGGATGATGAGCCACACAATAATAATTTGTACATTCTTTCTTCATTATTAGTTCAGAAATTTCATTTGGAGTTAAGGTTAATTTGCATTGCCCAATATGGTAGCCACTTTAGGACACTGCTAATCATTGGTTTCTATGTAATTCTGGAATCTGGCATGTGGTATGGAGACTTTGATGAATCACATGAGCACCATGGCACCAGGAGTTTCTTAGTTGTTTTTAGCTCCAGTGTCCTATGACAGCTCTGCTTGACCTCTGTCACTGAATATATTACTGACTATATCACTGCATCACTGTCTCTTATTCGAGTGCTCTTGGGAAAAGCTAATTCAGTAAGAATTTTTGGGTGACTCCAGACAACTCTCTAGCCTCCTTAGTTTTACTCTACCTCGGTCAAACCTTGATTCTTTGTGGATTAAAGTCTTGTATTAAAAATTGCGGGTCATCATTTGACCCAGCAATACCACTGCTGGGAATATATCCCAGAGAGGCAAAAAAGTATAATCGAAACAACATCTGCACATGTATGTTCATCACAGCACTGTTTACAATAGCCAGAATCTGGAAAAAATCCGAATGCCCTAGAATGGATGACTGGTTGAGGAAACTTTGGTACATCTATACAATGGAATACTATGCAGATGTCAGAATAAAGGAGGTCATGAATTTTATATTTAAGTGGATCGGCATGAAAAGTTTCATGCTGAGTGAAATGAGTCAGAAAGAGAGAGACAGACATAGAAAGATTGCACTCATCTATGGTATATAGAATAACAGAGTGGGAGACTAACACCCAAGAATTTTAGAAATAAGCACCAGGAGGTTGACTCCATGGCTTGGAGGCTGGCCTCACATTATGGGGAAAGGGCAACTCAGAGAAGGGATCACCAACTATAATGTAGTCAAAGGCCATGTGGAGGAAGGGAGTTGCGGGCTGAATGAGGGCTAGAGACTGAGCACAGTGGCCACTCAACACCTTTATTGCAAACCACAACAGCTAATTAGAGAGAGAGAACAGAAGGGAATGCCCTGCCACAGTGGCAGGGTGGGGTGGGGGGAGATGGGATTGGGGAGGGTGGGAGGGATGCTGGGTTTACTGGTGGTGGAGAATGGGCACTGGTGAAGGGATGGGTTCCCGAACTTTGTATGAGGGAAGCATAAGCACAAAAGTGTATAAATCTGTAAATGTGCCCTCACGATGATTCACTAATTAAAAATAAATAAATAAATTTTTAAAAAAGTGAAAAAAATTGCGGGTCATAACCCTCAATAAGAGGAGGGAGTACAGACCTCTATAGGTCTCTCCTCTGTCCCTGACACACAGGCAAGCCAGAAAATTAAAGAACTAAGATCTAAGTTTGCACACCAACATCATCTGGACTGGATCCTGAGTTAGGGAAAGTATCCAGGAACTTAAGACATAGTCCACTGGGCAAGAAATCAGCAAAAGGGTCAACCCAGAGGTCAGTGCTGTGAGTCACAGTGCAAACAGAGCCAGTGCCATGCCACAGGCCAGAAATGAGATACACAGATCAGTCATCTACATAGACTTGACCAGAAGAAGTGTCAGGAGAGGCTAGAAATACTGTAACAAAAGATTACTGTTCTGAGCATCCAGCATCATCTTAAAGACGCCTGGTCATTCTTTCCCAGTGAAGTGCTCGCTTGTAAGGTCACTCAATCCAAGTGAGTTGAGGTCAGAACCAAATGAGTGGCTGAAGTAAGAGGAGACCCACAAACCAGGATGAAATATGAGGAGACAAACCACTGATAAAGACCTGGGTTAGAGATTGGGGTTTCTTAGTGAAATGAAGATGAGTGGGAGGGAGCGGTAGAGTGCTACAGAGATAGACCTTGTGGGAAAATCCAGTGAGCTGAGGCTCCGGTTGAAGTCAACGATGATCAGAATAAAAGTGTTAGGTGGGACTGTAAGGACACTTGGAATGACAAAAGGCTCAGGGGGCTCTCTAGGTCCTCTGAAACCATTCAGGTATGTCCTAGCACCTAGGAATGTTCTTAGAACTCCTACTCTCTTCCTGTGGGCTCTAAGACATACTTCGTCTTGCTCATTTCTGCTCCTCTTCTTCATTTCTGTGAGTCTCCATGGCTTTCATTTTCATTTCTCCTTCCTTAAACAAGTTGAAGTTTTATTATACTAGGAACTTTGGGGGAATTCTCTAAAATCTTCTGAAGGTCTCTTGTGGTTTTCTATTTTTAGGGTCGAAAAATTTAGTATTAGGTCTCTGTAATTTGGAGAGGGGGAATCTTGGTGTACTTTTTCTCCTCAATTCTCTGGTCCCCGTATCTGCAGGTTCCTGCCTGCAAAGACTTCTTTCTGTGTCATGATCATTACAAAGAAATGGATGTCTAGCTTCACATCAGAATCGAGTGAGTCTTTACTACCCCAGTAACTGCAGATCAAGTAATTCCCAAGTTCTTGGGTCCCTTCCCTCACCCTAGAGAAAAAATAAAAAACAATACTTTCTACTAAGATCTCTGGCCAGAGATATAATGGAATATTGTTGTTGGGTCTGATTTCACCACACATCTGGAAAAACATTTACATATGCTTCTGTAGAAATCTGATTATTTTCTCAGAATATTCTTATAAACATTTCATGTGGCCATAATTTATAATTTCCAAGTCCAAATATTAACAGTAGACAGTTTGAGGAGTTTGTGATTGCTAATGGACCATCCAACCTATATTATGAAAACAGCAGACTTTGACTGTATAAGGCAAGGAATTTGAGTTTAAAAAAGAAAATTTTAATCCTTCCTGAAGCAGAAAGGACAATCACAGGATTTCGTGCTTGGAAACTACCCAAATAGGACCATGTTTTTCCCAGTTTATTTATTTTGTCTGTTCATCTTTTTGCTACTATAGATCAAACCCAGGACCTCACACATGGAGTGTGCACTTTGATACTGAGCTTCACCCCCAACTCCTCTTTGTTTCCATTTCGGATTCCCTTAGAGTTTTTGGAAACAAAGGCAGAAATCTTGTGTTAGAGAAGAAAACAGATCTGATTAATGATGGCAGAAGTGGCTCTTAGGGAAGAGTCACAAGAATGATTCCTTCACCATCATGGCTCATGACAGGGGACAGTGGTGTCAAGGGGGAGATGGCCAAGTTGTTCTTCTTTTTTAGACTCATTACTTGTCCTTGCAGACACTCACAACTTGAAGGAAGATAAGTATAAATCTGACATAGAAATCAGTAGATAAAACTGGGAAAAGAGAAAGGAGGAAAGTTCTAGATCAATCAGTTTACACAAGGAAGTTTTTGTAAACTTAATTTATTTTAATTTTTAATAAGTTTTTATTAAAGAACTGTGATTTACAAAGTTATTGATAGTTGAATTTTAGGCATATACTATTTCGACACCATATCCCAAGAAAGTTTCTTTAGGGGCTGGAGCGATAGCACAGCGGGTAAGGCTTTTGCCTTGCACACGGCCGACCCGGGTTAGATTTCCAGCATCCCATATGGTCCCCTGAGTACCACCAGGAGTAATTCCTGAGTGCATGAGCCAGGAGTGACCCTTGTGCATCGCCGGGTGTGACCCCCCCCCAAAAAAAGGGAAAAAAAGAGTAAGTTTCTTTAAGGGTTCCAGCGACTTGTGTTTCTATAAACCTTGTTAGAACTGTGTATTCCACTTTAATAAACATTCTAATTTTTATCCTGATGCCCATCTGTACTAAATAAGTGATCTCATTGTTATATTGAAATTGCATAACAAAATGCATTAATTTTGTTCACTTAGATATTCCACATGTTATCTATTTTGCAGAAGGACATAATAAAAACTCTGATACCTACTGCCTTATAACTATCATCATTGCAGGGTTATTCTAGAGGGGAAATAGCCGTCTTAAAGTCTTCACACAAAAATATTTAATTTGTAAAATACTGGTGATTCCCATTATGTTTGATGGACATGGAGCCCACTCAACTTCCTTGTAATGAGAGTCTCTGTAGAAAACATCCAACTGTGGCATCTCACCCAGAGAAACTTGTATAATTAACTTTCCCTATTACTCCCTTCTGGGGAATATTGGTATGCCTAACTTTGCCTTGGATATTGGCCCCTTGCTGTTAAAGCTCATGTGGTTTTGGAAATCACTGAAGGAAGAAAGACAATAAAATATTCTCTAATTGACCAGAACCAAGAAATCTGACCTTTTCTAAACAAACCTATGAATCTTTTGACAATGAAACAGCGACTTGACAACAGCCGTTGTCAGGTTTGTGAAGAGACTGCCTACCCAGACAAAACAGCTCCCTAATACTAATAAGATGGACTGAGCTCAAAGAAATGATACCTACCTCTTTATATCATCAGGGATTTACCTGCATGTGTGTGGTGAGGGTAGAGTTGCTAGGGAAAGGGGGATGGAGGAGGGAAAATATGGAGGCAGTGGCTGGCAAATTGGGAAAAGTCGAGGGCTAGCAGAATGCTCGAGTTCAGATAGGAAGTTGGCTGTGCCAGATCATGGCAAGAGAAATCAGGAAGGAGAGAGACACTAAAGGCAGAGTTTGGCTTTCCGGGGAACCTGGAGAGACATCACAGTGCTGACTTCCTGCCACAGAGGATGTAGTTTAATCACTCCTTTGGTGCAAGTCTATTGTGCTTTGGTGGGAAGTTCTAACTATGGAGTACACTTTGTTAGACCACCTTCATTGTTCTAGCACCGAGTGAGGCTGGGGTAGCCCAGCATGGCGGTTGGCATGGTGTCTATGCTTAAGAGGTAGACATTGCTGGTGATATTATTTCTGCTGGTAGCACAGGTAATATGTTTCCTTTTTTCCACTTCAGTATTTCTTCCCTGTCTTGATCCTATGGTCCATGCTCGTGGACACTTTCACTCCACAGCCGCCATTCTTCCTATTTGGTGCAAAATATTAGCTCTCTAGCCACCTATAGCCTGCCTGAGAGCTGCACCCAAGGCGTGCCTCTAGGTTCATCTGCCACCTTTAGTAGTTTGCATTTTCTCTACAGTCCCACGGACTGACTTGTTGCTCCTCAAACTCATGCCCCTCTCTTGCTCCTGTACTATTGTTCAAACGTTTTCTTTCATTCCTCTTGGAACCGACCCCACTCTTCACACATCCCTCAACTGTTTGTTGCTTTGAGTCCTGTCCAATTGCCACTTCTTCCAAGAAACAAACTATAATTTCTACACCTTTCGCACCCTTCATTTTGCTTGGCTGCTGGCAGAGCTCAGTGTGTGCTATTAGCTTGGGAATCTGTGGCAAACAGGGGCCAAAGTTGATTAAGTGTTTTCCCACCCTACGCCTCCCACAGGTCACGTCCATGTTCTGGGCCTGAGAAAATTCTAATTCATGCCTGCTAGAATGAATTTACCATCTTTCCTCCTCATTTAGGTAGAAGGTAGTTTTTCCTTCTTCCAGTCTTTTTACTAGTTTTGATTTATAAAGTTCATTAAATTTATTATTTCCCTTTTTCTCATGCTTGGTGCCTGATTCTTTAGAAGGCTGATCTTTTTGTTCCAAGGTAGAATTAAATAACTAACCTTTGTGTGGCACTTTGGAGTTTTCAAAGCATTTTCTCATCTATCCCAAATTAATCCCCTCAGCCACCCATGAATTAGCCTCAATTTAGAGCTGAGGAAACTGGCTTCTATGTGAAGCAACTTGTAATTAAGTGGTCAACTGGGAAGCAGAGCCAAGATTGCCTGCCTCTAAGGCTTTTCTCCTTCTCACAGTAACTGAAGCAGGGGGTACACACACAGGGAGCACCAATGACCCTTCACTCAGTGGCAGTGCCACATACCTCACACAAGGGATTGGATTCAAGCCCAGCCACAACCTGGTGAAGCAGGTGCTATTCTTATTTCCGGCTGACAGAGCAAGTGGCAATTTAGAGATTTGGGGCCACTGAGTAAAGGACACTCGGCTAATAAATGGTGAGCCCGGCACCTCTTCTCATAAATATCTGCCTGAGTCTTCAGAGCTGGTTGGCACAGAAGGGCACTATTGTGTGTACTGGGAAGGACTGTGGTTTAGCATTCCCAGCCACCCATGTACAGCTGTCCACTAAACTATAGGAAGACATACTTGGGCATATGCCTTGGCCACTGATCCTGGATCAGACAACTACACTGGGACAGACTGTCAATTATGAAAGAGTAATATTTGCTCACTGAGCCTGGCCGGACACTAAAGGGGAGAGTTGGAGCTTCTAGGCCAATAGACTTTGATGAACTCTTTGACTCTTACCAAGGCTGCTTCTCATGTCTCCCTTAGCACAGACTTCATTCTGTTTCTACATGAGTTGCCCAAAGATCTTTCTATACTTGGGCATTGTCCTGCACAGCAGGCTGGAGGTCCTGTCCTTAAGGAGTACTTGCTCTTTTTTTTAGGAGTACTTGTTCTTGAGTTTCATGCATCTCATGTATTTAATATGGGTAATTATTGTATTTACTATCTGAGAGGTTCTGACAATGTGAATCAGTGTCTAAAGTTGTCTACTCAGTCTGAAGAGTAGCATGATGTATATGGTTGAGGTTGAGGGTGCTGTTTATATTATTTCTTCTAGTAGCACAGATAACATGTTGACATTTTTCAATTTAATATTTCTCCCAAATGATCCTATGGCCCATGCTCTCTACAGACACTTTCACTTCCACAACTTACATAATTTACTGAAGTCTTATTGTTGTGAACCATCCTTGCCTACTTTCTAGGCTCCTGTGTCCTATTGGTTATTTCAATCCTGCCTAGAAAATACTTGGTTTCTTGGAGCTTCTTTCTTGTTTCCTTTGCTTTTATCCCCAACAATTGGAGAGTGACAATTGCCTTCAGTGTCATCCTCTCTCCATCTGGATTCCCTTTTCAGTTCTCAATCACCTGTCTCTGTCTCTGTGTACTCTCCAGAACCTGATTCCACAAGAAACACTGCAGATGTCCTAACTACCGAACCTCATATCCCTTCATTTCATCTTTCTTAGGCCCTCTGTGGAGAGTTGTTGACCCCACTTTCCTGAGATGAAGCTCTTTGCTTTTGGGCTTCCATCTCTTCTATCACAGGTTTGGTATTGTTTCTCATTTCACAAATACACCTTGCATTTGAGTCTCTCAAGAAGTTTCTGAAAAGAACT
The DNA here is from genome assembly GCF_027595985.1 of Sorex araneus. NCBI lineage: Eukaryota > Metazoa > Chordata > Mammalia > Eulipotyphla > Soricidae > Sorex > Sorex araneus. The sequence goes on along the minus strand of NC_073313.1, from coordinate 60,495,062 downwards.
GTGAACAAAACACTGAGACAAGACTATTGGCATCTTCAAAACCCTGTTAAGCCCCCTTGGCTTCTCTCCTTCCTTTCATCTTCTAAGATTTTGTTCTTTGCCCAGTTCTCTCTCACCTCTTCCTTCCTTGGAACTCTAACATTCACCCATTTTATGTGATCAGTTTTGTGTGGAGGGTTCTCAGGCCTTCAATACTCTTCCCATATGAGCCCCACATTCCCATCTCTGACTGTTGGGCACTCCACCAGTCACATTTTCAGCTGTATGAAGGAATAATGATCGTTTCCCTTATCAAGTCTGTTCTGTCTGTTTACCCTATTTCTGATCATGACACCAAGAATTCCTAGTCACCAAGCCTGGAGACCTCGGAGTCATCATTGACAATCTCCTTGTGTTTTTACTCTACCAGAGACCACAGAAACGACATCTGATGAAATCTATGTCTGCCCTAAGGCCTTTCACCAACCATCTTCTCCAACTTGACTATCTTTGTCTCATTCTATCTCTTGTCTTAGCTGGATGACCATTTGGTTCCAACCTTCCTTCCTCTCAATCCTTTGCCTCAAAAAAAAAGCCAGAAGTATTCTTTAACAACCTAGACTTTAATACTCCATTCCCTCATTCATTAAACTTAAAAGATACCTTTTATAAAATTGAAGCAACCTTGACAATGAAAACTGTTTTTCTCTGGCTCACTCTGTGCTCCTTTCTCTTTCTATCTCATATATAATAATGATCATAAAGGTAAAGTTTGAGTAAAATTTACTCTATTAACAACTTTGTGTAGGGGTTGGAGTTATTTTTAATTTCCTTCTTCAACTTTTTGTGTTGATGATGAACTCAGACAGACAGTCTCTCACCGTGTTCGTTCCATTCTAGTCCATGGGATCCAGTGTGGAGTTCTTCGGGTGACTTTCTCTCCTATCTTGGCATTAAGATCACCAACAATGACCTTGTAGAAGGTGTGGTCTTCTTTATAGAACTTCTCGAGCTCCATCTAGAACTTCTCAATTTCTTCTTTATCGTAGTTGGATGTTGGTGCGTAGATGACGAAGATAGAAACTGCCGGTATTGAGTGACATCTATTCAAGCGTAATTGTCTGATTCGGGTTGTTAGGCATTCGAATGAGTCAATGCTTATGGCCAGTTTGTGTTGACAAGGACACCACTGACACCTCTTTTGTCGCATGTACCGAGGAAGAGTTCTTCTCCCGTGTCAAAAATGGCATGATGTGATTGGTGCCTTCTTGTTTTGGTCAGACTAATGATGTCGTACTTGATCTTCTGTGATTGCATCATCAGGTCCTCAATAGATGCTTCTGATGCCAACGTATGTGCATTGAAAGTATAGACAATCATTTTAGTCTTTTTTCGCTTTGGAAGTCTAGTTCATCCCTGAGATTTTATCAGCCTCTCCTTGCTTATCCTTCTTAACGCTACCATATTGGGGGCTCTTTCAGAGTCAGGAAAATGAGGCCCATTGTTGTTACTGTTTTTGGCATATCAAATACGCCATGGGTAGCTTGCCAGGCTCTGCCATGCGGGCAGAGTACTCTCAGTAGATTGTCGGGCTCTCCAAGAGGGATGGAGGTTTTTAGAGCAGCCTCCAATCGCCCTTACTGGTGTTCCCATGGTTCAGACCACATTTGAAGCCCAAAATATGGTGCGAAAATTATGGAAAATGAGTATTAAGTGTTATACGTTGTGTCGGAAAAGCATCCCAGAGCGTGGTGGTGGCTGGATAGTAGAGTTAGGGGAGATCTGCCAGTCAGGTATTTATCTGGCTCCGGTATGGTGGGTCATCTGGGTTTGATCCCTGGGGCAGAGTACCAGAGATTGTAGGCGTTTCCCGTCCCATTGAGCCTGGAGTACAAGGTCACAAAGTTCTGCTTTACCTGGTTCAGTGGGCTTCACTCATGCATGAGGTTTGGCCTTGCAGAAAATTATGGAAAATGAGTATTAAGTATTCTATGCTGTGTCGGAAAAGTGTCCTGGAGCATGATGGTCGCTGGGTAGTGGAGGTCGACCAAGACCATCCATGGTAACTCACAGTTCCAGAAGGCCAAATATAAACGTTGGACATGGGAATATCCCGGTGGACAATTCCACAATGAAATTGACCACATCATATTCAATCGAAGGTTTTGCCTGACCGATGTCGCTGTCATCCCCAAATTCCAAATGGGATCAGACCACCGTCTCCTTCATGCAAAATTCTACTTCACAGAGTGGGGAGAAAGGACTGCAAAGTTTATGTTTAAGAAGAGAACTTCCAGAATGACCACCAACTGGGGGCTCTTCGGCACTATTGCAGCAATGTGGAAAGATGCTGTCGTTGACAGCATCGATGAGGAATACGATTGACTGGTTCAGCACCTCCATGATTGTGCGAAAAATGCTGAGAGTGGGAAAGCCACAGACAGACGCTTGTCTTCGGAAACTCTCGAACTCATTCACCAACGTGGTTTGGCAAAAGCCTCAGGCAACCACAAGCTAACGTCTGAGCTCTCAAAGCTGTACAGAGAAGTAAAAAAGGAAGACCTCAAAGAGAGAAGAGCAGCAGTGTTGGCTGATGCGGCAGAAGCAGGGAAAAGTATTCGCAATCCTCGCCTGTCCTTCGCCAACTGCAAGGCCAAGATGACTGCCCTCCAACTCCTTATGAATCTATCACATCTTTCAGAAGGGCAATGGAGAGGATTATTCACGACTTCTACTCGGATCTCTTTGACAGTCACGTCCACCTGCCCATATACCAAATTCCACAGGATGGATATATCGTTCCGAACGTCCTCCCTTCCGAAATCCGACATGCCACTTTGTCGGTAAAGACACATACTATACACAGTCCAGAAGACAAGGTAAGGCCCGAACACCTGAAGAATCTGCCGCCAGTACTCATCAATACACTGGTTTGGCTCTTCATATGCTACCTGTCTTAATACAAGGTTCCGTCCCAATGGAAAACCACCAAGACCGTTCTGTTATACAAGAAGGGAAACATCCACGACATTGGCAACTATCGGCCAATCTACCTGCTGTCTGTCTACAAGTTGTTCACTCAAGTCATCCTGAATAGAATAGATAGAACACTAGATTAAGAATAACCATGCGAGCAAGCCAGGTTCCGAAAAGGATTCAGCACAATCGACCATATCCACACGTGACCAAACTCATTGAAGTTTTGCGAGAGTTCAAGATGCAGCTCTGTCTAACGTTCATTGATTTAAAGAAGGCCTTCGAAAAAAAATAAAATTAATGACTTCGATTTTGTTGAGACTGAAGCTGTCATCGAAGCCCTAGCTAAACATGGTTTAGTTTAGCTAGGGCTTCAGTACATTAATATCCTCCATGTGCTGTATTACGGATTCATCACCAGTATCTCAACATTCTACAAGGAAGTGATCATTGACGTAAAGAGAGGGTCTCGACTATACTTTTTTGCTTCTTTGGGGTATATTCCTAGTAGTGGTATTTCTGGGTCAAATGGGAGCTCAATTTCTAATTTTTTGAGAAGAGTCCATATTGTTTTCCAGAAGGGCTGAACCAGTCGTCATTCCCACCAGCAGTGTAGAAGGGTCCCTTTCTCACCACATCCTCTCCAACAGCGGTTGCTTTTGTTCTTTTGGATGTGTGCCAGTGTCTGTGGTGTGAGGTGGTATCTCATGGTTGTTTTGATCTGTATCTCCCTGATGATTAGTGATGTAGAGCACTTTTTCATGTGCCTTTTGGCCATCCGTATCTCTTCTTTGGGAAAGTTCCTTTTCATTTCTTCGCCCCATTTTCGGATGGGGTTGGATGATTTCTTCTTGTAGAGTTCAACCAGTGCCTTATATACCCTTGATATCAACCCCATATCTGATGGGTACTGGGTGAATATCCTTTCCCATTCTGTAGACTGTCTTTGTATTCTGATCACTGTATCTTTTGCGGTGCAGAAGCTTCTTAGTTTAATGTAGTCCCATTTGTTTATCTGTTTCCTCTTTGTTGGTCAGTTGCGTGTCATCTTTGAAGAAACCGTTGGCTTCAATATCGTGGAGGGTTTTGCCGACCTTGTATTCAATGTATCTTATGGTTTGTGGTCTGATGTTGAGGTCTTTAATCCATTTTGATCTGATTTTTGTGCATGGTGTCAGGTCGAGGTCTAAGCCCATTCTTTTGCATGTGGCTGACCAGTTGTGCCAGCACCATTTGTTAAAGAGGCTTTCCTTACTCCATTGCACATTTCTTGATCCCTTATCAAAGATTAGATGGTCATACATTTGGGGTTGACATCTGCACTTATATGTTCATAGCAGAACTGTTTACAATAGCCAGAATCTGGAAAAAGTCCGAGTGCCCGAGAACAGATGACTGGTTGAAGAAATTCTGGTACATCTATACAATGGAATACTATGCAGCTGTTAGAAAAAAATGAAGGTATGAACTTTGCACAGAAGTGGATCAACATGGAAAGTATCATGCTAAGTGAAATGAGTCAGAAAGAGAGAGACAAACATAGAAAGATTGCACTCATCTGCGGAATATAAAATAACAGAATAGGAGACTAACATCCAAGAATAGTAGAAATTAGTACCAATAGGTTGGCTCCATGGCTTGGAAGCTGGTCTCACTTGCTGGGGAAAAAGGAAGCTCAGATAGAGAAGGGAACACCAAGTAAAATGTGGTTGGAGATCCCGCTCCTGAAGGAAGATATGTGCTGAAAGTAGACTAGAGACTGAAAACAATGGCCACTCAATACCTCTATTGCAAACCACAACACCCAATTGGAGAGTGAGAGAGATCAAAAGGGAATACCCTGCCACAGAGGCAGGGTCGGGTGGGGGGGAGATGGGATTGGGGGGAAAGGATACTGGGTTTATTGGAGGTGGAGAATGGGCACTGGTGGAAGGATGTGTTTGTGAACATTGTATGAGGGAAAAAAAGTTCTAAAATGTGTGAATCTGTATCTGTAACCTCATGGTGATTCACTAATTAAAGAATAAAATTAAAAAATTAAAAAAAAATTTAAAAAGAGAGAGGTTCGTCAGGGTGATACCATTTCACCAAAACTCTTCAGTGCTACCCTTGAGAATGTCATGTGATGGCTGGAATGGGAAGGAATAAGAGTGAAGACAGAGGGTCAGCAACTCCACCACCTCCGCTTCGCTGATGACATCATTCTCATAACACCAAACATTAGCCAAGTGGCACAAATGCTGGCTGACTTCGACCTCGAGTGTGGAAAGGTAGGAATGCAGCTGAATCTCACAAAGACAATGCTCATGAAAAATGAACTAGTCCCTGATGTTCCATTTGTTCTCAATGGAACAAACATCTCTGAATGCAGCAGCTATGTGTACCTGGGTCGAGAACTCAACATGAGAATTGACTTGGCACCAGAACTGCGCAGGAGGAAGAGAGCAGCATGGAACGCCTTCAAGAGCATCAAAGAAGTGGCTAAGAGGATGAAGAACCTCCAGCTTCGGGCACATCTTTTCAACCCCACTGTTCCTCCTGCACTAACATATGCCCCAGAGACCTGGACCCTACGCAAACAGGGTGAGAACGCTATTCGGGTATCCCAAAGAGGAATCAAAAGAGCTATGCTAGGAGTATCACATTTCACTCAAGTGAGAGAAGAAATCTGCAGTTCCAACCTCCATCTACATTCAAGAATCAGGGATGTCAGATAGAGAAGGGAACAGCAAGTAAAATGTGATTGGAGATCCTGCGAGGGGAGGGAGATGCGTGCTGAAAGTAGACTAGAGACTGAACACAATGGTCACTCAATGCCCCTGTTGCAAACCACAACACCCAAAAGGAGAGAGAGAGAACATATTGGAATGCCCTGCCACAGAAGCGGGGTGGGGTGGGGGGATGGGATTGGGGAGTGGGAGGAATACTGGGTTTATTGGTGGTGGAGAATGGACACCGGTGGAGGGATGGGCTCTCGAACATTGCATGAGGGAAAAACAAGCACGAAAAGGTGTGAATCTGTAACTGTACCCTCACTGTGACTCACTAAATAAATAAATAAATAAATAACAACAACAAAAAAAGAATCAGGGATGCTGTCTCATTTGCCAAGACATCAAAAATCAGATGGGCCGGTCATGTAATGCGATTAAAAGATGACTGCTGGACTAGAGCTGTTACTGACTGGATTCCACGGGATGTCAAAAGACTGTGTGGCCGCCCACAATGAGATGGTCAGACTTCTTCATCAAAACCCTTAATTAATGGTTTAAGGCTTTTCCTGTTCCTGGAGCGAGCAGATATCATTGGGCTACACTAGCACGGCAGAGGGACAACTGGAGACGTTACTGGCGCCCACTCGAGCAACTCGAGGATCAACAAGATGACAAGTTATACAAGAACTTTTTGTGTTAATTTTATTTCAGCTGACCTTCAGCTGAGCCTTTCTTTGTATGTCTTCTGCAAGGTTGTGGGTTTCTGTTTCTCTAAGTGTTGGGACCTTTCCATCATATAAACTAAACTGGGACCTGACTTAGAAGATGAGGTTGAAGAAGCCAAATCGAAATGAATTTGATTTCATTATATGCTTTTGTGGCAGCTGTGATTTTTCCTGCAATAAGGAGAATTTTAGGTACAGAGCTTTCCTTGAGGGCAGTTGGATGGTTTCACTAAAGTGGCAAAGAGACTTTAAACAAAACATTATTATGTTAGGTCACAAAGGACGCCAATGCAAGATTGAATAACAGTGGAAGGAACTCCTTTTCTCAGAGCAGCACCAGGAAAGACAGAATTTACACAGAATGCTCTGGTCCTGTCAGGGCGGCTTGATTCTTAGGAAAGCACTTTTTATGAATTCAGTAAAGGAGTCAAAGAGAGGAATACTGCCAGAGTCTCTTCAAAGTGTCAGGCACTGGGTAGGTCTAAAGACCACAGACGCTGCACAGCGGTGACTCTCACCCTGTCACTCCCTTCAAGGAGCTCTGGATTTAGATCAGAATGGTGTTTCATCCTCAGCAGTCCTGTGAGCTCAAAAAAGCTCCCGTGTGCTTAAAGCTGGAAGGGGTCAAAATTGAGAAGACTCTGGAGCAAGTAAGTCTCAACCAGGAAGACAGATACTCCACTCCTTCCCAGCACAGAGGTATCCTTTGAATCCATCCAAGTCTGGGATGAGTTAGTGACAACAGTGCTCTGAGCTATGGAGTGGAGCTGGAGGGCAAGGCTATCTGTTGAGCTGCCCCCAATGGCCGCATATTTCTGAGACCTTAATTTTTTGAAACATAGCTTATGTGGAATCTCTTGGCTTCTGCTCTTCTTTTTCTCATCTCCCCTGGAATAACTTAAACCTCAACCTTCAGCCCTGCTTTCTTGTATTGATAAATGTGTCTAGAGGGTCACTGTTGCTTAGGATGTAGAAAAAATGAAACACACTGTCCCTAATTGCTTGCTTTGTCAGAACCAAAAGTGCTTTATTGATTAGTGTAACTCTGGCCTTACTCTTCAGCTTGTCTTAGTCACTGTGCATCTGTCAATAACAATGCCACTGATGTGTTGTCTTAATAGCTGAGACAGTTTGACTGTTTGCTGACCTTATTGATTACTTGACTCCTGTTTCAGATCCATCTTCAAACTAGCACCTGCTGAGGAACACATAGACTCCCTTTATGTGGCTTTAATGTAACCACTTCAACCTTCTGTGATTTGAATTCTTTGTCAAGTTAATCAGTTTGTTTTGAGTGGATGTGCTGATTTGCCAAAGGGTTTAGAGGGAGGTGGAGAACAAATGTGCTAGAGTGACTAAGTCTGGCCAGTCCCTAGATATTGCTAGAGCCCTATCTGTCTTAGGTCCGTACAACTTCCAAAGCAAAAAAGTGGGTATGAAGGGTTGGAGCGATAGCACAGCGAGTAGGGCGTTTCCCTTGCATGTGGCCGACCCGGGTTCAATTCCCAGCATCCCATATGGTCTCTCAAGCACTGCCAGGAGTAATTCCTGAGTGCAGAGCCAGGAGTAACCCCTAAGCATTGCTTGTTGTGACACAAAAATTTAAAAAGTGGGAATAAGCCATGCACATATGTGTACAGGCCATATGTGTATGACATAATCCTTACACAAATCTCTGGGTGATGAGCTCATGAGCTCATTTCCTGAATGTTCTCTCCACTGCTCACTGCACAATCCTCAGAGCTCCCTAATTCATCCATATCAAAAAGGGGAGGGGTGAATGGGACATTCATGCTGGGAAATGTACACTGGTGAAGTGACAGGTGTTGGAACATTATATGACTGAAACCCAATCATGAACAACTTTGTAACTGTGTAACTCACTGTGATTCAATTAAAAAAATAAAAAAATATTTTTTAAAAAGCTTACCTATCAAAAGCTTATTTGTGGAACTTGTCCCCTGACCCCCTGGCCAGCCCCAGGTCAGGCCATTACGGTCCTAACTCTCAGGGTGCCTTACTGTTTTCCTTCTTTGCATGTCACCATTTGGCAATGATACTGTTGTGTGTGATTGGATAATGTCTGCCTTTCCCACTAGCAAGTTCCTTAGGTGAGAACCATAATTATTTCACTCCTTGAACCCATCCCAGATAGTATAATCTCCTTTCCCTGTTCTATAGGTTTGACTAGAGTCTATTTCCACCTCTCCCTCCCCTATGGGCCAATGATTAATGTTCAGTCATAAATAACCAGTATTCTTACTTGTCCATCCTGGTCTCTACTCCTTTTTAAAAAAATATTTTATTGAATCACTGTGAGATAGTTACAAGCTGGTATTTACTCTTTGTAGTATATTATTCAGAGCTTCATCTGCACTTCCAAAATATCTAACTTTAATCATCCTTATGGGTCCTGAATCAGTTAAATAGGTGTTTCTCTTTTTCTGTGGTTTCTCTCTTCAACTCTCTGGTCTCAGATCCTGTCCCCTACCCCATCTAACAAGACTCAGTGCTGCTAAAATAAGGTTTCTGCTACTTAAATTTTATTAAATTTATTTATTTTGAGTTTTTAGGCCACCCCGGTTATTTTCAAGACTTACTATTGGATCTGTGTTCAGGGATCACTCCTGGCTGTACTCAGGGAAACTTATGTGGTTCTTGGATGGAACACAGATTGACAATGTCCAAGGCAAACACTCTGCCTCCTACTTGAATTTATTTAAAATATTTAAAAACATTCTGTGCTATGACTAAAAGCCAGACACTGTACTAGGTTCTTGGGATATGGTATCTCTTTGACTGAGTTTTTCCCCATAAAGTGGACAATCCTGTGCACAAGCCAGATAGGGAACAAGATTTTCCAAGTATGCTGAATGTTTGGGTGGGAGATTCCACAATGCCTGTGGCACTCCTGGCTCTGTACTTAGGGGTCACTGCTGGACATATATGGGGGACCATGTATGGGGCCAAAGATGAAGGAAAATTTAATCTCTCCAGCCCCTGCAATGAATAATTTAAACAGCAAGTTCATGGTTCATGAGGAGGGAACATCACAACTAGAACTTAAACGTAAGCATAATTTAAGTTAGGCAAGAGGGAAAGATGGAGGAAATATATAGACGGGTTAGTAAACAAAGAAGAGGACTTTATGGAAACCCTCCATGGAAATGAGGCAAAGGGAAAAATGGGAAAGAGGGGTAAGAGGCAGGTTATGCATTCTCTCTAAGCCGTGGGAAAGCTTTGATTTTGTATCCAATGAAAAGTTCAGGGGCCGGAGCAATAGTATAGTGGGTAGGGTGTTTACCTTGCACACTGCCAAACTGGGTTTGACCGCCGGTATCCCATATGGTTCCCCAAGCACAGCAAGGAGCAATTTCTGAATGCAGAGCCAGGACTAACCCCTGAGCATTGCTTGGTGTGCCAATTTCCCCCAAAAAGAAAAGTTCAGTGATGTGTTACATTTCCAAGGCAAGTGATCTACTGCTGAAATGGCCTGCATTTTTTCATTCTGTAAAAAACAATTACTATTACTATGTGGTGGGACTGGTGCTGGAACATAGTATGCCTAAAACTCAACTCTGACTAACTTTGTAAATCATGGTGTCTTAATTAAAATTAAAAAAACTTAAAAAATATTACCACATGGAGGATGGTTTGTAATGAAAAAAAGCAGCAAGATGAGTGAGGTGGCTACTGCTTACTGATTTATTGGCTTTTGCTACCAAATTTACTGTTCTTGCCTTTGCTATGAAATTGGATCTGATCCTTCTAAATCTTCTTTTATTTCCAGTTGTCACTGAAAGTTTGTCATTAGAGGGCTCTGGAGAGCTATATACAGGAGGAAAAGGATTATTTTTCCTCATCTTGAAGTGTTCCATCAGCATATTCTATAGCCTGTGTGGACAGCTCTCTGGGTCCCACCTCTGTAGTGCTCAGAGTTTCCCCAGAGCCTGACCACTGTAGTACTTGCAGATTTTTCCAGAACTCGAGTCTTGCATTGCAAGCAGCACCCTGTGGCTAGCAGTTTCCTCTGGCAGCCTCGATGGGCAGTTTGGGCCAGAAAACCCTCAGTGAATAGCTTTATGCAGCTTAATGGCTTAATAAAAGATCTTGTACAAGTTCCAGAATGTGGTTTTCTAGTAAATCTACTGGCACCACACCACAATGATGACTCTGTCACCCAGCAAGGCACAGCTGTGCTCTTTTTAACAATGCATGCAGCCACAGTACCCCAGACATGAGGGTGTTTTCAGTGGGTGCTCTACGTGCGTCCTAGTGTTAAAAGGTATTTCTTAATATACTATTTTACATTTTTTAGAATTATCTTTAATAGTTGCTACGTCCTCCATAATTAGCTCCCACATCATAATTAATCACTGTCACTGTCACTGTCATCCCGTTGCTCATCAATTTGTTTGAGTGGGCACCAGTAACGTCTCTCATTGAGAGACTTATTGTTACGGTTTTTGGCATATCCAATACGCACGGGTAGCTTGCCAGGCTCTGCCGTGTGGGCTCCATACTCTCAGTAGCTTGCCGGGCTCTCGAGAAGGGCGGAGGAATCAAACACGGGTTGGTCGGGTGAAAGGCGAAAGCCCAACCACTGTGCTATCGCTCCAGCCCATCATAATTAATACTTGTTAAAAATTCAAAACAGCTTGCAAGGGCTGGAAACCTAGTGCAGTGAGCAGAGCACATGCCTTATATGTGAACAACTGGACTTAAATTCAAGGCCCCACATATATATTCCACTGAGCCTTGTCAGGAAGGATCCTAAACATAGAGCCAGGAGTAAGTCCTGACCACCCCTCAGTGTGGTCCAAAGGTCCCTAACCCTCCAAAAGACAGCTTGGACTGGAGAAATAGTACAGGGGTTAAGGCACTTGCCTTGCATGTGGCCTATCCTAGATCAATCCCAGGCACTGCATGTGGTCCCCTGTGTACCACCAGGAGTGACACCTAAGCAAAGAGCCAGGATAGTTCACCGCTGTGAACTATCTGGTGTGATCCCAAACCAAAAACCCAAGCCAAATGAAAACGGTTTAATTTGCAAATCTTGCACTTATTTGGTATACTCTGCCCCCATCTGGACAGCTTGTGACTGGTGTTCTAACTGTATAGATTAAGTTTTTCTAGACATTTCCAGAATATGTCCTCTTTTAATGTCTTTCTGAATTCTTTCAGTAAGCATATTGGAAAACCTAGGTAAAATGCTTAGCATAACATTGATCCATTTCAGTGTACAGTCTGGACAGTGATCATTATGAAGCACATATCTAGCATATTTTATTTTATAAAACTGCTACTTAACAATTTTTATGCTATTTTACCCATTTAAAAAGCTTGTGAGGGGCTGGAGCAATAGCACAGCGGGTAGGGCGTTTGCCTTGCACGCGGCCGACCCGGGTTCGATTCCCAGCATCCTATATGGTCCCCTGAGCACCGCCAGGAGTAATTCCTGAGTGCGGAGCCAGGAGTAGCCCCTGTGCATCGCCAGGTGTGACCCAAAAAGAAAAAAAAAAGCTTGTGAAGTAACAAGTGTTTATAATATTATATTGGTTTAAACTTGATATTTGTATCTGCTTAATTGTCTTTGCTACCAAGAACTCTAGTTTCCCTGTCACAGACAGTTGTTTCCTTTGAGAATATCCACCCTCCATTTCATGTGCACTTTCCTAGTCCTTATTGAAACCACATTGATAAAGAGTGACTCGGGAGGCAGTGGAACCTTGTATTAGAATTGGTAAAGGAGTCAAAGCAAAGAGGGTTTGATATGGATGTGAGAAACAGCACGACTTGCTGAATAACTGGATTGAAAGGTAGAATATATTATCAAGGATGAAACCTGGAATTTTAGCATAGGGATCTGGATGACAGTAGTTCCCTTCATTGAGAGGATGTGACATTCCTTGCCAGGGATGTAGCCTTGTCAAATTTGTCTTCACTTCTGGTATGTAATTGGCATACTCTTAAGCAATAGCTCTCAACAGTGGCTATGTATTAGAATCGCCTGGGAACTTTGCACACCTGTTTATGTTCTGGCTGCATCCCAGAGCAATTCAATCAAAATATCTGGAGATGGAGTTAAGGCATTGATCATTCTGAGGAGCTCTCCAGAGGATTATAATGTGCATCAGAGTTTAAGATTCATCAGATAGTACTCAGAGGTTGTCATCTAACTGATGGGGTGAGGTTAAGCAGGGACTTCATTCACTGGCCTGGATAGTAAGAAAAGTTAGAACAATATCAGATGGTGTTAAATTGAAGTGGAAAGACAGTCATAATTATAGGTGTTTGTTAGTGAGTAGTGCCATTACAATGTATTGGGCATGATCTTTGTCCCCCAGTCTATGTCCGTTTCTTTATACCCGTTACATATTGAATCAGTAAGAGTTTTCCAGAGTAGAAAACTGAATGGCATTTTGTTCATGTGGTTGTGAGGACAGGAAAGTCCAAAATCCTCAGAATATGGCCAACATATCTTGGGGTCTGGAGGCATTTCTCTAAATTTTAATTTTTAATTCAGATTCCATGATTTTCAAAGTTATTCATAGTTGAGTTTTAGGTATACTATGGTTCACCACCATTCCCACAAGCAGTGTCAACACTTCTTTCTACCAGTGTCCCAGGTTCCTGCTCCTGCTCCTCTCCTAGCCTGCCTCCTTGGCACATACATTATTAAGTTTGGTTGTTGTGGCTTGGATCTCCTGCTTTCAGTGTTGTTGACTCTGCAGTTATAGATATAGATATAGATATAGATATAGATATAGATATATGGATATAGAGCAATACCACTCCTCTACACTACTAACATACTCACAACATTTGATCCCTGTTACTTCCTGTCTGCTGCTTCTCGTTAACAACCCCAATTTCTTTTCTTCTCTGTCTTCCTTCTTATATTCTGAAATCAAGAGTGATTAATCATACAGGTGCAGATGTCATTTCTAGTGTGCTTTTTTGCACCCTCAGGATATATTCCCAGAAATGGTATTGCTGGGTCATATGGAAGCTCAATTTCTACAAGAGCCAGGAATATTGCTTTATGGTTGGAAGACTGCCTCATGAGTTGAGGGAGAAGTCAGCTAGAATAGAGAAAGGATCACTGAATCAATGATGGTTGGATGAATCTTTCAGGATGAGAGATGTGTACTGAAAGTAAATAAAGGACCAAAATTGATCTCCTCTTGGTGTCTGTATTGCGGATCATAATGCCCCAAAGCAGAGAGAGACTATGGTGGAAATTGTCTGCCATGGAGGCAGGGGTTGGGGAGAGGGTTGAGAGCGGGGATGAGATACTGGGGACATTGGTGGTGGAAGGTGTCCACTAGTGGAGGGTTGGATGTTTGATCATTGTATGATTAAAACTCAAACACGAAAGCTTTGTAACTGTATCTCGCAGTGATTCAATAAAAAATTAAAAGTTATTGAGTTAATCCCCTTTAATATTTTTCATTGTCTTTTCCAGTTAGTCTATGTATCATATATAAGAAAGATCATCCCGTGTTTGTCCTTCTGACTCACTTCACTTAAAATGGTATCTTACAGTTCCATCCAAGTTGCAGAGACTTGTATGATTAAATTGTTCCTTGCAACTGTATAGTGCTCCATTGTGTCTATAAATCACATCTTCATAATCCACTTGTCTGAAATTAGACACCTAGGCTGATTCTATCTTAACTATTGTACTCTGTGCTGCAATGAGTAATGGAGTTCTGCTGTCCTTTCAAAAGTATTTTACTCCACTTCCCTTCAGAGAAGTCTGATATCTAAAATTCTATCTTTAGAATGACAGTAGCTTTGTGTTCAAAGCACCAACTTTCTTTAGAAAATAAGTTTTCTAAGTTATTGCTGCAAAAAGAAAACAAATAACCATTTATAATCCAATGGGACACATTTCTCTAACTCCTGCCTTTGGCGTAATGGCTTACTAAACAGCTGTTTGCTCAGGTATGTGATAGAGTGATTGATTATTCATTGGAAGAATTTATTATCCCCTAATAGCCTCTAGGCCATTCCGGGTTCTTAGAGAAGCTGTGGGATAAGGAGAGGTAGTTGTTAGTTTGATACCTGAGCAAGGAAGAGTATGGTAACATAGGATGTCAGAGTTATTACTAATCTGATAACTTTTCAGACAAGGGGCTTTCTAATTCCTGCTATAAATCCCATCAGGAATTAACTCTACCAAGCAGCATCACCAGCATCCAACGTAAGCAGGCATACTTACAGGCATACTTGCAGGCATGGCAACTCCATCATAAAACTCTGCGCGTTCCCCCGGAGATCTCTCCGGCCCGCGGAGAGACAACAGTGGAAAGCGCTCCTAATTTGGTGGATTCTGTGAGGGTCCCGATCTGAAATAAGACTAGTGAGGTTAGTAAACAGGGGGCCCAAGACGACACATACCGATCAAGGGCAACTTTATTAACTGCCACGCTGGTTTTATACTTTTCTTAGCAGGGGGTTGGTACATAAGTTGTCAATCATCAGGGAAGGATCTTCTCAGACCAAATAAGGAAAGGTTCGGGGTGTATTAGGTGGGCTTACAACATTCTTCAAGAGTAGATTGAGAAATAGTGGGGAGAGGAAGGCAAGGGTTTATCTGGCAGGAGCATCTGGCAGGAGGAATGCACAAGGTAGAGGAAGGTATTCTACTTAATGGGGGGCTTAATGGCTTCTCTTAGTTAACTGCCCTGGGCTACTTTTATCTCTTGAGTTTGGCTATTTCCTTTGTCACAAGGGCACCTGTGCCTCAGGCAAGCAGAGCTGGTAATGGAATTTTCCGGTTTGTCCAGGGTAAAGGTTTCGGGGTCCTCTTTCGTTCAGGGTCCTGGGCAGTCCCCAACAAAACTCTATCAGAAGAGGCCAGCAGGTAAATCACTTGTCTTGCATGCGATCAACCCAGGGTTAATCCCTGGCACCACATATGACCCCACAAGCCCTGCCAGGAGTGATCTTTGAGCATAGATTCAAGAATAATCCTTAAGCAATGGCAGGAATGCCCCCTACTCCCATAAAAACCACTCTCGGGCATTCTCTGCAAACTCATGTAATGCTTATAATAGGGTGATTCAGACATGGGCCCTGGGCCTGAAAGTTCATGATAGAAATCACAGATGTGTATCAGGACCAGAAGGACATGCAGAGATATAGAAAGGGGCTAAAGCATAAGGTAAAGCTGCTGGATAGTCTATTGTGGGAGCTATGTCTTGAAATAGAGACCAGTGAAGATCTAGAAAAGTATTGTTTGTTTGTTTGGGAGCTATGTGAGGTGTTACTCAGAGCTTACTCTTGGCTCTGTGCCCAGGCATCACTTCTAGCAGGATTTGAAATCCATATGAGGTCCCACTGTTCTATTATTTCTCCATCCCTAGAAAATAACGGTTATGATCAGTGATGTGTTGGTAAATATTCAAAAATAAGTTTTTTTGTAAAAAAATCAATCTTTGACTTGTATTCCCCTCTACTCTGACCACACCAATTCCCATGATGTAAATAATCTCACTGTAGCAGACTTTAAGCTCCAAGTATGACATTATTGAATGTGCAGTTGGCAACACATACAAATAATAGGCTATCTGAACTGATGAGCTGCTTTCAAGAATCACTAGACCAGCGCTTACAAAGTCTCAACGTAACCTGGCTGTTTGGTGGGCACAGAGACTAAATAAGTGTTACTTAAACTGATGGTAGAGAATGGAATTTTCTGTAGAGAATGGAATTTTCTATAGAACTGGGCCTCGAAATGCTTGTGGGCTGTAGTGCCTGTAGTACAGAGCATTGAAGAGCTTTCAGTGGAATAGCAGCATAAAATAGTATTTTAGAATTACACATATTCCTAGGAAGAAGGACAGAGGGAAAAAATAACTGTGTAGCAAGATGAAGCAGTCAGGAAGTAAAGGAGGGCAGGGGTCAAGGGTCTTATTGTACTCTCCATGGAGTGGGGTGGAATGCTAGACATCCAAACCGCAGATCCAACCACACAGAATGCAGGAGATCCAAACCACAACAATCAAATTTTAAATTGTACCTGTCAAGGAGGCAGGATTGGGGGAGGTGGCGTTGAGGGTTGGAACACTGATGGAGGGAAGTTGACACTGGTGATGGAAATGGTGATGGAACATAGTATGTGAAAACTCAACTATGAAAACTTGGTAAATCACATTGTCTTCATAATAAGTAAAAAAATAGAATTAAAATATTTTCTGGTACGAAAGCTCTATTTCAGTCATCACATGCATGAAAATACATAAAGATAGTAAGTATGATATTGTTCCATTTTAATCTTGATTTAGGTCTATTTTTTTGTTTTTTCCTTGTTTATTTCTTATCCCATCATGGTGAGCAAATCCTCAAATCATGGTCTGAAAAATAAAAATTAACTAAAAAAATTTTCTAACAACAATTAAAAAATCATACATACTCAGAAATGTGAAACCAATACCCTGAATTTCCTCAATATTGTAAACCAATAATTAAATTTATAAAGAAAACTACATGAGACTACATGTAAAAATGTTCCCTTTATTTAAAAAAATCTGATGGTGACATTTGTTTATAGCCATCTCTTTTATTACCTGTGCTATCAATAACATACTTTTAAAAAGATGATGACAAATACATATGCAAACACAACTAAATGCATATGCCTAAATATAAAGGGAAATGGTGAGCCAGAATGATGCTGGCTAACAGCCTGTGCTCACTGACCCTCTCAAGATGCTATTAAAGAAATGCGCTAAATCTTCAGGCACTTCCCACGAGGATTTATTTCCTCAGGCACTTGGATGCTCACTCTTTAGGCACTCACAGCCTAAAGGTTTTCTCACTCCCTTGTCGCTCATTTCCCTTAATTACTGTTGGCCAGAACATTATTCTATAGAGGATGAGTTTGAGGCTGAATTCTGGGCCAGCCGTTAGTTCGCAATTCATACGTGAGGTAACAGAGTCCTAGATTATAAGTTAGCAGTGAGAGCGGAGAGAAGAGAAGGTCGAGAGTTCCGAATGAGGCCAAATCCACCGGACTCAGTGATGTATTGGAAGTGGTTGGTAGGAGGAGGAAGGAGACAAGGATGATTACCTATGATCTATTCATTCTGTGAGGTTTTGCTCACCGCGATGGGGAATGCCAAGGGTCAACCAGAATCTGACTTTGTGGATGATGATGGGTCATAATTATGATCGAGATCATTTGCAAGTCTATATTGTGCACTAAACTAGACATTTTGGGGAATGCAGGGAGTCGTCAGATAGGCACTGTGCAGATGCAGCAACAGCTTTTGAAATCAGTGGCTCTGCTATTCCGGTCCGCAACCGGACTTTCTTCATCCGTTCTTTGTAGCCTACAGACAGAAGTTGTGGCGGGATGGGAAAGTGAGGAGCAAGAGCTAACAGAGACTGTTTTTCACAGTGTCTGTACTCATAATCGCCTTTGGAGCAACAAGGAAAGCTTTTTTCCTGTGGCAGTTGTGGTCTAGACAGCTGCAGCTGACAGAAGGCATCAGGGAAGCCTTTGTTCTCCTCGCCTGTTATTTACTGTAACAACAGATTATAACACCAATAAACAACATAATAGGGCATTTACTAAGAAAAACAGCCCATAATTCTTGTTTCCTAGTTTATAAGAGCTAGTTTTCTATCCCACATTGCCTCCCAGGCCTTGAATAGATACATGTCTTATTTTTTAAATTGCTACAGTTGCAGCCTATTTACAGACTTCTATACAACCTTCTACAGTTATCACTAAATTGCAAGCAGTTTTCATGTTGCCCCATTGTCTTCTTAATGATCACTTTTAATGGCTGCATAATACTCCTTGGAGTTGATCAACAATTGTCAACATTTAGACTGTGCCTCATGAGTTGTTATTATCAATAATGAAGTGTGAATTATTTGTGTCTGAGTTCTAATTTGCTTAACCCCTAGTTGCTTGAAATAACGAACTGCCCTTATTCTCTCCAATTGAAGGGAATAATTACATGAGCATGCTTTGCAGTTGAGAGGGTCAGCCACTGTGCTAGATCCCAATACTACTTGGACTTCTGATTTCTGGTGGTGGAAAATAAGTTGCCTAACTTTCAGTGGTAACTCAGAAGGTGCTTAAGGCATGAGTTGAAATCAGGTGAAATAAATCAAGGACTGAGACCAAGTATGGAAGGTAAAATACAAATATGCGTGCATGTTTGTGCACACACATTCATGCACATGTGTTTATGCTATGTAATTAGAGGCCAGGACACATACCAGGACATACACCCCAGTAGGGCATGTGTGGCATTAGGCAAGGCCATGGGCTGAGATCAAGGCATCTATTTGATCTTCGAACATTGTGATTTTCTCCCTATTTTTAAATGAAGCAAGGTATCTTTTATTTAAACTTACTCAGGTGTTTTTCTCCCATACACTCCTGGAAATCTATGAAGTGCCTGATTGATCCAGCGTCTTATTCCTAAATGCCCTGCCAATAGGAAGGAGCACTGTAGCACTGCACTGTTGTCCCATTGTTCATTGCTTTGCTCGAGTGGGAACCAGTAAGTCTCTATTGTGAGACTTGTTATTACTGTTTTTGGCATATCGAATATGCCATAGGTAGTTTGCCAGGCTCTGCCATGTGGGCGGGATACTCGGTAGCTTGAGGGACTCTCCAAGAGGGACTGAGGAATCAAACTCAGGTTGGCCGTGTTCAAGGCAAATGCCCTACCTGCTGTGCTATTGCTCCAGTCCAGTGGGGTTTTAACAAGAATCTCTGGAATCAGGATTGATCTATTGCTTCTGCTCACTTTGATATGAATAAACACCCACTTATTAGGCATATAAGCTCTTTTCTCTTGGGACCTATGGCATCACTTTTTGTTTATGAGAAACTACTTCTCATGAACAAAGAAGGTCAGGTGACACTGTCATCAGTCCTGGCTCAGAGTAGAGGGATCTGACGCAGGAGCAGCCTCCATCCATGTTCTTGGGATCACTGGATCTCAAAGGAATAGGAGATCTGACTGCTGATGTTTAATAGAACCCCTGGCACTACTGGGAGCAAGTATGGTCGAAGCTACCTAATAGGAGAACCTGATTTGATTGTATGCCAACCCATTTCATCCCAGTTCAGTAATACTAAGAATGATTGTTATCATTATTGTTGTTCTAAATTTATTTAAAATTATGTAAACATAGCACCTGCAATGTTCTGGGGGCTGGTTGTGCAACAAGTGAAAAGAACAAACAAAAATGCCTCTTTTTGTACCTGCCATAGAGACAGGCTGGAGTGGGAGGGAAACTGGAGACACTGGTGCTGGGACATTACGCTGGTGGAGAGATGGTGTTGGAACATTGTATGACTGAAACACAATCATGAGCAATTTTGTAATGCTCTATCTCAGGGTGATTCAATAACAAAATAAATAAATAAATTTTAAAAAATTCCAAAAAATGCCTCTCTTCCTAGTTAGACCTAAAATAACGAACAATATGTATAGAATATCAGATGGTGATACACAGCGGGGAAAATTAAGTAGAAGGTAGAATTGAGAGGACTTTTAGGCTTCCATTCAATGTTTCATATAAATGGGAAATGTTTATTGTTTTTTTAATGTTTAATTAGAGAAACACTGTGATGTACAGTTACAAACTTATGAACTTTTGTGTTTGCATTTCATTCATACAGTGATCAGTTACCCATCCCTCCACCAGTGCCCATTCACCTCCACCAATGATCCCAGTATCCCTCTCACCACCCCCACTCCATCCTCCACCACTCCACCCTGCCTCTGCCCTTTTGTTCTCTCTCCTTTTGGGTGTTGTAGTTTGCAATAGAGGTATTGAGTGGCCTTCATGTTCGGTCTATAGTCTACTTTCAGTTCACATCTTCCAACCCGAATGGGTCCTCCCAACATCCTCTACTAGGTGTTCCCTTCTCTATCTGAGCTGCCTTTCCCCCCAGCATATGAGGCCAGTTTCCAAGCTGTGGGGCAGAACTCCTGGTCCTTATCTCTACAACTCTTGGGTGTTAGTCTCCCACTCTGTTATTTTGTATTCCACAGATGTATGAGTCAGAAAGAGAGAGACAGACATAGAAAGGTTTATTTTTTATTAGGTATAAGGCATTACATCACAAGCTTGTGGATGCTAACAAACTCCATAATCTGCTAGCTGCAAGCCAAGAAGGTTGTGATGGTGTCCTGAAGGCCCGAGGAGCAGCAGTCCAGTGACAGAAGCCCAAGCATGAGGACAGAGGGCTGCTGTGAATGTTCATCAGCCTGCCAGAGATGGAGAAGTACCGTCCTCTGACTAAATGTTCTGTTCCAGACCTCAGTGGACTGACCGTGCCCCACATTGGGAGAGTGACCTTTACTCAGTCTATCAATGTAAAAGCTCATCGTGTCTGGAGTTTTTGCGCTGGAATTCAGACCAATAACTCAGCTGGCAGTCTATGTTGATAAGAAGGCTGTATTTTCATCTGGAAGGCGAATGATATAGGAAACTTTGCTCCTTAACACTTTTCTTAAGCTAAGGAAAGAATCAACCTCAGGTGACGCTCAGGGGCCATGCTAGAGGGCAGGGTGGCAGCTACCAGACAGTGCCCTGGGAGAACTTGAGCCATCATCCTCTAATCATCTCTAAATAAAAGAGCCCTGGGTCTGAAGACAGATGATTTTTCCTAAATGCAATTAGAGCAGTAGTCTGTGTCATTCAGAGGTAAAGATTCTGAAATGTTTGCCTCAGGTTTTGGGTGGGAGGTTAGGAGAGCTAGGTTTGTCCTCATTAAACAAAACTTCCCCAGATCTGATTGCAACTCTTTACACAGTTATTATTACACTGAGAGAACAGCCACATACTTTCTCCTCTATATAATATCAGTCACGCAAAACCCCATGAAGCCTGTACAGGAGAAGGTGCAGAGTTAATGTGAATGAATGAAAACTACAGGAAGTCTGGAGAGAGACGCTATGGTGCCTGTGTTGCACTCAGCTGAGCCAGGTTTAATCCCCTGCTTTGAATATGGTTTCCTGAGCACCACGGGAATTGATCTCTAATCACAGAACCAGGAGTAACTTCATAGCACTGACAACAGTGCTAAACAAAAACAAAATAAAACTCCAGGAGACATCAAGAGACTCTGAAGACAGGGAGGGTGATTCTGCTGCTGCCTTACCATGTCAGGAGATGAGAGTTTGCCTGATTGGGAGAGAGTTCTTAAAATCGTTATGCATAAGTGTGCTGAAGGGTTCAGAAGGAGCTCTTTCAGAGAGCTTGTTACCTGGTTTGCTCACAAATGGTTGACTCACTTTGGTTTTGGGGGGGTCACACCTGACTGTGCTCAGGGACTTATTCCTGGCTCTGTGTTCAGGGATTACCACAGGAGGGGCTCAAGCAACCATATGTGCTGCTGGGAATCAAAGTCGGCTTGACCACTTGCAAGGCAAAAGCCCAACCTATTGTATTATCACTCCAGCTCAGTCATACAGTTAAAATAGCATTAGACCCACAGGCAGAAATCACTTGCCAAATATTTTCTGCTTCCTCCTTTTTCTCTCTACCTCCCATTGCATTTGTACTTGAGGTAACACGGATACAGTAACGTCTATGCTTATGCTTATTGATGTCTATAGTCACTGCCCCTACCTCGACCCAAGTGCACTACTATTGTCCTAGTGTCATTTCTAATTGACCCACCCCCCCTCTCTTTCCCCTTACCACCTCTCTTGATAATTTCAATTCTGTATTAAAACTCCAAAGGATTGTTAGATACCACGCAATCCTTTGTTTTGTTTCGTTATATATCATGCATGAGTGAGTTCTTCCAGTCTTTGTCTTTTTCCCCTGACTTATTTCACTTAACATAATCCCCTCCAAATTCCACCCATGTTGTAGCAAGAGGGAGGATGTATTTTAAATCAAATACAACAAGAAAATAAGGGAAAAGTTTGCACACTGACCAAGTAGAATTTATTCCCAATATGCAAGAATGGTTTATTATCAGGCAATCTATTAACATAATTTATCACAATTAACGAAGTGGATAAAAAAGAAAAAATATTTGCTGATGTATAATAGGCATTTTATGAAGCTCATCATATACTTTTGACTAAGGACCTTAAATTATTAATAAAGAAATTTCCCCTCAGCTCTAACAAAAGCACCTATTATAAATCTTCAGTAATGAGCAGGAAGTTGCATGCAAGAACCCCAGGTGTGATCCTGGCACTGCATGATCCCCTGAGCACCACCAGGAAGGAGTCTAGAGCACAGCATCAGGTGTAACCCCTGAGGTCTGCTAGGAGTGACTCCCCAAAACAAATGGTAGTCCACAGAAAACAAAAGACTTAAGACAAGAAAAACATTAATAGCATTCTTTTAGAGATTGGCAGTAACCTGAGGAGACTGCTATCAATACAGAAAGTCCTCAATTTTTTTGGATATGTGCCAGTCTCTGTGGTGTGAGGTGGTATCTCATAGTTGTTTTGGTCTGCATCTGCCTGATGATTAGTGAAGAAGAGCATTTTTTCATGTGCCTTTTGGCCATCTGTATTTCTTCCTTGAGAAAGTTTCTGTTCATTCCTTCACTCCATTTTCTGATGGGGCTGGATGTTTTCTTCTTGTAGAGTTCAACCAGTGCCTAATATAACCTTAATATCAGCCCCTTATCAGATGGGTATTGGGTGAATATCCTTTCCCATTCTGTAGATTGCCTTTGTATTCTGGTCACTGTGTCTTTTGCGGTGCAGATGCTACTTAGTTTAATATAGTCCCATTTGTTTATCTCTGTTTCTACTCGATTGCTTACTTGCGTGTCATCTTTGAAGATACCTTTAGCTTCAATATTGTGGAGGGTTTTTCCGACCTTGTCTTCAATATACCTTACAGATTGTGGTCTGATGTTGAGATCTTTAATACATTTTGGTCTGACCTTTTGCCATCTCACACCACAGAGACTGGAACACATCCAAAAGAACAGAAGCAACCGCTGTTGGCGTGGATGCAGGGAGAAAGGGACCCTCCTACACTGCTGGTGCGAATGCTGACTGGTTCAACCCTTCTGGAAAACAACATGGTCGCTCCTCAAAAAATTAGAAATTGACGGGGCTGGAGAGATAGCACAGAGGGTAGGGCGTTTGCCTTGCACACGGCCGACCCGGGTTCAAATCCCAGCATCCCATATGGTCCCCTGAGCACGGCCAGTGGTAATTTCTGAGTGCAGAGCCAGGAGTAACCCCTGTGCATCGCAAGGTGTGACACAAAAAGCAAAAAAAAAAAAATTAGAAATTGAGCTCCCATTTGACCCAGCAATACCACTTCTGGGAATATATCCCAGAGAGACAAAAAAGGTATAGTCAAAATGACATCTCCACTTGTATGCTCATCGCAGCACAGTTTGCAATAGCCAAAATCTGGAAAAAACCCAAATGCCCGAGAACAGATGACTGGTTCAAGAAATTGTGGTACATCTACACAATGGAATACTATGAAGCTGTCAGAAAAGATGAAGGCATGAACTTTGCATATAAATGGATCAACATGGAAAGTATCATGCTAAGTGAAATGAGCCAGAAAGAGTGAGACAGACATAGAAGAATTGCACTCATCTGTGGAATATAAAACAACAGAATGGGAGACTAACACCCAAGAATAGCAGAAATAAGCACCAGCTTTGCTTCGTGGCTTGGAAGCCGGCCTCCCATGCTGGGGAAAAAGGCAGTTCAGATAGAGAGGAAACACCAAGTAAAATGTGGTGGGAGGACCTGTTCAGGATGGGAGAGGCGTGCTCAAAGCAGAGTATAGACCGAACACTATGGCCACCCAATACCTCCATTGCTAATCACAACACCCAAAAGGAGAGAGAGAACAAAAGGGAATGCCCTGCCACAGAGGCAGGGTGGAGGGGTGGGGTTGGAGGGGTGAGAGGGACGATGGGGTCATCAGTGGAGAATGAGCACTGGTGGAGGGATGGGTACTCAAGCTGTGTATGACTGAGACACAAGCATGAGAATATGTAAATATGTGTCTGTACCCTCACGGTAATTCATTAATAAAAAGAAAAAAAACGAAAGTCCTCTAAAGAAAGAGTAAGTATTAGGATTGTTAAGGAACAAACAAAATGAGTATTTGCTAGTGAGGTGATAATTTACATGCAAACACCAAGCTTGAGATTAGAA
Source organism: Sorex araneus (assembly GCF_027595985.1). Classification (NCBI taxonomy): domain Eukaryota; kingdom Metazoa; phylum Chordata; class Mammalia; order Eulipotyphla; family Soricidae; genus Sorex; species Sorex araneus. Next base: position 60,470,519 of record NC_073313.1, on the reverse strand, counting down.
AGAGTTCAACATGTTTGTCAAATGGAAGATCAATGCTCTAGGAGCTACGAGACCTTCCGCAGCAGCAGACACTGTTAGAACATGTACAGCCACCCGTGTGGGGCTGGATAAGCAAAGTGTCAAGAAGTAAATGTTTGGTGTCTCTCAGAATGACAGTGCAGACGGTCAAGAAGCAGCCCTGGGCTGCAGCAAGCCTCCACCTTGTTCTAAATGTGTCCCAACTAGCCACAGCTGGATTGGGTTGATATTCAAGGGTCCCTTCTATATTGGTGAGAAACTAGAGCCACCGAGAAGTTTGTAAGTTGTGAAGTTAGGATCCAAATCCAGCAGCCTGGCATTAGCAGTCCCGCTGTAACTGCGATGCTGCTTGCCAGTGCTGCCTGGCTGGCAGGGGCGTGCAGGGCCCTGCATGGAAGCACCGTCACGGTTTCTTTTCATGTAACATTCTATTTAACACTTTAAAGCACCTTCTCACGCAGGGTCACAGGTGTCTTCAGAAGATATCCCAGATAAGAGAAATGGAGCTCAGAGGTCAAATCAAACAACTTGTCCAAGGAGATGAGATGGTGGGGGGAACTCTGCTATGCTAGTCAGCAGAGTTCTTGGGCGGTTGGCAAGCATGCTCTGTGAAGCCCTTAGTTTGTTCTTTTGTTTGGGCTTTTTCCATTATCCTTTGAGATTTCCAGATGGTAGGGTCCAGCACTTGGAAAATTATTAGAAAGTTGAAAATTAAAGTTATGAGCCATTTTTTCAATTACTTTTTATGATTCCATTTATCTGACCATATCAAACTGCTTTGAAAATTTGTCACATTTCCTTTCTATATGTATTTGCCTCATTTTTCCCTGGTGCCATATGGGTGGCACTTTGAGTAACCTTGTCCCTGGGATATTTTTGCCTTTTCCACCTCTCATCTTTGTTACTGTCTTCATTTTCCCAGAGACCTGGAAAGGCTTCCTTCCAGTGTTACATGAGCTCCATCTCCTAAGGAATAAGGCAAATTCCAGAATGATGCTTTGTAGGGAGGAAGCAGGGTCCAGACTCCCAAGGCCTGCCAGGCCATAAGGCTCCAATGCATGTGCGAGGGCATTTGGATGGAAATCACCTCCAGTGGTTAGAAAAAGTCACTGCAGGAAAGAAGGAAGCTGCTGGCCAGAGCAAAGGCCCTTGCAGAAGATCCTGACCTGCAGCTGCTTCTTCTGGTGCCAATTCCTTTCTGAGACTGTCTTTTAACCAGTCCATGGTGTGGGGGATGGACTGGGGTCTGTTTCATGGGTCGGACACAAGTATAGTCCCACAGAGTCCCAATGCTGGGTTTAACACTCTGCTTTCATTATATTTACATTCTCAATAATTCGGAAAAAGAAGCCTCATAACTCCATTTAGCACTGGCTCACAGTGCTATATCCAGTCTTGACATTAGGATTGCATCCAACGGGGTGTTGTGCAACATACCACATCGGAAAGTTCAGGGTGAGCAACACTCAGGCCAGATTCCCCCTATGTAACAGAACAAAAACACCTAATTCCCTACAGAGCAGCAGAGAAATTGCAGTCACTGTAAATCACAGATTCCTTCTTATAAGTCAGACAGCATCAATTGTGCACATGTGTATGCATTCACACATGCACCCATGCGCATGTGTTGTGTGTGTGTGTAGAAAATTTTAGTGAAATACTAAAGAGGTGTTTAGCTCTGAAGGGTTTCCAAGCTGAAGTGAATCAACTGCTGTGATTATAGCTCTTTCTTGTGAGATTATAGTGGTCTCAGGAGAAAAGTGAATTAACACAGATGGTGACTACATGTGTGGTGTTCCTTTTGATCCTCCTGCCTCTTCAAGGGAAATATAATTTGCCTGGTTTTGGAGACAACAAAAAGTGTAGAGTAGAGCAGTTTTTTGGTTTGCTTTAAAGACTCTTTTATACACACCATAGAATCCAACACCTGGATTCTTGGGTCTGTGAGAAGAGCATTGGTGGGTCATCACAGGTCTGGGAAATATCTATCTCCAAGTGGTCTCCCTGTGGTTTTTACACCAGCACATGAACAAAATTTCAATTGCCACATATACCCTTGTTTGAGGATTAGTGTTAAACCTTGTTTTCACTAATTGCCTTCTACATTTCCACTTTCCTGGAAAAATATTACTATTTATTATTCTGGAGTTTTCTACCTCTGATCACGAATATATTTCAAAGGTTCTTCTTCCACTAAATAAAACTCTACTACTCCTTCCAGGTATTGGATCATTGTCCACTTTTTTAAAGATTTATATGAAAATAATTCATCACTACCATATTTTCATGTTACTGTTGCCATAGGGGCCTGGAGCGATAGCACAGCAGGTAGGGTGTTTGCCTTGCACATGGCCGACTGGGTTCGATTCCTCCATCCCTCTCCAGAGCCCAGAGAGTATCAGCTATAGAGAGTATCCCACCTGCACAGCAGAGCCTGGCAAGCTACCCGTGGCATATTCGATATGCCAAAAACAGTAACAACAAGTCTCACAATGGAGACATTACCGATGCCTAATTGAGCAAATCGATGAACAATGGGATGACAGTGCTACAGTCTCCACAGAGCCCAGAGTGATAGTACAATAAGCACTTGCCTTTCACGTGGCCAACCCAGGTTCAATCTCCAGAATCCCTGAGCATTTTCAGGAGTAATTCCTGAGTGCAAAACCAGGAGTATCCCCTGAGCATCTCTGTGTGTGGCCTTGAAAACAACAACTGTTGGATTACAGTTCAAAGCATTTTTAAGAAATAACATTGATTTGTCCTTTCTCTCCCTACAGGAAGCTTAGATTTTTTGAGTTACTCCCACCACAGTGTACCTGAGTCCACCCAATTCCATCAGGAACTCTCAATCCTCTGTGTTTATCTTTAACCTCTCCTTTATGGTCTTCTTCCCCTAGCTGAAGAAGGGGAATCACTTATATCCCCAAATAAGATCCTGTAACTTGTAAAGTAAAATTCTTCTGAGAGCTCTGAAATTTAGTATATTTAAATGATGTGTTGCTTTTCTATTTCCTTTATGTCCTCTACATATTTTATTTTAGAGCACTGTCCATTTTGTATAGACACAGGAAGACACTTAATGCTATGGTATTGTAACATGGGAGTTAATTGACTCTGAATAATATTTACTCCTAGGCATTCATCATATTTACTTGACTGAAGCCTCAGTTTCCCATAGTTCCTACACCCCAAAAGAGGGTTCATGGTCAGGGACTAGGATGGACCCAGGACAAGACATAAGATACCCTAGCATCGAAAAGGGATAGACTAAGCACCATAAGAAGTATAATAAGGTAAGAGCACCATCATGGAACAAACTCTGTCAAGACCCCAAAAGAAGTAACTGAATAAGAACTCTGCTTGGGTTAGGAAAGACTAACCTGGCCTGAAGACTGTAGTCTGGGGATGTTCACTCTTTAAGCTGAGGAGTCACCTTTAAGCTTAATATATCTCTTACTGTGTCCATAAAAATGACTAGAAATATTACTAAAAAGTAAATTTAAGATGAATATTTAAATGCATTTCTAGCTAAGGAAAGGGGAAAGTAATACACCTTTAGATGGAATTCCAAACTTGAATGGATCTCTTAGTAGGAATCTAGAATGCTGAGCACTTATATGAGAGTTTATCCTTGAGTATATCTCCTGGAAGAACTTCCCCTGAAGGAAGGTCTTTACATCTGCTCATTGTTTATGATAATTTTCAACCACACCTATGTGTAACTACTACCCCCAGCCCTTCATGATTTTTTTATAATTAACATTGTGAGGCTTGAATAAATGACTACTGATAATCAACCAGTCTGTTTGTCCCTGTTCCTTGCTCATTCATCAATGTCAGCTGGTCAATGGGATGATGATTCAGATCTGAATGCACCAAGGGGACCCTTGGGTCTCTGTGGGTAGGTGAATGACCTCCAAAACAGTGACAAACAACAAAATAATGTATCTTCATGTAACCTAGAACCTCTCATATTTTTACACCACTTGTCTAGTCTGTTGCCTTTCTTCACCTTTGAGTACTGAAGTCTGTGAATGTATGATCATATCTTAATTCTTGCTAGATTCCCAGGACTTAACTCATAATAGATGCTATGAAAAGTTCAATTAAAGTGATTCTACATGCTGAAATCCTCCTACCATAATTAAGTGATTTATTTTTGTATTTCTTTACCAAGTACAGACATTTGTGAAATGCTTATGAACTCAAGTCACCCAAAAGCCAGTAAGACACAGTTTCTAAAATCTATATCTCTCTGTCCCCTGAATATAGTGAATGACAAGCAAAGAGATCAAATGACAGGTAAGCAGAACAAGTCAGTAAATACTATGATCATTTATAATTTTCACAGAATATTAGGAAACGTTGGAGAATATCTTTAAAGTCAGCTAAAACACATTATCATGGAACTAAAGGAATGATATTGTGTGTATGTTTGCTAATGAGGAGCCAATGACAGATGTGGGCGAAATAGCTGAAGGGGTGAATAAAACAGTACCAGAGAAGTATGGCAATTCATTGATGACAAAGTGAACCTTGATTTAGTGAATAAACAATCCTTGGGGTTTTGCTAAGATCCCTCTGGGCTTCTAGATATTTTGGCAGGGTTTCAGGCACTCATTGCAAGGTTCTATGCTCCCTTAGGTTTTAAATTACAGCCAACCTCAACTATCTCCAAAGATGTACATCTATCTATCTATCTATCTATCTATCTATCTATCTATCTATCTATCTATCTATCTATCTATCTATCTATCTGTATATCTATCTATCTATCTATCTATCTATCTGTCTATCTATCTATCTATCTATCTATCTATCTATCTATCTATCTATCTATCTATCTATCTACATACAACTGTGAAAGTAGTCCCAAATGAATACTTGATTAATTAAAGGTGTTCATCAAGAGTGTCGAAGAAGTGGTTTAGAGGACAAAGAACCTCAGGCTCTGGGCACATCTTATCGACTCCACCGTTCCTCCTGCACATGCCTCAGAGACCTGGGCCCTATAAAAACAAGATGAGAACACTATTCGGGTATTCAAAAGAGGAATGGAAAGGACTATGCTTGGAATATCACGTTTCACTCAAGTGAGAGAAGGAATCCGAAGTTCTGACCTCCAATGACGGTCAAGAATCAGGGACGCTGTCTTGTTTGCCAAGGCATCAAAAATCAGATGGACCGGACGTGTAATGTGATTCAGAGATGACTGCTGGTCTAGAGCTGTTACCGACAGGATTCCATGGGATGTCAAAAGACTGCTTGGCCGCCTGCCAACGAGATGGTCAGACTTCTTCGTCAAAACCCCAAATGAACGGTTTGAAGAACTTCCTGTTCCTGGAGTGAGCAGATATCATTGGGCTACACTAGCACGCAACAGGGACGAATGGAGACATTACTGGCGCCCACTTAAGCAAATTGAGGATCAAAGGGATGACAAGTGAGAAGTGATACAAGTTCATCATTTATCAAATGTTACTTGTTTCTGATAGTATTTAAAGGGAATAAAATTTAAAATAATTAAGAAAAAGTAACCTCTTCAATTCTAATTATCTTTTGACTAGGAATTTCATACTGAGGTGACTCAGGAGGTGAAGGTGGGCAGTGCACACACAAAGTGAAGGATGTAGCTGTTCAAAAACTTTGAGTTTACAGGACCGGATAGGTAGCAGAGTGGATAAGGCTCTTGCTTTGCAGTACAGTGGGTAAGACTCTTGCTTTGCACACAGCCAACCAGGTTCAATCCCCAGCATTCCATCTGGTCCCTGGATTACGACCAGGAGTGAATCCTGAGTGAAGAACCAGGAGTAACCCCTGAACATCTCGGGAAGTGGCCCAATTTTGAGTTTTTATTTCTTCTCTTCCTTTGCTTGAGTGATGGTGGGTAGTGAACCTTTTCCCATGCTTGCCTACCCATTATCACTGTGGATAAGAAGAGTCCACCAGAATGACAGACATTTGCATGGTAAGTATGAGGACAAAGAGCCCTGCCAGCACGCTGGGTTGAACATCACTCCCTCCTTACACGTGTATAAATGAGGTGCTGATCGAAAGAGGCGATTTATTCAGCAAGACATTAAGGGTCTGTACAGGTGGTGCCCTTGCAAGAACCTAGCCCAGTAGGCCATTCTTACTTGCCCCTTCTTGGACACTTCAGAAAGGAATAGCCACATATTCAGCCTGAGCTATTTGAGATTTGTGGCCAGGTCATAGGCATTGCCCCAGCTTGTATTATAGTTAGAGTAGCAAGTAGGTAGTGGGACCTGGCCCTACTCCCACTGTTCCTGGGACCCTGTGCATTACACTGTGAGTGCAACCCTTAGGCTTCTCCAGGCCTTCATTTTCTTTGCTGTAAGATGCTGCTTGACTTTCCTGCAGCAGAATGTTCTGGATTACAACACAGATTACAGGCCCTTACCACCAGCCTCTAATGCATTAGATATTACATTTTGAACACATCTGTGATTATAATGTTGCTGGTCTGAGGACCATATGAAGAACCACTGAACTCCATGGTACAAAAGCATATGTTGCAGCATACACAAAGGTGTCTTGTTTCCCATCAGCTTCTGAACCTCTCCCCCTTACCCACCTAAAGAGTCACAACCTCTTTCAGAGGTGAATTTTCTTCTCATCTCTTTAAATCTGCCTAGAGTCCCACTGCCTGTTGATAGTGAAGACAAGGTCTATAGCCAGGGATTGCAGCTTGGGTAGCATGGTTTAGGGGTGCACCCCCTCAGAGAGAATGATCATCCTAGAATGTTTCCATGGGTCTGTGCCATGCAGAAAACAAGTTCAGGCTCCAGGAAGATCAGCAGAAACCCAGGAACAGGAAGGGTCTTCCTGCTATGGAGTTTTCTAAAGGTTTTCAGAGTGTCTGTTGCCTGGTCTTTCTCCTGCTTGGGAGGTTTATTTCCTGCATCACCTTCCCCAGTATCCACCTTTAATCTGTCGGGAAGGCGGGGCATATTGAATAATCCGAGACATGTAGTAGTTAGGGCATGTGTGAGGGGCTGCTAGTCTGACTGCTATGGGTTTGATTACATAATGGCATTTCAAAAGTGGCATTTATCTTTTCTTCAGAGACCTTCAGGATGATGAATTAGAATTTTTTGAAATGGACTAAAATCAAGTCTTCAGTGTTACAAGTTGCTCAGACTCATGCAAAATGGATTTCTCTTTCAAGCAGCTGATACAAGCAGCTTGCTATTACCCTATCACTGGTTGCCTTCTGGGATTCACGGCCTGACTAGATATCAGAGATACCATGGTGGAGAGTTTGGAGTCAGAGAAGTCCTGCAGCATACATAGTGTGAGGTTCCCATGCACCCACAGCTACAGACGTGAGGGAATCAACCCAAGGGTGCTTGGCAAGCCAGTTAGGAAACTGCCTTCTGAGTCTGTGTAAACCCTTCAGGGGCTCCTCAAATAGCAACACTGGGGTCTGCTGTGTGGATAGGCCACAGTATAGACATGTTACATACTCCCATGAACTAATTCTTTCCTGGGTTCCTCTCTTCTTTCTCTTCCATGACATATCTGGATAATATGAAGTCTGTTCTCTTCATTTCAATGCTGTGTAGATTCTAGGCATACTTACTTTTGCCTTCAACTTATGCACTCTGTTCTACCAATTATCCTCAACTACCCCTCACCTACAAGTTGAGAGGTCAGAGGACATTTGCATAAAATGATCCCTCCAGATTCCTATCTTAATATCTCAATATCTCAATACTCAATTGCCTTGCCTGCCTAAAGGTTTTCCTTGTAGGTGCCAAAACTGAACTTTTATGAACTCCTATATAAGTATCTATAAGTATCTACTAGGTAAGGTATCCTAGTCAAGACCCATCTGGTAAGTCACTACTGTCCTCCTGTCCAGGAAGTACCACTCTTCTACAGGCATTAGTGACTCTTTTGACTTCTTGGTGCTTTAGTTTCCCAATTTGCAAAAAAGGATTAATATGAATCCCTGGCATCTCTTCATCACTGAGTGGTGAGAGAAACCTGGGGTAGAAACACAGGCAAATCTAGGGATACTACAAAGGGCTATCCAGGTACAGTTCCAGTGGTTGGGCCTCAACTGTTGTGTCCATGACCCTCTGGCTTTCTCTCTTGGTCACCCTTCTTTTTCTCCTGGGTCAAATCTACTTTGTGGCTGACTTCTGACAAATCACAATGGGATTTGAATAAGACCTTCAGAGTTTGGAAACCATGGTATTATTAGTATAAAGTTATCCTAAACACAACAAAGTGCCACAAAGAAACAACATAAGGAAGAGTGGGTTGACTATGGGATTTGATGACAAAATCCTAACAGTTTTTAGGAGAGTAAAAACTGGAAGTATGGCAACTCTTTACCTAGTTGTACTATGGGTAGAGTGGGGTGAAACCAAACAACTGTGGCACACTTCTTTTGGCATACCTTTTGAGTGTCTCCAAGTACTGGGAATATATAGATCAGATATGAACATTAAAAATATGGGAGACTCTAAAATTCCAGAGAAAATCTCATAACGCAGACCCAGTATCAAGGTGGGCATTGAGACACGGAAATCTTCTAGCAGTTGGCTTGTGAACTGGGGATTTTAAATGAATAGGCAAATGAATGTGGAGAGCAGGGATAAGGAAGAAATTAGAGTGTGAGAAAAGACATAGAGGTGAGCTGATATACACATGTTTGGGAAGGTTGGCAAGGTCAGAACCTCAGATAAAAGATGTGTGGGAGTTAGGCAACAGTTCTTTGAATTCAGGTCAAGTGTAATTCTTGAATTCTAAATTAAGAAGTTCAACCTTGATGCCAGAAACAATGGGGGGGAATATAGGGTTGGGGAGCTTGAGTGGGGCCAGGCATGATCTGACTTACTGCATTTAGAAGAGCCTTTTACTACAGTATTGATAGAAGGCAAGGAAGTAATGAAAGAGATGCAAGGATACTTGAAAAAGTCCTAATGAGGGATGATAATGACATGGATCACTGGGATGGTAATGGCACATATCAAAAATAGTGGGAATAAACTGTTTCTGCAGGGATATGGTGAAAAAGAACGTTCATCCCTGCTGAGAATGTTGTCTGGTACAACCCCTGTGGAAAACAGTATGAAGAGTACTCAGGAAACTTAGAATTTAGCTGCCATATGACCCATCAATTCCACTTTGGGACATCTGCCATCAGGACATACAAATACTCTCTCAAAAGGACATGTATATAACATTATTCATTGCTGCACTAAGTGCAATAGCTAAGGTATGGAATCAACCTAGGTGTGCAATGAAGATGAATGGATTATGAAGATGTAGTATATATACACAATGGAATACTATGTAGCTGCAAGGATTGATGAAATCATGCAGTTTGCTGCAACCTGGCTGGAACTGAAAGACATCATGTTGAGTGAATTAAGCCAGAAGAAAACCACAGAATGATCTCACTGTGGAATATAGAATACTGGATGAGGAAACATACTGTAGTAAAGGGGTAGGGGGATGCCTAGATGTTTAGAGAGGACAGAGAAGGAAAGAAATCAGGTGGGGTGGGGGAGAAGAGAACAGGGAGTAATGAGTGAGTAGGGTTCAGGGCTTCAGTTATTCTGGTGATATGGGTGAATGATGTAGCCACATATCCAAAGCACAGACTCAACAAAACTGAAAACACGAGCTCTAAGCTGCAACACTGGACCTTTTAATGTGCCAGTCAAGTTGATAGGTGGGGACTATCAAGTATGGGGGTTGGGTGGGGAAGTAATCTGGGAACATAGGTGGGAGGAAGTTGACACTGGTGGTGGGATTGGTGTTGAAATATTACTATGGCTAAAATTCAACTATCAATGACTTTGTAAATCAAAGTTTTAGTAAATTTCAAAAATTTGTAAAAAAGAGCTACTGGAAGAGAAAGAAGAGTACAAAGTCAAGATGGAGTCTAGAGGCAGCAGGTATTAGTCTCAGGTTCTGATCAGATGGATGTGGTGAAAGAGAGGAATGTACCAGGGGTTCTTCAGATTTATTGTTTGGGCAACAGAGACTAAGATGATAACAGAAATGCCAAAGAAATTTGTTTGTGTATGTGCCACTTACTATTTATTATTAACTTTTGGAGGAATATTTTAAAAACACAATAGCAACCAAATAGAAACAGAGATAAACAAATGGGACTATATTAAACTAAGAAGCTTCTGCACCACAAAAGATACAGTGACCAGGATACAAAGACAATCTATAGGGGCTGGAGCAATAGCACAGCTGGTAGGGTGTTTGCCTTGCATGCGGCCCACCCAGGTTCGAATCCCAGCATCCCATATGGTCCCTTGAGCACCACCAGGAGTAATTCCTGAGTGCACAACCAGGAGTAACTCCTGTGCATCTCCATGTGTGACCCCACAAAAAAAGACAATATACAGAATGGGAAAAGATATTCACCCAATACCCCTCCGATAAGGGGTTGATATCAAGGGTATATAAAGCACTGGTTGAACTCTACAAGAAGAAAACATCCAACCCAATCAGAAAATGGGGCAAAGAAATGAACAGAATCTTTTCCAAAGAAGAGATAAGAATGGTCAAAAGGGACATGAAAAAATGCTCTGCATTACTAATCATCAGAGAGATGCAAATCAAAACAACCATGAGATACCACCTCACACCACAGAATGGCACACATCCAAAAAAACAAAAGCAACCGCTGTTGGAGGGGATGTGGGGAGAAAGGGACCCTTCTATACTGTTGGTGGGAATGCCGACTTGTTCAGCCCTTCTGGAAAACAATATGGACTCTGCTCAAAAAATTAGAAGTTGAGCTCCCATTCGACCCAGCAATACCACTTCTGGGAATATATCCTGGAGAAGCAAAAAAGTATAGTCAAAATGGCATCTGCACTTATATGTTCATTGCAGCACTGTTTAAAATAGCCAGAATCTGGAAAAAACCCAAATGCCTGAGAGCAGATGAATGGTCAAAGAAACTTTGGTACATCTACACAATGGGATACTATGCAGCTGTTAGAAAAGATGAAGTCATGAATTTTGCATATAAGTGGATCAACATGGAAAGTATCATGCTAAGCGAAGCGAGTCAGAAGGAGAGAGACAGACATAAAAAGATTGCGCTCATCTGTGGAATATAAAATAACAGAGTAGGAGACTAACACCCAAGAATAGTAGAAATAAGTACCAGGAGGTTGGCTCCAGGGCTTGGAAGCTGGCCTCACATGCTGGGGGAGAAGGCAGTTCAGATAGAGAAGGGAACATAAAGTGAGCTCTGGTTGGAGGGCCCACTCAGGAGGGGAGATGCGCGCTGAAAGTAGACTATTGATTGAACACGATGGCCACTCAATATCCCTATTGCGGACCACAACACCCAAAAAGAGAGAGAGAGGGAGCAAAAGGGAATGCCCTGCCACAGAGGCAGGGGGGAGGTTGGGGGGAGGGGGGATGGGATTGGGATGTAGGAGGGATACTTGGTTCACTGTGTGGAGAATGGACACTGGTGGAGGAAGGGGGGCTCAAACATTGTATGAGGAAAACTCAAGTATGAAAATGTGTAAATCTGTTACTGTGGTGACTTACTAATTAATAAAAAACACAATAAAACATGTAACAGAAAATATTTAGCATTTGACAGTGCCATTAATTACGTTCACAATGTTACATATCCATCAACACTATTTCTGAAACTTTTTATTGCCCTCAAACAGGAGCTCTGGAATCCATTAAGCAAAAAACCCTTCATTGTCTCAACTTTGCAACTTCTTATTAACTTCAGTGGATACATTTAAGCATTGTGATTTATGAAGTTATTTATGGTTGAGTTTTCGACATACAATTTTGCAATACCCATTCCACCAGCAGTGTCAACTTCCCTCCACCAATGTTTCTAGGCTCCATCCCATTTTCAGCCCCCCTCCAGCCTGCCCTCTTGACAGGCACCTTTCTAGGTTCACTTGTTAAAGTTTTGGTAGTTTGATTTCAGTGTTATTGACTCTGTGTTTGGATATTTGGCTCTATCATTCCTTAACACCACCTTTGTACCTAAGTTCCCTGACATGCCCCCCTTGCTTCTCATCTGTCTCTTCTCTACCTCCCTTCACCCATTCTTTACTTCTCCCTATATTCTGGTATCAAGGTTGATCTGTGCATTCCCACTTTGAAACATTGCATCCTTTATCCAGTTATTCTATGTACCACATATGAGTGATATCATCCTGTGTTTATCCGTCTTCTAGCTTTCTTCATTTAACATGATTTACTGAGAGCTGTAATGCATAATGGTGTGCATATGTTCTTTTGAGTGAATTCTATCCTAGGGATAGCTAACCATAAGTGAAATTGCTGGATCATATGGGAGCTCAATTCTAAGTTTACTGTGTATGCTCCATACTGTTTTCCATAGGGATTGAATCAGACAGCATTGCAACCAGCAGTGGATGAGGGTTCCTTTTTCACCATATCCCCACCAGCATAGATTTTCCCCAGTATTATTGATATGCAACATTCTAACTAGTGTATGATGGTATTTCATTGTCATCTTGATTTGGATTTGCCTAATAATAAGTTATGATGAGCAATTTTTCAGGTTCCTGCTGGCTATCCATTGGTCTTCCTCAGAGACCTATCTGTTCATTTCCTCTCCCCATTTTTGATGGGGCTTTTAGATTTTTCTCATTCATCTTTGTGGATGCTTTATATGCATATATCAATGTGTTAGTGTATCACTGTCATCCTGTTGTTCATTGATTTGCTCGAGCAGGCACCAGTAACAACTCCAGTGTGAGACTTGTTGTTACTGTTTTTGGCATATCTAATACAACACGGATAGCTTTCCAGGCTCTGCCGTGCAGGCAAGATACTTTCGATTACTTTCGATAGCTTGTTGGGCTCTCTGAGAAGGAATCAAACCCGGGTGGGCCGCATGCAAGGCAAATATATGTGTATATATATATATATATATCCTGGTTATCATCTCTTCATCTGATGTGTTGAGTACAGATGTTTAATACCACTCAGTTACATGCCATTTACTTTTAACCCATGTTTCTTTTGGCATACAGAAAAATTTTAGTTTGATGTAGTCCCATTTGTTTAATATTTATTCTGTAACCTTTGCCAATGGCAAATGGAGATGTCACTTCTGGGATTGCTGGGACTAGGAAAGCCTTGACAAGATCGATAGTTAAGTATCAAGCACAAGACATTTAGATTGCTACTGACACATGTATGTGTATATATACATAAAATGGGAGTCAACTGTCAGATATACATATCTGAAGTGTGAACTACAGATAGTTCAGGTAGAGAAAGAAGGATCAACAAAAAAAAAACTAATATTCAGAGAAAAATTAGGGACCCCAGGCAGATTTGTGATTTCCTCTTACCAGTATTCCTGAAAGACCAGTAAACATGAGGATAGTTGTATTGTTTTAATGATAGACTTTTTTTTAAATAAATTTATTTATTTTTAATTAATGAATCACCATGAGGGTACAGTTACGGATTTATACACATCTGTGCTTATGCTTCCCCCATACAAAGTTCGGGAACCCATCCCTTCACCAGTGCCCATACTCCACCACCAGTAAACCCAGCATCCCTCCCATCCTCCCCAATCCCATCTCCCCCCACCCCACCCTGTCACTGTGGCAGGGCATTCCCTTCTGTTCTCTCCCTCTAATTAGCTATTGTGGTTTGCAATAAAGGTGTTGAGTGGCCACTGTGCTCAGTCTCTAGCCCTCATTCAGCCCGCAACTCCCTTCTCCCACATGGCCTTCGACTACATTATAGTTGGTGATCCCTTCTCTGAGTTGCCCTTTCCCCAGAATGTGAGGCCAGCCTCCAAGCCATGGAGTCAACCTCCTGGTAGTTGTTTCTACAATTCTTGGGTGTTAGTCTCCCACTCTGTTCTTCTATATGTCATAGATGAGTGCAATCTTTCTATGTCTGTCTCTCTCTTTCTGACTCATTTCACTTAGCATGAAACTTTTTGCCGATCCACTTAAATAAAAAATTTGTGACCTCCTTTTTTCTAACAGCTGCATAGTATTCCATTGTATAGATGTACCAAAGTTTCCTCAACCAGTCATCCGTTCTAGGGCATTCGGGATTTTTCCAGATTCTGGCTATTGTAAACAGTGCTGTGATGAACATACATGTGCATATGCCATTTCGATTATACTTTTTTGCCTCTCTGGGATATATTCCCAGCAGTGGTATTGCTGGGTCAAATGGGAGCTCAATTTCTAATTTTTTGAGAATCGTCCATATTGTTTTCCAGAAGGGCTGAACCAGTCGGCATTCCCACCAGCAGTGTAGAAGGGTCCCTTTCTCGCCACATCCTCTCCAACAGCGGTTGTTTTTGTTCTTTTGGATGTGCGCTAGTCTCTGTGGTGTGAGGTGGTATCTTGTGGTTGTTTTGATCTGCATCTCTCTGATGATTAGTGATGTAGAGCACTTTTTCATGTGCCTTTTGGCCATTCGTATTTCTTCTTTGGTAAAGTTTCTGTTCATTTCTTCGCCCCATTTTTTGATGGGGTTGGATGTTTTCTTCTTGTAGAGTTCAACCAGTGCTTTATATACCATTGATATCAACCCCTTATCTGATGGGTATTGTGTAAATATCCTTTCCCATTCTGTGGATAATCTTTGTATTCTGGTCACTGTATCTTTTGCAGTGCAGAAGCTTTTTAGTTTAATGTAGTCCCATTTGTTGATCTCTGTTTTTACTAGATTGCTTAGTTCTGTGTCACCTTTGAAGATACCTTTATCTTCAATATCGTGGAGGGTTTTGCCGACCTTGTCTTCAATGTACCTTATGGTTTGTGGTCTAATGTTGAGGTCTTTAATCCATTTTGATCTGACTTTTGTGCATGGTGTCAGGTCAAGGTCTACGCCCATTTTTTTGCATGTCGTTGTCCAGTTGTGCCAGCACCATTTGTTAAAGAGGCTTTCCTTGCTCCACTTCACATCTCTTGCTCCCTCATCAAAGATTAGATGATCATACATTTGGGGTTGTGTATAAGGGTATTCCACCCTGTTCCATTGGTCTACGGCTCTGCCTTTGTTCCAGTACCATGCTGTTTTAATTGTTACTGCTTTGTAGTAAAGATTGAGGTTGGGGAGGGTGATGCCTCCCATCGTCTTTTTCCCAAGAATTGTTTTAGCTATCCTTGGACGTTTGTTGTTCCATATGAATTTTAAGATTGCTTGATCCATTTCTTTGAAGAATGTCATGGGTATACTTATAGGGATCGCGTTGAATCTGTATAATGCTTTGGGGAGTATTGCCATTTTGACAACATTGATTCTCCCTATCCACGAGCAGGGTATATGTTTCCATTTCCTCATGTCCTCTTTGATTTCATGGAGTAGCGTTTTGTAGTTTTCTTTGTAGAGGTCTTTTACTTCCTTAGTTAAGCTGATTCCGAGGTACTTGATTTTCTGGGGCACGATTGTGAATGGGATTGCTTTTTTTATGTCCCTTTCCTCTGCCTCATTGTTTGCATATATGAAGGCCATGGATTTTTGGGTATTGATTTTGTAGCCTGCAACTTTACTGTATAAGTCTATTGTTTCTAAGAGTTTCTTAGTAGAGGTTTTAGGCTTCTCTAGATATAGTATCATATCGTCTGCTAATAGTGAGAGTTTGATTTCTTCCTTTCCTATCTGGATGCCCTTAATCTCTTTTTCTTGTCTAATAGCTATCGCAAGTACTTCCAGTACTATATTGAAGAGGAGTGGTGAGAGTGGGCATCCTTGTCTTGTGCCTGATCTCAGAGGAAAGGCCCTTAGTTTTTCCCCGTTGAGGATAATGCTTGCCGTAGGCTTGTGATAGATGGCTTTGACTATCTTGAGGAAAGTTCCTCCAAACTCCATTTTGGCGAGGGTTTTCATCATGAAAGGATGTTGGATCTTGTCAAATGCTTTCTCTGCATCTATTGATATGATCATATGGTTTTTATCTTTGCTTTTATTGATATGGTGGATTATGTTGATTGATTTCCGAATGTTAAACCATCCTTGCATCCCCGGGATGAATCCCACTTGGTCGTGATGTATGATCTTTTTGATGAGCTGTTGGATCCTATTTGCCAGTATTTTGTTGAGGATCTTCGCATCGGTGTTCATCAGGGATATTGGTCTGTAATTTTCTTTCTTAGTGGTGTCTTTGTTTGCTTTTCGTATTAGGGAGATGTGTGCTTCATAGAAACTGTTTGGGAGATTTCCTGTTTTTTCAATTTCCTGGAAAAGTTTGAGGGAAACAGGCAGCAGGTCTTCTTTAAATGTTTGGAAGAATTCGCCAGTGAAACCATCTGGGCCTGGGCTTTTGTTTTTGGGGAGGTTTTTGATCACAGTTTCAATTTCCTTAACATTGATGGGTCTATTCAGGTATTCCAAGTCTTCTTTGTTCAGTCTTGGGAGATTGTAGGAATCGAGGAATCCATCCATTTCTTTTAGGTTCTCCTGTTTTGTGGCATATAGACTTTCGAAGTAGTCTCTAATGATCTTTTGAATCTCACTGGTTTCTGTTATGATGTCCCCCTTTTCATTTCTGATTCGATTTATTAGGGTTCTTTCTCTTTCTTTCTTTGTGAGTCTTGCTAGCGGTTTATCAATCTTGTTTATTTTCTTGAAGAACCAGCTCTTTGTTTCATTGATCTTTCGGATTGTCTTTTTGGTTTCCATGTCATTAATTTCTGCTCTAATTTTTACTATTTCTTTCCTTCGATCTGGTTTGGGTTCCTTTTTCTGGTCCTTTTCTAAGGTCTTGAGTCGTGAAGTCAGGCTGTCTATGTGGGCCCTTTCTTCCTTCCTGAGGAATGCTTGGAGAGCTATAAATTTTCCCCTTAACACGGCTTTAGCTGTGTCCCATAGGTTTTGGCAGCTCGTGTCTTCATTCTCATTTGTTTCTAAGTATTTTTTGATTTCTTCCTTGATTTCCTTCCTGACCCACTCATTGTTCAACATTGAATTGTTTAATTTCCAAGTGTTTGACTTGATTCTCCGTGTCAGTGAGTGGTTAGCTTCTATCTTTAGCGCATAATGATAGACTTTTAATGTAGAACCAGTATTCAAGTTTAGAAGAGTGAGTAGTACTGGATCCTGGGCCCATATGGGACTGGATGAGAATTGAGCAGGGAGTAGAGGCAAGATCTAAGCAAAATAAACAGCTAAATTTGTTTTGCTTATTTTTACTATCGGGCTGGAGCAATAGCACAGCAGGTAAGGCGTTTACCTTGCACATGGCTGATCCGGGTTTGAGTCCTCCACCCCTTTCCGAGAGCTGGGAAAGCTACAGAGATTATCTCGCTCGCATGGCAGAACCTGGCAAGCTACCCGTGGCGTATTCTATATGCCCAAAACAGTAACAACAAATTTCACATGGAGACATTACTGGTGCCAGCTTGAGCAAGTTGACCAGCAACGGGATGACAGTGACAGAATTTTTACTATTGTTATTGTTGCTGTTATTAAGTTTTGTTGTTTACAATGGTGTTTGTGTTTATACTTTTAGCATACAAAGTTACTGCACTGCAACTACCACCAACATGACAAAATCTTTCCATGACTGATCCTTGGTCCCATCTAATTTGTCCATAATTCCCTCACCTTGTACTACCTTTGAACTTGGAAGCATCAATTCTAGGTCAGAGTTCAAGGGTTTGTTTTCATCAGGTACTAGCCATTCTCTTTCTTTTCTTTGTATGCCACTTATGAGTGTTATCATCTGGCATTTGTCTGATTTGTCTGTCTTCTTTTGTCTTATTCTCCTTAACATAATACCCTTTAGTTCCATTCAAATTACAATAAAAGGCAAGGCTTGTTTTGCTAATAGCTGAGTAGCACTGCATTTTGTATATATACCACAGTTTCTTTATCCACCCTTCTATTGTTAGACATTTGGGTTGTTTCCTGATCTTGACTATTGTAAATAGTAGTATAACAAACATAAGTATGCACAAATCTTTTCTAAAGTGTGTTTCTGTATTCTTGGGGTAGATGGTCAGGAGTAGAGTTGCTGGAACATGCGGTAATTCTTATTTTTAAGTTTTGAAGAAGTCAAAACGTGTATGGAAAGCCTGAAAACATCACGTTATCCAGAAGAGCTTCCGGTTTCCTTCAGCCAGTCCAGTATAGGATGTCCTATTGCCTTGGAGGGGGGAGTTGAATGAAGGGCAAAGGAAGTCCACAGGAGATAGAAACACCGTCAAATCTGGGACCAGAAGTAGGACAGATTGAAATGATCTTGAGGAGTTCATAGAAAACCAATATGACTGAAGAATACAGCAGGCTAGGGGAGAGTGGCAGGATATGGGGTTTAATTTAAGAGCAGGGGCCAAGTCATGGTGAGACTTATAGGTCATGTTAAGAGCTCTGACATGTTATAAGAAGCTACTAAAGGATTTTAATCAGGGAAGTGGCATAATATAATTTAAATTTTAAAAGATCTTCTGACTTCCACATAGATAAAAGTTTCTAGGACGCAAGCTAAAAGCAGGGAAACAATTCATTTATTCATTTAATAAATATTTATTGATCAATCACTCTATGAAAGCATTGATTTGCTGCTTGGGATAAAGTCATGAACACCAGGCCCTTCCTCTCATGGAAACAGCATGCTACTAGAGTAAGACAGACAATGGTAACTAAATTACATATTGGCATCTTTTTAGGTGACAAGTATGTAAAAGCACCAAGTAGACCAGAATGGCTGAAGGTTATGAAGCAATATAGAAAGAGAATAAAGATAGTGATCATGTAGAGTGAAGTAGACAGAGGCTCAAGATTTTTAGCCTTATATAGAGTACAGAATTTATTCTTAGAATTATGAAAATACTGGTGAATTTTCACAGAAGGATGACACAAAATATTATTTTAAAATTGTCCTGTAACTCTGCTTTGATAAATTGAAGGGAAATCAGTGAAGACTAAGGAGACCAAAAGGCATCTATATCGAAATGATACAGGTGGTTTGGGTATTTTGACAAAGGGGTACATACAGTACATTTTCAGGTTGATAGAAGCTAGTAAAATGAAATTTTTATGAAACCTTCAGAATGTAAAATTAATAGATGTTTAGGGCATAATTTGTCTATGGACAGGCATATAGGTGGGTTAATGGGCAATTGTGTAAAACGGTGAAAGCAAGAGTTCTTTGAGGTAAAATTAATGAGTGAGGTGGTCCACATAGAATTGTCTAGAAGGTGTCTGAAGGAAGAAATAGGATAAAATTCAGGACTATAAACAGACTTGATGGTTATTTCAGAAACCTCTGCTTGCTCTGAGAGTGGAAGGAATTGATTCAAAGTTCAGACCATCCAATTTGACACCAGAGTCTGTGCTTTTACTCTGTGATGCATTGCTTAGGGTAGAGTTGGCTTCTGGCTTCTACTCCCTTGTAAGAATCTCTTCCTGGACCTGTGCTAATGACTGTTGGCTGTTTGGAGGTGAAATGTGTATGGTCAGAGGCACCAAGAAGGGAGACTCTTTAGTGTCCTGTGCTCTTTTCCTGGTCTCAGCTCCTTGGCCCGAAAGATCAGAGATGAATGCACTTTTTCACCTCATTAAAATGTTCATAAATCAATGGCAAGCTCCATATTTGTCACTCCTGAACCTAACAGTGACTATAGCCAGTTGACAGAGAGATCTGAAGAGCAATGCAGTAAATCCTTTTCCTTTTTGTGCCAGAAGAAAAAAGGAGAAATTTATATTCTCAGATTTTGTTTTTGAAAGTGCTGGTGAGATAAACTTTGTCAAGTTCTCCCTCTTGCAAGCAAAAACAGTGGTGTGCCCTGTGGAAAATGCTTTGTAGTAGTTGACATTTTCTAAGTCCCACACAGAGAGGGGGGACGTTGTCTGGTGAGCAGAGATCTTTGTTGCTTCTGCTCATGACATGCTTTTATGAACAGCAATACTACATAGAAGTGGAGTGCCTGCTCCAGAGGAAAGGAAAGTCAATTAGGAAGTCTTAGTGGTTTATTCTAGTCCTCTAATTTAATGGATAGGAGTGGATTTGGAGTCATATATATTTTGGAGTCTCGTATGTGCCTCATTTGGCTTTGGGTGCAAGCTAGAACTGGGGTTATGGCAAATCAAGCGGGTAGGAAACCTGTTTGCAAAACTAAAGAGCAAATAGTAATAGAAATTCTCATAATGATGAATAAGTAAGAGAAAATAATTTTTAAAAAACTCTGCTTTGACTCCTCTGGAAAGCAATGAAGGAAATTCTTGGTTAGGGGAACCCCAGTGACTCACACTTCATCACCTGTAGTCAGTGACGAATTGAGAAGTCTATATCCCACGGGACACCATCTTCTTTTCTCCCTGACCCTTAACCAATAGCAGAAAATTCATCCTCTTCCTTTCTTCTGGCTTTTCTTCCTTTTCCTGAAGTCTCTGGCCCTAGTGCTTCTTGGCTGGCTATACGGTGCCTGCAGGGTCACATTGGGTCACTAATGATTGGGATCAGGCATCTATTTGAACACAGTAAAGCCAAAGCAAGACCACAGCAGGCATTTGATTCCTCTCTTCGGGACTGTGATACTTAACTCACTACAAGAGATGCAGAAGTGTAGAGGCAACCACGTTGGACAGTGCTTGCAGATTTGTTTGTGTTCATCTGGTCAAATAAATAGATAAGAATTGCAGACAAAAGAGGATAATCAAATCAGCCAGTGACTCAGCCCTGAACTAGCCTGGGGTCTTACAAGGTAGGTCCATTCTTTGGATCTTGGCTCTCCAAACGAGGTAAAATGAGTTGCCTGGAGGAAGGGTTTCTGAAAAGAATTTGTATTCTTGAAGATTCTTTATTATCCTCTCTTGCTTCTTACACTTACTCTCCTTATTTCATCATTTGTTTAGCCTGCCAAATGCCCAAGGGCTTACTATAAAGGTGCAATTGATTTTGTAAAAAGTATTTCATACTGCAACCAGAAAGATGTGTGTTTGCTAATTGGAATTCACCTAGGGGTGACCCTGGCTTGTTTCAAAAAGCCAGAATCATGACCATTTCCTGGGTTCATTTCAGTTATGCCCCCTAAAAATCAGTTAATACAAAAGTAATCCCACTTCATGCCCCATAAAAATGGGTCTGTGAACTCAGGACTGTGTGGGATGGGGGGGGTCAGAATAGGGGCTAACCTTAGAGTTGGCTTATTTGTGCCTGATCTCCAGAATCAGGCCAGATAACTCAATGGCCTTACCTTCTTTAGAAATATTTGTGGGGAGAAAAGAATAGAGCAATCTTAAGATACAGCTGTCAATATTCAGATTTCATGGGGTGGTTGGGAGAGATAGTACTTAAGGTATTTGCCTTGTATGCAGTCTGGACACTCCCATGAGTGACTCGTGTGCACTAAGCCAGGTATAGACCTTGAGCACTGCCAGTGATGCGTCCCCACCCCCCTCTGCCAAACACTCAGATTTATTTTTTGATTGGGGGGACTGCACAACTAGCCTTTTGACCCTCAGAGTTTATTTTTAAGGAAACAATAAAGAGTAAACTTGAAATTAGGGCTCTGGTCATCTAATGGGCTCTGGCCAGCCTATGCATGTGTCCTTTCCCAGTCACTGCCCCTTTTATCGATGCTGGAAGGGGAAAAATGAATTTTTATTCTGTTTATCTCTAATTGAAATCTCTCATTTCATTTGAGCCATAACAGCAGTAGTAATATATGAGACTATGTCTCCAAGAGTAATCATAGATATTTTCAGATCATGTAATAATGACAAAGCCACCTCTAGAAGTTTTTGCAGCAGACATTATTGTAAAATCACAGTGTTAATCTGATTCACCACTAGATATATTTTTTTATTTTATTTCTTTTATATTGAATCACCATGGAAAAAGTTACAAAGCTTTCAGGTTACATTCTCAGTCACTCAATGATCAGACCTCCATCCCTTCACCAGTGCACGTGTTCCACTACCAAGAACCCCAGTATACCCCCCATACTACTCCCCTCCGCACCTGTGTGGCTAATGATCCTCACTTTACTCTCTCTATACTTTGAATACATTCAGTATTTAAACAGAAAACTCACTATTATTATTTGGAATTTTCCCCCAACAATCAAACCTGTTGAAAAGGCATCATTTGATAATTTGTTTTCCATTGCTGAGAATGAAGAACATATGAGCTCGTGCGGCCGCTATTGCGGCCGCACAGTTTTGGATTTCTGATATTTTATCTCATTTTACAGTCTAGATGCACTATAAGAAGCCGCTGGGTGCCAAAATTGATTAGTAGACTTCCAAGATCACAGTCTTTATGGAACAGAGGAGCTGTTTTTGTGTGCGGCTGCTCCAGATCTCATCTGGTGGTAGAGTGTGCCGGTAACACCCCCATCCTGTGATCTCCTGGGCAACACGTCATTGCAAACTCATACCTCTGAATAGTGGGATCTAGAAGATGGCAGTCGCCACGTGGGTGCCGCTGCTGTTGCCACCACTGCTGCCTCTCCCATAGCAAGAAGGGGGTGAGAGAGAAAAACCTTTCCCCAACCAGGATGGCATGGGGTTAAAGCTCAGTTCACAGCCTAAATGCATTTCTATAAGAAGCCACTGGGTGCCAAAATTGGTTAGTAGACCTCCAATATCATAGTCTTTAAGGAGCAGAGGAGCCGTTTTTGTGTGTGGCTGCTCCGAATCTCATCTGGGCAGAGAGTGACACCACTATATATTTTTTTAGTCACTGTGAATTATAAAGTTATTCATGATTGGGTTTCAAGCATATAATGTTTCAACACCCATCCCTTCACAAGTGTCCACTTCCCTCCACCAGTGAACTCCCCCGCAACCTATCATTTTGCCTATATGAGAGATGCTTTTTTGAATATAACCTTTAGCATTGTGGTTTTCACTGTGTTGGCTCTGTTGCTTATAGGATTTCATGCATAACATTTTACTACATTTCAGTGCTTCCCCCTCCTCCAGGTTAAATGTTCTCTCCACCATAGTTGCAGGCCCTTTGCCTGTCATATCTCCCAGGAAATCCCCCGCAGAGGCATACTTCCTATTGAAGATAAGTTCTAATGTTCTTTGTTTCCATTTTTTAGCATTTGTTATTCCACCACATATCTCACACATCAGAGAAATCATTCTGTGTCGGTCTCTCTCCCTCTAACATATGGTCTCCTGAGCACCACATTTTTTTTCTTTTTGTCACACCCGGCGATGTACAGGGGTTACTCCTGGCTCTGCACTCAGGAATTACTCCTGGTGGTGCTCAGGGGACCATATGGGATTCTGGGAATCGAACCCGGGTCAGCCGCGTGCAAGGCAAATGCCCTACCCGCTGTGCTATTGCTCCAGCCCTCTTCTCCAAATTTTTGATGAAGTTTGAGCTTGTTATAGTTCTATAAGTGTTTTATCCATCTTCAATATTTAACCCTTTATGAGAGGAGTGGTGGAGAAATAATTTCTCCAACTTTGTGGGATACTTTTGTATTTTGGTCACCACTTCTTTTGAGGTGCAGTATTATCATTTCTTTATCTTTGTTTCTGTTTCCTTAGCTAATGGTGTTGACTCCTTAAAGATGTCTCTATCTTCAATATGGTAAAGAGTTCTCTGCTGATTTTTTCTCAGTGTAAATCATGGATTTATATCTAATATTGATATCTTTAATCCGTTTTTATTTGACGTTTGTGCATGGCATTAGAAGAAGGTCTGAGTTCATTTTTTGATTTTTTGCATGTGACTGGCCAGTGTTTCCCAGCCCCATTTGTTAAAGAGAGGCCTTCATTGCTCCACCACATAGATGTTTTTCTTTTATTGAAGATTACCTGTCAATATATGCGAGGATCTGTCTCTGGAGTTTCAATTCTATTCCACTGATCTGAATGATTGTCCTTATTTCAGTACCACACTGTTTTAATCACTATAGCCTTGCAGTATAGTTTGAGGTCAGGGAGAGAGATGCCTCCCATTTTCTTTTGCCACAAGGTTTCTTTAGCTATTTGGGGTGGGGGGTTGTTATTCCATATAAATTTGAGGAGTGTTCAAACTATCTTTAAAAAATTCATGGATATTTTTATAAGAATTGCATTGACTGTATAATGTTTTGGGGTGTATTGGCATCTTGACAACGTTCTTTCTCTTGTTCCATGAGGAATGTGTTTTAATTTCTTTATGCTCATTTTATTTCTTTTAGTAGTATTTTGTAGTTTTCTTTGTGTATCACCACTAGATTTTTCAATTTTCATGCATCACTAAAGTAGCATTAATGATAGTGTATCATTAAAGTTTTATGTCTTATTTTGACAGAATTTCTTTTATGATACATTATCTTAAAGCATTTAAAGTATTATTCTGCTAAGAAGCTGATGAGTTTTGTCAAAGAGTTTACAGCACAACAAAAACTTAATACAGTGTCTATGGCATAGTCAAGTTTCAAGTCTGATTTGCATCTTTCACTCTCTAGACTACACTGCAAGAACCTACTATTTACTCTTCAGTTCATTAATGACATCCAGACCACGTGTTGTTCTCACGAGGGATGCTTTAATATCTTAATTTGATCTTACCACAGTTGTTTTTCTGTAATGTCCACTAACCTGTAATGTTTAGACCCTGCTTAATTTCCTGTGCCTCATGACCTTTAACCTCTGTCTATAGGACCTCATCCTTCTTGATCCTTGGTCATTCTTCCTTCCTTACTCCCTTTCTACCTCTTTCCTCTAAAGCCTGTAGCAGAGCCCAAGGGAGGCTGTAGAGCCACACATACCCTACATCTTCTGACAGACTTCTGGGTGCTGCTGATAAGGATGGGAAACAGTGATGATTACAAGTGGGAATTAGAATCAGAATGCATCTGAGTCAGGTTTGGCTTGTGTTTTGTTCGTTTTTTGCTCCCTGACTTTCTACCACTGGAATCTCTCTGGTCAGACCATCTAAGTTTAGAATTGTGTATCCCTCCCTCATAAGGTTCCCTATTGGGGTCACAGTGGAAGTGCTCATTGGACACTTTTGAAATAATTATTTGAGTGTGTGCTCGGTGGCAGAACAGCTAGTTTGATATCTTGATTATGCCATTTACCACCCAGGTGATCTTGGGCAAATTGCTTAATCTCTTTGTGCTTCAAATTTATCATGTACCAAATAGAGATTGTTGTGAGGATGAAATGAATTGATCACATTCAAGTGCCTAGCATTCTCTAGGACACAATCAATGATAGTTAAGTAGGCATACGTTTGAAGGGAGTGAGCAATCTGGGATTCTGGGTGCAAGTTGCTTCTAAGTTCTAGAAAGCACAGTTGACATCTGGCTAATTTTGTCCCCTCCCAGAGTGCTTACATTGGAATCTTGAAGGAAGTGTGCTTCCAACCTACTCTGCTGTCCCCACTAATTCCCTACCTATTTGTAGTCTACAATTCTTAACAGACCCTCTCTTTCAGGGATGTGGTGGGAATTAAACAAAGTCTTGCCCATATGGAGATTGAAATTCTTACAAAGTGAATCACAAACTGAAGACAGTTCAAGAAATTCACCTTTGAAAAATTAATTTTGGGGAAGTTTAGATTTCAACAGCTGGTGGCTAGTTTACCAAAGGCATAGGATCCTAATTCCTGGATTCCACAGGTCCCATATTCCCCTACCCAAGTACTTGGTCCCATAGCCAATTTGACCCACTTTTTGCACATGGCACCCAACTTTGTTAGCTCCAGACCTCCTCTTCTTGTGTCTAATCTCCAACTGCTCCTTTCCTTTGCTCCATCATCGCTTGTTCCTGATTCCTAGTCCCTTCCCTGCCCCTAACCTCATTCTCCTGGTCCTTTAAGGTCAGTACTAACCCTTCCCATCTTAGGAAACCTGTGCTCAGTAGAGTCAGAACTCTCAGACATTACAGTAGTTGGCCTGTATTGAGTGCCCTCCTTTGGATTTCTGCAGAACTGAGGGCCCTGCCATACAATTTAGCACCTAATTGCTTACTGTCATCAATAATGCCTTGATATTTTCCTGTGTATTAGTGTTATTCCCATTGAATGCTTTTAGCGGACACAGAGAAGGCACCAACACATTTCTTCCTGACACTGATGGAGAAGCAGGATTTTTTGAGGTACTTGGAGAGTTGCAAGTAACGCATTTGTACATGCTTGCAGGCAGTCACTTAGAGCTCAATCTTATCCTGAAATCATTTCTATTTCCAAATCTAGCTGGGTCTCTTCTTTATGGCACTCAAAAATTGAAAAAGAAGTCTGCCCAGCTTGTAAAGAAAAGGGCAGCTCCCCATCCTTTAAAAAATATTTTATTGAATCATCATGAGATAGAGCATTACAAAGCTGTTCATGATTAAGTTTCAGTCATACAACGTTCCAACACCCATCCCCCCATCAGTGTAATTTCCTACCATTAATGTACCCAGTTTCCCTCCACTTCCTGAACCAACCATCACCCACCCCTGCCTGCCTCCATGGCAGGCACCTCTCTCTCTCTCTCTCTCTCTCTCGCTCGCTCGCTCGCTCCTCTCTCTCTCTCTCTCTCTCTCTCTCTCTCTCTCTCTCTCTCTCTCTCTCGCTCGTTTTAGGGATCATGGTTTGCAATACAGATGGCCCCTCCATTTTGACCTGAAACCAACCCCATGGCTGTGGCCAGAGTAATCACACATCTGAACTATCTCATTCAGGACCTTCTCGGGCTCAATCATCTTTGATACTGGCCAGTAGCTGAGCCCACTGTCCTGAGTGAACAGCTGCCACAAACTGGAACTTGGCTCTTCAGGCCACGTCAAAGGGATTGCTCCTATGGAGTGCTAATGACTGCAGTTTTCCTGGGGCAGACTTTTGTGATCGTCAGGAAGTCTGACTCAAGAGTCTGTACAGGGGGCTGGAGCAATAGGAGAGTGGGTAGGGCATTTGCCTTGCACTTGGCCGACCTGGGTTCTAATCCCAGCATCCCATATAGTCCCCTGAGCACCGCCAGGGGTAATTCCTGAGTGAAGAGCCAGGAGTAACCCCTGTGCATCGCTGGGTGTGACCCAAAAACCAAAAAAAAAAAAAGAGTCTGTACAGTTGGCAGAAGTCTGTCTCTGAGTTACCCATCCATGATAGTATATGCTTCAATGCTACCCCAGGCTGCTATCCAGAACTACCTCCATGGAGCCAATGATCCAAGGCAGCAAAGTAGGACAAGGGAGACAGCCAGTCAAACGGTCATGCACTTGTTCAAACATATTCCTTAATAATTTATCATGTGTCATGTAGGTGCTACATGCTAAGATCCCACAGAGGAATGTTTTGTGTTCCAGAAGTGCCTGGCCTGCTGGCAAAGGCAATCTAAACAGGCAACCAGATTCCATGATGGGACATCTACCAGGGTTATGGGGATTCAGACTGTTAAAGTTGATGCAGGTGCTCAGGTTCTTGTCCCCAAGCAGCCAAGATAGAAAATAAGGGACTGGGGATCAAAGGACTGAATTCAGAGAAGTCTTTATTTAAGGAAGGAAGAGGAAGGCAGCGAGGCTCCCTGGCTATGGGAAGGTCTTCCAAAGAAGGGTTCCAGATCAAGAACTGTGTTGAAAGCAGTTAAAGCATATGAATTGTAAATCATAATGCCTAAAATGGGAGAGAGAAAGACAGAGAGAGAGTGGTGCCTGCCAATGATGCAGACAGGAGTAAGGGTGGTTTAGGGGAGTGGGAGGGAAACTGGGGACACTGGGTGCTAGGAAATTACACTGGTGGAGGAATAGGCGTTAGAGCATTGTATTACTGTAACCCAATCATGGACAGCTTTGTAATACTCGATCGTACAGTGATTCAATAAAAAATTATATATATATATATACATACATGAAAGATTCCAAGTAGATGTAATGTAAACAGTGATTATAGCTAACACTATGACCTAATCTCTAAGAAAGCTTTTAAGAGTAATGCTATATTTATCACAGGGAAACGTTTTTCTATTGCATGTACATGAAAGGCTGAGCTCCAACTAAACTAATTGTTTCATCATATATTTAAGTCACCCCTTAAATATGCACAGTGATACATGGCAATTATATTTCAATAAAACTATTAAAAGAAAGAATTAAAGAACATTTTACTGATTATCAAAAACAAATAAAATAAAAACAGATTAAAAAATTGGAGGGTTGCCGTGGAAGGTAAAAAGCTCTCTCCTATTAAAGGATTTTAGCAGAGGTGGCGGGTGAGCATTTCTTTCTTCTGTTCCAAGCCTGTGGGCCACTCAAATGGGGAGGACGATGCTGAGATGAATCTTTTCTGGCGTCTGGAGCCTGCAGCGCCCTTTTGGTCCCTCAGGTGGGCCCCCCTTGTGACATTCTGTGTTGATAATTCCTTTTCTTTTAGGCCATATCCCTCTTCTCGACCTGACTGTTCCCCTTTTGTCCCTATCAATCCCCACAGCTTGGTATCCAGAATCAAAGAAAATCTTTGTAGTTTCCCTAAGTTCCTTTCTCACCCAACTCCCCGTCCCTGCCCCAGCAGCAGTGAGAAGTGAACTTGCCCCAAAGACTTTGCTTACAATGGTCGGCTGCATCCCTACAAGGCGCAGACTCAGGAGGAGCTGAAATTTTCATCTTAGAATGCTGATGACATTGAAAGATTCTCCACAGACATTCCACACTTCTTGGGGCGACCATTGCCAGCATTAGCTTTGCGATGTGTGGGGTTTACTTGTTCCCTTGACTCTGTTTCTTTATCTGTCCAAGTGGTTCAGAGAAGTATCTGGAGCCACGTGGTGGGAGAGTGCTGGGTTTGAATTTCCTCCACTGGCCTAACAGGCTGTGTCTGATCCACAACTGGCAGTTGTGACTGGACCACTCTGAATCCCTCCCGTCCCCACCCCCAGGCACTGCAGGAGCACTTTTCTAGCCATGCCCCCCTGCCTGTCTCCCTCTCAGCTGGTGGTGTCTGAGCAAGTGGGCAGCAGAGAAGCTGACAGTATGAATAGAGCCCCTGTCAGGTAGGTAGAGGCAGCTTCCAAACAAAGAATTGACAGTTGCTGCCAGAGACAGAACTTCAGGCGTGGAGCGGGAGTGGGCAGGAATCACGTGTGGATACTGCTGCCTCCTCCTGAGCAGGTGAATTTGTGCCTTTTGTTCGATGAGTTTGTTAAAACACTAATGAGTTCTCTGTGGTCCTTTTAGTTTTCTGGGAATTAATGACTAAGAAGACAGTGTGGTCCTTTCACATCCATTAGTACTGACCTTTTACAAATTCCAGGAAAAGATGGCATTAGTGCTTTGGTGAGAGGGTACAGGCCTGGTGTTTTCTGAGGTTGGCTGATTGCCTGAGGGAAGCACTTGTTGCTTTGAACCTCAATGTTCTTGCCATTAGTCATTCAACTGCAAATGTCAGATTCCCTCTGTTCCCTGCTTGCCCTAATAATGTTTGTGTATTTGGGCAGGTTTTAAGCAAAGGGACCATCAGTGCCTTTGTTCGCCTCTAAATTAGAGAGTACCTTTTAAGTGGAAAGCATTTACTGAGAACATAAAGCACCATTTGGGAGACAAAAGATGATGACTTTGGTTTCCTTGAGTTGCCCCCTCTCCAATTTAAGAGGTTGGAAGTAGCCAGGTCTGGGTTTTATGGCAGAAAATGATTTCTACTCTTTCTTACTTAGAATGATTTATTCTCCTAAAAACCATGTTCAATTTATTTTGAGGTAACATTGCTTTATAGCATTACATAAGTTTCCAATGTATAGGACTGGAATTCAAATCTGTATATTCTATATCATGATCACCCTATAATTAAGTGCACAGTGCTGTATTGTTAGCCTAACCATAGGCTTTTGTTCTACAGCAGATCTCTAGAACTTATGCATCTTGTATAACTATAACCTGATACTCACTGGACAACAACTCCCAATTTTCTCACCCTCCCAGTCCCTGGCAACCAATATTTTATGTTCGACTTCCATGAGTTGACTTCAAGTGGAAACATGTAGAGTTTGTCTTGCATCTTGAGACTGGTTTATTTTATTTTTCATGATGCCCTATAAATTAATTTATTTCACGGCAAATTGTAGTTTCCCTTTTTAGTTGTGGGGAGGGGGCACACCCAACTGTGCTAAACGTTACTCCTGGCTCTGTGCTCTGGGATCACTCCTGGAGCACTTGAGAGACCATATGGGATGCCAGGGAGGGAAACTGAGTCAGCCACTTACAAAACCAGCACCGCACCTGTTGTTGTACTGTCTCTCTGGTCCTGACTATTTTTAAAGCAAGATTTTATGCATCCAAACAAGAGCAGCACTACTGTCATTTTATCCAAACTACAATGAACATGGAACAAAACTGCTGCATGCAGTAAGCTGGGGGGATCTCTAGTCCAGTACGCTGGAAAATAGTGTCTGAACGCTAAAAAAGCCCTAAGGCATGAAGGTCTTTTGACACAGAAGACCCACTTCAGAGTGTGGGAAGCCACTGTGGTACAGAATCCCAGGTCTGGGAGAAATGGGGCCAGGAACACACCAGAAAAGGTTCTCATAGAAATTCAAAAATGGACCACCAGAGGTCACTGCTCCCCCCACCCCAGCGCCTGGGGAAAACCCCATTAACTCCTACTTGTGTAAAGAATTTAGGACATCAAAATGACAATACTGCCCGAAGCACTATACAAATTTAATATGGTGCCTACCAGGATACCCATGAAATTATTCAAAGAAATAGACAAAACACTCCTGAAATTCATATGGAACAATAAATCCCCATGAATACCTAAAGCAATCCTTGGGAAGAACAAAATGGGTGAGATCACCTTCCCCAACTTCAAACTCTACTACAAAGAAGTAGTAATTAAAACAGCATGGTATTGGGCTAGAAACAGACCTTCAGACCAATGGAACAGAGTTGAATATTCTGTCACAAACTCCCAAATATATGTCCACTTAGTCTTTGACATAAGAGCAACAAATGTGAAGTAGAATAAGGAAAGCCTCTTCAACAAGTGGTGCTGGGAAAATTGGATAGCTACCTGCAAAAAAAGAACTCTGACCTCTGTCTAATGCCAGCCCAAAAAGTCAGATCAAAGTGGATTAAAGACCTCAATACGAGACATTAATCCATAAGGTACATAGAGGAAGTTGTAGGCAGAACCCTCCATGACACTGAAGCTAAAATCATCTTTCAGGATGAAACACCACTTACCAGGCAAGTGGATACAAACATAAACAATTGGGACTACATCAAACTAAGAAGCTTTTGCACTTCAAAGGAAACATTGCCCAAAATGCAGACAGAGCCCACAGTATGGGAAAGAATACTTACCCAATACTCATCTGAGAAGGCATTGATCGCATCATGCCATTTTCAACACTGGAGAAGAACTGTTCCTTGGAACATGCGACAACAGAGGCATCGGTGGCTTCGGTGTCCTTGTCAACACGATCTTGGCCATGAGCATTCATTCATTTGAATGCCTAACAATGTGAATCAGACAATTATGCTAGAATAGATGTGGCTCACTGCCAGCAATTTCTGTCTTTGTCATCTACGCACCAACATCCAACTATGAAGAAGAAGAAACTGAGAAGTTCTATATGGAGCTGGAGAAATTCTATAAAGAAGACCATACCTTCTACAAGATCATTGTCAGTGATTTTAATGCCAAGATAGGACCAAGAAGGTTGCCCGAAGAACTCCATATTGGGACCCATGGCCTAGAATGGAACGAATAGGGTGAGAGACTGAGTTCATCATGTCGACCAAGACCATCCATGGTAACTCACAGTACCAGAAGGTAAAATCTAAACGTTGGACATGGGTGTCTCCTGGTGGACAGTTCCACAATGAAATTGACCACGTCATATTCAATCAAAGGCATAAGAAAAAAATGCTCCACATGGCTAGTCATCAAGGAGATGCAAATCAAAACAACAATAAGATAACATCTCACACCACAGAGACTGGCACATATTCAAAAAAACAAAAGCAACCAGTGCTGGGTTGGATGTGGGGGAAAAGGGCCACTCTTTCATTGTTGATGGGAATGCCAACTGGTCCAACTTTTCTTGAAAACAATATGGATAGTCCTTCAAAATCTAGAAATTGAACTTCCCTATGACACCGCAATACCACTTCTGGGAATATATATCAAGGGTGCAAAAAAGCACAAGTAGAAAAGACATCTGTACCTATATGTTCATTGCAACACTGTTCACAACAGCTAAAATCTGGAATAACCCAAGTGCCTGAGAACAGACGACTGGTTAAAGAAAGTTTGGTACATTTACACAATGGAATACTATGCAACTGATAGGAGAGATGAAGTCATGAAATTTACTTATAAGTGGATAGACATGGAAAGTAAGTATCATGCTGAGTGAAATGAGTCAGAGAGAGACAAATATAGAGGGACTTCACTCACTTGTGAAGTATAAAGTAACATAAAACATAACATGAGACTGACACCCAAAGACAGTAGATATAAGGGCCAGGATGATTGCTCCATAGTTGGAAGCTTGCCTCATGAGGAGGGGGGAGGACGCAGCTGGAATAGAGAAGGGATGACCAAGAAAATGATGGTTGGAGGAATAGGTCGGGATGGGAGATGTGTGCTGAAAATAGATAAAGGACCAAACATGGTAACCTCTCAGTATCTGTATTGCAAACCATATTGCCCAAAAGTAGAGAGAGAGTATGGGGAATATTGTCTGCCATGGAGACAGTGGGAGGATGGGAAAGGAGGGCATAATGGGGATATTGGGGGTGGGGAATGTGCACTGTAGGGATGTGTGTTTGATCATTTTGTGATTGTAACTCAAACATGAAAGCTTGTAACTATATCTCACGACGATTCAATAAAATTAAAAAAAAATTAAAAAAGAATTTGGGACAAAGGCAGGTATGGAAAACATCCCTGCTGAACCTTCCCCCAAACATTTTCTATTTTGTTTGGCTTTGGGGGTCAACTTGGCAATGCTCGGAGCTTGCTCCTGACTCTGTACTCAGTATTTATTTCTGATGGTGCTTGGGGACCATATGGGATGTCGAACTCGAGTTAGCTATGTGCAAGGCAAACACGCAATGCTCCTGCCAGTCAGAGTCATTTCTTATGTCTGACTAATTTAGGGAGGGAGTCCTTTGGAGAAGTGCTATTTAAAATACTCTGCTTATAAAATGAGAAGCTTGTTGCAGATTGTTGATAATGCACTTTCTTCTCTGAGAAATCTTTTCTCGAAATGCATGTATTAAACAGAGTGCCTAATTGGGAGTTGGTTTTCATTCTGGTCAAAGCTACTAATCCCATCTGGGATGGGACTAAGGACCACACTTTAAGTAGCATGGGCCTACTAAATCACCTTGACACAAGAGAATAGGAAAGAGGACAGAGAAGGAAAGAAATTGAAAGGAAAGGAAGATGAGAAAGGGAAATAATGGGGAAACATGGGACAGGGGTAGAGCTCTATAATCAAGCATAGACTGAACATCATTAAAAAATGAGATCTAACTTAACAACCACAGAACTTTGAAATGTGCCTGTCAAGGGGACAACTGGAGTGGTAGGGAACACGGGAACACTGGGGGAAGGAAGTTGACACTGGCGGTGGCATCGATATTGTAACATTTAATGCCTCAGACTCAACAATCAAATGCTTTGTGAATCATGGCACTTTAATTAAATAAAAATAAATAATTAAAAACATTAACATGGAGTAAAATATAAAAATTAAAAGAGCAGCACAGGCCTAGATTATTAGAATTGCATTTCAGTAGATATTAGAGATCATTTCTGTCCTAGTGGACTGGAGCGATAGCACAGCTGGTAGGGCGTTTGCCTTGCATGCGGCTGAACTGGGTTCAATTCCTCCATTCCTTGTGGAGAGTCCGGCAAGCTACCGAGAATATCTCGCCCACATGGCAGAGCCTGGCAAGTTCCCTGTCACGTATTCAATATGCCAAAAACAGTAACAACAATTCTCACAACAGAGATGTTACTGGTGCCTGCTCCAGCAAATTGGTGAGCAACGGGAATGACAGTGACAGTGACAGCTTGCTAATATTTTGAGGATCTCTGTATCAATGATCACCAGATATATTAGTCTGCATCTTTTGTTTAAAAATTCTGATTTAGGGGGCCAGAATTATAGTATAGTGGGTAGGGTATTTTCCTTGCATGCGATGACCTGGGTTCGATCACTTGTTTCTCATATGGTCCCCTCAGCATTAGGAGTGATCCCTGAGCACAAACCCAGGAGTAGTCCCTTATTCCAAAAAATTCTGCTTTAGTAGTAGATTTGGTTTTGGAGTTGGGGTAATGTTGGCCTTATAGGAGCTGTTAGGAAATATTCCTGTTACTTTAATATTTTGGAAGAGCTTAAGTACAGGGAATAATTTTTATTTGAAGTTTTGGATATGGTAGAACTTACTAGTGTATCAATATGGACCGGGACTTTTGTTTTAGGGGACGTTTTTAATTACTATTTTACCTTCCTTACTTGTGATTGGTCTGGCTGGGTTCCTGACTCAAACTTGGAAAATCACTTGAATTCATATATCTCTTCTAGGTTCTCTAGCTCATTTACATAGAGTTGTTCATAATAATATTTTATGAACTTTTTGTATTTCTGAGGAATCTGTTGTAACTTCTCCCCTTCCATCTCTGATTCAATTTATCTACTTATTTGAATTTCCTTTTTTTTTTCTCATGAATCAGGGTTTGTCAATCTTGGTTTATAAAACAAAGCATTCCAGAGCCACACACTACACCAGAGTGTATATTTCCCTTCACCAGTGTCCCAGTGTTTCCCTCCCATTCAAACTATCCCTCCGCCTCATGGTAAACTTTCTACTGATGACCAATTCACAGGTTTTGTTGCCTTCAAGGACTTGTTATTCCCATACTATGTTTCTTTACATATCACAAATGAGAAAGATCATTCTCTGTTTGTCCCTCTCCTTCTCACTAACTTTACTCAGCATGATACTCTCCAAATCCATCCATGTAGTAGAAAATTGCATGATTTCATCTCTTCTTTTAGCTTAGTAGTATTCCATTATATGATTGTTTCTTTATCTAGTTATATGTTTTTTGTGGATTTTTTTGCTTTTTCAAAAAAATATGTATTTTTTAATTAGTGAGTCACCGTGAGGGTACAGTTACAAATGTACCCATTTTCGTGCTTGCCTTTCCCTCATACAATATTCGAGAACCCATCCCTCCACCAGTGTCCATTCTCCACCACCAATGAACCCAGTATCCCTCCCACCCTCCAATCCCGCTCCTCCACCCCACCCTGTCTCTATGGCAGGGTATTTTGTTCTCTTTCTTCTTTTGGGTGTTGTGGTTTGCGATAGGGGTATTGCGTGGCCATTGTGTTCAGTCTTTAGTCTACTTTCAGCATGCATCTCCCTTCCTGTGCAGGATGTCCAACCACAGTTTACTTGGTGTTCCCTTCTCTATCCAGGCTGCCTTTCCCCCAGCATGTGAGGCCAACTTCCAAGCCATGGAGCCAACCTCCTGGTATTATATACAACTATTCTTGGGTGTTAGTCTCCTACTCTGTTATTTTATATTCCACAGATGAGTGCAATCTTTCTATGTCTGTCCTCTTTCTGACTCATTTCACTTAGCATGATACTTTCCATGTTGATCCACTTATATGCAAAGTTCATGACTTCATCTTTTCTAACAGCTGCATAGTATTCCATTGTATAGATGTACCAAAGTTTCTTTAACCAGTCATCTGTTCTCAGGCACTCCGGTTTTTTCCAGATTCTTGCTATTGTAAGCAGTGCTGCGATGAAAATATAAGTGCAGATGTCATTTTGACTATACTTTTTTGCTTCTCCGGGGTATATTCCCAGAAGTGGTATTGCTGGATCAAATGGGAGCTCAATTTCTAATTTTTTGAGAATCGTCCATATTGTTTTCCAAAGGGGCTGAACCAGTCGGCATTCCCACCAGCAGTGTAGAAGGATTCCTTTCTCCCCACATCCTCTCCAACAGCGGTTGCTTTTGTTCTTTTGGATGCATGTTATTCTCTGTGGTGTGAGGTGGTATCTCATAGTTGTTTTGATCTGCATCTTCCTGATGATTAGTGATGCAGAGCATTTTTTCATGTGCCTTTTGGCCATTTGTATCTCTTCCTTGGAAAAGTTTCTGTTCATTTGTTTGGCCAATTTTCTGATGGGGTTGGATGTTTTCTCCCTTCACACAACCTCAAATGTATGATCATCTAATGTTTGATAAGGGAGCAAGAAATGTGAAGTGTAGCAAGGAAAGCTTCTTTAACAAATGGTGCTGGCATAACTGGACAACCACATGCAAAAGAATGGGCTTAGACCTCGACCTGACATCATGAACAAAAATCAGATCAAAATGGATTAAAGACCTCAACATCAGACCACAATCTATAAGTTACATCGAAGACAAGGTTGGCAAAACCCTCCACGATATTGAAACTAAAGGTATCTTCAAAGATGACATGCAACTGACTAACCAAGTAGAAACAGAGATAAACAAATGGGACTATATTAAACTAAGAAGCTTCTGCATTGCAAAAGATACAAGACCAAAATACAAAGACAATCTACAGAATGGGAAAGGCTATTCACCCAATACCCATCTGATAAAGGGGTTGATAACAAGGGTATATAAAGCACTGGTTGAACTCTATTTTTTTTTGTTTTTTGGGTCACACCCTGCGATTCTCGGGGGTTACTTCTGGCTCTGCACTCAGGAATTACTCCTGGTGGTGCTCGGGGGACCATATGGGATGCTGGATAG
This sequence comes from Sorex araneus, assembly GCF_027595985.1. Taxonomy (NCBI): domain Eukaryota; kingdom Metazoa; phylum Chordata; class Mammalia; order Eulipotyphla; family Soricidae; genus Sorex; species Sorex araneus. Next base: position 60,433,816 of record NC_073313.1, on the reverse strand, counting down.
GCTGCGAGCAAGGCAAATGCCCTATCCTCTGTGCTATCCTTCCAGCCCCATAGTCATTTGTTCTTATACCCTTGGGTTGTTTCTAGATTTGGGATATTGTAAACAGTGTTGCAATGAATAATAGTGTAAATTTCTGAATAAAGCTATTGGGCTGTAGGGGTAGCTGCCAAGAAATGGAATCCATGGGTCATATAGGAGCTCAATGTCTAGTTTTTTTATGTGTTTTCATATTTCTTTCCCTAAAAGTTATTTCAGTCAACATTCCCACCAGCAGTAAATGAGGAGCCTTTCCCCTCCCCCCATACCCATGCTAACACTGGTTGTTTTTGTTCTTTATGTTTTGTCCACTCTCATTGAGATGATATCTCCCTATTGTTTTCACATTAAATACCTAATGATAAGTGATGCAGAACATTTTTTCATATACTTATTACCTATTTGTGTCTTCTTTGAGAATGTTTCTGTTCATCTCTGGCCTGATTTTCTTTAAAAAAATCTGATTTCATTGGTACTTTGTATTCTTTTCTTGATTTTTATATCATTTATTTCTGCTCTAGTTTTAAGTACTTTTTATCCCTTCCACTAAGTTTATAATTCATTTGTTATTCTTCTCCTAGTTTCCCAGTTGTCAGATTAGATCAATGATTTGACCTTTTTCTTATTTCCTGATATAAATCTGTATTGCTATGAACTTCTCCCCTTCGTACTACCATGTCCTGTAGAGTCTGATAAACTGCATTTTCATTCTCATTAATTTTGAGAAATATTTTTCTTTCTTTGTTGATTCATTCTTTGACCCAATGGTTATTTGATCATATCTCATTTCCTTTTCAATTATTTCCTTCTCCCTCACTTTCTTTTTATTTATTTTTTATTTACTTTTTTATTGAATCACTGTAAGATACATTATTGCAAAATTGTTCATGACTGGGTTTCAGTCATACAATGTTCTATCATCCATCCCTTCACCAATGTACATTTCCCACCATCTATGTCTACAGTTTCCCTCCCCCTCACAGGCTCCCTCTATAGCAGACACTTCTCTCTCTGTCTCTGTCTCTGTCTCTCTCTCTTTCCTTTTGGGCATTATGCTTTACAATACAGGTACTGAAAGATTATCATATTTGTGCCTTTACCTACATTCAGCACTCAGCCTTTGTCCAGGGTGATCATTTCCAACTTTCTTTGCGTTAGTGGTCCCTTCTCTATCTTAGCTGCTTTCCAATCACCACCACTTGTGGCAAGCTAAGAACCAGGGACCATTCTTCCTGGCCCATGTTTCCACTGTCCTTGTCTATTAGTCATATTGTACTATTTTTATATCCCACAAATGCGTGCAGTCATCCTATGTCTTTTCCTCTCCCTTTGGCTCATTTCATTCTGTATGATATTCTCCATGCCCATCCATTTATGCACAAATTTTATGACTTCCTTTTACTGGTGACTGCGTGGTATTCCACTTTTCACCTTCTCTTAAAGTCCAATTTCTATCTTCATGGTATGAGTAAATACTAGATATGCCTTATACTTTTTGTAACTTTATGGATACTCTATTAACACTTTCACATATGGTTTGTACTTTTCCATGTGTACTGAAGAAGAATAAGTATTTAGCTTGTGGTAGGTGGAGTATCCTTTAATATGTCTTTAATTCCCAGCTCTTCCAATTCCTCATTTTTGGAACTTATTTATTAATTCATCGTCTTTCTGGTTGATCTTCCCAGTGAGAAAAGGGGATGTGAAAGTATGACAATGACTTTTGCTTGGAGGCCACATCCGGCAATGTTCAGAGGTTTGTCTTGGCTCTAGACTCAGGAATCACTCTTGGCAGTGATTGGGAGACCATCTGGGATCCTGGGGGTTGAACTTCATCTGGCTGCTGCAAGCACCTTGCTCATTGTGCTCTCTCTCCAGTCCCTGATAATGCCTTTTTAGATGCAACCTCAAAGACAGGACCCACGAAACAAATAATCCTAAGGTTGAGTTTTAATAAAATGTTTAAAGAAGCTTATATATAATAAGGAAACATTAAGAGAAGGAGAAAACAAGTCATAGACTGGGAGATATATTTTGCAAATAGACATCTGATGAAGGACTCTAATACAAAAGATACTCTGACACTTAAAGTCAACAATAACAAAGTAAACAACTCAATCAAAAAAGGGATGTACCATCCAAATAATTACCACGTCAAAGAAGATAAAATATTGAAAGATGCTTTATATCATATGTCATTAATGAATTTCAAATCAAAACATAAATGTGATACAACTACATAGCTGTTAGAGGAACCTAAATTCAAAATGCTAGCATCACATAATGTTGTCAAGTATGTGGAACAACAGAAAATCTCATTCATTGCTAGTGGGAATACAAACAATAGTTTGTATACACTTAAGTATACAAACAATACCATAGAAGACAGTTCTGAAATCTCTTTCAAGAGTTAACATATTCTTGTCATATGATCTAGCAATCACAATCCTTGACATTTACCTATAGTAGTCCAAAACCTGTCCCACAAACTCTTGTGCAGTGTTGGTTATAGTACTGTCATTCACAATTTTCAAAAAATTTTAAGCAACTAAAATGTTTTTCAGTGAGTTAAAAATGGTACATCCAGGGGCTGGAGCGATAGCATAGCAGGTAGGGCGTTTGCCTTGCAAGCAGTCAACCCAGGTTCAATTCCCAGCATCCCATATGGTCCCCCGAGCACCGCCAGGGGTGATTTCTGAGTGCAGAGCCAGGAGTAACCCCTGAGTATCGTCCGGTGTGACCCAAAAAGCAAAAAAAAAAGGTACATCCAGAAAATGGGATATTATTCAATGCTGAAAAAAAATCTGTTATTTAGGCAAGAAGAATAGTACAAAGCATATGCTTGACTTGCATGTGACTGACCCAGGTTGGCTCCCCTGCACCATATATGGTCCCTTGAGCACTGTCAGTAATGATCCCTGAGTGCAGAGCCAGAAGTAAACCCTGAGCAGCACTAGTGTGGCCCAAAACTCAAAAGGAAAACAAAAATTAAAAAAATAAATGTGTCATCAAGCAATATAAAGATACACAGAAAATATAAATTAGTATTACTAAGTAAAAACTAGTGCATTTTAAATAACTACACACTGAATTATTTCAGCTATTTGAAATTCAGGAAAAGGCAGACAATAGAGATTATAAAAACAAGTGGTTGCCTGGAGTTGGGGGATTAGAAGGAGAGATAAGAAGATTATAGAATAATGTTAGGGCAGTGGGAGCAATCTTACAGTGGTGAAGCTCGCATTACACACTTATCAAAATACATTACCAAGAATGAATCTTAATGTAAATGCTGTTTTAGGTAACAGTGATTTGTCAATGTGGGTTTATAGATTATAAGAAATACACACTGTGGTGTAGGATGTGGGTTGTGGGAGAGACTGTGAGATGAGGATATGTAGGAACTCTGTACTTTTCACTCATTTTTCCCTGTGGAATTAAAACTTCTAAAGATAAATTAATCAAAGCAATACAAGAAGCTTTACATAAAAATTAATAAAATAAAGGTAAATAGATAATTATGTAAACTAGAGGAAAACAGGAAAGGAGGGACAGAAGGAAAAATCACAGTGACAAAAAAAACCCTGAAAAAAGTAGAATATGAACATTATGTTAAATGTTAAATAAAAACACTTTCATTAAAGGCAGTCGTTGTTACACTGTATAAAAGCAAGGCTCATCTACATTCTGTCTAGCAGGGATGAACTTTAAAAGCAAATTTTTATGTGTGTGTCATATCTAACAGAGCTCAGGGGTCACTTTTGAATCTGTGGCTCAAGGATCACTCCTGACAGGGCTTGGGGGACCATATGGGGAGGCAGGGATCAAACCCGAGTTGGTCACATGCAAGCCAAATGCCTTACTTGCAGTACTATCTCTCGGCCCCTAAACATAAATTTCTAATTGCATACAATGAAATTAGAATGCTCAAGAAAAACAGGTGGTCTATATTGACAACAATCACGACAAACAGTATTATCAAAAGTAAAGAGGAATACTTCAATAGCTCTGGAGCTAGATTGGGGTCAGGAGAAATTGCCTTGCTAGTGCAAAATCTTGAGTTCAATCTGTACTACCACATGCACCTCAGAGCACTGTCTACCTAGAGACACACTGCATATCACTAAGGGTGGCCTTGGGGTGCTAAGGCTTGAACGTTTGACCCATTGGGTTGGTTGGCTGAGTGCAGCTAGACCGGGTGGTCTTCCCCAAAGCAGTAATGTTTCATGACAATTACAAGGTTAATATATCAGAAAGATACAACGCTCATAAATAAATACACATGCATTAACAAAGGAGTTTAAGATATAAAGCATATGACAACAGGATTACAAAAAGAAAGATAAATCCACAATCACTGTTGAAGATTTCAAGTCTTTTCTATACTGAAGATTTTAGAATTAACTAGACTGAAGAAATCAATGACGCTGGAGCTAATATGAACTGTACTTGAACCACTTTGACAGTGGGGATTTTAAAATCGTTTTTAAAATCGCAAAGGAATTAGAACTTAGTTTCAATTATGAACGGTAATAAGATAAAAGCTCAAAGGTTGAGTAATGCAACTAAATCAGTGCTTAGAGAAAATTGAGAGCCCCGAACACTTATAATAGAAATAAAAAGAGGACAGAAACAGCAATCAAAGATTTAATTTAAAGAAAATTATACAAGGAAGCACACAGCAAGCCTAAAATACTAAAGACACACACAGAAAAATAAATACTTTTAAAAAATAAGAAAATTCAGAGATTAGCATGGCATAAACAGCTTTGTAACTATGTATCTCATGGTGATTCGATTAAAATTATTTTTTAAAAGTAGAGAAAATTGATCATCAAAACTTGGCTCTTTTAAATATCAATAAAAATGACTAACATTTATTTTTGCTTATCTAAGGGGAAAGTGGAAGAGCTGGGGATATAGCGTGGTGATAGAGTAATTACTTTCCTTGCATTTGTAAGGCTCTATGTTTGACCCCTGGCATAGCAAAATAAAAGAGAGGGGGGTGTAAAAAAGTTACTAATATCAGGGAGTGAAAGCAAGCTTATTACAGCAGATTAACAGACTTTATAATAATAATCACAAGATTTTATGAACCAATAAATGCCAGAAATATGAAACTTTATCACTGCATCACTGTCATCCCGTTGTTCATCAATTTACTCAAGCAGACACCAGTAACGTCTCCATTGTGAGACTTGTTGTTACTGTTTTTGGCATATCAAATATGCCACGGGTAGCTTGCCAGGCTCTGCCATGCAGGCAGGATACTCTCGGTAGCTTGCCAGGCTCTCTGAGAGGGACCAAGGAATCGAACCCGGGTCTGCCGCATGCAAGGCAAACGCCCTACCCGCTGTGCTATCACTCCAGTCCATGAAACTTTATATTATTAAATAAATTTAAAAATACAACTGACCAAAAATGACATAAGACAGCATAGAAGAGCTGCATAACTCTATAACTATTAAAGGGATTGAAATATCAAAAATATTTATGCAGAAAACTCAAATCGGCTTTCTCTGGCAAATATTATCAACCACTTAAGAAGAAATGTTAGCTAGTGTCCTGCACAAACTTCATTAGGAAATATAGGGAATAATTCCGGATGTGTTTTATATGATCAGCATAAACCTTTACCAAATATGAGAAGTCATTGCCAATAATTATAGATAAATATTACTCATGAACATAAAATTTAAAATATATGACAAATATTTGATCATTTAACCTAACATATAATCATATGATTATGATATAATGCAATCATTATGATCATACAATACAATATGATCATATAATTGTCTCAGTCTAGTTGATTTAACATAGAAAATGAAACCAATCTAAACCAAAAATTAACACAAAAATTATTCGAAAATAACCTCTTATTTTCATTTCGGTAGGCACAGAAAAAGTATTTGACAAGGGGCTGGAAGGATAGTATAGCAGGTAGAGTGTTTGCCTTGTATGTAACCGATCTGGGTTTGATCCGCAGCATCCCATATGGTACCCCGAGCACAGCCAGGAGTAATTCCTGAGCCAATAGTAACCCCTGTGCAATGCCAGGTGTGACCCAAAAAGCAAAAAAGAGTAGTATTTGACATAATTCAGCAACCATTACTTTTGTGTGTGGGGTTGGGGGTGGCACTTTCTGATCATAGATCACTCCTGGTGATTCTCAGCAGACCATATCTGGTGCTAGGGATCAAACCACAGTTGGCTATGTGCAAGAAAAGGGCTTTAACCCTGTACTACATCTCCAGTCCTAGCACCTTTTCTTGATTTTTAGAACAATCTCAGCAAACTTGCATTTCAGAGTATCATCCTAAATCAGACAAAACATGTGTATGAAAAAAAAACATTGTATTTATAGCGAAATTTTTAGTAAATATGACTACATCATATTTGTAGTGAACTTTCTTTTGTAGTGAAATTTTTAATTCTTTCTTTCTTCTTCCCTTCGTCCATTTTTCTCTCTAATTCTTCACAAACTGGCTTGGAAAATTTTCCCAGAGGCTATAAAATATCTGTATCATCCCAATTAAAGTATATCTTCTTATGAAGTGATAATTGAGTGCTTCAACTTGAGTGCAGGGACAGGAATATTACACAACACTGTATAGGCAGCCCTAGTCAGTTATTGAAAGCAAAAACAACAACAAAAAAAGGCAAATTATTTGAAAAATCAGAAGTAATTTAATTTATTTTTGTTTGAATGATGCATGGTTTCTATTGTAGGAGATATATTTAAACCAAAGAGTCAGCAGAATCCCAACAATAACCATAATTTAATATGTGTCTGTGAAGGAGGCAGGTAGCAGGTTTGGAGAGAACCTGGGACAACAGCTGGAGGAATGAGACACTGGTGGTGGGATTGGTACTAGAATATTCTATGTATTCTATACCTGAAACTGTACTTGAATCATTTTATAAATCGTAGATCTTAATATTAAGAATAATAATTAAAAATAAATCAATGACATGAAAGAATACATAGAGATTGTGTGACCCAGTCTCTAGCCCAATGCCTCCAAGAAACAAAAAATTAAGAAGGAAAATATGTTAAGATCTATGAAAAACAAATTTAAATAAGTTAATAAGCTATTTATTATTTGTTGTATTTAATTATTTATTTATTTATCACCTCCGCTTTGATGATGGCATCGATCTCATAACCCCAAACATTAGCCAAGCGGCACAAATGCTGGTCGACTTCGACCACAAGTGTGGAAAGGTCGAACTGCAGCTGAATCTCAACAAGATCATGCTCATGAAAAACGACCTAGTTCCTGAAGCTCCATTTGCTGTCAATGGAACAATCATCTCCGAATGCAGCAGCTATGTGTACCTGGGTCGAGAAATCAACATGAGGAACAACTTGGCGCAAGAACTGCGCAGGAGGAAGAGAGCAGCATGGAATGACTTCAAGAGCGTCAAAGTGGTTAAGAGGATGAAGATCCTCCGACTCCAGGCACATCTTTTAGATTCCACCATTCTTCCTGCACTAACATATGCCTCAGACAAACTGGGCCCTACGCAAACAGGATGAGAACACTATTAGGGTATCCCAAAAAGGAATCCAAAGAGCTATGCTAGAAGTATCACTTCTCACTCAAGTGAGAGAAGGAATCTGGGGTTCTGACCTCCATCGATGGTCAAGAAGCAGGGACGCTGTCTCGTTTGCCAAGGCATCAAAAATCAGATGGGCCGGTCATGTAATGCCATTCAGAGACGAGTGCTGGACTAGAGCTGTTACTAACAGGATTCCACGGAACATCAGAAGACCTCGTGGCCACTCACCAACTAGATGGTCAGATTTCTTCGTCAAATCCCTGAATGAACGATTTGAGGCTCTTCCTGTTCCTGGAGCAAGCAGATATCATTGGGCTGCACTAGCATGTGACAGGGACAAATGGAGACATTACTGGTGCCCGCTCGAGCAAATCGAAGATCAACGGGACTACAAGTGATACAAGTGATTATTAATATAATTATTTTTATCATTAGAATAAGTAGGTAGTATCAGTAGATATATAGTTAATATATGCACAGGAAACTTAAAAATTTCATTTATGATTGATTTAAAACATAAAAGAGAACTTATTTAATCAAAATATGCCAAAACATCCAAATAATTGGAAATACAGAACATTTTATGAGGACAAAAATTCAGCTCATCATGTCATTTGTATAGAAATGACAAGTTGATTAAATATAAAAATTAAAAGAATGCTGCATTTTTACAAAACTTTGGTAAAACATTGTATCACCATATTTACAGATCTACTGTGAAGGCTATGAAATGCACTTATATTTATAATGGTATCGTACCAGAGAAGTTTGGTAACTGGCATATGGGCACGTTGGTTGTGGTGGTGGGACTCAGTAACTTTGTACATAAATACCATAAACTTAAACACTATTGTGACAGTGCCAACTAAGCTATAATTTTAAGCAGAGGGTAGTCTAGGGGTTAAGTCACTCACCTTGCATTCATTTGACCCTGGTTTTATCTCCAGTATTATATGTGGTCCCCTGTGTTGGATAACATTGGGTTGTCCTTTCTCCTCCCTCAGGGAGCTTAGTTTTATTGAAATACTCCCACAACAGTGCCCCTGAGGCACACCCAATTCCATCAAGCACTAATAATCTTATATTGTTTTTCACTTTCCTTTGTATCATTTGCGTGGTTTAGCAATGTCCTTTTTGTATAGACACAGAAAGATTGTTAATGCTATGCTTTGTAACTATCACTATCGCTATCACTATCATCCCATTGATCCTCGATTTGCTGGAGCGGGCCCATGTAAAAAACTAAGGCATGCCAAGGGGCGTGTGCACTTGCGGGCTCTTTGGGCGGCTCTGTCTCACCGCCCGCGTTCGGTGCTCTGGAACCGCTGTGTATGGGCTGGATCAGGACGGCTATTGGCCAAGGACAGGCTAAGGAAGAACGAGGACCAAGCTGGTTGCTGATTAGTTACTGTTTATTCAATCTTCCATCTTTCTCCTCTCCCCCATTCCCAGCTCCGTCCTCTCTCTGGATCTCCTGCAGCCTCTCTGGATTCCCTTGTCTCTCTGTCTCTCTCCCTACTTGTCTCTCCCACCTTGCCCTCTAGTCTACACCCAGCCACTTAGCAAAATCATCATAAGAAAGCCCTTCCTGAGGTCTAGGCATTCCAAAGCTCTTTCTGACTCTTAAAGTGTTTTTCTCCTTTCCTTAGTCCAAACACGCATTAACATCTTAATACTAGTTATTTTTGTAAGGACATAGCAAGAGATACATTGAGGCTTGCAAGGCTGCTCTCCTGGGAACATCTTGCCAGACTCAACTATAGCACTCAGGCCAGATTAATCATTCCTAATCCTAGCAGGGTCCGAATCTAGTCATCACAGTTTGGATCATGACAGCATTTGTCCATGACCAAGCTCTTAACTTATAGTTAAGCATTAGGCACTGTGGCCAGGCCCATCTCAATGCCAGGGTAGCACACAACTCACCGCTTGCCCTGGCTCCGTCCCGTCCTCATCAGGACCCTGCTTTTGGGGGTGCTAGGAAGTAAAGGCAGCTGAGGCTTAGGTCAAGAGAACAGATGCCCAGGAGGAAAATATCATGTAGAGTCAAATAACTCCCAGGTTACAAAAGCATATCATTTGCTAAGTCTTCCTATGTCCATACAAAAAGGACATTGCTCTGAATAAACTATGCAAAGGACTCAAGGAGAAGAGAAAAACAATATTTACAAGTCAACAGAACATTAAGAAAGAAGCTACAAATAAACAAAGAGGAGTGGGAGCACTGTAGCTGGAGTAACCCAATAAACCTAAACTACCTGAGGCTATGTTATCCTACAGGCCCAGTAACGTCTCCATTTGTCCTAGCCCTGCAGCATCTCTTTACTCATCCTTCCCAAATGGTGCCACATTAGAGGCTCTTTCGGGGTCAGGAGAATGAAACCCATCATTGTTACTGTATTTGACATATAAATACGCAACAGGGAGCTTTCCAGTCTGTCCCATGTGAGCAGGAAAACTCTCGGTAGCTTGCCAGGTTCTCCAAGAGGGAAAACTAGGCTATAAGACGTCTTCCGGGAGCTTGTTTTTATAGTCTCTGGATGTTGTCCATTGATGGGATTAAACAGCACCAGGGGCAGGCCCTGGGTGTGACAGCCTAGCTACTGGACAACGGGGGATCTGGGTGGAAGAGGCCCAGTCCTGATCCGAGCAGGCTTGGAGATATCAGCCCCCGGTCCCGCACACCTGGGTTCCTCTGCCAGTTCCTTCATGCGTGAGTCTCGTCCGAATGTGTGGAGAGGGACCTTGAGCATGGCTGTGGCTGGGTTCTGGAGGTCTTCGGCTCCTGGGGAGGGAAACTCAACCCACTCCCTCCGAGGGGCTCCAGTGAAGACAGCCAGGTGCAGGGGCAAGAGACTGCTTTGTAACATGGGAGTTAATTGACTCCAAATAATATTTTCTCCTGGACATACATCATATTTACCTGACTTAAGCCTCAGTTGCCTTTACTTCCAAACACCCCTAAAAGGAGGGTCCTGGAGAAGGGACTGGATGGACCCAGGTCAAGCTGTAAGCTATCCTGACATTGAAAGGGGACAACCGAGGCACCTTAAGTATAAGTTAGGAGCATAGTTATGGAACAAACTCTGTCATGACCTAAATAGAAGTAACTGAATAAGGACCCTGGCCTGAGCACTATAGTCTGGGGTATATAGCAAGATGTCCCCAAGAAGAGCCAACCTTTACACTTAAAATATCTTTTACTGTGTTCATACAAAGTGACTACTAATATTAGAAGAAGTAAATTTATTATGGTTGGTTATATGGATTACTAGCTGAGGAAGGGGAGAGCAATATACCCTAGATGGAATTGCACCCTTGTGCGGATCTCCTATTAATCTAGAGCGTTGAACACTCAGATGAGATTTTGTCCTTGAGTTAGTCTCCTATAACTTTCCCTGAAGAAGTGGATTTACCTCTGTTTGTCGTTATGACAATGTTCAACCCCACCTATATGTACCCCAACCTTCATGATTTCTATTTAACTATGCTGTAAGGGGTAAGAGGGGACTAGATGAGGACTAGGAGGACCAGGAGGACTAGGATGATAAAACTATGATGACTGGGACCACAACCAAAACTATGACAATGGTTGTTCTGTAAGGGGAGAGATCAGACTAGGAGGGGGAGGAGAGAGAAATAAACTGACTACCAACAATCAGGGTCCCCTGTCCTTCGTCTGTCCATCACCATGGACTGGTGAGGGAGCAGTTCTAGGCCACCAAATGCTCGAGTTCCTTGGGCCCCCGTGCCTTTCTTTTGAAACTTACACCCTGAGCACCTCCATGGTTGATTCCTGAACACAGAGCCAGGTATAATCCTTGAGCACCTCTGGGTATGGCCCCCAAACAGCAAAAAAACAAAAAGAAACAGACCAAGAGAGCAAGAAGAGAATTCATAAATAATCCCACACTTTATATTTTTTGTTTACCTGACATGCCCAAAGCAATGTAATGAAGGGAAGGAACTTTTGTCCCGATTAACAACGTCAGAATAACTCAGTGCCCTACTTCAGATCAAATATAGTTTGAATCTTTTTGTTGTTGTTGTTGGGGGCCACACCCGGGAATTCTCAGGGGTTACTCCTAAACTTGCACTCAGGAATTACTTCTGGTGGTATGCAGGGATGTCTGAGATCTAATGTGGTCAGTGGCATGCAAGGCAAGCGTATTACCCACTGTAATATTGCTCTGGTCCCCAAACACAAGCCTAACTTTAAGAAATTAAATTGGTAATTTAATGGGCTGGAGCCATAGCACAGCGGGCAGGGCATTTACCTTGCATGTTGCTGACCCGTGTTTGATTTCTCCATTCCTCTCAGAGAGCCTTGCAAGCTACCGAGAGTATCCCACCCTCACGGCAGAGCCTAGCAAGCTCCCTGTGGCATATTCGACATGTCAAAAACAGTAACAACAAGTCTCACAATGGAGATGTTACTGGTGCCCCCTCGAGCAAATCGATGAACAACAGGACAACAGTGCAACAGTGCTACAATGGTAAATGCTATAATGCCCCAAAGTAGAGAGATATTATGGGGAATATTGTCTGCCATGGAGGCAGGGGGAGGATGGAAAATGGTGGGTATACCCGGGATATAGGTGGTGGGGAATGTGCACTGGTGAAGGAATGGGTGTTTGATCATTGTGAGATTGTAACCCAAACATGAATGCTTTTAAGTATCTCATGGTGATTCAATAAAATTTAAAAAAAGAAAGAAAAAAAGAATTAAAAAAATGGTAAATGCTAAATCTCTAAATCTCTAAAACAAAGTAAAATATCCATGTGACCTGAAGGCAAATAAACATTACTTTCAGACATTACAGAAAACAAATAAAAGTATGAATTATACTCCATCCAATTAAAATTTTGTGATCATCAAAAGAAAATAAGCATGCAAGCTGCATCAGAAAAAAAATGCACAGAACAACTGTATGGAAAAGATCTGGCATTCAGTGTAGATTAAGAAATCTTATAACTCGGTAATAAAAATACAATCATCCTAATTGTGTGAAGATCAAAATATTTGAACAGTTACTTTCCAAAATGTAGATGAATTTCCAAAAGGCACATGAAAATTATTTAACTTCATCCACAATTAGGCATATGCAAATTAAAATCACAATGAGACATTCACAAGAATGACTAACCTAAAAAAAACTGATGTAGCACCAAATGTTGGTGACTATGTGAAACATCCAGCAGTGTTACACACTGTTGGTTGAAATGCAAAATTGTACAGCTATTCTGAGAAGACAGAGTTAACAGGTTCTTATAAGACCAAACTAAACACCTGTCTAGGGACATGGCAATACGTTTTCTAGGAATCTGCTCAAGAAAACTTAAAGTGTTTGTATACTCAGAAGCATGTAAAAATGTTAACAACAGTTTTGTCTTAGTTATACACTGAAAACAACAAGTGTCCTTCAGAAGGATAGTATGCGTGGTAGAGTGATATCTCTTGTCTTCTTACTTTGGTGGTGGTGCTGAATGGTAACATATTTTATTTTATTTATTTTTTGGCTTTTTGGGTCACACTCGGCGATGTACAGGGATTATTCCTGGCTTTGCACACAGGAATTGCTCCTGGCGGTGCTCGGGGGACCATCTGGGATGCTGGGAATTGAACCCTGGTTGGCTGTGTGCAAATGCCCTACCCATTGTACTATCACTCCAGCCCCCAGGTAACATATTTTAAAAGGTGTGGAATTGTGCCACTAAGCATATATAATCTTGTAACCCAATATTATCCTAATAGAAACTGAAAATTAATGATAAATTTTTACTTGTAGGAAGAATCTAAAAACCTGAGGCACAGTCAAAGTACTCAGTATTAAAATGCAATAAAATGCAATGATCCGGACAAATCTAAAAAACATTGTGCTAATTGAAATTGAAAGAAACCTTTTATGAAAGTAAATATTATAAGATTCCTATTATCTAGATTAAGTAAAACTAACTTCTAGAAGAAACAACTATCAAACTTGGGTAAAGAGTATGAAGACCAAGGCTTGAGAGAGATTATAGTGGATAGAGCACTTACCCCGCACGCCATCCATCCAGCTTCTAGATAAGGTATCCTATATGGTCCCTCCAGCACCGCCAGGAATTATTCCTGAATGCAGAGCCAAGCATAACCCCTGAGCATCACTGAGTGTGGCCCCAAACCTTTTTCAAAATGTGAAGACTGAATGGATAATGACATGAAGAAGCTTTCTGGGGAAATGTTTCTGTACTTTGAAGACAATTATGCTGTTTAGGAGTGTTCATTTGTTAAAATTCTAAGGATAAATACTTAGGATTTGAGTTTTTCATTTCATGTAAATTTATATAAAATACAAATCCATGAGCTGCTATCAAGTTTTAGTTGATAATATTGTCTCTTAAATATTTAGTGGGAAATGTACTGAATCTGTAATTGATTTTGCACCAAAAACGAAAGACCATGAATTCACTAATGGAATTAGCAATGGTGATATGGACTGATATCCATTTAATAAGCAATTACAGTAAAAGCATAGTAATATAAATAAGTGGTGGTTAGATATGTGTTCATTGTAAAATCAAGTCTACTTAAACTACACGTTTTTATCAAATAACATGTTTGAAAAAAGAGGCCGATAATGAAAATGTAATGCAATATTAAAGAGAAATGCATAAAAAGATAAGAAGATTTTGGAGTAGAAGGACCAGATAAAATTTAGAAAAAATAAAAAATTAGTCCAATTACAGAGTCATAGCAGTACTATTTCTGATATAAATACTGTGGCTGAGGAGAAGAAATTCCCCCGACACCTAGGGGTCTTTCTCAAGCTGGTTGAGCGGCCAAATGAACACCGGTCAGATCAGCAGGAGGAATGAATATGTTTAATTACATATTTATAGAGAGTCTCCATGGACATGGATTTTAAAATCAATGGGATGAAATGAAGGTCTGTCTGTATACTGATTCAAGGAATGGACTAGGAGCCTGGGACTGCTCAGAGACGGGGACTTACACGATGAGAAATCTTTGACCCTGTGGAGAGGTACTTGCTCTGCTGTATAGATGATAGGTTTCTTCCCTGAAAGCTTATTTCTGGTAAAAATCTGAGTTTTACATAAAACCTTTGAGGTAGATACTTAGGCAGTAAAGGTAGAAAAAGGTAGTAAACACATCTTGGGAAAGTCTGTTTCGAATTTTTTGATGATGCCTAGTCTGTCATAGTCTAAAATCTTTGCATAAACGTAATAAGTAGAAGACATGAAAATGAAAGTTCAAACTATCTGCTAGATAGACACCAAACCAGAGATATCCATGCTCTCTTTCTCTCTTTATTTCTCTAAAAAAAGTCTCGCTTCATTAAAAATTAAATAAAATGTAAAGACACAGATTGGTTGGCTGCTAGAGGGCATAAAAGGATAAATCACGAATTATTAAAAAAAGTTTAAAAGCTAAAAATAATGTATAAAATCTGGTATGACTAAGCTAAGCTGCCCTATTCGAAGTAGAAATTCATATCAGTGATTTCATTCTCCTTCCTTGGGTTTGCTTATTTACCAGAATGGCTCATAGAACTCAAGAAAGCAGTTTACTTAAAGTACTGATGATTTGTTACAAAGGAGACAAATGAATCTCTAGGTGCAAGAGATGCATGGGAAAGTGCATGGGAAAACACTTAAACTCATACCTTTCCAGGTGCAGTCAACCAACTCTTTCCCCAGCTCACCACCAAGTGAATAGCTCTCCTGTTCCTGCCTGTAAGGTATTTTAGGGAGGCTACACTACATAGACATGTTTGATTATTCATGATTGCCTGCCCTCTCCTACCAGAAGGTCAACTGGTGGTGTGACTGAAATTTAACCCTTCAATCACATGATTATCCTGATAACCATCCTCCATGCTTTTGGGTTTAAAAAATTCACTTTTTTAAAAACAGAAATTCACATATTTTTCAAGGCCCTTATTATATAAAAGGACCTTTATTTATTTTATTACTTAGGAAAATTCCAAAGCTTTTAGGAGTACTGTACCAGGAGCTTAGATGAAAAGCAAACATAAAATTCTTTTATAAGTTGCAGCACAGCAATAGAGAACTCTAAAATAGATACATTGAACTTTAACAAAAATACCAAGGTAGCTAAAATGTGAAGATATTTTTTCCGGGAAATAGACTGTCCAATAAAGAAAAAGACTGACCCTTCCCACCTCTCAGGAACAAATGTTAACTTGACATGACTCATAGATCTTAGCATAAAACATAAAATGATTAAAAAATAAAATCTTTTTGACTGTAGGCTAGACAATTTTAAAAAAAAAATGGACACAAACCCATAAACCACAAAATGGATAATTTTGATTTCATCAAAATTAATATTGCTCTTCAAACGAACTTTTCAGAAAATGAAAAGACAAGGTACAGAATGGGAAGGTATATTCACAGCAATAGAGTGTATTCAGTACTTAAATCTAGAGCAGATAAAGAGCTCTTGTAATTGAATAATAAAAAGAAAAATGATCCAAGTGCAAATGGATAAAAGATTTGAACAGTTCAATTCACAAAAGAAGATATATGAGTAACCTATAAGTACTTTCAAAGGTGCTTAATGTCATTAGTAATTAGGAAACTGCAAATTAAAATCACAAGATGACCAAAGAAATGACCTTAAAAATGAAGATGACAAGAACACACCACAAACTTTTGATGATGTGGACCACCTAAAACTTTCATATATTGCAAATAGAAATGTACAGATATTTCAGATATTTTAGAAAATATCTTGAGACTCTAAAAACATTCAGCATACATTTCTCATATGATTTAGCAATTTGACTCGGCATTCATCAAAAAGGGATCAAGTCATATGTCCATAAGCAGTTTTATTCTCAAGTTCTAAAAGCTAGAAACAACCTACATGTCCATCAACAGGTCAAGAAAATTTTTTAAATTGTATATTCAGAAGCCAGAGAGATATTTCTGTTGTACAATAGTTATCTCTCATGTGACAAGGTTAATTCCCTGACACCACACACACAAATTAGTATATTCATAAATGTATCAGATTGCAAAAGACATATTTGTGACATTCATAAAAATGTTATTTGTAATATAGATTTGTATGTTTATAGACATAGTATATGATAAACATATTTGTATATGTAATAATAATCTAATAAAAACTGAAGGTTACTAGTTGCCCAGCAATCTAACAGTATAGGGACAAACACAATTTGGCATATTTAAAATATGGGACACCAGTAAGCAATATAAATTAATTATTTATACCAGCAACAACTGAATTAATCAATTTGCTAAGGGAAAAGTAAAACACAAAAGATTATTCTATGATTGTGTGAAATTCTTAGAAAATCAAAACTTCTCCATAGTCAGAGAAAGGAGTTGTCAAGATCTGTAGTGAAAAGTTGTCCAAAGGGGCATGACAGAATTTTTGGGGGTGATGTAAAGTTCCATTATCTTGGTTTTGGTGATACCTGGAGATACGCAGACATTTGTTGGACCTCATAAAGCTATGCACCTAAAAGGGCTTTATTTTATGTAAATTATCCCTCAAGTTAACTGATTTAAAAATTCAGGTTGAGAAGCTTAATGATGTTTAGAATGAAGTGATAACTTTCAGTGTTTATATTACAGCGTGGATAAAGAAATTCAGTGTGTAAATTGACATTAATGTAATCATCACAACCTAATCAGGTTGGTAATATTGCTTCCATTTTACAGAGTAAGAAACTGAAGCCAGGAGGTGTCAGCTTAAAGTAGAATTATAGCAATTGCTCAATGAAGGTGTTGTAATGCCTCACCTACTTACAGAATCGGTCACTTGGTCAGTGAGTAAAGCCAGTGCTTTAGCATTTGTTTCTGGACTCCTGACCCAGTGAATAGCAATGGAGAAGTGAAAGGGAATAATTATAGTAGAGATAACAATACAGAAGGATGCTTGGGTGACTCAAAATGTTCGGGACGTTAGAGGTTTGTGGCCACTTATATAAGCAGGTCTTTAGTGATTCCATGAACTATCAGGTATCAGACTAAGACAAAGGGATCTATCAACTGTGACAGAGTTTACAAGTTCATTAACTGCATAGCAGTGGAATTAGTATCATTCGTGCATGTCAGGTCTCAGTGTAAATTAAGGACAGGGAAGTTCAGATGCAAGTGGACACTGTTTTCTAATATGTGGCCATCTTTCATGCCTCTTCTTAGTCGTCTTGTGAGGCTATACCCAGGGGATAAGCAGGTCAGAGCACAAGGTGACATCCATAAAGCCTAGTAGCTCTTGGCCTGACTGCCATCTTGTCCTTGGAGAGGACAGGGGTGCAGGAGTGAGGAGTGAGTTGGGGTGCTGAGACTCAGTGGTTCTGGATAGTCTGTCTTAACCTCAGCTTCTCCTTTGGTCAGAAAGCCAGATCTGATGGAGGTCAAGCCTGAGGCCTTGACTAAGTAAGTCTCTCCTCCTCTTTTCGTGGATAAATACTCTTCTTCTAAGTCCTCTTTTTAAACTTTTCATCATTCATGTCTCTGGTCCAATGCCATGTCCTTGGGAGGACTTCTTGGCCACCAGACTATACTCCAGAGCCATCTTATCTATCTTTGTTCTCCAAAAAGCACAGTGTCTGTCCACAGCAGTCATTTCCAATTAATGCCATAATGGATCATTCTCTACCATAACTACCCTCCACCCCCTCACCCTTGTGGTGATTTCCAGCCATTTGCCTGTCCTCCTGACCCATTTTCCTTGACATTGGATATTAGTTTTATACTGTTTTTATATCCCTTAAATAAATGAAATATTCTATATCTGCCCCTCTCCTTCTGACTCATTTCAGTTACCATGATACCCTCCATGTCCATCCGTTTATAAGCAAATTTCATGAGTTCATTTTTCCTAACAGATGTGTAGTATTCCATTGTGCAGATTTACCATAGTTTCTTAATTCATTCATCTCTTTTCAGGCACTCAGGTTGTTTCCAGATTCTGGCTATGGTGCATAGTGCTGCAATGAACACAGAAGTGCAGATGGTGTTTCTGCTGTGTGTATTTGGTGTTTTTGGGCACCCATGATGTATCTGTTGAAAGTAGGATACACCTTCCAACATCTGTATTGCAAACTATGATACCTAAAGTGAGAGAGAAAGATAAGAGAGAGAGAGAGAGAGAGAAAAGAGAAGTGCCTGACATATAGGCAGGTGGGGGTGGGCGAGGGCTTGGGGGTGTGTGAGGGAAACTGGGGACAGTAGTGCTGGGAAATTAACTTGTTGAGAGATGGGTGTTAGAACATTGTATGACTGAAACCCGATCATGAACAGCTTTGTAAAATTAATTAATTAATTTTAAGAAACCAGTGTGTCTGTTGTGTTGCCCATTGTGGTCTCTGAACCCAGCAGAGAAGCCATGTTGCATCGTAGCTCCTGGAAGAAACACATTGAACTACCAAAGAAGCACGAGGCTATGGATTCCTGAAATATGATTAGGCCACTGAGTCGGGTGGGTAGTAGTAATGCCCTATTTGTATCCCATGATCCCAACACCCCAGCCAGAGAAGAGAAAGCTCCGAGTAACGCTCCCTCACCACCGCTTGGCATTCCACAATTCTTTCCCTATTGCCCAGAACCTGTTTCCCCATTTATTGCCAGGAGTAGTTAGAGAGTGGGAAACCATGCCACAGTGCCGCCAATATCACACGTTTTGTTACATTGACTGTCCCCCCACTCTCAGGGCAGAGGGGAGGAGCACCAGTGTATAGCTGTATAACTCTCTGTGCTCTAGACGGTTATGAATTCATCTGGAGGGAGCACTTTAGAGGTGCAGACAGGTGGCAGCAGGCTGGAGCTCAGGCCCTTTAGGAAGGTGTCATCAAAAGGACAGTTAGGGGAGGAAAATGGGAAGGCAAATCCCAGGAGCTGCTAGCTAACCACTGAGGAAACTAGAGATCATGGCGCTCTGGCCTTTTGAGTCTTCAGACCTAGATTCATGTAGAACCCAGAGCTAGTGCAACACCCCCCCCCTATACACGTGGAAATGCAACGACTGGTAAGCTCTTGGTAAATGGAGTTTCCCTAACCCCATGGTCATATGTATCAACTCTGAGCATTGCTTGGAAGGCTTCGCAGCTTGGTTGGGTTGCCCAGAGTCTTGTGTGTGACTTCCAAATCTAAACCCGAACTGTCACTAAACCCAGGCAAGTCTGCTGAGTCTATGTCTTGAATGTGACTCTCAGTTCCAAGAAATTCATTGGGAATAAACAAATAAGTACCCATGTCTTTAGGATATTTTAACTGGATGGATGTCCACTGGGGCACAGGCAGTCATTTTGCACAAGGAAGTTCCGCATGAAGCCACAGTATAAAGGCTGTTCATGGGATTTCCCTGGAGGCCAACACTATATCTTTGATTCTGTCCCACCACTTTGGTAGCCTCAGCCCTGGAATGAAGCCAGGTGCATTTAGTGAGAAAGCAGCAGGGCATTGTGCATAATTTTCCTCTGCCCATCAGCCCCAAATGCACCCGATCAACTCAGAACTAAAATCCAAGCAAGCCTTCTGGTGCTTGGGGAAAGGTCAGCCCCATGCTCTATGTGACTTCTGCCTTTTGGAAATGAGTGAGGTAAAGTTTCTATATCTCTGTGAATCTTATTTTTCCTACCGAAACCTCACAGTTGCCACTAGATGTGATAACCGGTATAGGTGGTGGAGGTGGGAGGGTAAGAGGAAAAAGAGGGTATTAAAGCAGGCAAGGAGCAAAATTCCCTCTTCCCTTTGTATTTTTCTGTGTCCGAGTCCTCCATTTCCAGAATAAGAATTCTACAAGCAAAATCAAACTGCAAAGTCTTAGGGTTGGGTAGTTTGCCTTACATTGCTGGGATTTTCACAGCTGTCAGTGGCATGTGGGGCTGTAGAGGAGAGGTAAAGCTAGATATCTAAACCACAGAGTCAATGACACTGAAGGCAGGAGATCCAAAGCACCACAGCCACGTGCAGAAAGGTGTGTGTCAAGGAGGCAGGCTGCAGGTGGGTGGGAGAGAAGCGGGGTGGGCTAGTGGAGAGAAATAGATGGTGGTGCCAGGGTTGCTGCTAGAACATTGTATGCCTGAAATTCAACTAGGAGAAACTTTGTCACTGTATCACTGTCATCCCATTGTTTGTCTATTTACTCGAGTGGGCACCAGTAATGTCTCTATTACACTCATCCCTGAGATTTTAGCAGCCTCTCCTTACTCGTCTTTCCCAGCAATTGGAGGCTCTTTCAAGGTCAGGGGAATGAGACCTATTGTTACTGTTTTTGGCATATTGAATATGTAACGGGGAGCTTGCCAGGCTCTGCTGTGTGGGCGAGATAGTCTCAGTAGCTTGCCAGGCTCTCCGAGAGGTATGTATATATCTTTTACTGTATTTGGGATATGAATATGCCATGGGAAGTTTGCAAGGCTCTCTCGTGTGGGCAATAGACTCTTGGTCTGTCATGCTATTTGTAAAATTTTAAAAATTAAAATAATTTAAAATATGTAAATTTATAAAAAGAACTCCAGGAATTGTCCTTTCTTTGCCTCCCGTGTCCCCTCCTCCCTACCATTTTTCCCTTCCTCTTCCCAGTCCACACTCCTTGAAGACTTTCCCAAATTAAACACATCACCTTTACTGGGACCCTGTCCTAAGTTCTTGTGATGAAGCACCCTTGCCTAGATTAGGGGCAGTATAGAGCATGGTCTGAGCATATAGAGCCGGAAACCAAGTGTGTAGTCTGTGGACGTGAAGGCCCAGCTGGGCTCTATGTATACATGCTGGGGACTGTATTCAGGGAAATAGCAGGCAAACTGAAGCCAACTTTAGAAGAATGAATCCTTCCTTTTCCTCTGAGCCAAAATTCACTGGGCCTGTGAGGAGCAAAGCATGCTTCCAGCTTCCAGCTTCAATTCAAAGCAATCATGTCAGTAAGTATTTATTAGGCTTAAAAGTTGAACCAGACAAGCAGGGGAAGCAAAGGTAAACAAATGGGACTGCATTAAATTAAGAAGCTTCTTCACTTCGGAGGAAACAGGAGCAGAATACAGAGACACCCCACAGATTGGGAGAAATTATTTGCATGCTACTCATCTTATAAAGGCTAATATTCAAGATATATAAAGCACTGGTAGAACTTTACAAGAGAAACATCCAACCCTATCAAAAAATGGGGAGAAGAGATGAACAAAAGCTTCACTAAAGAAAAAAAATACAGAAGACCAAAAGGCATATAAAAATATTCTATATCACTAATAATCAGGGAAATGCAAATCAAAGCAACATTGAGGTATGACCTCACATCACAGAGACAGGCACACATCAACAACAACTACAACCAGTGTTGGCTGGTGGGAATGCCCACTGTCACTGTCACTGTCTTCCCGTTGATCATTGATTTGCTTGAGCGGGCACAAGTAACGTCTCCACTGTGAGACATTACTGTTTGGGGCATATTGAATAAGCCACAGGTAGCTTGCCAGGCTCTGCTGTGTGGGCGGGATACTCTCGATAGCTTATCGGACTCTCCGAGAGGGGCAGAGGAATTGAATCCGAGTTGGCTGTGTGCAAAGCAAATGTCCCACCTGCTGTGCTATCGCTCTAGCCAATGGCCCAATATTATCCATTTATTGGAAACCAATCTGGACATTCCTCATGAAACAAGGAATTGAGCTTCTGTAAGAGCCAGCCATTTCACAACTTGGAATATACCCAAGGGCCCAACAACACAATGCAGAAAAAAAATACCTGCACTCTTAAGTTCATTGCAGCACTATTCACAAAAGCCCGAATCTTGAAACAGCTCCAAAGTGCTCAAGGACAGATAACTCGATAAAGAAGCTATGCTACAGATGCACAATGGAATACTCTTCAGCTATCTGGAAAGATTAAGCCATGCTATTTGCTGTGACATGGAAGCATCTGGAAAGTCATGCTGAACTCTAAAGTCAAAGGGAGAGGATGACATAGAACGATCTCTCTCATATGTAGGGTATAAAGAAGCATAGTTGGGAATAACAAATGCTCATAGGCAATAGAAACAGTATCAGAACTGATCTTCAGTAGGAAGCTTGCTGGGGGCATGGGAAGAGGTGATGGAGGGGCTAGCTCAGGGAAGGGAGCAATGATGAAGGAAGTGGTCACTCTGGAGGACATAGTATTCAAAGCAGGTAAAATTATATGCATGATTGTAGGAAAACATTGGTTTGTCCTTTCTGCCTTGCCACAGGGAGCTTAGGTTTATTGGGTTACTCCCATCACAGTACTTCCATTCCTCTGTATTTATCTGTAACCTCTTTCTTTGTGCTCTGCTTTCCGAACTGGTCAATCACCTTTATCTCCCAATCAGACTCTGTTAACTTGTAAATATTGCTTTTTTCTTTCCTTAGTCCCATATCCTAATTAGTATCTTAATTCTACTTTTTAATATTAGTTATTTTGTATGGACACAGTAAAAGATACATTAAGCCTTTAAGGTGGCTCTCCTGGGGGCCTCTCACTATAGATCTCAGACTACAGTGCTCAGGATAGATTAATCTTTCCTAACCCTAGCAGAGTCCTAATCTAGTTGTTACTTTTTGGATCATGACAGAATTTGTCCATGACCATACTCTTAACTTATAGTTAAGTATTATGGCGCTTTGACCAGGTCCATTTTGATGCCAGGGTAGCTCTCAGCTTGCCCTGGGTCCATCCTGTCCCCCTTCAGGACCCTGCTTTTGAAGATCTAGGAATTAAGGGCAACTGAGGCTTAAGTCGAGAGAACAGACACCCAGGAGTGAATATCATTTAGAGTCAATTAACTCCCAAGTTACAAAAGCATAGGATTAACTGTCTTCCTGTGTCTATACAAAAAAAGACATTGCTCTGAATTAACTATGCAAAAGGACTTAAGGAGAAGAGAAAAAGCAATATTTACAAGGTAACAGAGTCTGATTAGGAGATAAAGGTGATTGACGGGTGGGAAAGTAGAGCACAAAGAAAGAGGTTACAGATAAACAGAGAGGAATGGGAGCACTGTGATGGGAGTAACCCAATAAACCTAAGATCCCTGTGAGAGGCAGAAAGGACAAACCAATGTTATCCTACATGTGATACCGTATCAGCAACAGTATTGTAAACCACAGTATGAAGAGGGAAGAAAATAAGAAGAAAAAGTGCCTGCTGAGAGGCAGGCTGAGCAGGATGGGGGGTTAAGGTGGAGGGAAACTGGGAACATTGGTGGGTAGAGGGAAGAGGACATAGATGAAGGCATTAGTGTTGGAACATTGAGTGTCTGAAACTCAACCTTTGTGCCTTTGTAATTCTTTCTTTCAGCACTACTTCTGAGGATTTCAGTGCTATGAGACCTAATGCTTGATTTGAAAGGTTCTGTCAGGCCTTGGAGGAAGCTGACCATGGGCAGCAGTAACGCTAATGTAAAACACAGATCTAAGGCCTACTTCGGCCCCCAACTTCTAGCTTTCCTTCTAGTCACCTTAAAGTGGTTTCTGAGTGATGCATTCCCCAAGCCCAGGGAGGAAGGAGAGTCCCGTGCTTGGAGGACCAAGGATGGCAGATTCTCAATGGTCTCATCGTATCCCTTATATTGGAGATGGGGACCTTCTATCCCACCAGGGCTCCTAAGCTCCTTCAGTCTGAGTCACAATCTGAATTTTTATTATTTTTAATTATTATTTTTCTCTTTTGGTTTAGGGGAGACAGACATTAGTGCTCAGAGTTGACTCCTGGCTCTGCATTGAGGGATCACTTCTGGCGGGGCTCTAGAGACCATATGGCCTGTAGAGGATCAATTCCAGGTTGGCTATGTGCAAGATCCCTACTTAGTCTCAGGTCCCACAATCTCTGTCTTTCAATAGTTTCCCTAGAGCTTGTCAGAAAACTTCCCAATGCTAGGAAAGGACCTCTGTATAAGCTGACTTTAGGGAACTCTCAGTGGACTTGGAGTAATTTTTATGTTAAAAGGAACTCTTGGAACATACTCGATCGGCATCCGAGTGACCTTTGTCTATGCCTCTGTACCAAAACGCTGGACCTGCTCCTCTTCCAGTTGGTCTTAAATCCTGTCCACGTCTGTCCTTCCTCTCTCCTGTACCCACCATTGTCCTGTGCCCCGCCAGCTATTCCTGCTGTGGAGCAGTGACTAAGTGAGGATATGGAATCTGGTCAATACTTTGTACCACTTATCCTGGAACAACTGCCCTTTGCATTGCTCTAGTGCCCACTCGGTGTGTTTTCAAATGTAACCATGTGGCTTTCAGATGACAGGTTTGGAAGTGTGTGGGAGCACAGCACAGCACTTCAAGGACTTAGAAGCAGATTAAAACTCCGGGCCCATTTGCTCCTTTTGTCATTGTACGGAGCTGTATGTTCCCAAGGCTGCTTCAGTATCTATTGTTATTTGGGCAGAACTTATTTTCTCAAGGTATCTATAAAAGTTCTATTTTTTTTCTCTAAAAACAAAACATTTTTTGGAATGAGAGTGCAACAATTTGAAGCATAAAGCAATCAAAAAATATTCTATCAACAGAGAGCTAGACCTGGACAACTGGAAATTTACCAGCATCTTTAGAAATGTTTACCTCTTGGGCAAATACAGAAAGCTGTTGTTTTAAGACCACCCAGGACCAAGTCTACCAAGTTTCCTTGGCTATTTAAACTGCCAACTCTCTGGAGAAACCTGTCCTTTCCTTCTGTCTCTCCCTAGGCTGAATTCACCTGGGAATGTCCTGAGATTGTAACCCAACACAGTGGTTTCTAGTTTTGAGGTGAGTTAAAAGTCAAAGCTGGCGTGGTAGTACAGCAGGTAGGGGTCTTGGTTTGCATGTGGCTGATCCACGTTTGCTCCCTGGCACCCCATATGGTCACCCAAGCCCTGCCAGGAGTCATCCCTGAGTGCAGAGCCAGAAGTAAGCCTGGAGCATCACAAGTGTTTCACCAAAACACCATCAAAAACCAAAGAAATCAACTCACCTAAAGTTTCAAGCAAGTCAGGGGAGAAAGTGTGATATTAAGAAATTTGGAAAGCTCTGAATGTTGACAAACGTGCAGCAAACAAATTGTACCAGAAACGATCTATTACATTTGGCTTGTCTCTCCCTCTCCTGCTCTCTCTTTCCTTCATTTTCTCTCTTTCCTTCATACCTTCATGTGGTAAAAAAGAAATAAGGTTTGTCCCCTCAGGAGAAGGCTGTGCTTTCTCCTGAACATGGATCTTGTTCTTTCTCTCACCTCACATTTTCTTAAATAACTGTCTTTCAATAAAATCCTTTACTCCACTAAAATAAATAAAATTCACAATTTTAAAGATTACAGTTCAGTTGGATTTGAGTATATTTAAAATACTTTACAGTCAGCAGCAGGTCACCTAGTTCCAGAACACTTTCATCACCCCAAAAGAAAACCCTGTAACCGTTACACCGTTACTGCCCACCACTCCTACTCCTGGTCAGAGGCACTCACTTAATTTCTCTCTCTATTGATTTGACCTGCTCTGGATATTTCATATAAATAAAATCATGCATCAGTTGGTCTCTTTTTGTATAGTTTCTTTCACATGGCATCAGATTTTCAAGGTTTACTCGTGTGATAGCTTAGAGAGGTACTTCATTCCTTTTTATTACAGGTAATATTCCACTGCCTGGATATGTCACACTCCATTCATCAGTCAGTGAACATTGCCTTTACCCGTATTTTGACTACTGTTAATAGATATTTTTAACAAAGTTAAATATTTTTCTCTCAGTGTTGGTGCTTTATACATGTAGGCAAGACATGGATTCTACTACGGAGTCATAAACATGGCCCCAAAGTTAATATATTAATGTATACACACTATTGCATAACATAGTGATAGCCTATAAATAGGAAGCTCCCAAAAGATAATTCAGAAACAAATCATTCTTACCATACGCAGTCACACTGAATTTTGTCACCAAGTATAGTTGTTTATTGGCGAAGCTTTAATAGAGAAGTTACAGGTACCCATTCATGGAGCCACCCATGCCACAAACATTTATAGAAACGTTTTTAATATAAAAATTGGTTGGAAAAAAGCATAAAATCTCTGTTATCACACAAACTGTACTTTCCTAAAGAAGAGAGAAAAGTCAAAAGCTGCTGGCAGTGGAATGAGTGCAATACTAAAGGTGAGGAAATTGCTAGGAGGCACTAAGGGCATCTGACCTAATGTTAGGGCATCAGGCCCCCTCCGGAGGATGTCTTTTGCAAAGGGAAGAGGTTGTATTAACACAGAGTGCTATAAGAAATAGCTGAAGTAACTAGTGGGGGAACCATTACAGATTATAAACAAAAACTTTGTTAAAAATACTGTATTTCAGAAATAGGGCTTTGAATGCAAAGTGTTTGTCTTCATTTCCTTATAGAGGAAATTCACTCCTTAGAGGGGTAAATTCAGAGATGAGACTAGTTAAGTTCAATTATACTAATATAGGCAACTGTTAATGATTGATTTGGACTAAAATGGTCGAAGTTGGAAAACACATTAGTGGACAGATTTGAGATGCATCTAAGAGGTAAAGTTAAGAGGATACAGTAATATTTTCCTCATTTGGGTTCTGTAAAACCTTACTTTCCTAATTTTCTTCCTCTTTCCATTGTTTGCTTCTCATCAGCTTCTCCCACTTCCAAAATTTACCTTTGGAATTATAAAGCACATCAGTACTTGATCTCCTCTCCTCTCCTGTTTCCTCTCCCTCCATCCTCCACTCCCCCCTTTTCCCTCCCCTCCTCTCCCCTCCTTAGTTCCATAATTTTATTCCTTTTTCCTTTGTTTGTTTCCTACCAGCTTCTCTTATTATCAAGTTCTTACCGTTGGAATTACAAAGCACATGAGTACTTGACCTCCTCTCCTCTCCCGTTCCCTCTCCCCACCCTCCTACCCATCATCTCCTCTCCTCCTATCTCCTCCCCTCCCCTCCTCTCCTCTCATCTTCTCCCTTCATTTCTGTTTATCTCTCCCTTGCTGATTTTGAGGAGTCTTAATACTTCCAATATTATCTGCATGCTTGTAGCCTCCAAGTTCACATCTCAAACCCATTCTTTTCTGAACTCAAGATGAATATATTCTAACCAGCTTATTTACTAATAACCATGTACTAACAATGATTTATAATTGATTATCTTCTTGATTATCAAATAGTTATTTTTTAAAAAGTTATAACTGGGCTTACTAGACAAGAAGAAATAAAAGTTATACAATTTGAAAAGGAATGGATAAAAACTATATCTTTTCACAGTTGAGATGATTCTATAAAATATTCTGAAGAAGTAATAGAAAATCTAATAGAGCTAATGAACTCAGTGAGATCATAGGGTCCACTATAAGTACACAAAATAATATGTATTTCTATTCACCATCACTGAGCAATTTTAATCTGTCACTGTCACTGTCATCCCGTTGCTCATTGATTTGCTCAAGCGGGCAACAGTAACGTCTCCAGTGTGAGACTTGTTGTTACTGTTTTGGGCATATTGAATACACCAAGGGTAGCTTGCCAGGCTCTGCCATGCGGGTGAGATACTCTTGGTAGCTTGCCAGGCTCTCCGATAGGGCCTGAGGAATCAAGCCTGGGTCGGCCATGTGAAAGGTGAAAGCCCTACCTGCTGCGCTATCGCTCCACATTTTCATACCAATCATAAGAATAAAATATTTAGTAATTAAATAACTGTAACCAAGAAGATAAGAGCTTGTACAATGGAAATTGCAAAGTTTTCCAAAAGAAATTAGAAAAACCTAAATAAATGGAAAGACATGCTTTTTTAATGGCTAAGAAGACACTCTAGTTGGTATGTCAAAACTATCTAAAGTTGCTGATTATACAGATTTAGAATAGTCTTTATCAGAATTCTAACAGTTTGTCTTCTGAACAAATATAGAAATCAGATTCTCAATTTCATATAGAATTTCTGGGTACCCTAAATATCAATACAATATTTAAAAAGAACAAAGTAGAATGAATCACACAGTCCCTATTTCAAAGTATACTGAAAAGCAGAGGTTAACAAAATTGAGTGGTACTATATAATGATAAACATACTGATCAATAAGATAGAATTGAAGTCCAGAATTAGACCAACAGCTCTAGGGATGAGGTGACTTTTTGCAAAGATGCAAAGTCTAGTCAATGTGAAAGTTTAATGTCCTCAAAAGATTGTACAGGGACAACAGGATTTCTTTCCAAGGGCAAGGGAATGAAATTTCCTATCTTTCTATAGTTTCCCTGTCCCTTAGTTCATACCAAAATTTATTGAAGGTTGATAAATCACCTAGATAAAATAGCTAAGTTTTAAAACTCTTAGAACATAAGAGGTTAAAATTTTATAGTATCACATTTGGTAAATGGATATATATATATGATGAAAATAACCCCTAGACGCAGTAACAACAAAAATATATAATTTTTACTTTATCAAAATTAAATAGTATGCATCAATGTATGTTATTATAAAAATTAAAAACCATACCCCACAAAATATATAAGCATTTACAGATTATACATGCAAGAGTTCAATAACTACAATCTATAAAATACTCTTACAACCCAACAGGAACAAAAATCACACTTAAAGTTGAGCAATGGAATTGAATAGACATTTCCTCAAAGTATACATGCAAAGAGCTAATAAGTACATGAAAATGCCCTGAAAAGGCATTTGAGTCATTAAGGTAATGATGATCAAAACCTTACCTCACCATGCTATTTGCATTGAATATTTTATTGGGTCTAGAAAGCTTTCTTCTACTCCTAGTCTGTTCAGTGTTTTATAAAGCCAATTTTATTAACAAACATGTTTTTCAAATGGATTTTCTGTGTCTATTAAGAGGACTGTGGTTGGAACTAACCGCAAGTGTCTGTGGGGCTGAGGTTAGATAAGATAGAGAAGAGACCACTATGACAATAATAGCTCAGAATGATCACAGTGGACAAGGCCTGAGGGTTAAAAGTAGGTAAGGGATATTCATGATAATCTTTCAGTATCAATATTGCAAACTGCAATGCCCAAAAGGAGAGAGAGAGAGAGAGAGAGAGAGAGAGAGAGAGAGAAGAGGAGAAGAGAAGTACTTGCCATAGCATAGAGGCAGGCCAGGTGTGGGGTATGGGGAGTGGCAGAAAGGAACCTGGGGACACTATTGCTGGGAAATGTACACTGGTGGAGGGATGGGTGTTGGAACACTGACTGAAATCCAATCATGAATGACTTTGTAATTGTCTATCCCACAGCGACTCAATAAAAAAAAGTTTAAAAAAAGAAAGAATACTTTGATGTTTGCCTCTTCCTCTACTGACATGTTTATTATACTTAGTAAAACATCATTTTCATATGGGATGCTGAGTGTAGAGCCAGGAGTAACCCCTGTGCAATGCTGGGTATGACACAAAAAGTAAAAACAAACAAACAAACAAACAAAAAAAACACATCATTTTCAGAAAGCAGGCTCACTCAGGTACACAACAGATTTTACAGGAGTCCTTAATAAAAGACAGGGGCTTAATAAACTCCATATATGGTCCAGTGGTCACCATTATTGGCAGGGCGGATGACACGGCTGGAGAAAGAACATTTTATCTAGGTTTCAATTAGTTTGAGTAACATTTCTGTATTTTGTCTGGGTGGCCGATTCACCAGTGTTTATTTCACTATGTTCCAAATGTTCATTTATTTTTCTGAATGGATAAAATATTGTCAAAAGATGTAATAAATGTGAAAAATACAGTATCCAGCAAAAGAGAGCGTGGACTGGGCCATCAGCTTCCAAGATGGTCAGGCAGCAGAGAGGAGAGGAACAGCAGGAAGGGACCCCAGAAAATGAGCGGCAGCAGAGAAAAGCATGTTTGCCATTGGCGCTGTATTCAGTTGGGCTTTGCTAGATGACAGATTGAGCAATTAAAGTTCCCAACTAGGCACAGTATCCAGAATTGCTTCTAATAAGGGGCCCGTACAGATAGCAAAGATGATTTATTATTTTGCACTAGCCTACTCGAAGCCAGGCTAGGCCTGGGACCCTAGGAGAAGCACTTGTTCAAACCCCAGGGAAGCAGATATAATACTTGCTCTATAAATTTTGAAATTCTTGTGTCTGCCCAAGAGCTTATGGGATCTGCTGGGGTCCTCTTCACTTCACCTCAATCTGAGGCTGTTTGGGGTCGGTTCTCGCCTGCATTCGCTCCCGAGTGTACTGGCCATTGAAGAGCTAAGCTCTGCAGAGTTTACAGGTTTTCCTTGGAAGACAGTGGCCCTGAACACAAAAGTTTTGGCAGCCATTTAGATTCCTTCATTATTATTAAAGCCTCCGTGGGCCTTGCAGGGCCTGCAGGTGAGACCTGTCACTCTGTCTTCTTCCTGGATCATTTATGGCTACTTCTTCGGCATCCTGATGCAAGGAAGGAGCTCCAAATCTCCGTCTGATTCCTCTATGCCTGTTAACTAGGGGGAACACCTCCACCCTTTCAGACCAGCCAAGCCACAACTGCCTGTTCGTCCTCTCCATCCTCACTACGGCACACCTATTAACACTTGTGCAAACACATGTCAAAGCCTCCTGAGCAGCCCTCTTTCTCGGCTCTTCCCCTTTAAGTGGATGCTCTGCACAGCAGCCAGAGTGAAAAAGGGACCAGGAAAACAAAGTCAAAACTGCTCAGATTCCAAAAAGACTTTCAGGATCTGTTTGTTTGAAAGTGATTAGCATTTTCTTCGCTGCAAAATTACTGACTTGTAGGCTGAACATCTATTCTAGTAGCAGCAGCCAGTCTAAGTAACTACAATCAGAAAATCAGGCAATTTTCATTTAGTGTTCTCTGTGTGCCAAGCGCTGGGCAAGGCACTCCTAATGCATTCTCTCCTTTGATTCCCACAGCGTGAGATCAAAATATGGGTGCGTGACGTGTGGGTCTGGGGGCTGAGAACCGCCTCCCCAGGTCACCCTAGCAGAGGAACACAGACGGAGGAACACAGACTGATGGTCAAAAGAGCTCGTTTAGCATAGAGCTGTACTTATAACACATCTGAGGGGGGTCGAGGTTTAGGCCTGCACGTAGGTGTGATTGATCATCCACAGAGGTAAAGCGTTTCCTCAAAGGCAATTCTCTTGGGGGGGTTAACTCAGAGAGATACTGTCTCCCAGGGGCACCTATATTGCTTTTCTCTTTCCCTTTAGTTGTACATATTAAGCAATTACGTTTACTTTTCATTTATACCTGCAGTTATTTGGATAAACACAGTGAGAGATATAGATTCCAAAACTTACTTCTCTGGGCTCTGAGGGCAAAGCTGCTGGACTTCTACCGTAAATCCCAAACTAGGTCCTCAGGCCAGTTCAGCTTGTCCTTTTCCATGGGGGTCCTGCTTCCTAAGTCATAATGGCTTGCTTCAAGACCATGCTTTTATGCTTTCTAGACTGACCCAATAATAAAATAAAATAAAATAAAATACAAATTTAAAAAAATTAAATGCACTTTTTGGACATATTGGGGTCACTCCTCCTCATTCACCCATGACTGGATGTGAAGACACATACCTGAAAGGGCAGAGGAGGACAACTCATTCCTCCTTACACATAGCTGCCTCTCTACCCGGGGTTTGTTCATTTGGAAAGTGTGTAAGGGAAGCAGGGGACACTTCCCAAGTGGTTTTTATTGCCACTTACTCAGGAGAAGTAAGACATATGTTGTTCCCCTGAAAAGCCACTTCTTGCAGAAATAAGCTTTGAAATGATTCTGCATGAGTGGAAGATTCTTTCGTCTGTAAGATATTACTCATACAGCAGGAGCTGAGATGTAGAGCGCCAGGTCACTTGAAAACTCCGCCCATGGAACAGGTAGCCAATCAGAATGTAGAACGGGGTGGTTGGGGGTTGGATTTGGCAGCAGATAAAAGAAAGCCCCCCAACCCCCTCCCTCCCCTCCCCCTCTTTCTTGCCTCTCCCCCTCTCTTGCCCTCTCTCCCTCTGCCTCCCTGTCTCTCCCTCTCCCCGCTTCTCTCACTCTCCCTCTTTCCACATGCACTCAGGACTCTTCTGCCCCCTGGATCAGGTAGGGCGGCCCATCCCGGAAATGAACTATGTGCACTTGACGGCCTCAGGTAGGACGTGACAGTACAATTGAAGCTGATCTAGGGTCCTTACTGCACGCTACTCAGGAGGTCCTAGCAGACTGTTTTCCAAACTGTGCTCATTCGTTGACAAAGTTCTATTTGGGGAGTTCCATTAAATGGAAACAACATTTTCTTCCCAAGGGACTCATGCCCCCCACACACACCTTTGTTCTTTTTTCTCCAAAGTTGGTTTGGTCATTTTCACCTGCATGTATTTATATGTTAGTTGTAGTATCAGATGGTCTGTTTCTACAAAAATCATCCTTCTGTGATTTTTTAATTGGGATTGTGCTTAATCAATATAATACATTGAGGAGAACGAGTGTTTTTAACACATTTGAGTCCTGTGACTCAAGAGCACCATAGTATGTATCTTCATTCAGTTTGTTCTTACATTTTACCAGCAATATTTTTGTCACTTGCATTGCATAACTTTTATGGTGGCCATTACTCATTTGAAGTTTTGATATTTTTCTGTTTTCTGTTGTTTGCTGGCTCTAGAATGTGGCACCTGGAACTGGGAAACAAACTCAACTCCTCAAGTATGCAAGGCAAAATGCTCAAATCCCCTGAGCTATGTCCCAAGATCCTGGTAATAGTACTCATTCTGAAATTTGCCTGCTATTAATACAGCTGCCTATTTCTGTTTTGCTTCACTTCGCTTTGCTTCCCTTCCCCTCTCCTCCCCTCCCCTCCTCTTCCCTTCCTTCTTTCAATTGTTACAAGGTCATTACTGCACTTTTTAATTTATATTATTTTAATCACTTTGTGGAGAGGGGGAAAAAGCCACTATTTAATCAGATCATTTTTGTTCCTCTGTATTCAGAGACTTTTATTCCAAAGTTCTCAGGTTACTAGAAGTTGTTTTAGAGTTCAGTTATCGTCTGTTAGTCTTTGAAAAACTTCCCTTTAACTCAAATTATCAAGCAGGCTGTGAAGGAATGGAGAGGTGAACTAGAAACAACTTCAGGACCCTGGTGATCTCTTTGGTGGTGATGGGATGGCGTGATGTACCTCAATACCGTAAGCATTAACATATTGTGGCTGTGCTGCCTACCTATAATAAAATATTTTTAAAACTTCACTCTTTTCCAGTTTTCATTTTGGATGGATTATGTTGCTATAATTTCAAGGTTACCAATATTTTTTCAGCATTATCTAATCATCTGATGGTTAATATCATTCACTGTTTTCTTAAATGCTCATCTATTATGCTTTTTCTCTGTAAATGTTTGATTGTTGTTCGGTCTTTCACATTTCTACTGAATGCTTTTATTGAAAGGAATCAAATGATAATCATTGTTTTAATGTTCTTGCCTAATTTTGATATTTGTGTTCAGTGTTGGGTTTGTTTCAACAGATTCATTTATCTCATTGTTTAGATTTCCACACTTCATTCTATGAATGCTAATGTTAGTTTGGAACTAGACATGAAATTTTATCTTTTAAGGTGGTAGAAAGTACAATTAACCATAATTAGATTTTATTTTGGGGGGATTCAAACCTGACTGTGCTCAGGACTTATTCCTGGCTCTGTGATCTACACCCCTGGTGGTGCTCAGAAATGAGGCTCTAACTGGGGTTGGCCAAATGCAAGCCCATGCCTTATGCCTGTACTATCTCTCTAGGTCATTACTCTTAAGCTTTATTGTGAGATATAGTTAATTAAAAACAGCTCTATCCTTGGAGATCTTCGTTTTGATATTTATCATGTGGAAAACGGGATTTTCTTAGTCTGGGGCTAATAGTTATCCACTTCTAAAGCAAGACTACTGTATATCTTACTAACAAGAAAGTGTTTTTGATTAACTAGCAGGAGCAAGCCTTATTTCAGGCTCTGTGTGAGTGTGTTACTCTTCACTGTCGTCCTTTAAAATCATTCTTTCTCCTGAAGCAAGAGGTTCTCATACATTCACGGATTGATCAACACTCAATACTTTAGGAGGGTTTTCTACAAATATCTGGAATTCACTCTTATTCTATCTCTTTCCTTTCCAATATTTGCATTTAGCTTTAATGGTCTTTGTCTTCCCAGACTCTTAGTTCCACCTCTTCAACATGGAAATGCTGTGAGGTTGTGTTCTAGTTTCCTTCCTAGCATCACAGCTTAGAAATTCTTCCAGGACAGTAATCTGGGACAATCATATTAAGCACCACCGTTTCCCTCCCCCATTTGTCTCAATTAATGTACTTCATTGGTTGATGTCCCAAAACTTGAAAAGTCTAGTTTTATATATTTTTGTCTTCTTAGACAAGAAGATAAAGACAGTTCTTGCTACAGCATCTGGATCAGAATAAAAGGCATGATTTTATTTAAAATTTAATGGACATTTAAGTAGTCAGATAACTTTTTGAATAGTACGTTTCTGGGAGGATTATATAAGTTCCATTTGGTTGAAGTGCGGAAAGTAAGCAGCCAGACAAAGTGGATTCAATCCAGCTTTGCTTTAGACTTCAATTACTGGCCACTTTAGTTCCATTTGGTCTCATCTGCTGTAGGGTCATGAGGACATTTTCCTGATGAAAGGCCCCACTTGCACTGCTGTTGCCCTTATCAGCTAGAGGTGCTGTTTATTTTACCTACTCGCTGAACCTATCTGATACCAATGGAAGGGCGAGGTTACATGTTCCCCATTGATTCTTCTGGTGATATGTAAACTTGGTCTAATTTGAGAAAATAATCACTTTAAGACTCAGACACAATGCCTTGAGAACAGGGGGTCTCGCTTCCATAAGTGAGGGATCCTTGAGGGAAATGCAGCTTCTGAGTTGGAGTTTTAATCATAAGGGACAGGAGACTTTCCGGAGATAAGGTGGCTCCATTTCTTCAGCACACAGATGTCTACTGTGACTGAGCAGTTGGACCAACTGCTTGCATTGCTTCTTAACACTGTCTGTCTGTTTGTGCTCCTCTTTGAACTCACTTCACTTTCCCTCCTCACTCTTGCTGTCCTCTCATTGGACTCCTAAATAAAGCCCTAGGGTAGCTGCAGCGATAGTACAGTGGGGAGGACATTTGCCTTGCACGTGGCTGACATAGGTTCAATCTCTGGCATCCCATACAGTCCCTTGAGCACCACCAGGCGTAATTCCTGAGTGTAGAGCCAAGGGTAATCCCTGAATATTGCTGAGTGTGGCAAAAATATTTCTAATTAAAAATAAAAATAAAATGCTAGGATGTAAGCTTTACCTCAGGGAAATACTGCCAGCTGATTGCTTAGTGTCATTTGTTAATCCCTTACTATGCAGCTTTATAACTCACTTAAAAGATAGGTTATTCTCTAGAGACTGAACACAATGGCCACTCAACAGCTTTATTGCAAACCACAACACCTAATTAGAGAGAGAGAACAAAGGGGAATACCCTGCCACAGGACAGGTTGGGGTGGGGGGAGATGGGATTGGGGAGGGTGGGAGGGATGTTGGGTTTACTGGTGGTGGAGAATGGACACTGGTGAAGGGATGGGTTCTCGAACTTTGTATGAGGGAAACATGAGCACAGAAGTGTATAAATCTGTAACTGTACCCTCAAGGTGATTCACTAATTAAAAATAAATAAATTAATAAAAAAATATAGGTCATTCTCTATATGTCCCTCTCTGTCTGGATGATTTCTCTCAGCATGATACTCTCCAGATCGATACACCTAGTTGGAAATTATATGATTTTGTCTTTTCTAATATCCAAGTAGTATTCCATTGTGCATGTGTACTATCATTTCCTTATCCAATAATTTTCTCTTGGATACACTTGGGATGTTTCCATATTTTGACAATAGTGCACAGGGCTGGCTGCACTGATAATAGGAGTTAAATGTCTTTTCTGAATAGTATTTGGGACCTTCGGTTTGATACCAAGAGGTGAATTACTGGGTCATATGGTAGCTCAATTTTAGTTTTTCCAGAAACTACTGTTTCTGGAAACTTAAATATAGTTTGCCCATATCTTTTTAAAAATAGTTTGCCCATATCTTTTTCCCAAAATATTCAACCAAGAAGCATCTTCATCAGTGGTTTGATGAGGGTTCTTTTTCCCTTACATCTACTCCGAGACTGGTTGTTTTTGTTATTTTTATGTGTGCTGTCTCACTGGTATGAGGTGATAGCTCATTATTGTTTTGATTTGCATTTCCCTGATAAATGATGTAGAACATTTTAAGATATAACCATTGGCCATCTGTATGCCTTTCTTTGAGGGTGTTTTTTTCAAGATCTTCTCCCAATTTCTGATGAGGTTGTTTAAATTTTTGTTGTTGAGTTTTACAAGTGCATTATATCTTAGATATTAACCATTTGTCAGATGAATAGTCACTTGCCACTTGTCACTTGTCATCCTTTTGATCCTCGATTTGCTCTAGCGGGTGCCAGTAACATTTTCATTTGTCCCTGTCACATGCTAGTGTAGCCCAATGATATCTGCTCACTCCAGGAACAGGAAGAGCCTTAAATCATTCATTCAGGGTTTTGACAAAGAAGTCTGACCATCTCATTGGTGGGCAGCCATGTGGTCTTTTGTTGTCCATGGAATCCAATCCATAAAACCTCTAGTCCAGCAGTCGTCCCTGAATGGCATTACGTGTTCGGCCCATCTGATTTTTGATGCCTTGGCAAACAAGACAGCGTCCATGATTCTTGATCGTCGATGGGGGTCAGAACTCCTGATTCCTTCTCTCACTTGAGTAAAACGTGATACTCCTAGCATAGCTCTTTCAATTCCTCTTTGGTATACCCAAGTAGCGTTCTCATCCTTTTTTTGTAGGGTCCTGGTCTCTGAGGTGTATGTTAGTGCAGGAAGAATGGTGGAGTCAAAAAAGATGTGCTTAGAGCCAGAGGATTTTTGTCCTCTTAACCACTTCTTCGTCACTTTTGAAGCCATTCCACACTGCTCTCTTCCTCCTACGTAGTTCTGGCGCCAAGTCATTCCTCATGTTGAGTTCTAGGCCCAGGTACACATAGCTGCTGCATTCAGAGATGTTTGTTCCATTGATAGCAAATGGAACGTCAGGGACTAGTTTGTTTTTCATGAACATTGTTTTGCTGAGATTCAGCTGCAGTCTAACCTTTCCACACTCATGGTCAAAGTCGGCCAGCATTTGTGTAACTTGGCTAATGTTTGGTGTTACAAGAATGATGTCATCAGCAAAGTGGAGGTGGTGTAGTTGCCGACCGTCTATCTTCACTCTTATTCCTTCCCATTCCAGCCATCACATGACATTCTCAAGGGTGGCACTGAAGAGCTTTGGTAAAATGGTATCACCCTGCCTAACCCCTCTCTTTACTTCCTTGTAGAATGTTGAGATCCTGGTGGTGAATCCACAATACAGCTCGCAGAGGATCTTTACATACTTAGTTTGAATGCCCTGTTTGACTAGAGCTTCGATGACCGCTTCAATCTCAACAGAATTGAAGGCCTTCTTTAAATCAATGAATGTTAGACAGAGCGGCATCTTGAACTCTGGAGAAACTTCAATGAGTTTGGTCACTGTGTGGATATGGTCAATTGTGCTGAATCATTTTCAGAACCCAGCTTGCTTGCATGATTGTCCTTCATCTAGTGTTCTGCATATTCTATTCAGGATGACTCGAGTGACCAACTTGTAAATGATGGATAATAGGCAGATTGGGCGATAGTTGCCGATATTGTGGATGCCTCCCTTCTTGTATAACAGAATGGTCCTGGCGGTTTTCCATTGGGACAGAACCTTGCATTTGGGCAGGTAGCGTGTGAAGAGTCAAGCCAGTGTATTGATGGGTACTGGCTGCAGATTCTTCAGGTGTTCAGGTCTGACCTTGCCTGGACCGGGTGCCGTACACATCTTTACCGACAAAACGGTGTCTTGGATTTCGGAAATGAGGATGTTGGGAACGACATATCTGTCCTGCGGAATTTGGTATGTGGGCAGGTGGACGTGGCTGTCAGAGAGATCTGAGTAGAAGTCGTGAATAATGCTCTCCATTGCCTTTCTGGAAGCTGTGATAGATCCATCAGGACATCGGAGGGCAGTCATCTTGGTCTTGTAGTTGGCAAAGGACAGGTGAGCATTGCAAATACTTTTCCTGGCTTCTGCCACATCGGTTAACACTGCTACTCTTCTCTCTTTGAGGTCTTCCTTTATCGTTTCTCTGCACAGCTTTGCGAGCTTGGATGCTAGCTTGTGGTTGCCTGAAGCTTGCTCCAAACCACGTTGGCAAATTTGCTCGAGAGTTCTGAAGAGAGGGGTCTGTTTGTGGTTTTCTCACTCTTGGCATTTTTTGTCAAATCATAAAGGTTCTGAACCAGTCGGTCGTATTCCTCATTGATGTTGTCAACGACGGCATATTCCCACGTTGCCGCAATAGTGCCAAAGAGCTCCCAGTTGGCGGTCATTCTGTGAATTCTCTATTTTTATGACTCCAAAACCTTTATTTTTATTTATTTATTTTATTTATTTTTTATTAATTAGTGAGTCACCATGAGGGTACAGTAACAGATTTACACATTTTCATACTTGTGTTTCCCTCATACAATGTTCGAGCACTCCTTCCTCTACCAGTGTCCATTCTCCACCACCAGTGTACCCAGTATCCCTCCCACCTCCCAACCCATCCCCCCTCCCTCCGCACCCCCCCACCGCCTCTGTGGCAGGGCATTCCCTTTTGTTCTCTCTTTCTCTCCTTTTGAGTGTTGTGGTCCGCAATAGGGGTATTGAGTGGCCATCGTGTTCAATCTATCTATAGTCTACTTTCAGCATGCATCTCCCCTCCTGAGCGGGTCCTCCAACCAGAGCTTACTTTATGTTCCCTTCTCTATCTAAACTGCCTTTCCCCCCAGCATGTGAAGCCAGCTTCCAAGCCATGGAGCCAACCTCCTGGTACTTATTTCTACTATTCTTGGCTGTTATTCTCCTACTCTGTTATTTTATATTCCACAGATGAGCGCAAAAGCAACCGCTGTTGGAGGGGATGTGGGGAGAAAGGGACCCTTCTACACTGTTGGTGGGAATGCCGACTTGTTCAGCCCTTCTGGCAAACAATATGGATGCTTCTCAAAAAATTAGAAATTGAGCTCCCATTCGACCCAGCAATACCACTTCTGGGAATATATCCCGGAGAAGCAAAAAAGTATAGTCGAAATGACATTTGCACTAATATGTTCATTGCAGCACTGTTTACAATAGCCAGAACCTGGAAAAAACCCGAGTGCCTGAGAACAGATGACTGGTTAAAGAAACTTTGGTATATCTATACAATGGAACACTATGCAGCTGTTAGAAAAGATGAAGTCACGAATTTTGCATATCAGTGGATCAACATGGAAAGTATCATGCTAAGTGAAATGAGTCAGAAAGAGAGAGACAGACATGGGAGTTCTATTCTTAAACTTAAACTTGCAGTCCTTTCTCCTCGCTCTGTGAAGTAGAATTTTTCCTGAAGGAGACGGTGGTCCGATCCCATTTGGAATTTTGGGACAACAGTGACATCACTCAGGCAAAACCTTCGATTGAATGTGATTTGGTTAATATCATTGTGGAACTGTCCACCGGGAGACTCCCATGTCTAACGTTTACATTCGACTTTCTGGAACTGTGCGTTACCATGGATGGTCTTGGTCAGCATGATTAATTCAGACAGTCTCTCACCCTGTTTGTTCCATTCTAGACCATGGGGTCCAATGTGGAGTTCTTCAGGCGACCTTCTCGGTCCTATCTTGGCATTAAAATTACCAAAAACGATCTTGTAGAAGGTGTGGTCTTCCATGTAGAACTTCTCCAGCTCCATGTAGAATGAGTAGTATAGAAATATTTTCTCCAAGTATTTTCTCCATTCTCTTTTGATCATCATTTTTTGTGGTGCAGAAGCTTGTTCATTGATGTAATCTCATTTGTTTCCCTTTTCTTCTGTTTGCTTGGTCAGTGGATTGTTTCAGTGGAGGTGCTCCAAGATTCAGTATCATGAAGATTCTATTTTTTCCTCAGAATAATTTATGGAGTTAGGTCTCATATCAGATCTTTAATGTATTTTGAATGAACTTTTGGGAATGGTTTGAGATGAGGGCCCAAGTTCATCGTTTAACATGTGGCTGACCAGTTTTCCTCACACCATTTGTTGAAGAAGCTTTGCTTGCTCCACTTCACCTGTGTTCTTAAAGATTAGTGGTCTGTGTACCTATGCATTTTGTCTCTAGGTTCTCTGTTCTGTTTCATTGGTCTGTGAGCCTGGCTATATTCAAGTACCACTCTGACCACTCTGCCTTGTCCTATTTGAAGTTTATCCATTTGCTATCCATCCATAGGGACATAACTGTAATTTCTAGGTCATTTGGTTTTGCCTATTGATAGAATGGATAGCAGGTTTCTGAAAGGTAGAACACATTCGGGTTAAATTTCCTTCCTCTTATTTTATTTGATGGTTAAATTTTCTTTCTCTTATTTTATGTATTTGTCTGCTGTTAGAGGTTGCACAGCTCTTTTAAGAATTGGGGGGGAGCTCTGATAGTTATGAGGAAGTTGATAGTACTGATCCCTTATTGTGGCAATTTGAGCCCTGCCACTCTTTTGCTATCACCACAGTCTTGCTGGAAAAAATAGGCAACCCAAAATCCACTTGAGGCTTCTATGACTCATTTAGTTGGATTTTCAATTAAGCTATGTTCCTTCCCTCCCATGGAGACCCAAGGCTGTACCTATTCATCATGTTCCTGATTGGAGCCTTCAGAATTTAATTTTAATGTGGAGGACAAGACTCATTGCAGACATAAAGCTTTGAGCTTTTAGGCCTTCACTGCAGGCAGCTGCAAGGCAGGTTTAAGTTATTACTGAAGCCAAATCATTAAAAATCCAGAAATTGAAGCTATTGTACTCCTGCCAAGCACAGCTCTATGGTCTGGAAGAACCCCAGCTGTGCTTTAAACAGCTGAGTAATTCTCTGCCCACACTGCAGCTTCATCTGTAGGCAGGACCCAACTATCTGTGCAAATAAACTGATTGGGCAGGAATTTAGCAAACTGTCCTACACATTTATGTAGTTTCA
Organism: Sorex araneus; assembly: GCF_027595985.1. Lineage (NCBI taxonomy): Eukaryota > Metazoa > Chordata > Mammalia > Eulipotyphla > Soricidae > Sorex > Sorex araneus. The sequence continues at coordinate 60,392,096 of NC_073313.1, read as the reverse complement.
GGTCTCTATCTGCCTGCTTGCCAATCTTCTATCTGTTACCAGTCTCAAGTTGAAATAGGTTAAAAAGACAAAGTCTTGTTCTTGCTAGGAATTTTGGCAAGCCACTATGATATACACCTTTGAAGGGTCTAGTTATTTTACTCTTCCTGGAGTCCGTAAAGACCCGTAAGGATGATTAGAGGCCACCCCAAAAGCCTCCATTCCTCTAGGAGAGCCTGGCAAGCTATCGAGGATATCCTGACTGCACGGCAGCGCCTGGCAAGCTACCTATGATGTATTTGATATGCCAGAAACAGTAACAGTAACAAGAATGTGCTCTTTGTGTTCCTGGAGCGAGCAGAGGCCATTGGGCTACACTAGCACATGACAGGGAAGAATGAAGACGTTACTGGTGCTCACTCAAGCAATTGATGAACAACGGGATAAGAGTGACAGTGACTGGGCTTGACACCATAGATTGTACCTGGGCCTTTGCCTATTGGTGTTAAAATTTGGAGGTGCAGGTAGATTCATAGCCAGCAGAGCATTATACAAAGAAATTTAGTCACAGGTTCTCTGAACTACAAATTACTTTGGCTCCTGATTAAATGGATTGCAATTCAACAAACAAGACATCTTTTTTCCCTTTTTAAAATTTTTTTATTAGTTAATCACTGTGATATACAGTTACAAACTTAATGAACTTCTGTCTTTGCATTTCACTCATAAGTGATCATTTTCCCATCCCTCCACCAGTGCCTATTCTCCTCCACCAATGATCCCACCTCCACCCTCTCACCACCCCCAACCTATCCCCCACCGCACCACCCTGCCTCTGTAGCAGGGCGTTCCCTTTTGTTCTAGCTCTTTTGGGTTGTTGGAGTTTGCAATAGAGGTATTGAGTGGCCTTCATAGAACAAACAAGACATTTTGGGAGAAATGGCATTTGACAGAACCTGTGTGTTTGTTTTGGTTTTGGGGCCACACCCTATGTACTTAGGGCTTACTCCTGGCTCTGAACTCAGATATTGCTGCTAAAGTGTTCAGAGAATCATATAGTATGCTAGGGATTGGGCCCAGATCAGCTGCATGAAAGACAAGTACCCTACCCACTGTGCTATTGCTCTGGCCCCTTGATAGAATCTTTTGACAATTCTTCAGATGGGTAGTGATGAAACAGGGCAATACAGGCATATAACTGTGTGAGCAAGACTAAGAAACGATACCATTTGAATCTGCACAGGAGGCAGGACGGTTTCTAAGGATCTGAAGATGGGGGAGTGGGAATGGAGGACGCTACACCAAACACCTGTGCTCAGGTGGGTTCTTCATCATGTGCCTGTCAGCCAGGGAAGGTGTTCAAACTGCAAGAAGTGGGCAGAATGGAAGGCAATAAGCAAGGGAGGGTCTGATTGGACGTATCAGCTGTGGAGTTGGAGAAAAGAAAACAAATTCAAGATAATGTGACGTTAGAATGAAAAATTTGTCCTTAAATACAGAAAAAGGGATAAAATGAGGAATGTGACTTCCAGGATGCCTCAACAATCTCCTGGGACAATGAGAGGGGAGTCGAGGAGAAACAGAAGTGTAGGGCCAAGCTTACAGACCATATTCGATCACACTGGCATGCGAAGGTGTTGTGGGGCAGTCCAGTGCACATATGCCAAGAGAGAAAGGACCTACTTGAGATGTTCATATTCTACCGGTACAAATACAGTTGGGGAATTGGGTGCTTAGCCAGCACAGGACAGAGTAAATGCGTTGCCTCAGGGATGACCGCGTCTTACTCCAAAAGTCTCCTCAGATGTTCTATGTCTCGTTAGATGCTGAGTCCTAGCTCTACTTTAGAGGAACTTAAATAGCCTGCAGAAGAAAGCAGGAATTGTGTTCATTTCCTTGTTCACAAAATAGCTCACGTAATAGGATGAATTTAGCAGTTTTTAGAATTAGTTAGGGACAATTACCAGGGCTCAGTAATGGGAATATCATAACCCCCTGGAAAGGATTAAATGATTTTCCTCGGCTTTTGTAGAAATGTTGATGGAATGATTGGAACTCAACCAAGGGATGTTTTCCATGGAAGGCTCAGAAGCAGTGCATCTAGACCTTCCTGGGATGTGGGTAAAGGTGGGTGCATATGTGGAAAAGAAGACAAGGAAGCCTCTAACTCCTGGCATCACAGCATCCCAGTTGCAGAATAAGAGGTCCCTCAAACTCTACCTCATTTACCTCTCTCAGAAGTCCAAAAGGATAGGCCAGCTCTGCTTTTATTAATATTATTATATTATTATTAGTTTTGGGACAACACCTGACAGTGCTAATGGCTTACTCCTGGCTCTGTGCTCAGGGGTCACTCCTGGCAGTGCTCAGGGGAAGACACGCAGTGTAAGAGATCAAACTAGGTCTGCTGCATATAGGAAAGTGCCTTACCCCCTATATAATGTCTCTAGCCCAAATTACAATATTACAAATCAGTGCGTGGTCCAGCTGTTATGCTTCTCAAGTGGAAAATGAGAAAGAAACAGACACAGAAAAATATTGACTCAAAATTATTATTCATCTTCAAGTATGAAGAGAGACAGCTATGTGACAATCTTGAGAAACTGCTCACTTTCCTTTGCAGTGGCCTCACTCTTCATCAAATCTTAAGATTCCTGCTCCCACGCCTGTCGCTGCATACAGAGGCGGAGTATTCTATGGAATTTGTCCAGTGTAGAATAATGACTGAATTTGGTTTACATGTTTCATTAGAATGCTAAATCTTCACTCCTGAGTGTGACTTTTAATATTAAAATGATGACACATGCTGAGAAATTTTGTCCTGACCTTTAAAGAAGCTCCTTTGATGCTTCTTACAAAACTGATTTCAAGGCTAGGAATTTCCTAACCTGTTCCTGAAGCTTTGAATTGTTTTATCAGATCAGAGTGATAACCTATCTGGTTATAGTTTTCTTGGTGAGGTGTTCATTTTATTCCATTTTTGTGCTGTATCTCTTCATTCTCTTCTGGCTTGTTTGATAGATCTTGTTTGATAGATCTGAATCTTATGCTGGCTTTCTTTCGTATATAAGTTCCTTTTAGATCTTGCTGCTTTCAATCTTTGGAATTTGTCAGTTTAGTACAGTGTGTCTTGGAGTTTTCCTAGCTGATTCTATTTTCTCTGGCACCCTTCTGGCCTCTTGGACTCTTGGACCTCAGTACCTTTAATCCTCAAGTCTAGGAAATTACTGTCTATGCTTTTTAAAATATTGTTTCTTCATTAAATTTACCCCCCTGTTTTTCAAGGACTCCAATGATTCTTATATCATTCCTCTTGAATTCATCCCATAGTTCTTTCATATGCTGTTTATTTCTTTTTAGATTCTTTACCACCCTATGCTATTTTCTAGCAGCTTCCTCAGCATATGACATTTGAGTATGACACTCACTTATGGAGCTTATGGCTGCCCTCTATTTGACTACGAGATTTAGTTATACTTACTACTAGCTTACTAAAGGATTTTATACATTTTCAATAATGAATTAATTTCTTATTTATATTGAATGTTTTATTATCAGTCTTGATTTTATATCCATAAATATTCCAATTGCAATGTCTTGTCTGAAATAACATGCACTTAAACAAGGTCTATATTTTCTAATGTAAAATCAATACTCCCTTTCTTAGGATAAAACACTTTGTACTTTTATAAACCCCAGATTTTCTCCCCTTTAAATTGTTTTGTTTTGTATTGTGGCCACATCCAGCAGTGCTCAGGGATTACTCCTGGATCTGCACTTAGGAATCACTCCTGATGGCTTTGAGGGAACATACATGGTGTAGTGTAATCCACTTTGGTTGGCTTCATGCAGGAAAAACATCCCATCTGCTGTAGTATCTCCCCAGACCCTTTTCTCTTTTAAATCTTCTTAATTTTCTTCACACTTATGAAATTTTACAGTTGTGAGCTTTACCTAGTTTATGTAAAGTCCAAAATATATTAGTGAAGAATGTAAAAAATAGTTTTATTTATGACAGGGAAAATATGACTATTACCATAATGAGACTGAAATACAAAAAATACAAAGTTAATGCAATATATTTTAGATATCAAAGTTGAAAGCATATTTATCATTATATAGTATAGAAATATTTTAATATTTTACATAGGTTGAACCATATAGCAATCATTCAATCATCAGAAATTGACTTTTATTGATGTATTTTCTGATAATTCCATGTGCTATTCCTCTGTTTTCTTAGAGTAAGAAATATGAACTAAATTTTTATGTGCCTGTTAAGTGAGCAGAATGCAGGGTGGGAGGGAAACTAGGGACATTGGTGGAGAGAAGGTCACACTGGTGATGGGATTGTGAACTATCTGGAGCTCTCTGCCAGTTTGCCAAGAGAGGTTTCAGGTTGCTAAGTACACTGTTTCATGGTCTAGCGTGAAGAGAAACAGAATAGAATTCTAGTCATATAACAATGGATATGCAGTGTGAATAAGAAATAAATTTTTATTTCAAACAAACCACTAAGGTATCATGGATTCATTTGTGACTATAGTATAACTTGGCATAGTCTTACTAATTAGCATTAAATAATCAGTATTTAGAAGGGCTTAATGGCTCCAAGGTGAGATACAACAATTTTTGCACACTTTCCTCTAAGAAAAACTTTTTGAATCAATTTTAGTGGATTATTCAGAACAAGCAACACAAAATAAATTATTTCGGATCTGCCTTTGCTGAAGGCTTGGCTGGTGATGGGAAAATTCGAAATAATGGTGGTGGGAAGGTGTAATGGTGGTGGGTTTGGTGTTAGAATATTGAATATAATAAATTATTGCAAACTTAATAAAAATAAAATTTTAAAATTAAAAAAATTAAATAATCAGTAATTGTTAGAGGACAGAGCATTTCTAAATTAGCTTAAATGGAGGCCAAAAATAATAAGACCACAGAAAATCTGGAAATACTAATACATATTCTTCCTGAAGAAATTCATTAAGTAAAATAACAATTGTATTTAAAAATATATGAGTGGGGCTGGAGCGATAGCAAAGTGGGTAGGGTGTTTGCCTTGCATGCAGCTGACCTGGATTCGATTCCCAACATCCCATATGGTCCCCTGAGCACCACCAGGAGTAATTCCTGAGTGCATGAGCCAGTAATGACTCCTGTGCATTGCCCAGTGTGACCCAAAAAGCAAAAACAAAACAAAAATATATGAGCTCAGTTTTAAGGGGACATTTAATTAAAATTGCTAGTCTCAACTACTAGAGAGACCAAATGAGGAGTAAAAGTAATGGAGAACAGGAAGTTTACTGCTTGCCGTGCCTCAGTCAAAGCATAATTAAAAAAATGTTGATGGCATCTTTTACGAATGGCATAATACATAGCTGCATTTAGAGGCTGGAGAGAGGAGAGAGGATAAAGCACTTGCCTAGCACTCGACCCTAGTCTGACCCCTGAGCCAGGAGTGAACTTTTAGCACAGACCCAGGAGTAAGGCCTGAGTATTCCCTCTCGCAAACAAAAACACATGCCTGCATTTTAAAAAGATTTAGCCAACCCCCTTTTTCCCTCTAATAAAAAGTGTAGCCCATCTTGGAAGTCCTTTGATGGAGCTCTGTGTGTTCTGTCTGTTGCAGTGAAACTGTTTTCAAAGTGCAGCTGGAATACTGCATTGGGATTCAGAGTAGCTTGGATTTCCGGGTATCTTTTCTGGAGAGCAGGTCTGGGGTAATAGGCAAAAGTTTAGCTAGAGGGCATAGAATAATCTAGACTGAGAAGAGAGGCCAGAGTCCAAGGTCTGAGTAGTCAGACTTGAAGATTAGGAGCTCCTTTTCAACATCTCTGTGAATGCTTACAAGTAGTGGGAACTGGCCACATTTTAGGCATGCTGTGCAGTTAGACTGCATTCTAAATGTTTAGACATACCATTTCGCTTCATCCTCACAGCACAACAAACTGCTATTCTGATCCTCATTTTCACATATGGAGATACTGAGAACCAGGGGCCCGAGTATTTGCAACATTAACTAACATGGAGTTCCAGGAAACATACGTCTTAAGCATCTTTGCTTAGAACTGTAGTGAACGGTTAGGAGGCAGCATGAATATGAGAAAAAAGTGGGGAGTAGATGCAGCAGGAATTCAAAAGATGCCAGTTTTCAGTGTTTTCTCTCCCTTCAGCCACAATCCCAGATTCCTGAGCCTTGCTTTGCCCATTGCTGCCTTGAGACTTTCTTATATTTTTTTGGAACCTCATTTCTGGGCTTAGTTCTTTAAGACGCTGAGGCTAGATGAAGATTGTTGTGGATAAGGCAAGAAAGGAGGACTCGTGTGTTTTGGAGATGCAGTTTGAACACGAGGGGAGTTTGAAAGGTTAAATTTCCCTCCACACTGGTGTCTCAGGGACAAAATGAGGCTGAGGGCCACACCAGTCAGGTTGGTCGTGGGAGAAAGCAGTGGAAGCAATGGAGAGGTCTGGGTCTCTTCCCTTAACATGTTCCCAGGCAAGCACACAAGCAAACAAGCCAGTAAGCAATTTTCTTGAAAAGGGATTTTTTTGCACAAACGTGAGACTTTTTATTCAATCTGCTTTTGAAAATTTACAAACTCTACACCTTTCATTTGCTGGTCTTCTGCTTTGCTACCAGAGCAACCTGGGGTCAAAGTTTAATAGACAATTCGAGAGCAAAAAAGGCATGGACTGAAGAAGTCTCTGCATCAGTGTGACGGACAATGGGCTGCTTGAAGGCTTTTGGCCTAAGACTAGGGTTGAGAGGGAACAGGATAAAGATAAAAAAGAAACAGTATTTTCAAAACCCTCATGAGCGAAGCTTTTCAATTTATAAGGATAAGCAGCAACTAGTCCTCGCATCATTGGGTTTCCAAGGCAACTGAATTACCAGGGTGTCAGGGTGTGTGAACTGCTTCACATCATTTTCTGACTAATAGAAGTAGATGAGTATTCTAGAACGGGCTTTCAAATTTATTTCAGTTTGGGGTATTTTTGGGGTGGTGGAGCATACCCAGTAGTGCTCATGGCTTATGCCTGGCTCTGTGCTCAGGGGTCATTCCTGAGGGGCTCTAGGGCCTATATGGGATGCCAAAGATCAAAACCGGGTCTACAGTGTGCGAGGCAGGAAACCTATCCTTGGTGCACTCACTCTGGTCCCAAGCATGGACTTTGAAACCATATTGAATGTGGATTGAAGTTGTTGTTTGGATTTTTGGTTTCTGTTTTGTTTTGTTTGGGGGCCACACTGGCAGTGCTCAGATCTTACTCTAGGCTAGGCACTCAGGGATCACTCCTAGAAAGCTTGGGGAGCCACATAGGATGCAGGAGTCAGCCAGTGCAAGGCAAGTTTTTTACCTACTGTACTCTCACTCTGGCCTTGCATGCCTTCGCTTGGGCACTGTGTCCTCCAAGCTTTCGCTAAAACATTTGATCAGAAGCCAGTCAATCGTGCAATGCTGGTCCCTTATTTACAGTTGCAGCCTGCATAAGAGGTTGTTGTTTGGGTTTAGAGTGATCTTTTGTCCTGGTATAAAACTGTATTTAGAAGAGTCCATATGATCCTAAACAAGGATGCCAGTCTTCATGGTCTAGCCAACATTTTTCTCCACACCCAATTCAAGACAAGAAAAATTTGTGCTATTAGAGGCATGACTGTTGGAAATGATAGACATGGGATTTCCACCTATCTCGCTCCCTTGAACTGTCTCTCACAGGACTAGGAACCTCTTTTGAGCAGGGCAGGAAGTGGAGAGAAGCAACTGAACACTAGGCAGAAGGCACCACTCATGTGAACTTCGATTTCTAGAAAAATGGAGCCTAAAATAACTTTGCTGTAGCAGGAGAACAGATGCAAGCAGGTATGAGATGAAGCTGGAGAACTACACACTGGCAGAAATTTAAATAGGAGAGAAAAATTATCGTATTTGTGTTTTTAAAGGACTGGAGCGATAGCACAGTGGGTAGGACGTTTGCCTTGCACACGGCCGACCTGGGTTTGATTTCTCCGTCCCTCTCAGAGAGGCCAGCAAGCTACCGAGAGTATTCCGCCTGAACGGCAGAGCCTGGCAAACTACCCGTGGCATATTCAATATGCTAAAAACAGTAACAAGTCTCACAATGAAGACGTTACTGGTGCCCCCTTGAGCAAATTGATGAACAATGGAACGACAGTGCTACAGTGCTACAGTATTTTTAAAAGATCACTTTGGTATGTGGAGAAGAAAATCAAGAGATTATTTGGGAGGCATTTGCAGAAGTTGTGGTAAAAAACAACATTGGTCTGGATTGAAGGGGACAGTAAGTGTGGGGAGAAGTGGGTGTGTCAGAGAAATGCTTAAGAAGTATAGTTTGTGGAACTTGGAAAACAATTGAATATAGTATGTGAATAAGAGAGTTTGGAGTCGCGAATAACTACTAACTTTTTGGCGCTACAAAGTGGGTATAAAGTGATACAGTTTTCTGGGATGTAGAAAACTTGGGAAGGAGTTTGCTGAATTGTTTGTTGATTCTAGAAAGCTCTTTAAAGCTAACTACATTATTTTGCTTTGGGACCATACCTGATCATGCTTAGAACTTACTCCTGACTCTGGACTCAGGGATCATTCCTGGCAGTACTCTGGTGTACCATATATACATGGGGTTGCTTATTCAACCCAGGTCAACTGAGTTCAAGACAAAGACTTTACCTTCAGCCAATTTTTTTGCTTGTACAATATAAACAATAAATAAGTTCACTGATCATGTATAATAGCTTGCAAATCACTTTGAGACATTTACTTAGTTTATTCTTACTAGAAATAGCTATTCTATTTTTCACATAGAAGTCACATTACTTAAAGACTGTTCCCATATGTCTTTTACGCACTCCTTTCTGCAAGATATAGATGTTCTCACTAACACAAAGTTAGATCCGCAGGATCCCTGATTGTTCTTTCAAGATAAACCAATTTCGAGTTATCTCATTTCTTCATTCATTAATTAATGCCTGCTGGGTAACTCAACTGCGTGTGTCAAGCATCTCTCCTGTGCACTGACGTTTAGAAGGACAGCATGTGCCTTCACAACTATCCAAACTGACAATCAAGCATCCAGCCAGCCAGCTTTTCCATCCTTCACTCATCCAGATTCCTGCATTTAATCCTGTTCTATTGCCCAGGTCAGCCAATAATGAGATGCTCTGGTTCAGAGGCAGAACTAGGGGGAAGTTAGGCAAGAAGATAATAGAGGTGTGAGAGTCATTCAACTCCAATGACCACTACTAGCTTTTTTAAAAAATTGGATCCCTATGAGATACAGGATACAGAACTACAAAGTAGAGTTACAAAGCTGATCATGGTGTGTTTCAGTTATACAATGTTCCAACATCCATCCCTCCACCAAAATCCATTTCCCACCACCAATGTCCCCAGTTTTTCTCCCACCACCCTCCTCCCAGCCTTTCTCTATGACAAGCACATTCATTTTCTCTCTGTCTCCATCCCTGTTTCTCTTTCTCTCTCACTGTCTCTGTATCTCTCCTCTTTGGGGAATTATGGTTTGCAGTAGAGTTACTAAGAAATTATCATGTTTGTTCATCTACCTCTTTCAGCACACAGTTCTTTTTCATGGTGGTCCCTTCTCTATCCCAGCTGCGTTCTCTTCCAGCACTCCAAACCATAACTTTTATTTGGACAACTGAGTCATTCCCCATCTACTCCTGATCCTTTAGATCCACTCTCCTCATAGCAATCAAAGGGAATTTTTAATAGCTAAACCAACTTTAGCCACGCTTTAAAGCCAACACTGGATGGCCATCAGACTTCAAAGAAAATGGCCTCAGGGTTCCTGCCTGTCTCTGCAACTCTAATGATCATCAGCAACCCTCCTGGGTGCAAAAGTTCTCAACCCTTCTGTGGCTTCTTCTGAGAAGCCACGATACTCAGAATGCACATCTCCGGTCATTGGCTGTAAAAAACTAAGGCACGCCGATAGGTGTGTGCACTCTCGAGCTCTCCAGGCAGCTCTGTCTCACTGCCCGTGTTCAGTGCTCTGGAACCGCTGTGTATGGGCCGGATCGGGACAGCTGTTGGCCAAGGACAGGCAAAGGAAGAATGAGGACCAAGCTGGTTGCTGATTAGTTACCATTTATTCAATCTTCCATCTTTCTCATCTCCCGCATTTCTAGCTCTGTCCTTTCTCTGGATCTACTGCAGCCTGGATTCTCTTGTCTCTCTCCTCCCTTTTTCTATCTCTCCCTTGCCCCTAGGCTACACACAGCCAGGTAGCAAAATCATCATAAGAAAGTCCTTCCTGAGGGCCTTCAGATTCAAAGGGAACACAACCTAGAGGCATTCCAAAGCCCTTCCTGACTGCCAGTAGGCAAAATACCTCTTGGGTTTTTCTCCTCTCCTTAGTCCAAACACTCATTAACATCTTAATACTAGTTATTTTTGTATGGACATAGCAAGAGATACATTGAGGCTTACAAGGCTGCTCTCCTGGCAACATCTTGCCACAAACTCAGACTGCAACACTCAGGCCAGATTAACCAGTCCTATACCTAGCAGGGTCCGAATCCAGTTATCACTATTTGGATCATGACAGCATTTGTCCATGACCAAGCTCTTAACTTATAGTTAAGCATTAGGCACTTTGGCTAGGCCCATTTCAATGCCAGGGTAGCACATAACTCACTGCTTGCCCTGGGTTTGTCCCGTCCCTCGTCGGGACCCTGCTTTTGGGGGTGCTAGGAAGTAAGGGCAGCTGAGGCTTAGGTCGAGAGAACAGATGCCCAGGAGGAAAATATCATGTAGAGTCAAATGACTCTCAGGTTACAAAAGCAAAGCATTTGCTAAGTCTTCCTGTGTCCATACAAAAAGGACATTGCTCTGAATAAACTATGCAAAGGACTCAAGGAGAAGAGAAAAACAATATTTACAAGTCAACAGAACACTAAGAAAGAAGCTACAAATAAACACATAGGAATGGGAGCACTGTGGTGGGAGTAACCCAATAAACCTAAACTACCTGAGGCTATGTTATACTACAACTGGCTTGATCTTTCTCAGACTGTAGGTCTCAATTCAGGTGCTACTTCTCTAGGGAGGCCTTTTCTAATCACATCATTTGAGTATTAGCTTATTATATGAAACCTGTAACAGATCGTCCTGGAAGGCATGATGATACCTGTCCTTTTTACCAAGATATCCTGAGTACCTCCTCAGAACCTGGCAGAATATTCAACACATGAAACTAAATGAAAGAAGAGGGGAATGAATGGACCCTTGACTTCCCCACATAAGGCAGCTGCTAGCACCTTCTCTTCACCGATGTGAGGACTAAAGATGGGAAGCCAGCTGCCCAGGTTTGGAAGCCAGATACCATAGATTCCAAGGTGCATACTTTGCACAGCAATGCCAGCCAAAATCAAATTGCACTGCTGTATGGAGGGAAAGGGGAAACTAAAATGTTCAAGGGCAGGGGTTCATAGAGGAAAAAGCTAATAGTTTAGTTATCTGCACCTGCCACCACACCCCTAATCTTTTAAAGCAAACTCCAGTTTGTATGAGTTTGTATGCTATTGAAGCAGGCAATAGAGGGAAAATTATTAGAGTTGGACAACATGTCTTCCTAAGAAAAGATGGCGATTTTTGATATCTTGGCACAAGACAGGAAATCACTTTGAACGCCAAAGTCTTTTTCTGAGGTAAGGACCCTTCTAGGTATGGAGAAAATTAAGAGATACCAACTCATCACAGGAGGTTTGGGTTAGATGTGCATTTGGCCTGATCTTTCCAGCTCTTGTGGTTTACTTTTTGTGGGAGTGGTCTCGGCCACCTACCGAAGGGTGGGATGTAAATAGGATGAGACTCCAGAGCTCTCACAGCTGCTTCTCAGGGTGCTTCTAAAGGCCAGTGATAATTTACTTCCACTGTGCTCAACTTGATTCCAGAGTAGTCAGGAGCTCTGCCTCTTCAGTCTCTCAGACTGGACAAAACACTTTGTTAGGTGCCACCAAGCTCTCTTCAGAACGGATGCTGTGGCCTTCTGGGTCAATTAATTATCACATCACACCATATAAAGCCATGCTCGTGGCAGTGGAATTCACCAGAACAGAACCTGGTTTGGAGCTTTAAAGTTCCTATGATAGGATTTTTGCCAGCTCTCCCATATGAAAATTTAAATTCAGTTTAGCTATCACATAAACCATAAAATCAAATGAACACATAAAATGATAAAGACTGTTCTGCTCAGTTCTGGTATCCCCCATGATGACAGCTATTTAGGTACTTTGCTTTTTAAACAGCTTTTCTTTTTTCTTTTCTGTTCCTCCCTCCCTTTCAAAGATCTAATTATTTAGTCTTTAAATAAAAGCAGTCAATTTATTTCAATTGCATAAACTTCATGGGTTATCACAGCAAATTACACCCAAAGTAGTAGCCTGGAGACATGGGAAGGGTTTTGAGGCACAAACAAGACTTGCATGTAATTAGCACATCAATTTGGTACCAATGATAGCTCTTAAAACGAGAACCTCCTCTGCAGCTCCTATGTGCCGTCATTCTTTCTCTCCCAGGGTTGGTCCAGTCCACTGCAGGAGGAATGAATACTCATGGAGGTTATAATCAATAGCAAGCGATGGTTACCTGGACATACCTAGTTTCCCAATCTTCCTGGGTGACCTTTGGTCTGGCTGATAAGTAGAAACATACAGACAGTTTTGTTGGCCAGTTTCTTAGCTGGGTATACAAGGCCACTGTCACCTTTATCTCTCCCAAGTCACCTGTCTGCATGGACTCTGGCAATACAGGACTTATCATTGCTTGAACATACTGAGCATGGGTCCATCTTTGCAGAAGCTTTTCCTTTTACAATGAATATCTCCATCTGTTCATCTGGTACCTTCCACCCTCCAGGTTAGTTTCCCAAACTCAAGATATTACCTTCTTGGGAGAACTTTATGAAATCCCTGGACCATTTAGTCTCTTCTCTGTGCTCTCCATGTACCTCTCTCTCTAGGATACCCACGTGTAGTACCATTGTCTGTTTCCTTGTGAGCAGGAACTATGTGTGTTATTTCTATATCTTTTTCTTTTTTGCCTCCACTTCTACCATAAGTCTAGCATAGTGCTTTGTGCCTGGCAGGTTTTCAGAATCTGCTTGCTGTAAAGGGGTTTTGCAAGAGGGAAGATGCTCTCATAGGGAGAGCTTGCCTCAAAGCCTTGCCACTCAATGTGTCTTGCGGGTTTATAATATCAAGACATGGCACGTCTCAGGGCAGTCCCACTGAATTGGTATCTTCATTGAATGACACACCCAGGTTTTACCTACTAGGAGAAAACAGAATATTACTCATCTTTTGTCAGCCACAGGAACATGCTAAAAGGTCATTGTCACTGTCACTGTCATCCCGTTGTTCATCGATTTGCTTGAGCAGGCAAGAGTAACGTCTTCATTGTGAGACTTGTCGTTACTGTCTTTGGCATATCAAATATGCCATAGGTAGCTTTCCAGGCTCTACCGTGTGGGCGAGATACTCTCGGTAGAGTATCTCCGAGAGCGGTGGAGGAATCGAACCTGGGTCAGCCGAGTGCAAGGCAAATGCCCAACCACTGTGCTATCACTCAAGTTCAAATGTTCACAAACAGTTGGGACGTTGGACACTTCTGAGCAGCGCAGGAGAGCAGTTGACTGACAGATTCCTAGAGTCTCCAGACTTCCTGATCAAATTGGCTTAGAAGGACCAAGCATCGGATATAAGAGTTGTGAAGATGCACAGCCAGAAACTGGTTAGTTAGTACCATCTCCAAGTCAGAATGTCCCAGAACGCTGTTGTTGTGCATCTGGTGGTTTTGGTCCTGCCTTGCTCCACATTCTTAAGAGTGTAAATTATTTCCACTGCACCCTCATATTTCCATTAATTTAGCCAATTTTCTTTGTTCTTTCTATGTTTTTAATTAAAGGCCAGTTTTAACCTATTTAATGCCATTGAACATAGAAAACCTCCATTGTGATCACATTACTTCCCACAGAAATGAAAAGGTCATGGTGCTTCATATCACACACATCTATTAGTTGATCCTGGATACAAAGTATTCTCTCTAATTAGTTATTTCTAATGCCATTTTATTTAAACATATTCTTTATTTAATTTGAAAATATTCTTTAATTTTCCCAAGTCAATAATTTCTTCATAATAAAAAAGTGTTGGAAATCTCCAAATGTGTTCACATAGTCCCTACTGCTAATATATAATATATACATAAATACATAATAAATATGTATCACTTGTTGTCCCGTTGATCTTCGATTTGCTCAAGCGGACACCAGTAATGTCTCCATTTGTCCCTTTCACGTGCTAGTGCAGCCCAATGATATCTGCTTGCTCCAGGAACAGGAAGAGCCTCAAATCATTCATTGAGGGATTTGACGAAGAAATCTGACCACCTAGTTGATGGGCGGCCGCGACGTCTTCTGACATCCCTTGGAATCTAGTCGGTAACAGCTCTAGTCCAACGGTCGTCTCTGAATCACATTACATGACTGACCCATCTGATTTTTTTTAAATTTTTTATTAATGAATCACTATGAGGTACAATTACAAACTTATAAACTTTCATGTTTGCATTTCATTTATATCCCTCCACCAATGCCCATTCTCCTCAATCAATGTTCCCAGTATCTCTCCCACCACCCCCACCCCCAACCCCCACCACCCCACCCTGCCTCTGTGGCAGGGCATTCCCTTTTGATCTCTCTCCTGTTGGATGTTGTAGTTTGCAATAGAGGTATTTATTGAGTGGCCATCATGTTCGGTCTATAGTCTACTTTTGGCACGCAGCTTTCAACCTGAGTGGGTCCTCCCAATAGTCTCTACTAGGTGTTCCCTTCTGATTACGCAGGTGCTGGCTCTCTGAGGTTTCTCTGAGGTTGTGCCGGTGCTGGCTCTCTGAGGTTACACAGGGCTGGCTCTCTGAGGTTACGCAGGGCTGGCTCTCTGAGGTTACTCAGGTGCTGGCTCTCGGAGGTTGCACAGGTGCTAGCTCTCGGAGGTTGCACAGGGTTGGCTCTCTGAGGTTACACAGGTGCTGGCTCTCGGAGGTTACACAGGGCTGGCTCTCTGAGGTTACACAGTGCTGGCTCTCTGAGGTTACTCAGGTGCTGGCTCTCTGAGGTTACACAGGGCTGGCTCTCTGAGGTTACACAGTGCTGGCTCTCTGAGGTTACACAGTGCTGGCTCTCTGAGGTTACACAGGTGCTGGCTCTCTGAGGTTACACAAGTGCTGGCTCTCGGAGGTTACACAGGGCTGGCTCTCTGAGGTTACACAGTGCTGGCTCTCTGAGGTTACTCAGGTGCTGGCTCTCTGAGGTTACACAGGTGCTGGCTCTCTGAGGTTACACAGGTGCTGGCTCTCTGAGGTTACACAGGGCTGGCTCTCTGAGGTTACACAGTGCTGGCTCTCTGAGGTTACTCAGGTGCTGGCTCTCTGAGGTTACACAGGGCTGGCTCTCTGAGGTTACTCTGGTGCTGGCTCTCGGAGGTTGCACAGCTGCTGGCTCTCTGAGGTTACTCAGGTGCTGGATCTCTGAGGTTACACAGTGCTGGCTCTCTGAGGTTACTCAGGTGCTGGCTCTCTGAGGTTACACAGGTGCTGGCTCTCTGAGGTTACACAGGGCTGGCTCTCTGAGGTTACTCTGGTGCTGGCTCTCGGAGGTTGCACAGCTGCTGGCTCTCTGAGGTTACTCAGGTGCTGGATCTCTGAGGTTACACAGGGCTGGCTCTCTGAGAGAAAAGGTCTAGCACGGCCGCGCGGCTCGGATCTGTCCCAGTCCCGAATCCTGGAGCCGTGTTAGTTGCTGCTCAGTGTCGCCGGGGTTCCATCCGGAGAAGGTGTGCAGGCGGCACCTCCTCCCTCCGGCCCCCCGGTGTTGCTGGCCCCGATTCGGGTCCGGAGCATTGTCCGGGCCGCGTTGCTCACCAGAATGCCTGCCGCTTCTCTGTGGATTGTGGCATCAAGATGGCGCCGAGGGTGGGTCGAGCCTTACTCTTCTGATTTGAGGGCCATATCCAGCAATTCTCAGGACTTTTGGCTCTGTTCTCAGCAGTCACTCCTGGCAGTGCTCCCGGGACCCTGGGTGCTGGCTTTCCAAGCATAGTCAATCAGAGGCGGTTCAGAAGGTCCATCTCGATGACTCAGATGCGCCACTTGCAGGTTCCGGGAGAAAAGGGGGCTATGCACACTGACGAGGGATTCCAGTTCCTTGTAGCGATGGCGGTGCGCGCCGCAGACAAGATGACCACGGGGTCCGCGCCTGCACTCATGCCGCCACACTGGCCCGGCCCCGCGCCGTCGGCGAGAAAAACCAGCCCCCGCCGGGCCGGGCCACTGACGGGCGCGGGGCGGGGCCCCATCTTATTTTTGATGCCTTGGCAAACGAGACAGCATCCCTGACTCTTTTTTTTTTTATTCATTTGTATTTATTTCATTATTTTATTTTCATAATGTTTTCATGATTAATTACATTCAATATTCGAACACCAATTCCACTACCAGTGCACCTTCCCACCATTATTATTTCCAATTTTCCCAAACATTCCTCAAGCCTGCCCCTAGAGCAGTTTCTTTTTTTTTTTTTAAATTTTTATTAAATCACCATGTGGAAAGTTACAAAGTTCTCAGGTTTATATGTCAGTTATACAATATTCAAACACCCATCCCTTCACCAGTGCCCATATTCCACCACCAGAAACCCCAGTATACCCCCCGCCCCCACCCCCTACCCCCTACTGTTTAACTAATGAATTTCACTTCATTTTTTCTTTACCTTGATTACATTCCATAATTCAACACAAAACTCACTATAGTTGACATAACTCTCTCTCTCTTTTTTTTTTCTCTTTTTCCTTTTCCCTTTTTTTTTTCTTTTTCCCCCTCATCCCCCTTCCTGCGCCTCATAGTATGGTGTACGCCACGCCACGTCGGCCAGCGTGGGGCTTTTGCTTAGTTCACAGTCCAGAGGTGGCTGCTACATTAAAAACCTTCAATATTTTCAACAAAAACTTACTGTTATTATTTGGAGTTTCCCCCCCAAGTCAGACCTGTTCAAATGGAACCGATTCACATTGCTGAACAATTATAAATGTTAAGTCGCGCGGACGCGGCTGCGTCCGCGCGGTTTTGGATTTCTGTATAAAGTCCAGACATCCCTGACTCTTGACCATCGATGGAGGTCAGAACTACAGATTCCATCTCTCACTTGAGTGAGACGTGTTACTCCTAGCATAGCTCTTTTGATTCCTCTTTGGGATACCCGAATAGCGTTGTCATCCTGTTTGCATAGGGCCCAGGTCTCTGAGGCATATGTTAGTGCAGGAAAAACGGTGGAATCGAAAAGATGTGCCCAGAGTCAGAGGTTCTTTGTTCTCTTAACCACTTCTTTGATGCTCTTGAAGGCATTCCACGCTGCTCACTTCTTCCTGCGCAGTTCTGGCACCAAGTCGTTCCTCATGTTGATTTCTCGACCCAGAACATCGGAGATGTTCATTCCATTGAGAGCAAATGAGCTTCAGAGACCAGTTCATTTTTCATGAACATTGTCTTGTTGAGACTCAGCTGCAATCCGACCTTTCCACACTCCTGGTCAAAGTCGGCCAGCATTTGTGCTGCTTGGCTAATGTTTGGTGTTATGAGAACGATGTCATCTGCGAAGCGGAGGTGGTGTAATTGCCGACCATCTATCTTCACTCTCATAACTTCCCATTCCAGTCATCGCATGATGTTCTCGAGGGTGGCACTGAAGAGTTTTGGTGAAATGGTATCACCTTGCCGCACCCCTCTCTTTACATCAATGATCACTTCCTTGTAGAATGGTGAGATCCTGGTGATGAACCCACAATACAGCTCACGGAGGAATTTGATATACTGAGTTTTAACGCCCTGCTTGGCCAGGGCTTCGATGACCACCTTAGTCTCAACAGAATCGAAGGCCTTCTATAAGTCTATGAAAGTTAGACAGATATCTGTATATATATATATATATATATACAGATATCTATTTATAGATATAAATGTTTAAATGTTAAAATATTTTATATACAGATATATAAATACTTATATATATTTATGTATAAATATGCAAATATATTTATAAATAAATATATACATATAAATACATATGCATTATTTTGGCTTTTGAGCCACACCTAATGATACTCAGGGCTTACTCTTGGCTCTGCATTCAGGAATTGCTCCTGGCAGTGCTTGGGGAACAATATTGAATGCCAGGGTTCGAACCTGGGTTGGCCATATGCAAGACAAATGCCCTCCCCGCTGTACTATGGCTCCAACCTTGCATCCCCAGGATGAGTCCTACTTGGTCACAGTGTATGGTATTTTTGATGAGTCGTTAGATCCTCTTTGTTAGCATTTTGTTGAGGATCTTGCGTTTGTGTTCACCAGGGGTATCAGCCTGTAATCCTCTTTTTTAGATGTGGCTGTCTTCTTTTGGCATCATGGTGATATTTGCTTTGTAGAAACTGTTTGGGAGTGTTTCTGTTTCTTTAATTTCCTAGAAAATTCTGAAAAGTTTGGAAGTAGGTCCTCTTTAAAGATTTGAAAGAATTCAATAATGAATCCATCTGGGCGTTGGCTTTTTTTTTGGGGGGGGGAACAGTTTTGATTACCATTTCAATTTCCTCAATAGTGATAGGTCTGTTCAAGTAGTCAAAATCATGACTGAGCGGTGTTGAAGTCTACAAATATTACTGTGTCCCTTTCGATGTCCTCCTTGGAGTCTATTCACAGTTGTTTAAGTATTTTGCTGGCCCCTCATTAGTTGCATTCCATTAGTTTAGGAATGTAATTTCTTCCTGACATACATATTCCTTGATTATTAAGAAACGGCATTTTCTGTCCTTTCTAACCATTTTCAGCCTTAAATCTATGTTGTTGGGTACTAATATGGCTACCCTGGCCTTCTTGAGGAAGGTGTTTGCTTGAAGAATTGTTTTCCAGCCTTTGACTTTGAGTATGTACTTGCTCCAACTATTCAGATGTGTTTCTTGTAGGCAGCAGAATGTTGGATTCAGCGTTTTAATACATTTTGTAACTCTGTGTCTCTTAATTGGTGCACTTAGTCCATTGCATTGAGAGAAGTTATTGTAATGGGGTTTTGTGCCATCTTTCTGTAGAATTTGTTGTTCCTGGGGTTGGTCTTGCCTTACAGTAGCCCCTTAAGTCTTTCTTTTAAGGTTGGCTTTGAGACTATGAAGTTCCTGAGCTGTTGTTTACATATGAAGTTTTGTGCCATTCCTTCAAAAATGAATGAGAGTCTAGTCAGGTAAAGGATTCTTGGTGAAGCTTTCATTTCATTTAGTTATTAAACTATACCCCATCAGTGACCTCTCTCCTGGATAGTTCCATACTATAGGACTGCTGTAAATCTAAGGGATGTGCCTTTGCATATATTTTCTTTTATCTTGCTGCTTTCAGTGTTGTATCTCTATCTATGGTATTCAACGTTCTGATTAGGATATATCTTGGGGTCTTCTTATTGGGGTCTCTTTCAGATGATATCCTTCAGGCTTCTTGAATTTGGATGCCTGCATTCTCCAGCTCTGGGAATCTTTCAGCGATGATGTCTTTAACTATTATTACCTCATTGGGGTTATTTCTCTGTCCCTCTGGGACGCTGATGATTTTTATGTTGTTTCCCTTGAATTCTTCCCATAGTTCTCTTGCCCGCCCTCAGCTATTTTGAGGTCTTTCTTCATATAATGTTGTTGCGTAGATGCTATCTGCAACTCATCTTCAAGCTCACTGATTCTATCTTTGGCTGTTGTGATTTTACTATTGAGGGCCCCCATTGACTTTTGCATTTAATATACCGAATTTTTTCTTACTGACACCTCTGTTTGTAGTTTCTTATTTCTGCTCTCATCTCTTCCTGTATTTTATTGACTGTACACTCCACTGTTTCTTGTACATCCTCCTGCATTTTATTGGATGTGCATTCCTCTGTTTCTTTGAGGTCATTGAACATCCTCACCATTTTGTCTCTGAATTCTTTATCAGAGATATTTTATGTGTGGGTATTCCCTATTGAGGCACCAGGGCTTCTATCTTTCTCCAGTCCTCATGGTGAGGTCCTGCGCTGTCTTCCCATAGTGCCTGTGGCAGTCTGGGGATAGTGATCTCTCTCTTCTTTCCCCTTCTATGATATTCCCTTCCTTTTTGGTTTTCCTGTGTAACTATGTAGTACTTCTTTGGAAATGGATCTTATGGGCTATACAGGGGGAAGTATAACTAGTGGACACCCGCTGGAGAAGCCATTCCCTCTGCCTTTCTGATCTGGGGGAGGGGCATTAGCAAAGTTCCATTTGAATCCCACGAGGTCCCCTCCTAGGCACACTCGCCCTGGGTCCACACTGCTGCTGCTATCATCACCACCACTGCTGCCACCGCTGGGGAAACCTCTGTAATAATTTTACAGTAAACAATATATACTCTGATTCACAGATTTGTTGGCCATATTATTGATTTTATAGTCAGTCTGTATGTCATGGATGCTCAGGCAATGGACATCACCAGCAATCTCTAAAACGACCTTTAGTAAGAAAAGAAAATCTTCCTCTATCTATCAAATCATTTCATAATTCCTCCTAGTTTTCGCCTCATTCCAATACTATAAGTAAAGGTATTATGTTTCTGAAATAAATCAATGGTTGGAATACCACTGACTTGATATTGGGTATTTGATTCCTGGGAAGTGCTCACTATCATCTTAAGAGCTCAGATCAGATAAATACTACAGTAGAGCATATACCTTGCACACAGTTGACCCAAGTTCCATCTCTGCCACCACTTATGGTACTCTAAGCATTGCCAGGAGTGATCCCTGAGAAAAGAGTCAGGAGTAAGCCCTACTCACTGCTGGATTTGGCCCAACTCATCTCTGGCACTTTGTGACACTCTTCTCAGAAGCACAGAATTACAGGACTTCACTGGAAACCGTTATCCCAAGGAGTCCCTTGGACCCCACTTTCATCTCCAAATCATGAATCACTACTAATCTAATCAAAAAGTATAAATCAGCATTTTCTCTGTACCAGGCATAGCTATTATTAATGGAGATTCAGCAGTAAAAACTACAGTTACTTGAAAGGATAATTTCCTAGTGTTTTTCTACTTTATTATTTCATAGTCTCTCTTGAATTTTCTAATTAAATTTTTCTTTGCACACTCTCCTCAAAAATGACTCATACTAAGCACAGAGCCATGTGGGGACGCTCCTTTGCGGCCCCGCGCGAGATCGACCCCGGAGGCAACTGAACCACTTTGGACACGAGCGGCGCCCCCAAAATGCCTCCAAACTGTGTGCTGGGAGCTTCTGGCACAGGCGCTGCCAGCGAGTGATGCAATTACCAAAAGAATTTTCCTTGGACTTCATATAGAAATCCAAAACCGCTCGGCTGCTATCGCAGCCGCACGACCTAATATCTCTTGATTGTCAGCAACGTGTAAATGTTCCTTTTTGGCAGGGCTTAACGTGGGGGAAAACTCCAAACAATAGTACTAAGTTTTTTGTTGAAGGGTAAAAGATTGTAGCGATAGAATTTTAGGCAGAATTTTCCCTGGACTTTATATAGAAACCCAAAACCGCGCAGCCGCGGCAGCATAATGTCATCTAATCATCAGCAATATGAAATGGTTCCTTTGTAATGGGTTGGACTTTGGGGGGACCATAATAGGGTTAAAGTTTGTAGCGACGTGTAATTTCAGCTGTACTTTCCCTGGACTTTATACAGAAATTCAAAGCCGCGAGGCCGCTGCCATGGCCGCGCAACCTATTGTCATTTAATCATCACCAATATGAAATGGTTCCCTTTTAACGGGTCAGACTTTGGTGGGAAATCCTAACAAGAATAGTAAGTCTTTTGCTGAAATATTGAAGGCCGCCAAAGTGGTAGCCATCTCTATAGACTGAACTAAGCCATATCCCCACGCCGGCTGAGAAGAAATATCCTTCTTTCTCAGGAAGAAACGCGGCGTGGCGTTAACCATAGTATGATGTCCATTAAGCTGACACGGACCTGGTGGCGTGGGAATGGGATACAAGGGAATAAATTATTATGTACTTGGAACAGCGGGACGCTGGTGGAATCTTGAGCCGGGGCCGATACCAGCGTATTACTTTTGGTTCCAGAAACTGCTTGCAGACATTCTACCAGACTATCAACTAAGCCAGAGCCCCATGCCGGCTGATGACGAGAAATAACCATCTCTTTTGGTTTGTTTTCCCTTTGTCAGGCAGCGTGGTGATTACTAAACAGGCGTGATCTCGGTGGCGTGGGACGAGGGGGGAAAAATAGAAAAGTTATGTAACAAACAGCGGGACTTAATATCTCTACATTCTCAGCAATGGAGAGCCATCAAATGCTTCCTTGACAGTGGGACTGTCTTCTCTTTTTTGGGGGGAAACCCTAGCAACAATAGTGAGTTATGTGTTGAAACATGGACTGTAACCAAGATAAAGCGTAAACGAAGTGAAACTTATCACTTACAAGGGCGGGAACTTGGGGGGCGGGAGGGGGCGGGAGGTATAATGGGGTGGTTGGTGATGGAATATGGGCACGGGTGAAGGGAAGGGTGTTTGAGTACTGTATAACTGACATAATCCTGAGAACTTTGTAACCCTCCACATGGTGATTCAATAAAATTTAAATTAAAAAAAAGACTCATACTGTGACAGAAACTCAATAAAACTATAACATTTTAACAAGAAATTAATAAATGGGATATTAATCTATACAAAACAAAAATAAAATGAATTATATCGCTTAAAAGTTGATTCCTAAAGATCACAAATATGTTGACCAATCCATGTTCCATTTTCCTTCATCTTTATTTAATCATTCAATATTTAACACCCAAATATGCTGTTCTTATTGAATCACCATAAGATACAGTTACGAAGTTTTCATGTTTGAGTTTCAGTCATACAATGATCAAACACCCATTCCTCCACCAGTGCATATTCTCCACAGCCAATGTCCCAGTATACTCCCCATTCCAACACTTCGCCTGCCTCCATGTCAGACAATTTCCCCCATATGGTTTGCAATACAGACACTCAGAGGTTATCATATTTGGTCCTTTATCTACTTTCAGCATATATCTCCCATTCCAAATAATTCCTCCAACCAACATTGTCTTAGCGATTCCTTCTCTGTTCCAGTTGCCTTCTCCCCAAGCTCATGAGACAGGCTCCCAACTATGGGGCAATATTCCTGGTCCTTGTGTCTACTGTCCTTGAGTGTCAGTCTCATATTACGTTATCTTATATTCCACAAATAAGTGCAGTCATTTTATGTCTATTCCTCTCTATCTGACTCATTTCATTTAGCATGATACTCTCCATGCCCATCCACTTATAAGCAAATTTCATGACTGCATCTCTCCTAACAGCTGCATAGTATTCTATTATGTAGATATACCAAGTTTCTTTAACCACACCCAGATATGCTTTTTCCATCCTGAAACACATTTGTTGTATGATGCCATACTTTCTTACCTGATTTTTTTTTTGTTTTGGTGTCACACTTCGTGTTGCTCAGGGCTTATTTCTGACTCAAGGATCACTCCTGACAGGTTTTGGAGGACCGTAAGGGGTACCAGGGATTAAACCTGGACCATTTGCATGCAAGGCAAGTACCCTACCCTCTGTAATAACTTTCTGGCCTCGTACCTGGATTTTTTAATCTTTAATTGTTGAAGCAACCAGTCTTCAGCCTTTGAGCCTCTACTTTTGTCTCTTTTTGTGGAAGCTCCTAAGGATTCATCCCTTCCAATAACCAGTGCATTATAGACATGATTTACACATTCAGCTATTGGATATTCACTAGGTGACAGATTACAGTGTATATTATTCCAGTGGCCTTAAACTGAATGAACCTAAAACTTCTAAATGTTTATTTATAGCACAGGCCTCCTTAGACTCACATATTCACTTCCTTCCTTAGTACTTCATCTCAGAATTCTTAGTGACCATTGGACACTTGAGTTGTTTTCAAATCTTGGTTGTTGTAATAGTGCTGTGATTAACGCAGGTGTGGGTATATGTTTTTGAATTAATAAATTTTGTTTTTATTTATATTTTTCTCTTAGATTAATGCCTAGGAATAGAATTGCTGGATTATATAGTAACTATATTTTTAATTTTTGGAAAATTCTCCATACTGTTTCCCATATAGGCTGAGCCAGATGATATTCACACCAATGGTGAATGGAGGTTCATTTCTCAACTGCTGCATTAGGACTTGTAATTTCTGTTCTTTTCACTAGAGGACATTTTCACTGGTGTGAAGTGATATCTCATTGTACTTTTGATTTTCTTTTCACTGATACTTAGTAAAAATGAGTATTTTTTCATGTGCCTGTTTGCCATCTGTATGTCTTATTTGGAGAAATATCTGTAAAGCTCTCTCCCATATTTTGCAGGAGGATCACTGATTTTTTGTTTCTGAGATTGTCAGTGATATGTATATGTATATATGTATATGTGCATGTGTACATATATATTAGTCAAAACCTTTGTAAAAAGTGAAATTTATCAGTTACACAGGCGGGATGGGGGGCTGGAGAGGTGGGGGGAGGTATACTGTGATTCTTGGTGGTGGAATATGTGCACTGGTGAAGGGATGGGTGTTCGAGCATTGTATAACTGGGACTTAAAACTGAAAGCTTTGTAACTTTCCACGTGGTGATTCAATAAAATAATAAATTTAAAAAAGAAATTCAGTGTGTGAATATTTTCAATGTAATTTTAATAGGGAGTTCATTAAATTTGTATAATGCTTTGGCTAAGATGGTAATTTTAACAATGTTAACAATCCATGAACATGGAATGTTTTTCCATTTCCTAGTGTCCTCTACTTCTTTATAAAATTTTTTCGATTCAAATTTAGGTAATAGGGTTACCATGGTGTTCAAGTCTCTAAAGTTATTTTATACCATACCCACTAAAGTGTTCTTTGACCCCATATTCCTGACACTATGCCATCTCTAGTCTGTTTCAAAATTTCTTCCCTTCAACCATTCCACCATTATTATTTGCTTTACAGTTACAGTTTTGGTGCTTGCTGTTACCCCATCCCACCCCCTTGTCACAGTGGAATACTACACAGCCACAATAGAAAAATTAAATCGCTCCGTTCATGGGAACTTGAAAAGAATTAAATGGCATCAGGCTGGGTAAAATAAGCCAGAGGCAGAAGGACAAATATTGTATGATCTCACATATCTGTGGTACACAGAGAAACAAATCAAGAGTATGGGCAATATCAATTGGTAATAAATTTTCTACTTTTCTAAAGAGTGGCATGATTTATGATGCCTCTGTTTTTTACATCCTATGTAGGTTGATTGCTAGGTATTTGTTATCTACAGGTGTTTACTGGATGAATGACATAACTCATGTATATCAACTAAGGGAGAGGCAAATATAGGAAGGCTTCAGATAATCAAAAAGCTAGTAAGTATGACAGCGCAGAAGTCTCAGAGAATAGGAACAAATACTAACCAGAGAAATTGTAATTCCAGGATGCCCATCCCTCAACATTCATATTCTTCCTTCATACAATGAAGACCTCCAACAGATCTATCAGTCTCAATACTTGGCAATTAAAGCTACTCCTGATATGTAAAGTGCTCAGGGGGATAGTAATATTAGTGAACCCCACGGGTGGTTTATGTGAGACGTGTAGGAGAGGGACAGTCACTTTCTCCCAATCCGAATCACCACCCAGGACCCAGGGTTACCGGGTTCTTGTATCACCTCACAAAAAATAATTTCAGAAGTTGATGAGCAGTGAAGGAAAGCAGATTTTACTTGGAGGTTTTTAGGAAGGGGGAGAGAGAGAGAGAGAGAGCGTGGGAGCGAGTGGAGAGTTGTAGGATAACATGGGTTTTGTCCTTTTAGCCTTGCAGCAGGGAACTTAGTTTACCTTAAAGCAATGTCCTTTCTGTATGGACACAGGAAGAGAGTTAATGTTAAGCTTTGTAACTTGGGAGCCTGATTGGCTCCAATAATATTTACTCCCAGGCATCTGCTTTCTCAACTCAGTTGCCCTTAATTCCTAGTACCCCAAAAGTAAGGTCCTGACGAGGGATGGAATGGACTCAGGGCAAGCTGTGACATACCCTGGCATCAAAATGGGCCAGGCCAAAGTGCCACAATACTCAACTATAAGTTGAGAGCATGGTCATAGACAAAAGCTGTCATGATCCAAAAGTAACGAGACTAGGACCCTTCTGGGGTTAGGAACACTAACCTGGCCTGAGGACTGTGGTCTGGAATATATAGTGAATGTACTCAGGAAGAACCAAACTTTAAGCCTGATACATCTCTTACTGTGCTCATACAGAATTACATTGCTAGAAATATTAGAAGTAAATTTACTATACTATTTAAGCGGATTACTAGCTGAGGAAGGAAGAAAGGGACACACCCTGACACACCCTTGTTTGGACCCCACCCTTGAACGGATCTTCTAGTAATCTCCTTAGATGAGATTTTGTTAATCTCCGGGAGAAATGGTTTTACCCTTCTTTGTTGATTTGTTAATGTTCAACCCACCTTTGTGCCACCACCCTATGTAATTTGCTATATAAACTAAGACTGTGGGGGAAGACAAGGAGAGACAGAAGAAGAGGGGAGACAGAAGAAGAAGACAGAGGAGACAGAAGAAGAAGACAGAAGAGACAGTGAAGGAGACACATGAGAGGACACGGGAGAAGGACAGAGAAGACACAGAAGCAGAGACAGAGAGAGGTCAGAAGAGACCAGAGGAGAGACTGCAGAGACAGAGACAGAGAGATAGACAGAAGAGAGCACAGCAGCACACACAGAAGCAGAGCACAAGGAGGAGCTACTGAACACGAGCGGCGCCTGAGAGAGAGAACTGCTCCGAGTGCCTGCAGACAACAGAACAACACGACACATCATTTCGTCTCCCCCTCCCGCGCGCCCCACCTTTGTAATTTTTTACAGAGAGTAACACACTCGCAGGCTTCTCCAAGGGCAGAAAGAGAGCCCTACACACATTCCAGCATTAGATAAGAAGGTACACATCTCAAAGGGGAGATGCGGGCAGCAAGGGCAGCAGAATGCTAAGGTGACACATAGGCTTGGGCACATGGCCACAAGAAGCGCTTGGGTGTGGGCAGCATATATGCACCCTTGCTTTTCTCAAGGTGGCCTCTATAGGGTTTTTCCAACCTGCCCTTATGTGGAGCTTCTACCTAGATCAAAGTCCATTGTTAGGAAGGTTGCGAAAGGGGGTAGAGTTGAGAGTGTTCATAGTCTTCTTTGAAATTCCTTTCCTGGCCTTTTGTTTCTGCTGGAGTTTCTGTCCAAGGGAGTCCAGCCTTCTCTGGGTCTGCTGCTATCCAGGTGAAAGTCTTATCAGGCCTGAGTTCCTGTTTTCTGCAGAATTGGCCTTTTGCAACCCCAGAGCTATTGGTATTATTATTTCCCAGGAAATTCATTGCCATTGCCTTGAGGAAGAGGGCCTTCCCTGTCTTCCTGCCTACCTACATCAATAGTGCAGTGGGTATGGAAGAAGAGAGGTAAATGAAAAATAAGAGCTTCTCCAAAGAAGAAAAACGAAGCAAAGTACACATCTGAAGTAGGAATGTGAGAGTTATTTCCCAAAGGAGTAGAGTACACATCTCAGGTACACACAAGCCAAAGAGGCAACCTAGTTTTCCTCTGCCATCCCCTCATAGACAGTTTTCAGAAACTGTCTCTCCACATCCCATGCCCCAGTCCCTTCCTAGGATGGTGGCCAAGTGGGAGAGCTGAGAGTGAGAGATAGAGAAGCAAAGGCAGAGCCATGACAGGCTCATAAAGAAGACAGAAGAAACTAGGCCTTAGTTTCGGTTCCAGAATTCCTGGAATTGAGCATAGATACCTGCAGTTGAGTCATGATTTCCTCGAAGTGAGATAGCCATGGTGAGGTCAACTAAGGGTTACCAATCAGATACTGGTAAGGAACCCCCCCACCCCATATAACCCTTATGAACTCCTATGCAACCCTTATGTAACTCCAATTTATAATCAATCAGTGAAGTACAAGTGGTGGAAAGGCCCTCAGACTGTGGCCAAAGGGTGGTCCATGTAAAATCCCTATTATATAATGTTATGGGATAAAAGCCCCTCACTTTTGAGAGTTCGAGGCGATCATTCCAAAAAGGCTGCCACTGTGTTTGTGAGCCAGACAAGGGCCCTCGCTTGAGCTAGCCAAGCTAGCGAATAAAGACCCTTTTCTTATTGCATTGCAACTTGTCTTCGTGTGATTCCTCTGGGGAGATCTCATCTCGGTTTAAAAAAAGCAGTTGGTGGTTTTTTCTAATACTCTCTGCTGGACCTTTGTTCCAGCGGTGAGATGTCTCCACCCAAGTGTCCACCACCTTTCCTCACAAGGAGCCTATCTTGCACCTGGCCTGGAATTCTGCATCCCAGTGGTTTTCTAGACTCCTGAAATGGGCATTCTGTGTCAAAGGCCTCAGTGTCTTCCTGCTGGTTTGGACTCTAGATAAGGTTTTTGCCATCAAACACTACCAGTCTATCTTCCTGCCTGCAACAGTAGAAAGAAAAATCTAGATTTAAAGCCTAAACTCTCACCCTACACAAAAAAAGAGGAAAAAAACTTCAAAGCAACTTCAAGAGAAAAAACAATAAAAATTAGAAGATAAATAAATTTTAAACAAGAAACAAATGCAAAATCAATAAAACAAAACCAATGTTATTTAAAGATCAATAAAACCAATCAAACTTATCATCAGGCTAATCAAGAAAATAAGGAAGATGACACAAATTACTAGTATCACAAATGAAAAAGATCATTACTGCTCTCCCACAGATGTTAAATTGATAAAAAAGCATACTACAAACAATTTTTATTATCATAAATTCAATAACTTAAATGAAATAGATCAACTGTGAAAACATGCCAATTACCATTACCAAAATTAACAGTAATATAAATAATGTTTGTTCACAATACCCAGGTTTTTCCATATTTTCAAGAATGAAAGTAGAGTAAAAATGCTCAGACTCAGAGTTACTGGAAAGTAGCAGTGTAGCACTGTCATCCCGTTGTTCATCGATAAGCTCAAGTAGGCACCAGTAACGTCTCTATTGTGAGACTTGTTACTGTTTTTGGCATATCAAATAGGCCACGTGTAGCTTGCCAGGCTGTGCTTTGTGGGCAGGATACTCTTGGTAGCTTGCCTGGCTCTCCGAGAGGGATGGAAGAATTGAACCCAGATCGACTGTGTGCAAGGCAAATGCCCTACCCGCTGTGGTATCGCTCCAGCCCTATTAGAAAGTAGAAAAGTTTATTGGGAAGTAGGAGAAGAAAAGAAGCTCCCCATGTGGGAAGGAACTTAGTATAGGACTAAGTTAAAGGGGAGTTTTGTGTGTGCCCCTGTTTTTCCTTCAGGAATTGTGTGTGCCCTTTTAAAATCTCCTTCTCTTGCTTATAGGTTGGCAACTGTTTACAAAAGCCAGAAAATCACAGGGATGTCCAGCTGGTCTAAATCTCTCCAGGCATTCTTGCCCCTTATCTTATCTTAGAGTCACTGTCTGCCTAGGTTCAGGGAAAGTTTTATGGTCCCGGAAAGCTCTCGGACTGCTGGGGCAGGACTTTGGGGATAAAATATGTGTCAGCTATGGTTCAATCCTCTGGCCCTTTTATCTACTGTCCTTGGGTGTGTCTCATACCTGTAAGCCTGTTTCATGAGCGGAGGGGAGAAGGCAGATGGAATAGAGAAGGGATCACTAAGAAAATAATGGTTGGAGGAATCAGTCAGGATGGGAGATGTACGCCGAAAGTAGATAATGAACCAAACATGATGACCTCTTAATGTCTGTCTTGCAAGCCATAATGCCCAAAAGTAGAGAGAGAGTATGGGGAATATTGTCTGCCATGGAGGCAAGGGGAGGGTGGGAAATGGGGAGTATACCGGGGATATTTGTGGTGGGGAATGTGCACTGGTGGAGGGATGGGTGTTGGATCATTGTGTGATCGTAACATGAAAGCTTGTAACTATCTCACAGTGATTCAATAAAATTAAAAAATAAATACATTATAAGATAAAATGTGTGTCAGGTCTTGGGGGAAAAGTGGTGAAAGGAATCTATGGCTTCCTTCTTCACTGCCAAGGGGAAACAAATCTGCAGGCCTAATTGCCAATTATCTTAGTGTCCCTGTCATACTAGGCTCCAGGATTGCCCAATATCTCAGTGTTTCCATCAGCCACGACTCCAGAATAGCCCATTATCTTAGTTTCCCTGTTAGCCTAGACTCCAGGGCAGAGTTTTATGTTCTTGGGAAGCCCTGGGAATGCTGAGACAGAACATCGGGGGTGTCAGTTTGATTGGGGAGAGATGGAACATCTAGAGAGAAGAAACTGTGGCTTCTTCTCTCACTGGCAAGGGAAATACCAACTCATAAAATCAGCAAGTGGGCAAGAGGCAGGAAAAGTCATTTTACTAAAGAATATATCCTATGGTAAACCAGCATATGAAGCATATTTTACTGTTAGAAAATTGCAAATAAAAACATAAAATGTGTTCAGCAAATGCATCAGAAATGCATTCTGATATGCCCACATAACAGAATAGGTAAAATAAAAAATAGTGATGGCATCAAATGCTGGTCAGAGTATGGAGAAACTGCAACCTTCATATGTGGAATATTGAATGGTACACCTACTATGATATAGAAGTTTGGTAGTTTCTTATAAAAGTACACATAAACCTACTATATGGCCTGTATATTGCTTGGCATTTCTCCAATAAATTGAAAGTTTATTTTGGCACAAATATTATTCAAAGACATCAGAATATTTTTATCACAGCAAAGCATAAGAAACAATCCCAATATAATTCAAGAGGTGTAATGGACAAATAAGCTATGATACATACACACCATGGAATACAACTCAACAATAAAATAGATATGAGCTATTGTTATATATAACAATGACCTGAATAAATGTGCAGAGAACAATGTTGAATAAATAGAATAATATTGCCAAAATTTACTTTTATATGACCTAAAATACAGGTTGGTCCGAATGACAACAGTATAGAAATAAAGAACAGACATAGGGTGTTAAGGAGGAGTGGAAGTAGGAGGCAAGTGTATGTGTCCATAAATGTGAGATTCTTGAAAAGGTGAAAATGGTCTATATATTGTTATGTCCATGTCACTCTTAGGGTTGTGATTTTATACTACCACTAAAGTTTTACAATCTCTTGCCATTATGGGAGCAGTCTAGAGGGTACATGGACTCTCTCTTTATTATTTCTTATGACTGTGTACAATATAACTTAAAAATTAAAGGCTTAATGAAAAATTACCCTTGATTGCCCCCACTGAGTGAACATTTCCATTGTCCACCTTTGGAAGGCTACTGCTGCACATATATTTTCTTTGACCTAATTGCTGTTGTAGTTATATGTCCAAACACCACTATATTAGTTCTCAAATTGCTCTCAACTTTTTGTATAATGATAATTGAGTCATCTCCAAGACCTTCAGTTGCTTATAGCAAAAAATAGGGTTCATTGAACACCACTATAAAGTAAATGGCTTAAAAGTGATGTTCTTGCATCTTGGGGCAAGAACTATTGCCATCCACACAAATCATTCCTCAAGCTTTTTGTAATCTCTAACACGTGTTGCTCCCCCAAAATACACACAGGCAGAAAAAACAAGCTTCTTCCTCTTTACCTGTGGGTTAATGTATAATCTCTTTTTAATTTTTGTTTCCAGCATTCAAACTCCATCTGTTCCTTTTCCTTTATATCTGACTAGGTGTAGGCCTTCCCTTCTTACTCTCAAACCCCCAAAATCTCCTTCCTTCACTCCTCACATACCAACTTACCTTTTCTCTTCCTTCTCTGCCACGTTCAGAGAACTCTCAGACACTTAAGCAAAATTTCCAATGAGCTGATTATTTCAACATCACTGCTATTTGTAAACCCTGTTGACACAAAGTTTTATTTCTATTCAGATGGTCACTCTTTAGGAGCCAGACTTGAAAAACTTGGTGAATAGTTCTGAAGGGTCTGGGCTTACACTGAAGTTCCTGGCTACCTAGGACCTCTCTTGAAGGGACAGGATTCTCTTTGTCTCCATATTCTTTGTCCGAATCTGGTTCATTTTATTTATTTTAATACTTATTTATTTTTTAAGACACCATGATTTGCAAAGTTGTTTCTAATATAATTGTTTCAGTTATACAATGTTGCTACACTAATCCCACCACAAGTGTCCCAGGTCCTGCCATCCCCCAGCCCCCTTGGCAGACATGTAACAAGTTTATTTTACATTGCTTGCTCCAACAAAACTTAAAGAAATAACAAACAAAACTATCAGAAAATAAATCAACAAGAGTCAATTTGTAGTGATTAATTGCTATGATCTTAACCTATGTAAATGAAGGAATTCAAATTATTTAATACAATATAGTATACTTCCTATTCTTATTTACATAACTGAGTCTTCAACTCTGGTATCTAAAACATATTGCATTAATTTTTTCTTTGTATTTGAACTTTATTGTGGTAATTATTTCTTCCCTATTATAAATAAGGCTTCATTTCAGCCCCCCGCCTTCTTGTCAGCCATATAACCAATTTATTTCATATTATTTTCATACTATTTGGTAAAAAATCTTAAAAGAGGGGCTGGAGTGATAGCACAGCGGGTAAGGTGTTTGCCTTGCACACGGCCAACCCGGGTTCCATTCACAGCATTCCATATGGTCTCCCAGCACTGCCAGTGGTAATTCCTGAGTGCAGAGCCAGGCATAACCCCCCGTGCATCGCTGGGTGTGACCCAAAAAGAAAAAAATGATTTTAAAGAACAAATCAGTGAAAGTCAATCGGTGATGGTTTATTGCTATGTTTTTAACCTTTGTTAACCTATTAGAGGACAGCCATATATACCATTAGTGAGAACCAGGTTCAAAACCACAGGAAGGGAAATTTGTCCTGTCCTTCAAAGGAGCTCTTTTATGGATTCTGGCAAAATCAGTTTCAAGGTTACAAATTCCCTAAGCTGTTGCCTATCCAAGGAGCTCTGTATAGTTCCTCAAATCTGAAAGATAATCTGGCCAGGTACAGTATTCTTGGTGAGGTGTTCAGTTAAAAGAGCTTTTGTACTATATCTTTCCATATTCTTCTCACTTGTAGAGTATCATTTGATAGATCTGTACATCCTTTGGATGTAAGTTCCTTTTTTGATTTTGCTGCTTTCAATGTTCTGTCTCTAATTTTAGAATTTTGTCATTTTGAGGACAATGAGTTTCCCTAACTGGGTCTATTTTCATTGGGACCCTTTGGGCCTCTCGGATCTTGATGGCTGTCAGTAGTGCTCAACACTGGGAAGTTCTTATGGATGATTTCTTTACTGTGTCTCATATTTGCCTTCCTGTTCTGGGACTCCAGTGATTCTTTTATTGTGGAACTCATGCCACAGCTATTAATTTCTTTTCAGACTATTTCCTACTTCCTGCTATTTCCTAGTGGTTTCCTCCTTATCTTGGAGCTCCTCAATCTTTTACTTAGCTACTTTTATTCTGCTGTTCAGAGCTTCTATTGATTTTTTTCATATCAATTATGTTCTTCATTTCTGTCATTTATAACTATAATAAATTTTTCATTTCAACTCTGATACTTTGTTGTGTTTTTCCAATTACTTATGCTATTGCTTCTTTGAACTCACTGAACATCTTCATCATAGTGTCATTATAGACACTATCTGAGACTGACTAGTGATACTGTCTTCACTTACTGAGCTTGATGGGTTTCTACGTGTTTTCCTCATGAGTTTTCTAGTGTTCCTGTGCTGGGGGTGAGTTTTTATAGCTACACCCCAGGAAAGGTGGTGAGGGATTAGCTAGAGGTTGTTCTCTGTCTTCTCTGCCTGTCCTCAAAGAATGGCAGAAAGAATAAATGTAAGCAGCACGTAATTTGTTGAGTAGATTTTTTTGCTCAGCCACATAGACAGCCACATGCTTCAGGATCTGTTGTGCAGGCCCTTAATATGATGCATGTTGGGTGTGGAGGTTGCTGGGACCCACCCGAGAGGTAGAGGCTCTTCCTCTCATCGGAGCTCTGCTTCCTGTTAGGAATAAGCCCAGTGATATGAGCCAGAGGCAAGCCTCACCTGCTATGGTAGAGCAACAAGCAAAATGCCAGCTTATTTTTATTTAATTCTTTATTCTGCCTGAAATAATATCTGCATCTCTTTTGTGCTCTAACTTTCCTACATTTCCTTGACATACTGGAAGATTTAGAGGAATCTATTTTCTCAAACAAACTTGAAAGATTCTTTTTTTTTTTTTTTAGTTGACTGTTATTGTTAAATGCGACCTACCGCAGCATTTAGCACCACTGCAAGCACCACAGGAGAAAGCGCAACGTGATAGAATTAAAGTGTGAGGGTTGGCAGATACTGTTAAACTCCGTTTGAAAGATTCTTTTTATCCCCATAGTTGTCTTGACCACTTAGAGATGGACAGATTGAGAACAAGTTCATTAGTTTGGGGAAAGGTGATGAAGGGGGCATGAGAAAAGAAACTTAATGAAAAAGGGTGGGGCTGAGAAGCAGGTGTGTGCCAGGGTAGGGCAGGACAGAACTCTTGTGGGGAAGAGGTGCTGTCAATTATAAAGCAGAAGAGAAATGTGGATGGGGAAATTTTATATTTACACGGACTCTAGACCTGCATTTCTAAGGAGCCTTGCCCCTTTTCCTTCCTTTTAGTCCGTATTTATCTATGCAGATGTGAATAATTCTATTTCTGTCCTAGGAATTTCTCTTATGAACTTTGAAAAACACTCATTTCTTGGTTACTACCAGAGAAATATTCCATCCCATTATTCATGCACCCTATCCTAAGGTTAAAATCATTGCCTATATTCAGTAACTAGCCCTGCACCACCGGTTATCTGTATCTCATTTCAAATTTGGAAAGTACTGCTCATATCATAAGTCATAGTAACCTTCTGAGGTTACTATAGGTTTTATCAGTTTAGCATGAATTAGATGGGTATTTACTCGCCAGAAATTGTGCTTGATGTTTGAATGTAGAAAACTACAACCTACATAAGTAAAGGCTTAAAGATCATACTCAGGTTTTGTTTAGTATATCAAAATGTGTAAATCTGTAACTGTACCCTCACGGTGATTCACTAATTTAAAAAATTAATTAATTAAAAAAAAGAAATTTCTGGGGGGCTGGAGCAATAGCACAGCGGGTAGGGCGTTTGCCTTGCACGCGGCTGACCCGGGTTCAATTCCCAGCATCCCATATGGTCCCCCAAGCCCCGCCAGGAGTAATTCCTGAGTGCATGAGCCAGGAGTAACTCCTGTGCATCGCCGGGTGTGACCCAAAAACAAAAAAAAAAAAAAAAGAAATTTCTGTGGTTTCAAAAAGATGAAGGTGCAGGAAAGAAAAGGAGGAACTAGAGAGAATTTTTGTTTTGATTATAGTGATAGTCATTCATTTTCTGGAAAATCATTAAAATTGCTATGTATCCCTACTGTGATTATGGTTTTATCAGTGCGTACATATGCTAACATTAGAGCAAAGAAACAAAAAAACAAAACAATAGAAAAAAGTAGAGTTAAAACATGGTAGATGATAATCTCTTTCTACACATTAGATTTTAAATGTAAATGGTTCAAATACACAAATCAAAAGAATAAACTATCAGAGTTGAAAAAATATATAATGTTGATATTTTATTTTCTACATGAAATAAAATGTAAATATGAGTGCATAGACAGATTAAAAGTAAGGGATGAAAAAACACATGGTATACTCCAGCTAACTGAATGAAAACTAGAATAGGTATATCAATAACAGACAAAAGAGACTTCAGATCTCTTTACATAGTAGTTTTAAAATTTTCAGAATAATGTATAGCCCCTCAAATTAATTTTTCTAGTGGGAACCAATAATCATTTCATGGAAAGCTCTGGAACATAAAATTATAATGATAAAATGTCACAATAAGTAAAAATAAATTCACCTTTTAAAAAAAGAGAGACTGGGCTGGAGTGATAGCACAGCGGGTAGGGCATTTGCCTTGCATGCAGCCGACCCGGGTTCGATTCCCAGCATCCCATATGGTCCCCTGAGCATCGCTAGGTGTAATTCCTGAGTGCAGAGCCAGGAGTAACCCCTCTGCATTGCTGGATGTGACCCCAAAAGCAAAAATAAATAAATTAAATAAATAAATAAATAAATAAATAAAAATAAAAAAGAGAGACTTAAGAATAATGACAAGCCATTAGCTACTGCTAATCATTACTAGGATATCATTATTATTATTGTTGTTGCTGCTGTTGCTGTTGTTTTTGGGTTTTTGCTTTTTTAGTGGGGCGGTAACACCTGGTGGTTCTCAGGTATAACTCCTGGCTCTGTTCTTAGGGATTGCTCCTGGTGGATCTTGGGAAACCATATGGGGAGCCAGAAATTGAACCAGGTAAGTCACATGCAAGGCAAGTGCTCTACCCACTGTAATATTGCTCCTGCTCCAAGAGGGATATTGTGTACCAGTTAAGAAGTCGTCTACAAGACAGAGCAATTTAAAACATGTATGCACCTAACACAAAGCGTCACAACATGTGACGTGATATTTGATAGAACCTAAGAGAAATTAAAGGCATCCAACATTAGAACTGGAAACCTCGCCAGTATAATATATCAATAAAAGATATACTCTTTTCAATATATATCATGGAAATACAAAAACAGTAGAAATATAGATGACCTAAGTAGCATTATCTTTACAGATACTTCTCAAGGTCATAAGAAATAGTTCCCAAGATATACCACATACAGTAAAAATGATAAGATCTCACTTATATGTTGAATTTTTTAAAACCCTGAAAATGAGTTTTTAAAAATTCAGGAAGTAAATTGATGATTTTCAAGTATCTAGGGTGTAGAAAATAGGTGAGGGTAGTCAAAGGATCCAAACTCTGAGATAGATGATTTTTTTTTTCAGAGGGTTTAATATCAAGGTACTAAAAAGAGTTGTCAGAACCTATGGGACACAGAAAAGCAATACCTAGGGGGATGTTTAGAGTATTACAGGCTTACATCAAAAAGAAGTCAAAGCTTAAGCTAATGATTCTCAGATCACAGCTTGATAAATGAGGAAAAGAAGAGCAAACAAGTCCCAATGAGAGTAGAAGGAACAAAGTAATAAAAATTGGAGCAGAAAATCAATGACATAGAAATCAAGAAAGCAATACAAATAGTCAGTGAAACCGAGAACTGTGCTTTTTTTAAGAATACGCACAATTGAGATAGACTCGTGAAGGAAAATAAGAGAAAGCCCAAATAAATCAGATCAGTGATGGAAGGCGAGAAATTACAACAGACACCTTAGAAAGAAAAGGATCATGAAAGTTTTCTATGAACAACCATATGCCACTAAGCTGGAGAACATAAGTGAAATGGATGAATCTTAAACTCATATAGCCTGCCAAAATTGAGACAGAATGAAGTAGAAAACCTGAATAGATCAATCATGAGTAAGGTCAGTAAATTTAAATGGTAGTTAAAAATCTTCCCAAGAACTAGATCCAGGTTCCAACTGGGTTTAATTTTAAGTTCAACAAAACCTTCAAAGAAGATGTACTGTCTATACTCTTTCAAGCTCTTTCAAAATGAAGAAAATGGAATCTTTCCTATTAAATTCTATGAAGTCAAATTACCCTAATATCAAAAATTTAATGTTAGTGGTAACACTGAAAATGTAAAATGATAGACCAACATCCCTGATGAATATCAACACAAAGACAAACAACAAAATCTTAGTGAGCCAAATCAAACAATGTGCCAATCAACTGGGATGTATCTCAGAGATGCAAACATGGTTCAACACACACAAATTAATCAAGGAATCACGAATCACGAATCATGAAATCCCGTTAATCACCGATTTCTCCAACGGGCTCAGTAACCTCTCATTTTGTCCTTTCCCTGAGATCTTAGAAGTCTATCTCAACTAGGCCCTCCCAAGGATGTCACACTGGGGGCTCTTTCAGGGTCAGGGAAATGAGATCCAGCTTGTTACTGGATTTAGCATATGAATATACCATGGGAAGCTTGCAAGGCTGTCCCATGTGGGCAGGAAACTCTCAGAAGATTGCCAGTTTCTCCCAGAGGGAGAAGTAGGCTACAAGATATATTCTGGGAGCTTGCTTTTAAGTCTCTGGATGTTGGCCGTCAATGGGATTACACACTTGGGTTCCTCTGCTGGTACCTTCATGCATGAGGCCTGTCCGAAGGTGTGGAGAGGGGCTTCGAGCATGGCTGTGGCTAGGTTCCGGTGGTCTTTGGCTGCTGGGAGCTCTGCTCGGGGTAGGGAGGGAAGCTGGAGCCCATCCCCTCCGAGGGGCCCCGTGGAAGACAGCCAGGCGTGCGGGCAAGAGACTTTCCATCAAGGAAAGGAAAGATGAAATCATGTTATCAAATCGATAGATGGAGAGAAATCTTTTGGTAAGATTAAATATCCATTCATGATGATAATCCCCAACAAAACAGGGATAGAAGGAATACACATTATGACAGCAATGGTCATTTACAACAACCCACAACAACCCAAAACCAAGACAATACTCAATGGCAAGAAACTAAGTATTCCCACTGAGATAAGGCACAGTTAAGGGTGCTCTTTTTAGACACATTCTATACAACATATCTTTGGATGTCCCCACCACAGCAATCAGGAAACCAATAGAAATCAATCAAATAGGTCAGAAGCAGAGAAATAGTAAGGGGCTAACGGATCTTAGATGTCTTCCAGGTAATCCAGGGTACAGACTGAAGTGTTGGAGTCCCATACTAAAATGCTGCCATGCCCTCGAGTTTGTCCTGACCTGAGGTGGCATATGGGCATACATATGTGATTGAGAGAGCTCCAGTGGAGAATAGGCTGCTGGCGATGCACAGGTCACCCAGTTTTGGAAATCCCAGCCACAACAACCAAATAATAGGATTCAAACTGGCATTCAAACTGGAAAAGAAGTTAAACTAAAACCGTGGACAGTCCATATAAAACAATTAGGAACAATAAACCAAGACAGTACAGCAGTAGGCTACAAAACCAACACACACAAATTTGTTGTTCTTTTGTTATACTTTTTCTTTTTAAAAAACTTAGTTGCATTTGTATTTGTATATGCAAAGAACTAGAAGAGAAATAAGTAAACATAAAACATTTAAAACTGTGTCCTAACAAATGAAGGACCTAGGAATCAACTTAATAAAGGATTCGTGAAAGGCATATATATCTTTAATAATACAAAATGTACTTAACAAACCACATATATAAAAATAAAAATTAAGATATCCCAAGTGATTCTAATTTTAATATATTTTTAATGTTATTGATTAGATTAATATCTAAAACATGGAGCATAGCACTGTAGCACTGTTATCCTATTGTACATCAATTTGCATGAGTGGATACCAGTAACGTCTCCATTGTGAGACTTGTTGTTACTGTTTTTTGCATATCAAATACACCACTGGTAGCTAGCCAGGCTCTGCCGTGCAGAAGGGATACTCTTGGTAGCTTGACGGGCTCTCTGAGAGGGATGGAGAAATCAAACCTGGGTCGGCCGTGTGCAAGGCGAACGCACTACCTGCTGTGCTATCACTCTATGCATAGATATGTATGTTTAATAAAAAATAACAAAATACTCTTCTGAGAAACAATTTAAAATAATCACATGTGCATCACATAAAACTTAGGCAAGGATGCGGTTGATGCCCAGACTTTACTGAATGTTTGAGGCTGTGAATAAGCATTGTTTTCTTGTGTTACAACTCTGTAACCTGAATCTCATTATAGTCAATTGTTTTTTTTCTAAAATATATTTATTTTAGAGGCATATTTCTGCTTAGTCAGGGGAATGGTATATGAAAAAGGAATAAACTGGTTTTAACAGAATTCAGTGACTGAGAACAAATATGATGGACCAACTATTGGCTAGAGGATAGGAATTTTACTAGAATCAACAGTAATCAGAATTCAGAGTTCAGATTAAACATGAGTTCTTTGACTAATACTTAGAATAAAGCAGTTTCTTACACCATCATCTTTACAAACATGGAAATCTATTGGCAAAATAGAACTTTTCAGTATTGCATAAGTGTTAAAATTCTGTATGAAACCTCTTCAGGGTCAGCAACTACACCACTTCTGCTTCACTGATTACATTGTTCTCATAACACCAAACATTAGCCAAGTGGCACAAATGCTGGCCGACTTTGACCATGAGTGTGGAAAGTTTGGACTGCAGCTGAATCTCAGCAAAACAATGTTCATGAAAAATGAACAAGTCCCTGATGTTCCATTTGCTCTCAATATCTACAAATGCAGCAGCTATGTGTACCTGGGTCGAGAACTCAACATGAGGAACGACTTGGCGCCAGAACTATGCAGGAGGAAGAGAGCAGCATGGAATACCTTCAAGAGCATTGAAGAAGTGGTTAAGAGGACGAAGAAACTTCGGCTCCAGGCACAGCTTTTCGACTCCACCATTCCTCCTGCACTAACATACATCTCAGAGACCTGGGCCCTACACAAACAGGATGAAAACGCTATTCAGGTATCCCAAAGAGGAATTGAAAGAGCTATGCTAGGAGTATCATGTTTCACTCAAGTGAGAGAAGGAATCCGGAGTTACGACCTCTGTCAATGGTCAAGAATCACGGACACTGTCTCGTTTGCCAAGGCATCAAAAATCAGAGGGTTCGGACACGTAATGCAATTCAGAGATGACTGCTGGACTAGAGCTGTTACGGTGTGGATTCCACGGGAAGTCAAAAGACCACGTGGACGCCCACCAATAATATGGTCAGACTTGTTTCTCAAAACTCTGAAGGAACGATTTGAGGCTCTTCCTGTTCCTGGAGCAAGCAGATATCATTGGGCTACACTAGCATGCGACAGGGACAAATGGAGACATTACTGGCATCCGCTTGACAAATCAAAGACAATGGGATGACAAGTGATACAAGTGATGAAAACTCTTCAACCTGTAGATTTGCTACAGAGATTCTTTCCCCCATTTGGCATGTTTGTTGTCATGACCCTTACCTTATAAACTCAATATTGCAGGAACCATCTTGATTCAATTCCATATTTCTAATGAGTAGTCTTTATGGCATGAAAAATTCATGGGCATTAACTGAAAAAAGAATAATCTTATGAGACTTTATGATAAAATTTAGTAAAAGTTACAAATTATCTTGAAGGGGGGTACACAGTAAAAAAGTAACAGAAAATCTGACTGTTCTATATTCTAGAGTATCTGTTGTGATCTGTCACATTTCTTTAAAGGTGATTATGTGTACTGTTTACAATTAGGTTAAAGTTTCTATGATGAAGTACTCAAAGTAAAGTTAAATAAATTAATGTGTTATCAAATGCAGTAAATTCTTATTTTGGCAAACAAATATTTTCTTGATACAGCAAATACATAAACTTTTAAATTTTTTTATTAGAGAATCACTGTGATGTACAGTTACAAACTTATGAACTTTTGTGTTTGCATTTCACTCATACAGTGATCGCTTACCCATTCACCTCCACCAGTGACCCCAGTATCCCTCTCACCACACCCACCCCATCCCCCACCACCCCACCCTGCCTCTGCGGCAGGGCATTCCCTTTTGTTCTCTCTTCTTTTGGGTGTTGTAGTTTGCAATAGAGGTGTTGAGTGGCCTTCATGTTCGGGCTAAAATCTACTTTCAGTTCACATCTTACAACCCGAATGGGTCTTCCCAAAATCCTCTACTTGATGTTCCCTTCTCTATCTGAGCTGCCTTTTCCCACAGCATGTGAGGCCAGTTTCCAAGCTGTGGGGCAGACCTCCTGGTTGTTATCTCTACAACTCTTGGGTGTTAGCCTCCCACTCTGTTATTTTATGTTCCACAGATGAGTGCAATCTTTCTATGTCTGTCTCTCTCTTTCTGACTCATTTCACTTAACATGATACTTTCCATGTTGATCCACTTATATGCAAATTTCATGACTTCATTTTTTCTAACAGCCGCATAGTATTCCATTGTGTAGATGTACCAAAGATTCTTTAACCAGTCATCTATTTTTGAGCACTGTTTTTTTTTCCAGATTTTGGCTATTGTAAACAGTTCTGCAATGAATATACAAATGCAGATGTCATTTCTACTATACCTTTTTCCGCTCCAGGATGTATTCCCAGGAGTGGTATTGCTGGGTCAAATGGGAACTCAATTTCTAATTTTTTGAGAAGCGTCCATTTTACATAGACTTATTAAAAAAACCTACAGTTTTTACCTTCCTGAGTAATTGTTACATCCTTTTCCATTTTACCATTTCTAGGCCCATAGAAGCTGTCAATTCCTGCCACTTCTGTTTTTTAGCTATCCCTTCCATCCTGTGCTATTTAGTTAATAATGTAATATGACAGTCTCTTGCCCCTGCACCTGGCTGTCTTTACTGGGGCCCCTG
Source organism: Sorex araneus (assembly GCF_027595985.1). Lineage (NCBI taxonomy): Eukaryota > Metazoa > Chordata > Mammalia > Eulipotyphla > Soricidae > Sorex > Sorex araneus. The sequence goes on along the minus strand of NC_073313.1, from coordinate 60,349,532 downwards.
GGAGTGGGTGGGTTGAGTTTCTCTCCCCGCCCTGAGCAGAGAACCTCGGGAAGACCTTGGGAACCCATCCACAGCCATGTTCAAGGTCCCTCTTCACATGTTCAGATGAGCTTCATGCATGAAAGAACAGGCAGAGGAACCCAGGTGTGTGGGACCCGGGACTGAGATCTCCAAGCCTCCTCGGATCAGGACTGGGCCTCTTACTGCCTAAAACACACTTTTATTTAAGCAGTACTAAATTTTTATTGAAAATTCAAGATTTTGTAGGAATGATTAGCAATTTCCTTCACAGAAAATTGTACACAGCAGTTTTTTGAATTATTAAATTAATACATTGAGTCTTTTCGAAATAAGTACTATGTTATAAGCAGAGAGTCTCTTGCCCACACTCCTGGCTGTCTTTCCTGGGGCCCCTCGGAGGGGATGGGCTCCAGCTTCCCTCCCCACCCCGAGCAGAGCTCCCAGCGGCCGAAGACCCGGAACCTAACTACAGCCATGTTCGAAGTCCCTCTCCACACGTTCGGACAGGCCTCATGCATGAAGGCACCAGCAGAGGAACCCAAGTGTGTAATCCCATCAACGGCAAACATCCAGAGAGAGACTTAAAAGCAAGCTCTCAGAAGCATGCTTTGTGGCCACGCAATATCCTGTAGCCAGCTTCTCCCAGAGGGAGAAGCAATCTTCTGAGAGTTTCCTGCCCACATGGAACAGCCTTGCAAGCTTCCCATGGTGTATTCATATGCTAAATCCAGTAACAAGCTGGATCTCTTTCCCCTGACCCTGAAAGAGCCCTCAGTGTGACATCCTTGGGAGGGCCTAGTCCAGATAAACTTCTAAGATCTCAGGGAAAGAACGAAATGAGAGGTTACTGAGCCCACTCGAGAAATTAAAGATTAACAGAATTTTGTGATTGTGAATAAGCATTATAACTTATAATTTTGTAAAGTTTCTTGCCTATGCAGGGGTAGTGTGTTTTACTATTTCCTATATCTCAAATATGCATTTATGCAAATCAAATTATTCCATTTTGTTATTTTTAATCTTCACACTATCCCTAAAAGGCCATAATATAATCTCATAGTGTCTGTGTGTCTCAAGAATTTTCTGACCACAAGAGTAGTTCTTTTTTATTCCTTTGTAAAATAATACTACCTTTTCCCTTCTGTGAGCACTATAGTTTTTAGTTTTCTTTTAAAATTAAGAAAACTTTAATTTTACCAGTTTAAAAATTTTAAAAAAAGTATTTGCTTTAAGAAAGGCAGGATTGGGGGCCGGAGCGATAGCACAGCGGGTAGGGCGTTTGCCTTGCACGCGGCCAATTCGGGTTCGATCCCCGGCATCCCATATGGTCCCCCAAGCACCGCCAGGAGTAATTCCTGAGTGCAAAGCCAGGAGTAACCCCTGAGCATCGCTGGGTGTGACCCAAAAAGAAAAAAAAAGAAAGGCAGGATAAAGTCAAGGTACAGTTAATAAGAAACACTTGCAAATTATATATATGTATATATGTATATATATACAACAAAGTTCTTATCTACAAGATATATAGTTATCAAAACTCCAATTTTAAAAAAAGAAACCACAACTTTTTTTTTTAAATTTTTAATTAGTGAATCACCTTGAGGGTACAGTTACAGATTTATACAATTTTGTGCTCATGTTTCCCTCATACAAGGTTCGAGAACCCATCCCTTCACCAGTGCCCATTCTCCACCACCAGTAAACCCATCATCCCTCCCACCCTCCCCAAACCCATCTTCCCCCACCCCACCCTGCCACTGTGGCAGGGCATTCCCTTCTGTTCTCTCTCTCTAATTAGCTGTTGTGGTTTGCAATAAAGGTGTTGAGTGGCCACTGTGCTCAGTCTCTAGCCCTCATTCAGCCCGCAACTCCCTTCCCCCGCATGGCTTTCGACTACATTATAGTTGGTGATCCCTTCTCTGAGTTGCCCTTTCCCCAGAATGTGAGGCCAGCCTCCAAACCATGGAGTCAACCTCCTGGTACTTATTTCTACAATTCTTGGGTGTTACTCTCCCACTCTGTTATTCTATATACCATAGATGAGTGCAATCTTTCTATGTCTGTCTCTCTCTTTCTGACTCATTTCACTCAGCATGAAACTTTCCATGCCGATCCACTTATATACAAAATTCATGATCTCCTTTTTTCTAACAGCTGCATAGTATTCCATTGTATAGATGTACCAAAGTTTCCTCAACCAGTCATCCGTTCTAGGGCATTCGGGTTTTTTCCAGATTCTGGCTATTGTAAACAGTGCTGCGATGAACATATAAGTGCAGATGTCGTTTGGACTATACTTTTTTGCCTCTCTGGGATATATTCCCAGCAGGAAACCACAACTTTTTAATGGCAAAAAGCGATGTCAAGACCTAGACCTCAAAGAAGTCTCATTCTCACTGAAACGGACAAGCAAATGACAAATAATAACATGAAAATTTGTTCTGTCTGTTTAAAGAAACAGTTAAGCAAATAAAACCATGATGAGTTATAACACACGTTTGAGAAAGGCTAAAAATTTTAATATCTTTATTTTAAAATAGGATTATTAATCCTATCTAAAAACCTGTACACTTAATGCAGTACCCATATAAAACACAATTACATTCTTCAGGGACTTATAACAAGCTCTATTAATATTTGTATGGAATCTTGAAACTCCCCAAATTTCCAAAGCAATTTGTACAAAGAAGAAGATAAGAGTTACTGCATTTCCTGATTTTAAATTATACTATAAAACTATATTCATCAAAACTGTGAGGTATCAGAATACAGATTTGAAAAGTAATGGAATAGAATAAAGACCCCCGTGATAAACCTCAGATTTGTGAAGATTTAATCTTTGACTGGGTGCATAAAATGGAAATAGGAAAGGCTCTTTTACAATTGATTTTGGGGAAACTTACAGAGCCACGTCCTACCCGCTGCGCTATCGCTCCAGCCCCAGAACTTAATTTAAAGGTCATATATACATGTACATACATGCCTCTCGGAGAGCCTGGCAAGCTACTGAAAGTATCCTGCCCACATGGAAGAGTCTGGCCAGCTCCCCGTGGCATATTTGATATGCCAAATACAGTAACAATAACATTCTCATTCCCCTGACCCTGAAAAGAGCCTCCAATTGTTAGGAAAGACGAGTAAGGAGAAGTTGCTAAAATCTCAGGGCTGGAAAGAATGGAGACGTTACTAGCGCCCACTAGAGTAAATCAATGAACAACGGGATGACAGTGGTACAGTGAGAAACAGTTACAAAGTTGTTCATGGTCAGATTTCAGCCATACAATGTTCCAACACCCATCCCAATTATAAACTGTGAGTTTTCAGAACTCAACTCAACACGGGTTACATAAGAAACAATAGATAAGAAATAAGACTGGTGGGCTGTTGCAAAAGCATGCCTGCGTGCAGGCTGGGTGCACGCAGGACGTGGCACTGCTGTTCAGTGAACCGGGAGCAGCCTCCCCAGGAACTAGGACGACTGGCAAAGGATGGGCGACAGGTGGACTCCCCCGTGTCATCTAATCTCTCCCTTTATGGCACAGTCGTAGTAGTCATTATGGCTGTAATCTTGGTCATCAGAGTTCCATCATCCTAGTCTCCTCGTGGACCTCAAAGTCTTCCAAGTCTCAGCTTTCCTCATTTTCTTGTCTTTTCTTCATTGCTGTGCTCTCTTTCTATCTTCTTTGTGCTCTGCTTCTATGTGTGCCATTGTGCTCTTTTCTATCTGTCTCTCTAGTCTCTATCTGATTGTGTCTCTGTAGTCTCTCCTCTGGTCTCTGTTTCTGGTCTCAGTTTCTCCTCTCCAGTCTTGGTAGTCTGTCCTTTTCTGACTTCTGTCTTCTACTTCTAGCCTTGGCAGCCTTGTGCTCTTCTCTTAAATCCTCTGTCTTCTCTCTGTGCTGTTGTGCTCTGTCTCACTCTCTGTCTCCTGGGCTCTAGTCTGGTGACATTGTCTTCTTCGTCAGTCTCTGGTCTCTCCTTCTGACCTCTTCTAAACCTGTGACCATCTCGCTTTCTGATCATTCTGACCTTGGCGACCTCATAACCTTGTAACCTCCCCAACCACTTACAGCATAATTTACATAAAAATTATGTAGGGTGGGGATAAAAATGTGGGGTTGAACATTAACAAATCAACAAAGAGAGGTAAGGCCACTCCTCCAGGAGATTAACTCAAGGACAAAATCTCATCTAAGGAAATTACTCCAGATTACTAGGAGATTATCTCCAGGGCGGTATTCCATCTAGGGTGTTTTACTTTCTTCTTTCTTCAGCTAGTAATACACTTAAATAGTTATAGCACATTTATTTCTTATAATATTTCTAGCAATGTCATTTTGTATGAGCACAGTAAGAGATATAACAAGCTTAGAGTTTGGTTCTTCCTGGGAACATCTCACTATATGTTCCAGACCACAGTCCTCAGGCTAGGTTAGTCTCCCTAACCTAGCAGGGTCCTTATTCAGTTACCTCTTTTGGGTCATGGCAGAATTTGTCCATGACCGTGCTCTAAACTTATAGCTAAGTATTATGCTGCTTGGCCTGGCCCATTTCGATGCCAGGGTAGCTCACAGCTTGCCCTGGATCCATCAGTCCCTCGTTGGTACTCTGCTCTTGGAGTGCTAGGAACTAAGGGTAACTGAGGCTTAAGTCAAGCAAATATGGATGCCCAGGAGTAAATATTATTTTGGAGTCAATTAACTCGCATGTTACATTGCATAGTATCAACTATTTTCCTGTGTCTATACAAAAAGGACATTGCTAAATAAACCATACAAATGACAAAGGAAAGAGAACAACAATATAGAATTATTAGTTGTACCTCAGTTGCACTGTTGTAGGAGTGGATCAGTAGACCTCAAGCTCCCTGCAGGAGCAGCAAAGACAACCCAGTGTTATCCAAAAATAAACCAAGATGCAAGGGACAGATTATCCCACAGAGCATCCAGAGAGTACAGTCTCTGTATCTTGACCCAATGATACTAATTTCAGTTACCTGTTCTCTAGAACTACAAAAAAGAACTGCTGTTTTAAGTTCCTAAATTTGTAGTAGTTTGTCACAGTAATCAGAGAATGTTAATACCTGAGGGTAATCTATTTTTCATTTTCTCAATGTCTGGTTTTAATCTACAGAAGGTTTAAGAAAATATGCTTAGAAAATATTTTTTTATCTTGTTTGCATTACATTTGCCTATAAATGGATGGACATGGAGAGTATCATGCTGAGTGAAATGAGTCAGAAGGAGAGGGACAGATATAGAATGACTGCATTCATTTGTGGTATCACTGTATCACTGTCATCCTGTTGTTCATCAATTTACTTGAGTGGGCTCCAGTAACATCTTGATTACACTCAGCCCTGAGATTTTAGCAGCGTCTCCTTACTCATCTTTTCCAACGATTAGAGGCTCTTTCAGACAGGAGAATGAGACCTATCGTTACCATTTTTGTCATATAGAATATGCCACGGGTAGCTTGCCAGGCTCTGCTGTGTGGGCGGTATACTCTATGTAGCTTGTCAGGCCCTCCTAGAGGTATGTATAAATCTGTTACTGTATTTGGGATATAAATACACCAGGTTTAACTGTATCACAGATTAGCCTCAATATTAGATAAGGATTCATAAAGTACCTTGAGAAAAAACATGGGCAAACTCTCTAGCATATGTTGCCTAGAAGTATCTTCCATTATGTAACTATATAAATATATGTATATATTATAATATGTTTGGGAATAATGACAAAAAATTCCCAAAACTAGACATGAGGATGGCTCGTAAGCATATTATCACTTGTATCACTTGTTATCCCGTTTCTTCGAGTGGGCACCAGTAACATCTCCATTCATCCCTGTTGCGTGCTAGTGTAGCCCAATGGTGTCTGCTCACTCCATGAACATGAAGAACCTCAAACTGTTCATTCAGGATCTTGACAAAGAAGTCTGACCATCTCGTAGTTGGACGGCCCGGTGTTCTTTCGACGTCCCATGGAATCCAGTCAGTAACAGCTCTAGTCCAGCAGTCGTCTCTAAATTGCATTTGAGTTCTTGACCTAGGTATACATAACTGCTGCATTCGGAGATGTTTGTTCCATTGAGGGCAAATGGAACATCAGAAACTAGTTCATTTCTCATGAACATTGTCTTCCTGAGATTCAGTTGCAGTCCAATCTTTCCACACTGACCATTAAAGTTGGTCAGCATTTGTGCCGCTTGGCTGATATTTGGTGTTATGAGAATGATGTCAGCAAAGCGGAGGTGGTGAGGAGTTGGGTGAAATAGTGTTACCCTGCCAAATCCCTCTCTTTATGTCAATGATCACTTTTTTGTAGAATGGTGAGATCATGGTGGTGAATCCACAATACAGCTCATGGAGGATCCTGATGTATTGAGTTTGAACACCCTATTTGGCTAGGGCTTTGATGACTGCTTCAGTCTCAACAGAATCAAAGGCCTTCTTTAAATCAATGAATGTTAGACAGAGCTGCATCTTGAACTCTTGTGAAACTTCAGTGAGCTTGGTCACTGTGTGGATATGGTTGATTGTGCTGATTCCTTTTTGGAACCCAGCTTGCTCACATGGTTGTCCTTTGTCTAGTGTTCTGCCAATCCTATTCAGGATGACTCGAGTGAGCAACTTGTAGACTATAGACAACAGGCAGATCGGGAGATAGTTGCTGATGTCGTGGATGTCTTCCTTCTTATACAACACAGAATGGTCCTGCTGGTTTTCCACTGGGACGGAACCTTGCATTCAGACAGGTAGCATGTGAAGAACCGAGCCAGTGTATTGACGAGTATTGGTGGCAGATTCTTCAGGTGTTCGGTTCTGACCTTGTCTGGACCGGGTTTTGTACACTTCTTTACCGACGAAATGGCATGTTGGATTTTGGAAGGGAAAATGCTGGGAACGACTTATTCATCCTGTGGAATTTGGTATGTGGGCAGTTGGATGTGGCTATCAAAGAGATCTGAGTAAAAGTTGTGGATAACCTTTTCCATTGCTCTCCTGGAAGATGTGATAGATCCATGAGGACATTGGAAGGCAGTCATCTTGGTCTTATAGTTGGTGAAGGACAGGCGGGTGTTGCGAATACTTTTCCTGGCTTCTGCTGCATCGGCCAACATTGCTGTTCTTCTATCTTTGAGGTCTTCCTTTATTTTTTCTCTGCACAGCTTTGCAAGCTCAGATATTAGCTTGTGATTGCCTGAGGCTCGCACCAGACCACGTTGGCGAATGAGCTCCAGAGTTACCAGGTATTTCCCCAAAGAAGACATGCGGATGGCTAGTAAGCATATTAAAGAGTGTTAATCATCATTTAACATTAAGTTATTTAGTTCAGTTATTTGCCTATAACTGAACTAAAGGCTAATCAAAACAATGAGATATCACTTCATACCAATGAGAATAGCATATAGACTGAGACCCAATCATGAACAACTTTGCAACTGTATCTCACAGTGATACTATATCTCACAGTGATAAGAAATGAAATTAAAATACTGGAAACAACCAGAGCTTGTGGCAACAGAGTGAAAAGGAATCACTGGTAACAGGAATGGTGTCTGGTTCAGGCTTTAGAGAAGGCAATATGGAGCCTTTTTAAAGCAATAAAGTAGAACTCCAAAATTATCCAGAAATTCAACTTTTTGGCATCTAACCCCCAAAACAAATACATTATTTCAAAAAGATAAATATACACTTATGTTCATTACAGCACTTAGTGCAACAGCTAGAATATGGAAACAACCCAAATGTCCAAAGCAGATGAATGGATAAAGATATTTTGTAATATACTTGTGGAACATGTTGTGGATTAAAGACATTGTGGAATATAGAGTGTGGAACACTCTGAGTTACAATAAAATTATAAAATCATGCAGTTCACCTCAGTGTGGATGGAACTGAAGGGTGTCATGTTAAGCAAATTGGTCAAAAGGAGAAGGGCAAATACCAGTACATCTCATTTGTGGAATGTAAAGAGATAAAACAAGAGAATAGACAGTATTGGCCAATGACATACCCTTGACTTTGGGAAAAACTGATTTCCTAGCAGTGGTGGAAGGAACAGGGGAATATCAGACTATGGGTGGTAAAGGAAAACTGGTAGAGGGGTCATAGGCACGCAGCTTGTGGGAGAGTGCAGTTACTGTTGGCAGCAATGCCATAATTTTAACACCATTAGCAACCACCTAAACTATGATAAACATGAGTTAAAATTAATTCAGAGAATAGACAGAGCACACTCACCTATATAACTTATCCAATCTGTCAGCAAATTTATTGGCCTAACCTAAATTTTCACACAACTTACTTCTCTCTTTATCCCTAAGCCAATCACTATGAACCCTCACCTGAACTATTAAAACAGTCTCTTAAATGATACCCCTCTCTATGCCCTAACCTAGTGATGGGCTGATTTTTAATATTATAGCTTGAATTATGCTTTACAAAGCTGTCAGAATAGATTTTTTCTGTATAAGATCCCTCAAACTCATGGGGCTGGAGCAATAGCACAGCGGGTAGGGCATTTGCCTTGCACATGGCTGACCTGGGTTCGATTCCCAGCATCCCATATGGTCTCCTGAGCATCGCAAGGGGTAATTTCTGAGTGCAGAGCCAGGAGTAACCCCTGTGTATTGCTGGGTGTGACCCAAAAAGCAAAAAAAATATCCCTCAAAATCAGAGTAATAGTCAAAGGTCTGAAAACTGACCGAGTGATCAAATATGAAATGGCTCCTTTCTGCCTGACTTACTCCTCTGGTTACTTGCCTTAGTGTTCTACTAAGTGTATTCCTGCTGGTTTCTATGCTACACTTTATCTGCATCAGGTTTGCTTCTCCTCAGGGATTTTATATTTCCTGTTCCCTGTCCATGGGAAACATTTTCCCCAGATTGAAAGATAGCTAACTTCCTCACCTCATTGGGGCACATCAATGGTTAGTCTTTCTATAATCATTAACTATTAAAAAGACCTACCCAGTCCCCAGATATTCAAATACCTTGCTCCTCTTAATTTTTCTCCATAGTATGCATATAGGACTGGAGTGATAGCACAGCAGGTAAGGCATTTGTCTTGCATGCAGCCGACCTGGGTTCAAGTCTTTTGTCCCTCTCGGAGAGTCTGGAAAGCTATCGAGAGTATCCTGCCCACACATCAGAGCCTGCAAGCTACCCGTGGTGTATTCGATATGCCAAAAACAGTAACAACAAGTCTCATAATGGAGATGTTACTGGTGCCCACTCGAGCAAATCTATAAACAATGGGACAACAGTGCTACAGTGCTACAGACAGTATGCATATATGTTCTGGATACATGAATTACATTTCCATTCTACAGTGGAATATAGTAGGCGTTCACCTCATCTCTTCAGTGACAAAATTAATCATCTTGTTAGAAAAAGAAAGCCACATAATAGAAATGTCAAATATCTGCTGATTATATTAAGTAGCCTCTCATGTCATAGACTCAGGAACAGCACTTTGGTATGGGAAACACTGGCCTACCTTTAGCTCCACCTCTGTTCTCCAGACAACTTCAGGGAAAGTCTGTGCTGATCTGAGGAACACACAGTGGATTGGTTCCTTCTGAGATATATTAATACAGTTACGTAAGGTACTAGTAGTTGAGGCTTCAATATAGAATTTGTGGTTTGGAGAAAGTCAATTCATCTTAATTAATTCAATATTTCCTATGCCCGTGAAAAAGATAAATATATAAACTGACACAGAATGTAGGTCACATGAGAAGAGGGTTGTTTCCAATCCAGCAAGAGAGGGTTCTGGTGCAACAGCACAACTGACACTTTGATATTGGACTTCTAGCTGTGAGAAAGAAATTTTTAACACCCACCCCCACTATATGTGTAACTTTTTATGAATGTCCTAACAAAATGATAGAGATGGAGTTGTGAATTTCTCTCTTCTCCAAATACAAGGGCACATCTGATTTTCTGAAATGCCAAGGTAACTATATAATGTTTATCCATAATTCTGTTGAGCTTCTGAACACTTCTCTCTGAATGTTTCTGTGACAACTAAGACTTTCTATGCACATTAGATTTTCTCCATTGTTTCATTCTCTGGTGTCTCTTATAGGAGATGGTCATGGAAGCTGCACATGTATGTGTGCTATTAATCTTCCATAAACTTCTTTGCTACCTGCCTGAATGTACTGAAGACCTCTTCACTTTGGTCCAGACCATCTGCTTTTAGAGACTGCAGGTTTCTTGGGTAAATACGAAATCTGAGCCTGTACCAGCCTGAAATAAGAAGTCCCACATCCTACCCAGCTCCTTTCATAGTCTTTACCTTTCAGGCACCTTGGGATGTTAATCACTCAGTTTTTGACCAACCTCTTCTTTATTCAGAAATGGATATCTTCCTCTGTAAAAATTTACCCTCTTACCGAACACAATGGCCACTCAACACCCTTATTGCAGACCACAACACCTAATTAGAGAGAGAGAACAAAAGGAAATACCCTGCCACAGTGGCAGGGTGGGGTGGGGGGAGATGGGACTGGGGAGGTGGGAGGGATGCTGGGTTTACTGGTGGTGGAGAGTGGGCACTGGTGAAGGGATGGGTTCTCGAACTTTGTATGAGGGAAACATGAGCACAAAAATGTCTAAATCTGTAACTGTACCCTCACGGTGATTCACTAATTAAAAATAAATTAATTAATTAAAAAAATTACCCTCTTGTCTTACAGTATTTTTTTCACTAAATACCTCCAGATTCACTCTCTAATCCTCACCAAGAAATAAAAGGAGAAAAGAAACAGAAACAATAAAATTTGTTCTTTTTTCTAAATTATATTACCATTTTTAAAAACCTTCACTGAGATGTTATTTACCGTACCATTAACCATGATTTCATGCGTATGTCTTCCAACACCATATCCCGCCACCACAACAACCACTTCCTTCCACTGAACTTCCAAAGGCTTTTCCCTTTCAACCCTTCCCCAACCTCCTCAAAATTCAGTTCTGTATACCAACTCTCCAGCATCATTGCCTAAGAAAAGATAGATCTCTAGGCCTGCCACTCCAGTTGATTGGTGTTTGGAAACAATTTTTAATGATTCACACATTCTTGGCTCCCACACACATGGATAATCAGATGTTAGCTCAATACTCTATTCAAGATTTTGTTACTCATCAACATTTCTTATTCTCTATAAAGCATAAGAGCAGCACAAAAGGGTATTTGCAACAGAATTTAAGATTTTTTTCTTATAGGCATTGCTATTTTTTATTGTTTTTATTATCTGGATAGAAGCTTCAAATGAAAAGCATAAATATATTTGTCTTATTTTTGATGCGATATTAAATGGGTTTCAACTTTTTTGTGATTTCAAGTTATCTTATGAGATTTATTTATTTTCTTCTTTAGAAATTTGCACTGTGTTTCGCCTGCATAAAATACTCCCAGGTTACTGTGATTTTAAAAATAATTTCCTTTTCCAAGATTGTTGATATCTTTCTTGTAAGCTGGCCGCTATTCTTTCTTGCTTTTCTCACTCTGTTTGTGTCTTGGAATCTTTTTATCCTCTTTTTGATTTATTTTATGGTTATATAATGATGAATTTGATATATTTCTTGTTCTAAAGAAAACTTCATTAAACAAAATCAAAATTGTGATGAAATGCAAACAATAATATATATAAGTAAATATAGGTATATAATTTGTAGTGACATTATTTTAGTTATACAATACTAAGCCAGGTACATTGCAATTTCACTTTTCATTCATTAATTCTGAAAATTTTTTTCATGCCAATGCAGACACATCTCAGGCTTCTTAAATTACTTAAGTATTCCTTTGTGTGGATAACATAAATGGATTCAAATCACTTGAGTGACAATTAAGTCATAAGAAGCCCTCTCTGGGAATAATTCAAAAATCAAATTCTGAGCTGCAAAAATAAATATTATCCTTAAGAACAAAAAAGTAGATACATAGAAAAGTTAAGCACATGTGTTAGATACTCTTGAATAGGCTTACACTCTTCAGATTATGGTGTTTTAGTTCTACAAACAAAAAATGTTTCTTCTATCTACTGAATTTTGCTGCGTTTGAACTGAAAATATCACTGAGGTATTCTTTCAAAAAAAGAATCCCTCTTTTGTATACAGCACTATAAACTGTGGTTCCTAATACATCCATGACATAATTTCTTAGAACGCAATGAATAGGTAAAAATATATAAAGCCTATTTACATCTTGATAAATTTATCTATATTTTGTCTGTTTTCTTTAACCTGGCTGTTCTCAGGGCATATTTCTGGCTCAGCTCTAAGGGACCACTCCTGGTGGGATCCAAGGGACCATACGAGGTGCTGGGTATAGAATCTGTTAGACTGCATATAAGGCAAAAGTCCGACCTATATAAACTATATATCCAGCTCCTAATTTTTATTTATTAAGAATTTTCTAATAGAAGAAACAGATTGCTATCTGAAGCGATACAAAAATCTAGTTAATATATACTACCAGATATTGTGTGACCTTAGCCAGCACCACTTTTAAGGATCATAGTGCAATTGAGACAAGATTTTGTGTAACAGTGTATTGGATCTAGATATTCACTCTCTGGACAAAGGAGAGTGACACTCTCCATATAGCTTGAGTGGGACTCTGTTATATACCATACCAATGAGAACGTGCTGGTGAGAGAGTGATGAAGTAGTGTACTGAAGGTAATTGGAGTGGTACCAGCTTAGATATATACCCAGAGGATGGTATATCACCTTTCAGGGAGCATTACAGCTCCAAAACCAAAGGCCATTATTGTAATAGCTTAGCATCATGACAAACATCTTGTCCGCGTACCACCACGTTGCTTTTCCATTTTTCACCTTAGAGCAGACTCCAGAAATGTCCGCTTACAGATACATCCTGTGATGATGACCAGTGACTGACTTCCTGAGAACTTAACTAAAATTGTAACACTTAAGTAATCTTAAGTCCAGTATCAGATATTCTTGAAACAATGAACTATAGAAATAATCACTTATTGATTAACATAAGAGACAGGAATTCCCAAATTGCTGATGGCAGAAAATACCCATGCCCCAGTTGTGACCAAACTGTTAACCAAGTCACTGATCTGCTCCTATACATCTGCTACTCAATTGTCTTACTTCCTGATGGAAGGATGTACAAAACCCTTTCAAGGCTGAGAAAACTGTAATCAGGGCTACATGATTTGTGTCTGGGGCCCCTGTGAAGTTGCTGGCTAATACAATCAAATTTTTTCTGGAACTCTGAGTCTCTTATTTGCAATCTAAAACAGTCTGGGAGAAAATACAGATCTGGGAACTATAGAAATTTGAGTTGTCTTGCTTTTTGCTGTCAAGTGTCCAATTCGGGTTATTTGTGCTTCCCAACCTCATCAGCTTCTCAGCTTCTGTAAGTTTAGAGTTCTTGATTCTCATACTGTGTCTTCACAAGGTGACAACACATAAACTCCATTAATTTGATCCATGGACATTTTCATATTAGTCAGAACAAACCACCATCCTGACAGGGGAAATTGAAACTAATCAGCTGGAGGATACAGGTCACCGCGATACAATGGGGATAAGCAAGAATAGGTTTGGTCTCCCACCCAAGCACTAACCAGGCTCTCCAGGTTATTCCTGAGTACAGAACAAGGAGTTGCCACTGAGCATTGCCAGGTGAACCGCTCCCCTTACATACACATACAAAGAAAAATGAGTTTGGTGCCTAATGCCTAATAGTTTGACACATTTGACCTCTTTTCAATGGAAGTCAGTCACAGAGAATGAGACAAACAGACACACATGGACTGTCCAAGCTTTAGGGTTGTCTGGGTAGCCATCAGTGGTCTCACAGGCAGAGAATTTATTCAATACAATATCACTCCCTGACCCAAGGTCTCAACAAAGTGATTGGGCAGAGACATTAAGGCCAGTTTGTTAAGCACATCAACATACACTCCAGAAGGTGGAGTGTTTTACATAGCCAACCAGCAGGCATTTAAAAGACTCTCAACTATTTACACTATTCTTTACTGAGTGCATTTTTGCTTAATCTATTATCTATTCTATTAGTTCTTGGGTGGGATTTTGTAAATACTTTATATTCAAAGACATAAACTATTTTACCCAAGGGAATATCTCAACCTTGGAGTTCTTTGTTAGGGAGGCTATTTACCAGAGTTTGGCATCTAGATGCCCCACCTAGGTATCACTTAGGAATGTCAAACCTTTACAACATGGCCTAAGAAGGACATGGTATTCAGTCTCGGATGTATCAAGGCGAAGCTTATGGGCATTCCACTAGGTAAGCTACCTGGATAATCAGACATGAGCTGGAGAGCAGATGGAATTTAGACTGAGTGTACAGGTCAGAGATGATGGTTATCATGTAGGCCCAAGGGCCAGATTTAGTGGAAGGTGCTATAATGTGCCTTACTAATCATACAAGATTTCTTTTTCTCAGAAAAAGAAGCTCTGGGGCTGGAGTGATAGCACAGCGGGTAGGGCGTTTGCCTTGCACCCAGCCGACCCATGTTCCATTCCCAGCATCCCATATGGTCTCCTGAGAACCGGCAGGGGTAATTCCTGAGTGCAGAGCCAGGAGTAACCCCTGTGCATCGCCAGGTGTGACCCAAAAAAGCATCAAAAAAAAGAAAAAGAAAAAGAAGCTCATGGACCCTGGATGAATAGCTCCAGACTTATACTAAGTGTTTATTTTGAGTAAGTTGAGAGAAGATATTGTGTTTGTAGTAGGTATAGTAGTATTCTTCAGAGTCCTGACCGTATCCCTAAAACTCATTGCTAAACCTCTCATTGTTTCCCCAGATTGTCTTAGTTTCTGGGGCTGTTGGACTGATACTTGAACTAAGTCTTTCTACAAGTTCATCTCCATTCCAAGTTCATGCCCTTCCAATGACTAGTGTCAGAATATAAAGTAAATCCAGCCCCTTGCCCTGATTTTCAACAATCAGAAGGTTATCCCAACTCCAGAAACCCATGCATTCTACAGAGTCCCTCACTGTGGCTGCACTGCAGGCTTATCATCTTTATCCAGACCTGTACCTTCACTCCCCTGAGCTCCTGAGCTGAAGGTGCTCCCAGTGACCCTATTGCACTCAACTCGCAGTCTCAGAGATGACTTCTCATAAAAACTAACCAGTGACAGTGTATTTGCAAAACAGCTTAGCTTTTGTTTTAGTTGTTATTTCTATAAAAATAAATGTATAGAGGTCACATTCAGTGATATTCCTGGGTCTGGAGTCACTCCTAATGGTGCTTACCCAGAAGGAGTAGGACTGACAGCTTAATGCATGGTCTAGAGTTAGGTAGTCCTGAGCACTCCTAGACCAACCATTAAAACCAGAAGTGCCATGGAGGTGAATATGTGGTACCAGGGATGGAACTCGGGACCTTATATATGTTCTACCGCTTGAAGGCCCTTATTTGAAAAGGATGCCACCATGCCTCCGGCTAAATTCCACCACCTCATGACTGAACACCACAGAGATCTTAACCAGCTGAAAATTTCAGGTACGTGGGGTTTTACTCGAGGAAACCACTGGACCTTCTCAGAGTCAGGACACGCGTAGTCCCACTACCTCCCCTTACCTCCAGAAGACTCAGCAGTTACAGCCCACATCCCACTGCTACTGCCATATAAGTTTATCTACCAGCCTTGTTACAGAGACTCATAATACATCTCAAAAGAGATCAAAGAGCTGCAAACTTTTCCCAGACACCTGTTCCTGGCTGAGACCTCCAGGATGATCTCCGAAAGGGGTGGGACAACTCCCAGGGTCCCAAAGCCTCCGCAGCTACACTTATGCCCCAAAGCTACTGCCATGCCTCTGGCTAGACTGCCCAGTTAAATATTCTGGATTTTTTGGAGCGACATATCCAAACTCTATTGACATCCTAGGAGTAACACACCAGATTGGATGAGAATGTAATTTAGAAGCCAATCAATCTCAACTAACAAAAGCATTAACACAGGAGGTTTGACTTGGAACAACCGCTTAGTAAATTCTCAAACTAATGTACCCCGAGTAAGATGCAGCAATTTTCACAAATTTTCTTCTACTGAAATATTTTTGATCATTTCTTTAGCTATTTAGTGGTAATAAGCAATATAAAATAAATTGTTGTAGCCTTCTATGGGGCAAGCTTGAAGGATGCTTGGGAAAATGGAAACAGTGGTGGAGGGAAGGTACAGTGTTGGTGGATTGGTATGGGAATGTTGAATGTTTGTAAGAAACCATCATGAGGCAGAGATGCCTCCAGACACCTGCCAGGCTGAGTATCGTCAGGGGCACCCCAAGGGGAAGGGTAACCCTACCACCCACCCAAACAGAGCCCAGCAGCCAAAAACCTCCATGCTCTAACTGTCACCATGTTCATGACCAGACTCCACAGGCTTGGGTTGAGCCTCATCCAGGAATGAATTTGTTGAAAAACTCAGGCATGTGGTTTTTGTTGATGAAATCTCCAGGATCTCAGAGAATCAGGGATGGGTGACACCCCGCCCCTAATATCCCTGTGCTTCCAGGACCCTAGCAGTCACACCCATGAACTGCCTCTGGCACCATATAAGCTCATTAACTGGCCATGATCCAAAAACTCATAAATAAATCTCGAAAGAGATCAACAAGCTGCAGAGATGCCTCCGCACACCAAAGTCACTATCCAGTTAAAAATTTAACTCCATCTGTATCACCCCATTCAATATTTTAGAATTCCTGGAGCACACATGATTGATATACTCTTAGTAGCATACCACATTGGATGGGATGTAAAGTAAAAGATTACCCATCTAGAGTTAGGAAATATTAACTTACGAAGCTTACCCTGTAACAACACGTTAGTAATCTCTTGTACAAGGGCTTAATGGCTTCAAAATGAGATACACTATATTCACACACTTTCTCCTAAGGAAATCTTCCCTGATCATTTATAGGAACTTATTCATAATAAGCAAAATACAATAAATTATATTCATTTATAGAAAATTATTCATAATAAGCAATATACAATAAATTATATAGGGCCTGCTATTGGGACAGGCTTGGTGGTGGTTGAGAAAACTGGATTTAATGTTGGTGGGAAGTTGCAATGGTGGTGGAATATTGAATGTAGTAAATTATCATGAACAACTTAAAAAAGGAATCATCATGAACAACTTTGTAAACCATGGTGTTTAAATAAAGTAAGGGGAAAGACCCTTATTAATATATTTAATATAAGCAAACTTTTCAGTATTTTCCTTTGTAGTTTCCTATTTTGTGTCATGCTTAGAAAGGTCTTTCTCTCCCCAAAGTGTATAAACATTTTCAACAATATTGTCTTATGGTTTTCTTAAAATTTTTAGTTTCAGGGCTGGGGAGATAGTACGGGAGTTACGGCAGTTGCCTTACAATCAATCAACCCAGGTTTGGCCTGTAGCAATGCATGGGGTCCCTCAACACTGGCAGATGAGACCCCTGAGCACTGATCTCACTGTTCCCTCAAAAGTTTGAATACTTTATATTCATCTTTAAGTTCAGGGTCAAGAAAGAGATAAATCACCCAGTTTTCTATACTGATTTTGAAATGGTTAGTATCTACATTATATTTTTTTAATTCTTTAAAATTCTTTCTCCCAAACTTTTCTAAGGTATAATGTTTTTATCCCTTTTCTAACTTTTAGGATTCAATGCTTAACTAATTTTTCTCTTGTGTATTCACTCCATCTGAGTTTCTTGGGAATCTTACGTGGTAGGACATTATGCTTAGTGTTTTAGAGAATGTGACCAAACCTTGTTTGGTCCCCAGCACTGCATATGGCCTAACCCCTCATGCACTACATCCCCAGAAATTTGCGGAATGGCAGTGATATTATACAAATTAAGAGACAGAAAATAATAACATCAAGTAGGAAACATTGGGTTTGTCCTTTCAGCCTTGCTGATTGGCTCCAATAATATTCTCCCTGGGCATCTGCTTTCTCAACTCATTTGCCCTTAGTTCCTAGCACCCCAAAAGCAGGGTCCCGACAAGGGACACAATGGACCCAGGGCAAGCTGTGAGTTACCTTGGCATCGAAATGAGCCAGGCCAAAGTGCCACAATACTCATAACTATAAGTTGAGAACATGGTCATAGACAAATGCTGTTATGATTCAAAAGTAACGATGAGACTAGGACCCTGCTGGGTTTAGGAAGACTAACCTGGCCTGAAGACTGTGGTCTGGAATATATGGTGAATGTCCTCAGGAAGAACCAAACTTTAAGTCTGATATATATCTTACTGTGCTCATACAGAATGACATTGTTAGAATTATTAGAAGTAAATTTACGGTAACGGCTTAAGTGGATTACTAGCTGAGGAAGGAAGAAAGGGACACATCCTTGTTTGGATCCCACCCTTGATTGGATCTCCTAGTAATCTGGAGTAATCTCCTTAGATGAGATTTTGTTAATGTCCTGGAGAAATGGCCTTACCCCTCTTTGTTGATTTGTTAATGTTCAACCCACCTTTGTATCACCACCCTATGTAATTGCTATATAAACTAAGACCGTAAAGGGAGAAAGGGCAGAGGCAAGACAGAAGCAGCAGAGGCAAGAAAGAAGCAATGAGAAGAGACAGAAGCGAAGAGAAGACACAGAGGCAAGATAGAAGACACAGGAGAAGACACAGAAGCGGAGAAAGAAGACACAGAGGCAAGAGAGGAGACACAGAAGCAGATACAGAGAGAGGTCGAAAGAGACCAGTGGAGAGACTACAGAGACAGAGACAGAGACAGAGAGACAGACATAAGAGAGTACAGAGGCACACACAGAAACAGAGCACAAGGAGGAGCCATCCCGATCCTGTCTATACACAGTGACTATAAAGCACCTAACTCGAGCGGCGAGAGAGAGCACCACCTTGAGAGCCCGTGAACAATACAACACACATCACATCACATCACACCCTCCCACGCATGCGCGTTTGTAATTTTTACAGTGAGGTGCAGGTAAAAGTGCTATAGAAGTTGAAGTGCCTCAGAAATCAGTTTTAAATAGGAATATGTTTCCATGATGAACTTCTCATTTTAATTTTATCGCAGCTATTGGCTACCATTAGGCCTGCCAATGCTGGGTGCAGAGTTGTGGAAGACTGAAAACAGTTTAAGTAAAGATATCAATTCGTAGATATGATAAAAAGACATTGTTGTTGGACTGGTATTTATAGGAGGAATAAGCCAGAGTAATAATACAGCAGGTAGGGCACTTGTCTTGCAAGGGTTGCACTGGTTTTGATCCCAGGCATCCCATATGGCCCCCTGTATCTGCCAGGAGTGATCACTGAGGTCCACTGAGTATGACCCAAAATCAAAATAAATAAAATTGTTTTAAAAAGAGGAATGAGAAGGGCTGCAGAAAGTGAATAAAAATATTTTAAATATTGAGGACACAAAGTTAATGTAGCTAAGATTGACCCGGGCTCGATTCCTCCGTCCCTCTCAGAGAGCCTGGCAAGCTACCAAGAGTATCTCTCCCACACGGTAGAGCCTGGCAAACTACCCGTGGCATATTCAATATGCCAAAAACAGTAACAGCAAGTCTCACAATGGAGACATTACTGGTGCCCACCTGAGCAAATCGATGAGCAACGGGATGACAGTGATACAGTGATTTATTAATTGGAATGCTTGAATTATGAGGTTTTCTCTAAACATCCCATGCATTTTAATATGCAATTTTCTCATCATTATTTTTATTTTTCAGATATTATGGACCCAAGTATGCTATTTTATTTTTAAAAAACTGTTTGAATGAGATGTTAGAAGTGTATGACCAAAAGCAGCAGGAATGTTGTTTCAAGCTTTATTGTAGTGTGATTAAGAAACGTAGGTCATACTATTCATACATTTTTAAGATGACTTTAACAATGAGTGACACCAATCTGCATCTCTCACTGTCCAGCTGCCTAGCTGCCTTTCATCTTCCTGGAGAGTTCTAATGTAAGGAAAAGTGAGAAACTATTTGCCTCATTCTAAATTGTTGTTTATAATTTTCTGTGGGGTTGGGAATATTAGAAAATACACAGTAAACGGATGTGGACTTCTTTAGGGAAAATGATGATCATTTCAAAGACCTTGTGGCAATAGTGCTAGCTGTTAAGATACCATTTCGGTCTCCTCCTTGGTACTTACTATTGTTTGATGTATTCGAATCAGATATGCCACAGGACTCTAACATTAGCAGTTACAAATATATATTTTACAGACTTTTCATTTGCAAGGCATACCAAAGGAAATTTCTTCAAGTTTGCTTCAAACAAGAAGTGTATATTCAGATTCATTGGGATAATCCCATTCTACTGACAAACTGATATATGATAGTGAATGCAAGGACATCTCTGCCTGTGCCCCAGCTTCTCCATCTTTGCCTGGTGGTGGCTGGGAAATGCTCTGAGTCTGATGTTCTCTAGGATCCTTTTAGGCCTGACTAGGTAGGAGCTAGAATAACAGGAAGAGCAAAAGGGACATGGGGGTGAGAAGCAAATGCCTCAGATCAATAAAGGAGTCAGTGAAAGGCTTTATTTCTCCCAGGTAGTTTCACAGCCTCATAAGGAGTGACTACTGAGTCCCTCTCTTCTTTTCATTTGTAACTGAGAGAAGGTATGTGGCCAAATGCCTGCTGAGTCCAGGATCATGGGTTAAAGTGAGGAACAAACAAAGGTTCAAATCACTAATTTAAGATCTAAAATCTGAGTTAAGAACAAACTTTAACACCCGAGAAATAACCACACCATTAGTGCTTTGCTGATATCTTTATTATTTCTACTTATAAGGTGATGATGTTGAGAGAAAGGATATGGATCCCCACCACCCCCACCCCCAATAATACACAGAGATTTCATTCCACAAATACAAGAATTGGGGCATTTACAAATTCACTTCACTGGGTTACCAGAGCCAGGATAGGTTCTGTTTTGGGGTGCCAACAGAGACCCAAGAGTAGTCATGGTAGAAAGAGCTGTCTAGCTAGTCCTGTCTTCTAACCTAGAAGGTGGTGGTGGGTTACTGGGTAGTTTCCAGTAACAGCCACTGTCCCACTGAAATCTGTGATTCAAGGCTCTCATCCACAAAATGGGAATAAGAATTGTCCTGGGTACATTACAGGGCTATGATAAAGTTCAAGATAAAAGTAATTTCTCAGAAGAGCTTTGTAACAGGTGAAGGGCTATATACATTTAAGAGAATTCAATTGGTTTATTATGATAATGCAAGTGCCCCAGGTAGAACAGGAGGTCCATGCAGAGGCTCAGGGGCTGAAGGGCTAGAACACTCTTATAGTATCTGTAGGTTGCGTAGGAAATGCCTGCTTTATTTCTTGGCCCCAAAAAACCACCATGGCCTGGACTGTGAGGCAGGACTAGGAAAGTCACTGGGGAAGTTACAGAGAGTCACAGGGGTCAGTCAAGAAGGAAGGAGGAATACAAAATAGAGGGTTATTCCTGTTATCACACACATCTCTCTATCTATATCTGTATCTCTATATATGTATGGTACTGAAATGGTAGTCCAGATGAAGGATGAAGGGAGGGCCTGAGTGGAGACAGGAAGGTGCCACAGCAGCAGTGGGAGGGTTACTATTTCAAAGATGTTCAGTTGCTGGATCCCCTGTTCCTAAATGGATATCCCCAGGTCACTCTCTCTACAGGGAAATGGGGCAAGGGGGAAAACCAACACAGTAAGAACCAGAACTAAAGACTTGGGTCCTCCCGCACTGTTCTCCTGTTGCCCAGCATCTTCAGGAGGTGTCAGTAAGAGAAAAGCAATTAATAGATGCTTGCAAAGACCAATTCTCTGCCAGTTCCTAACTGGAAGGGTGGAGGAAAGATACTCTCTGGTTTCTTTTGCTGCTGCTGTCTCATCCAAACTCCCTTAGGGATGTGGGACCTCCAGAGGAACTGGGGAGGCTGCCCCACGGTGTAAGTGTCAGCTAGCACCTAATATTTCAGGCAAAAAGACCAGTAGATAATATTGAAAATTAAGAAGGCCAGTGGGAAGCAAATTCGTGAGTAGGAATCCAGGCGGTAGACATGGATATAGATGCGGCCCTCCTGCCATATCCCACCAGGGCAGGAGTCGAAGGTGCATAAGAACTTCTGGTACCACTTGCGGGAGCTCGCAGGGAGGTGGGCAATGCCAGGATGATCAGCCACCTGTCTAGGGCAAGCGAGGCGATCCCACTCTCCCTCCACCCGCCACTGCTGCTCCTCACCCTCATCACTGCTGTCAAAATCCATCACCAAACCTTCAGGATGGGGAAGTGCGGCGACATGGGCTCGGGCACGGAGATAGATACGGTCCCGAGCAGAGATGTACATCCGCATAATGGAACGAGACTGTAACAGAACAGAGAAGTCAGGAAAGTGGGCAGAGGAGAGGAGGGCAAGTGCTGTCTTGGGCTTCCATGGGCAGTCTGACCTATGGGCCCATTTTCATCATTTCTATAATCTCTACCACCATCCCAGAAAGTCCAACCCCCTCACTTTGTAGTGTAAAGGAAACCACCAACCATGAACCCTAAGTCCCAGGGCCTTCTTTTTGCATTTCTCCATACCCCAAATCTCCCCAGCACTCCCATAACCTGTTCGTACATGGCGAATTTTCAGAACACGGAGTTTGTTTCGTTTGTAAGTCACGAAGGTAATCAGAGCAAACTCCAACAGAGAACAGAAGGAAAAAGCGAAGCAAGTGGCAACATAGAAATCCAAGAGAGTGCTGCAGGTCGGGTTTTGTACTCTTTTCTTGATGAAGCTGCTTATCGTGGACAAAGTGAGAATAGCAGTAATCCCTGCCAACACAGAAGAGTGGAGATAGGTCAGCCACTGGCCCCAAAACACTGCTACCGAAAGAAGGCTGGAGAAATCCATTCTGTGTCCAGGCAGGCGCCTGCCGTACCCACTTACCTAGAGAAATCCTGGCAGAAGAAAAATCCTTATTGATCCAAAAGGCAAACCAGGAGAGCATAGTGGACAATGAACAAGGGATATAGCGGTGGAGGGTCAGAAAGCCCAGTTGGCGCCTTATATGGAAGTAAAATGTTGTTACTGTGTATTCACCTGAAAGACACAAAAAGTAAACACATCTGTAGCAGCACTGAGGAAGGGCTCCACACCCAGGCTTATTCAGATCACCTTGCAATAAAGCAAAGATGTTTATATCTAATTGAGAGCTGACATGCATAAATGTCAGGAACTTCATAAGACTAGTGCTTTAAGTCTAAGGATAGGATCAGAAACCAATGATTACCATAACTATGTTGACTCCACCAAGAAGCCTTTTACAGGAGCCCGTGCTCATGAGAATTCTGCCTTTATGGTCCCCAAAGCCCTCCAAGAGTGATCCCTGAGTGCAGAGCTAAGAGTACACGCTTAGCACACCCCAGTGTGGTCCCTGAACCAACTGTCACTGTCACTTTTATCCCATTACTCATCGAATTGCTCGAGTGGGCACCAGTAATGTCTCCATCGTGAGACTTGTTGTTACTGTTTTTGGCATATCGAATACGCCACGGGTTGCTTGCCAGGCTCTGCCGTGCGAGCAGGATACTCTCAGTAGCTTGCTGGGCTCTCCGAGAGGGACGGAGGAATCCCCCCAAACCAAAATGAATATAAATGTTATGCAGCAGTTACTATAGCCTCTGAAATTTCTTTGAAACACACCAAAGTGATATTAGAACTCTAGTTTCCACCCTCCATTTGTATGGACTTTCACAAAACAGCTTAAATCAGTTCTGAATTGGGTATGAAGAACTCACATGAACTCCATTCCCCAAAGTATATGTGTTTTAACAATCACCTTGAAATATAATGTAAAATATGACAGCAATCAAACCTGTACCTATTTACCTAACATTTTATCTTGAGAGGCTTAACAATGTAATTGCCTTTTATGAAGATAAAAAATCTGAAGATACAAAATCTGTTTCCTCTGCACACAGTTATAAATATCTAGCATTTACAGGACAGGAGCCATGTTCTACAGCTTTTACTTAGGCTAGTTGCATGCTATCTGTATGGAAAGTCATCTCTATTCATCCCTCCATTCTGGGTCTCTGGATACCTTGGCTTCCAAAAGCACACTTACCAATCTCGGTATTCATGACTTCAGTGCTGTTGCTCACTCCTTGGAGCTCAAACTCGAATAGCTTCCAGGCAGCAGTGGTGTTAAAGTCTAGCTTTTTCCAATTAAAGATCACCTCACTATTAGAATAGAAAACTGTAAAGCAACATGGGAAGAAGGGTCATGAGACTCGTAAGGAATGCCAGGAACCTGTAAGATCCAAGAACCGTTGCCTTAAGTCTAGGGACAGATTCAGAAAACCTATGATCACTATGTTGAATCCACCATGAAGCCATTTACAGGAGCCTGAGCTCATGAGACTAAGTATCCCAGCCAAGGTCTCCCCCAACATGAAATCTAAATAATGCCTTGGATTCCTGACTATGACAGTCATCTTACCTGGTCCTGGAATCCTACCGCATTGTTGAAGTCCATTAAATAAGTGCACTTACTGAGCTTTCCTCGGTACCAGCTCTGTTACAAAGGGGTCATTGAAGATCGTGGTAGAAGATGACAAAAAAATTAAACTAAGGTATTGATGGCAAGTGATAGAGATGGAGAGGAGTAGAGATGCGTGGAACAGGCTGTAGCAGACAAATGACCTGAGATTGGGTAGAAGGGAAATGAAGGGTCTCCGCATGAGACCCAGGATAAATAACAGAAATGGCAGCAGGAAAGGAAATGAGAATGGACTTTGAGATTCAGAGAAACCTTGGCACCATCTTAGGAAAAAAAGAATAAAATATGACAAAAAATAAGGGCCCAGCATGACTCTGAATCCCCAGAAACCTAGGGAGGTACTCACAACTAGAGAAAGACAGAGGGCAAGAGTGAGAATCCAGTGGAAATTTGTCCATTTGCATTGGGCATCCAATATCAATTATCATCCTGGAAGGGAGAAAGGAATCTAATTAGGTTAGTTTTAAGCTCTTAGGTATCCTCAACTTAAGCCTCCAATGAATGGCAACTGTGGTACTTAATACACAGAGCTCAAAGCAGAGAGCAAAAGAGAGGAAGAGCACTGTGAAAGTATCTGGTCACTTTGGCCTCCATGGCCAGAGAAACATAGGGATTGAGTCAAAGGGGCCGTATTTTCCTACCCATCCTAGGTTCCAGGATCTGCCAATATTCTCCTGGGCTCTACCACACTAACACCCCCATAGAACCCATATAAAACTCCCCTTTGGTGGGCATTAAAGCATCAGATTGATCTTTCCAATCACTGTGTTTCCACTTTGTCCAGATAATTCCACATTAGTGGAAATGACCTTAGAACCAATGATAATTTAGAATGAAGTCATTCAGGCAGTGCAGTCATATTGGTACATTACAGTGGAAGAGCTCTGACTTGGGAGTCAGAAAACTGGCTACCAGGCCCAGCTCTGCCATGAGGTTCATTTGTTGTCACTTTCAAGGTATCTTTCTATGTTGAGGGCTGGGTGTCTGTTGGTTCTCTGTGAAGGAATCAAGCACATGGTCTAGAATGGAGGGGAGGGCCTTTGGAAGGAGGAGATTTCTGCCCATTGCTGGTTCTCTGGGAGGGAGAGTGCCAAGAAATTATACTCCAGCTGCTTGACGTACCTAGCTGTGTGCAGCACCATGCCATTTTTGTAGATGCGGACCATACGAGTGTTCATGTCATGACCTTGATATTGGCTCCTCTTAAAATTTTTGATATCAACATTTGGGAGCCATAACTGGCTCACCCAGTGCCTATTCAAAAGAACGTTCTCAAAGCTGCCAGTAAAACGGAGGCGTTCATCATACCAAGTTTGATGAAAGGTGGCGTCGATGGTATAGTCCTGGTGGGGAACACAGAAAAGTATACTTGTGGAACTGTGTTAACAAACAACATAACATGATCAAGACTTTTCTCTTTCTTTTGGATGATGCAAAGATGGACTCCAGAACCTTGCCCGTGCAAAGTATATGCTCTACCATTGAGCTACATCCCTAGTCCAAAGAGATAAAAACCAAGACCACATTCAATGTTTAGTTTTGCTTTGTTTTTGTTGAACAGGATAGTTGCTAGGGCCTTATTCCTGAGAAGTATGATTAACTCCTGAGCTCCTTCCTTAACCTCAAGAATCTCCTCCTAAGGTACAGCAAGCACACCTTCTCCGGATGGAGCCTGGCGACACTGAGAAGCAACTAACACGGCTCCGGGTTGCGGGACTGGAACACATCCGAGCCGCGGGGGGGCACTGGAGTGGGGCAGCGCCTGCCCAAACTCCAAATGGTCCCGGCCGCCGGAAGTCCCGCCCTCGACCCACCCTCGGCGCCATCTTCCCACCTTCAACAGAGAAGAGGCCAGGCAGTCTGG
Source organism: Sorex araneus (assembly GCF_027595985.1). Taxonomy (NCBI): domain Eukaryota; kingdom Metazoa; phylum Chordata; class Mammalia; order Eulipotyphla; family Soricidae; genus Sorex; species Sorex araneus. The sequence goes on along the minus strand of NC_073313.1, from coordinate 60,323,090 downwards.
TGAGCAATGCGGCCGGAGAAATGCTGCGGACCGGAATCCGGGCCAACAACACCAGGGATCCAGACGGAGGAGGTACAGCCGGTACACCTTCTCCAGATGGAGCCCTGGCGACACTGAGCAGCAACTAACACGGCTCCGGGTTGCGGGACTGGAACACATCCGAGCTGCGCAGCCGCTAGTGCGGCCGTGCGACCTTTTCTAAAAACTGAAAACATACAATCTTTTAATGGAAACCCAATTATCAAATGCTTCCTTAGTAGGGCTGTCTTTCTTGGGGGGAAACTCCCAACAATAGTGAGTTTTGTTTTGCAATATGGAACGTAATCAAGGTAAAGAGAAAATGAAGTGAAATTCATCAGTTATACAGTTGGGGGTGGGGGGCGGGGGGTATACTGGGGATTTGGGTGGTGGAATATGGGCACTGGTGAAGGGATGGTGTTTGAATATTGTATAACTGAGACATAAACCTGAAAACTTTGTAACTTTCCACATGGTGATATAATAAAAATTAAAAAAAAAAAAGAATCTCCTCCTAACATCTTGTGATAGGCTTATCAAGCACTTCAGCTTGCGTAAGGAAAGAAGTAAAAGTTTGGCTGTGATAGTTTTCCATTTGGAGATATTTTCCAAATAAAGGGCACTTCCAAGCAGCTTAATGTCTGGGAAGAGACATTTCATCTAGAAATGGACAGGCAATTATTTCATGGACTGGGACCACTCCCCCACCACGCCTCCCTTGTAAGGCTGTGGTGCTACTCCAGCCAGATCATAGCCCTGTTGGCTCATTTCCATAGCAAATCAATAGTCTCAGTGTGAAATTGTTTAAACATTTACAAACACACAATCTCTGATTAAGTACCATGAGGTTTCCCTTTGGAGCTTTTATTTGGGAGCTCACATGGTAATTAACTTCAATCCTTCATTACCCAGAGTTTATATTTTTTAAATGAAGCTGAATTACAAGAGAAATGTATTTTATTCCATTCTGCGTTGTGCTTTTCTTTTTCCTTGTAACAAAGGTCCCTACCCTCTAAATGTGAATTCGCATATTCATGATTATTCAAATGACTATTTAGTCTCTAGATGTTACTTGTGCCCACTCGAACAAATGACAGTGATACAGTGACAGGTATTATCTATCCCCTAAACTGCCTGCAAAAAGCTATAAAGCCCAAAAGTAGAGAGAGAGTATGGGGAATATTGTCTGCCATAGAGGCAGGGGGGAGAATGAGAAAGGGGGGGTATACCCGGGATATACCAGTGGGGAATGTGCACTGGTGGAGGGATGGGTGTTTGATCATTGTGAGATTGTAACCCAAACAAGAAAGCTTTTAACTAACTCACGGTGATTCAATAAAATTTAAAAAATGTTTTAAAAAATAAATAAATAAAAAATAAAATAAACTGCCTGCAAAATAGCAAGGAGGATGTTTAATGGGAATAAATATAAGAAACTATAACTGGGACTGGAGTGAGAAAAAAATGGGTAGGGAGCTTGCTTTGCATGTGGTCGACCCATGTTTGATCCCAGCACCCCATATGGTCCTTCGAGCCTGCCAGGAGTGATCCCTGAGCACAGACCCAGGAGTAAGCCCTACGCACTGCTGTGTATAGTACAAAAAAAATGAACAAAAAAAGAACTAGAACTGTGCACCACTGGTATTGAAAGGAGAAAGAAGAGTTATAAAATGATCTCAAATAGCAAGTACCACAACTAGGTCCAAGTAGAACCATGAAGGTTAGCCTAACCTTTTCTTCAGGGGCTGTCCAAAGACACAGAGATAGTCAATGGTGGCAGCTGTTTCCAGTGCTGAAAACGTCATTACCTTGTCCCTAATCTCCAGGACTTAGCTCACTGGCACTGAAAATTCAATTGGCACCAAGGTTCGAATTTCCCATGCTAAGTCTAAGTTGCTCTGCATTGTACGATGTACCCACAACCCTGACAGTCAACAGACCCCCAATGAGGAAGGTAAAAATAATCTCGGAGAGTCACTGTCAATCAGTCTTGCAGACGGAGAATGTTCCCTAGAATAACTGAAAGAAGTAATGGGTTGTGGCGGGAGATGGGCCCTACTGATCTTCACAGGCAGCCTTCACAGTGGCTACAGTCCCAAGTTCCTGGGAGTTCCAACCTAATCTGCAAAATCTGACTCTTGGCAACCAGGGAAACCTTTTCCTCCCCAATACTTGCTGTGCCCCTGCTCTGTGTGGGAATGCTTGCCACCAGTACTTCATTTCTATTTAACAATATAGCAATTGTAAATTCATTACACACCAACTGAAACCTAACACATTTTCCCTAGTGTGACAGGGAAATTTGGGGTGCAGATTTTTTTAGCTAGCTACACTGGAACTCTAGAAATTTATTAAAATGGAATTGGCTTCAGAAGGACTACTTGTGAGAATTATCACAGCAAGAAGCAGCCTTTAACACTTGATGCTGCACTGGCCACAGCCTTCTAAGATCAGGCCAGGGGTCCCCAACATTAGACCGAAGTCTGGTAGAAAACTGATTCAGAACCATGTGCTGTGGATTGAGATTTCTCTTCTTGAAGACAGACCCTATGTGCTTCACCAGGACTTTCTTAAACTTTTTTCACCTGCATCCCTTTTCACCCAAGAAATATAGCACAGGTTAGCACTGTCAGAACAACCCTGATTCATTGTACAGTTGATTTTCAACAAATTTTTAGTTAATGTGCATTCAGAAATCTTCACAAGCCCATATTCCATGACACTCAAACCAGAGTGTAAGAAGGTAGGGTTTACACAGTGCTGCTTTGATTGGAGGTTAAGGGACACCCATACAGAGAGCTACGATCACTGAATAAGGATTCTGTGGATTACAATAAGGCTCAGCTGCCTCAAATATCACATAAAAGTATGGGGTGTCACTCCCCAAAACAGATTATTAAGATTTGTGATGTTCATCTTTGGTACTTTCTCTTATGCTTTTCTCATTCTGGAGGAAGCCTGGTGCCATATCATAAGCCCACATGAAAAGGCTGGTGGAGGGGCTTCTGCACACTGTTCAGAGAAGTGCTGAATTGAGTTTGTAACTGGCTTCTCTCTCAGTTGAGTCTTCAGATAATCCCCAGAGCCAAATGATATCTTACCTTCAACTCTATGAAAATATCCAAAATAGAGGACTCAGCTAGGTTGGGACTGGATTTCTGAACACTGAACATGTATTCCACAATTATTCATGTTTAAGAGATGGTGTTTGGAGGTAATTTGTTACATAGAAATGCATGAGTATACCGTGCTTAAAGACTCAGGTAACCAGACAAAGCAGCAGAGAGGGGTATCTTATAATTCCTGTGAGCCTATGGAAATACCTTGCTTTTCCATGAATATTTACTTACCTTTGAATGCCATCTGAAAATATCCTCTCAGAGCTAAGACTCTGAGTTCACTTGGAAAGCTAGGTTAATAGGTAGATTAGAATCAATACAGAACTTGGTCTTTGCATGTTTCAGGCGGAAGTAACAAAGCCTAATAGAGCAGTGCTGACCCAAGAATGACAGCAGCATAACATGAGATAAAGAACTAGGAAAAAATGGAGAAACACTCTAAAAGCAAGAATTAGTAACTATATACGTGAGGAAAGAAATCATTATCAGAAGAGCAATTGGAATGTGGTATTCTAAGTTGCTGAATTGTTTTTCTTTTGAATAAAAGACGGTACCCAGATTCAATGTTCTGGAGGTTCTCTTCAGGCAGCAAAGAACTTACCTTTATCGGCCTCCTTCTCAGTCACTGTTGGCAAAAATTCCCCCTATCTCCCCTCTCCATCAGCAAAATGCACATTACAGAGAAACAGAACAGAAAACTAAGCATTTTAAAGACTTCCTAAGTCAGCTCCCCCAGGTTAAGAGATGTTACAATTAAAGCTCAGTACTCACCATGTTTACAACAGAGAGTGGACCAAATGAATGTATTATGAACGTAAAGTTGACCACAGTGGGTTCCTCTGTAAAGAGAGCAAGAATGGTAAACCACATCAATCTAGGACTTGGACAGTGAGAGTGGGGTCACACTGCCCAACTTCAACATTTGACCCATTTCTTTCTTTTCTCATGTCAATCTCAAAAACCCATTTCCTAGGATATTATACATACCTCCAAGGTTAAGCAAGTAGTCTAGGCATCTCATATCATAGTTGGAAAAACTAAGGTTGTCAGAAGGAAAACATCTATACTCTGGTCAGTGGCATTGCTGGGTGGGACTAAAGTTGAAATCTCTTGCCTAGCAGGTCAGTAACAGATGTTCCCGCCCTCTGTGCCCAGGCCCATACTCCATCCTCTGCATCCATTCGTACTTTGCCCAGGGTGGTAGGAGGGGAACTATGTTTTGCCACTTACTGCCAATGCCAGGGCGCAGTGAGCTGTCATAGTTTGCCAGCATGTTGTCCAGGATTCTAGTTGCTTCTAACATTCTCTTGTTTACGACAGGAGTGGCACCATAAGATTCTTTTTTCTCAGGTGAAGGCTTCTTCTCTGCAGGGGGCTTGGGCATGGGGCCATAGACGACATTTGGAGCAGTGGGTTTAATTTTGGATGTAATATGTGGTGCTTTTATCCTAGAACACGTAAGAAAAAATATTATATATACATAAATATAAAAGCAGTTTTGTTTGACACTCTGTGGGGTCTCAATTGATGCCTCTTGTTACAGAATAAGGAAAAATAGATATTCACCGAAAGCATGGTTAAATAGCAATTAGTAATATTCAATTACAAGCCAGTGATTGCTTATACTCGTCAATTTCTTTTCATTTTATTCCTCTGTGTTGACTTTTCATGATAACTCTTTTTCAAGGAACTTCTTTATTAAAACAATAGCAAAACCAACTGAGACTTTAAAGGATTTTTCCTTGTGAACTGAAGAGAAACTTTTTAAAAAACGTTTTCAGGTACTCAAGACTAGGAATTAATATTATAATCAGTGCATATGGAGTGATAGGTTCCAAATGTTTAAAATAGTTTAAGCAAAAAAAAATGAAGGGTGGGGGTGGAAGTGTCCAGATTTATTAATTAATGAGGATGTTTATGGGTGTATGGGGGTTCGCCCTACTGTTCCCCCTTCTTTCTGGAAAAATTGCAATTTCAAAGCCTTAGCAAAATGAATCTCAGGTTAGAAGGAAGAGGGACAGTGTACCAGCAAGAGACAGGTGGTAAGTCTTGCTGTGTGTGTGTGCATGTACATGCATGTATGCGTGAGTGCGAGCGTGTGTGTGTGTGTGTGTGTGTGTGTGTGTGTAGAGGACTAGTAATGTTCAATTTCCTGTCAGGGCATGTTCACTTGGTGAAATCCACCAAACTTTCACTCATGATTTATATTTGCTTCCATTTGTATGCTCCCTAAAATAAGGGGTTAACAGGGTGGGAGACAAGAGCATGGGCTCTGTATTTCAGACCAGGAAAGAGACAACTAGAGCACAAACACAAACTTTTGCCATACCCCAAGCTCTGAGCACTGCTTAGCTGGGATGTGGATCTGCAAAGCCTATGCCATTGCTCATTTCTGAAGTAACTAACTCCTATTGTGGCCAAAGGAAAAACTGGGGGTGGGGAAGCATTTTCCACTTTCAAAGACCACATCTGAGAATCCTCTGAAAAGTCCCTACTCTAAATACATAGTGGCGGCTGCTATGAGATACCCATACTGCCAGCCAAGACCACTGAGACTGTAGCAGCCCCCAATTCTTGATACTCAAAGAAGCACACCAAGATTCAAGATGATGACAAATAACTGAGAAAAACTCTAAATACCACTGAAGAGCCACCTCTCTTGACTATGTGCCAAGAAAATGTAGAGAACGGTCAGCTAGTTACTGCAATCCTACAACTAGCATTGGCTAGCAAGAACTAAGACAAAGAACTGATCTCCATCATTCTGGGCTCCTTGGGGTTACGGTACTGTGCTGGCAATGCATACCTTCCCTTAGCCAGCCACTCAGCCCACCTTCAGGGCTGAAAAGCAGTCGAACTTAAGAAAGATAACTGCATGGGAAGAGGTGGGGCTTTCCATGGGATCTGGCAGGGCAGCTGCAGTCCTTCAGATTCGATGGTCCAATCTGCACCCTCCCAGCCTCCCCACTCACTCCTCCTCCCAGGGACCCACTGAGGATGCTAATGTGACCACCACAGGCAGGAAACAGAAAAACATATCAGACGGACCACTAGATTGGTACCTCCTTTTCACCTTAAAGATGGAGAAACTGAGGCCCAGATGGGGACGTGCACAGAGTCACATGAGTGGACCAGAGCAAGGTGCCTGCCTGTGCAGCAACACAGCCCACTGCTGGCTCTGGGGCTCCTGACATCACCCGTTGCCATGTTGACCGAGCATCAGTGCCCTCCCCCTCCACGGCCCCTCCTCCTGCTGGGCCTCCTGAGCCCCCTCCCTGTTAATGTCCTCTCCAGACCCCTCTTTGGCTCCAGCCATCCAGTCACCATGGCAGCTATTCCGGCCAGCCCTGATCAGCCAGAGATGTGGATTCCTAGCACGCATTCAGAATTTTTTGCCCCCACCCCTCCCCAAGGTACCAGAGAACCGGTGAGAGCAGCAGGGAGGCACTTGTCAGGGGAAACTTGGAAAATGATTAGTACACCGGGAACTTTGACAGTTGGCACCTAGCAGCAAACCAGCTCAAAAATACCCAACAGCCTTCTTTAGCACTAAAAAGCCAGGAAAGCAGGAGACAGCTGTCTTAGCACAGCCCCGGGGCCACAGGGGACAAGGGGCCTCTAGTGGCACCCCAGACAGCAGTCCTGGTCCTGAGTCCAGCCGGTCCAGGGCTCATGGGCGTGACTGGAATGAGGAAGGAGGGGAGCGTGCGTGTGCGTACTTAGAAACCTTCAACTCCCGCCAGCCTGCGGGCTGGGCAGCGAGAGTGGCGGGAAGAGGTGCCCGCGGAGTTGTTCGGCGCCAGGCGCTCGGCAGCTACTCAGAGAAAACCAAATTTGCTCTTCGAGGACGCACCAGCCAGTATCCAAACAACCAGACGTTTCAAGAACAGTTTCTCTCCGCACGCGCGCTCCGTTTGGGGGCTTCCCCTTCCTACGCCCCAGACCCCCACCCCCACAGCCCTCGGAAGCTCCAGCCTGCCGGCTGGCCACCCTTTCCCCGCTCTGCTCTCGCTTGCGCAAATTGGAGAAGGGGCGCGCTCCGTTCTCACGGCCGAGGTGTGTGTGTGGGGGGCGTCTGGGGCCAGAGTGGCCCCGCGCCACCCGATGGGGATCCCGCCCCGCAAGCTCAGCCGGGCGAGGGGCCCGGGTACCCGGGGCTGCAGGGGCTGGGGACGGAGACACAGACCCCGCCACCCACGGCCGCTGAGGTCCCACCTCCTGGGCCCCGCGCCCCCCCAAGCGGACCCCGCCCTGCAAGGCCCCGTCGGGCGAGGGGTCCGGCTGCGGGGGGCACTCGGGACGGAGACACAGACCCTGCCACCGACTGGGGTCCGAACTCCCCAGACAGGGCCGCTGCCGTCCTACCTCTGGAGCCCCGCTCCCCACGCCCCCGAGGGGACCCCGCCCCGCAAGCTCCGCCGGGCGAGGGTCCCAGGTGCGGGGACCTATGGGGGCTCGGGACGGAGACACAGACCCGCCAAGGTATGGGGTCCGAATGGCCTGGGCAAGGACGCTGCGATCCCCCCCTCCCGGGTCCCGCGACCCCCGAGGGGATCCCGGCCCACCCGGTGGTCGGGGGCTACAGGTCCCGGGGACGGAGACTCACCCCACTGCCAGGATCGTTGTCACGACCAGAAGCACACGCACAACTTTCGCTAACATCGTGGCGGGGACCGGGGCGACTGTCCTGAGGACGTCGCAGCGCACGGTCTGGCGGCCCGGAGCCGCTGGCCGCTTTTATGAGATTCCAACTTTCACTCCTCCCCGAGCCCCGCCCCGAGCGCCCCCCCCCCGGCTCCGCCCCGGATTTGGGCAGTTCCGGCTAGGCACGCGGACGGCCAGTCGAGGGGAACGTGGGCGCGTGCTCCCGAGGGCGGGGGAGGAGGAAGGGGCCCACGGATTAACCCCGCCGACACCGCCGCACGCCCAGGCGGAGGGAGGACGGGCCGGGGGCCACTGTCCGCTCGGCTTTCAGGGGACGGCGCGGGCGCTGGAGGGGGGCTGCCGCCGCCTCTGCGAGTCCCCGGTCTGGTGGCAGGGGGCTCCTGCGCGGGCTTTCCCGGCTCTCGCACCTGTTGCTCACCGTTTCTTGCTCCCGGGCGCACCTTCGCCAACGCCGAGCCCTGCCGAGCTCGACTTTGGGGTTGGAAGGCAGCCGGCGCCCGGGGACACCACTATCCTGGCCACACGGACCGAGCTAGTCCCCCGGGTGGTGGAAGGGACCGACCGTATCGCCCGAGACTTGATCCGCTCCCCCGGAAGACAGGAATGTTCCCGGGCTTGGGCCGCCCCGGAGGGTACTTGTAGGCAGCCTGCAGCTGGTGGGGTACCCAAGAGCCTCCTGACCAAAACCGGCTCTCCAGGCTCCGGTGCCGGTGGCCCCTAGGGGGCGGGGAGGGGAGAAATCAGTCGCCCCTCCCCCAGCTAGAACATATCAAAAGTCTCAAGCAGAGTTCTTCCCGCCCCGCGCCTTTGGTTTGGGGAGCAGAGAGCACTTCAGCGGGGAGAGCACTTCCCCTGCCGGTGGTCGACTCCACGCCCCATATGGCCCCCTGAGCCTGCCAGCAGCAAATCCTCTCAGCACAGCCAGGAGTAAGCCCGAGCACCACTGCGTATGGCTCCAAATCAAAATCAAAGTGGGGGGCAGGGGTGGAGCGATAGGCCAGTGGGTAGAAGGCTTGACTTGAACACTGCCACCCCCAGTTCAATCCCCGGCATCCCGTATAGTCTCTGAGCTCAGTCAGAAGTGATTCCTGAGTGCAGAGCCAGGAGTAAAACCTGAGCACCTCCCTGTGTGACGCCCCTCACCCCCAAAGAAAACCTAAACATTGCAACAAACTTAGGTTCCGGGTAGGCACCCATTGACAGCTCCTGGAGAGGTTTAACTGTGGCTCTCTAATCTCACCAGCCCTCTCCACCACCTCCCCATCTCTTGCTGCTGACGTGGTCTTCATCACACCGCTTGCTAACCCATGTGTTTTTTGGGGGGAGGAGGTATTATTATGCGTTTCTCGGAGGGGTTTCTGGCCCCACAGTTAGCTCCAAAGAACCAAATCAAACCAGAAAACGAAATCTGACTGTTTTTCAGCACAGCCCTGACCACAAGGAGTTCCAAGCACACCGGGTCTTGTATACGCAAGATCCACAGGCTTGGTTTACTACTTTGCCTTTTCTCTCTGGCAAGTCTGAATAACTTCTTAGTAAGTGATCCTGACTCCTTCCACCAATGCCCTGCAAATTCTGTAGTCACTATTGCCCTCAGGAGACAGGCTGCAGACCAGGGTTAGACAAATGCAGAATATTCTGGACATGCTAGAAAGAGAAAGCTGCCTGGTCATCTGCCATCCTGACTTCCCAGGTCCAGCTGTGGACTTGAGCTACCTTCTAGGCAAGCCTTATTTGAGCTCTGTTGGAGATGGAAGTTGGTTTGGTAGACCTGGATCCCCCGCCCCGGGTTGACTGACTGGCATCACTTATATTATATTATAATTATTACAAGCTCAAGAGGTACCTGAGCTTCACATTTTGACTTGAATTTTGCCACAACGCTAGCATATTCCAGGAAGAGGTATGCAGAAAGCCAGTCAAGAAGGATTGAAATTAGAGACGTATGATTCTTGACAAAGAAATGGAGCATTTTCAAAAAGATAATGGGAGATAAAGCCAGAGTGCTAAGTAGGAGAGTTTAGTGCTAGGCCCTGAATACCAAGCTAAGATATTTTACTATATTTGCGAGACAAAGAGGGAGTTAGAGAACAATGTGACATTGCATGTCAGAACTGTTCTTCAAGTAGGTTCCTCTGCTGGGGCAGTCAAGAGTGTTCTCAGGCAGGTCAGGCCAGAACATAATTTTCTCCAAGTAATTTTGCTGCCCGGATGTGAATGAGACATCGCGCTGCTTAGGAAAGAAGGGGAACTTGGGGGAGGTTTCACTGAAAGGACTGAAGTCTCACAAGATGGAGAGGAGAGAGAGGAGGCATAAGAGCACAGGAGACAAAAGACAGAAGACAGACAGTGGGGAATGGCTATTACAGGAACCAGAATATCCCTTGCATTTTGCATTTTATTTTACTGTTCAGAAACATTCACATCTATTGTCTCAATAAATATGTGTGTAGGTGCCTTTGCCCACTGCTTGCCTTGGGATGTTTGTACTTCAGATACATCTCTCTTTAGCTTCATATTCAAGCTCCAGACAAACAAAAGCATTTAAGTAGCAGCTGTGATTTTATAACAAAAACAAACAACCCGTTGGTCAGAATAGCCATGAGCCACCTCTTTATCAATTGTAAATGGTCACATGTAATAGCCAATATCAAATCATCACATGTTAAACTGCGGTTAGCGTTTTGAGAGAAAGCCAGAGCTTCTGGATGCAGCACCTGTGTGCTCCTGCCCTAGCTTGGCCCAAATTGTATCACATAGGCAACACACTGCTTCCATTAGACCAAGGCAAAAAGCATCAGTTCCAACAAATTGTGCAAGACTCTTAGCCTGTTAAGTAAGCGAGACCTTGCAGAAAGCCCAAGTTTCTTAGGCCACTAGGAAAAGCAAGGGAGAGAAATAACTATCTGCAGGTCTGACCTGGGAGTAGAAGAGATTGAAGGAGGAAATCAGGCGATAGCCAGGCTTTGATAGGCAACAGCTTTTAACGATGACCACGATCTCTGGATACCAAGCCAAGAAATTTTTCATTCTTTGAAAGGACTGGAGCAATAGCACAACAGGTAGGGTGTTTGACTTTCACGTGGCCAACCAAGGTTCGATACCTCCATCCCTCTTGGAGAGCCTGGCAAGCTACCAAGAGTATCCTGCCCACACGGCAGAGCCTGGCAAGCTACCCATGGCATATTGGATATGCCAAAAAACAGTAACAACAAGTCTCACAATGGAGACGTAACTGGTGCCTGCTCGGGCAGATAGATGAACAAAGGCACAACAGTGCTATAGTGCTACAGTGCTACCAGGTAAAGTGTGAGTTAGAGAGCAAGGTGACATCACATGTCAGAACTGTTCTTCAGTAGACTCCTTGATTCAAGTAGACAGAGACTGGACTGGGTCTTTCTACTCCACTCCAGATCAGACTGCGTTTGCATTTTCAATTTTTTTGTCTTATAGTTAAATAGTCATATACAGGTCACTTAACGGAACCTGAGCCCTGTGTTCACCAGTTGTAAACTGGGAACTGTGATGCTCCCCATCTCACATGCGATGCCATGGGACATGTAATATATTTATGACAGCAGTCAACAGTCACCAGAACATGTTTGCAGTTATTGTTATGATTACTATTGCCAACATCTGTTTAATAATAAATGCAACTGGGAGGTTATTAACAAGCTTGGTAAGAGCCTTTGTGTGGAATCTTGAAGTGGGGGCAGGTTCACTGAGAATAAAGGAGTTTGGGGGAAAGGCTGGAAGGGAAGGGACAGAATGAGTTGGTTTAAGTTGTCTGGCTGGTAAGCAAGGAGCACCTCACAGGACAGAAAGTCATTGTCTGTCTTCCAGGTCAGCTGGAGCCCCAGAAGCATCTGCTACCATAGCTAGCTCCTTTCTTGCTTGAATACCCTTCTCTTCCAAGTCTTAGGATCAGGCCCTTGGGACCAGAAAAGAACTGGGCACTGCTCACACCACTCCTGTCCCACTCACCCACATAGACAACTAGCCCTGGGGGGTGAGGGCTGAGCACCTCTTTCTCAGAGGAGCGTAGGAAGGTAGGAGTGAGAATAAACAGGCTAACAAATGCATTCATTCTTTCAACCAATGTGTGCTGCTCTGCACTGGCCCAGGTGCTAAACCAAATAAAAATCCCACCCTTGTGGGATAGACATCCCCAGGGGAAGGAACCCAACCCTAGAAAAGATATATAATGCACAGATCTATAGCACTTCAGTGGGTAATAACTGGTTTTGAGTTAAAGGATCAGCAGAGTGAGGGGATTGGTCTTGAGAGTACTGGGGTCAGCAACAGGGTGGTAAGGGGGTACACCATGGAGAAGGTGGCACTGCATTAGGCAAATGTCTGAACACAGAGCTAAGTTAGAGTATCAAGAAACAAACAATAAAAACTGTCCTAGGTCAGACCATGCTAGAATGTCCCAGGAGAAACAGGAAGGCCAGTTTGACTGAGGCAGAAGGAACACAGGAAATAGTCGAAGAGATTAGATGGTTACACAGTTGGTCCCCAAATCATAAAGTGTCACAAAAAAAAACTTCTACTCTGCTTTTAAATATGAAAGCCATTGGGAGGGTTATGAGCAGAAAAAATAGCATAATATGGCTTTTTAAAAAATGCTCACCATGTTTTGAAGAAAGTAATGATGCAAAGATAAAAACCGGAGACAACTTCAGTAACCAGAAGATGAAAAAATTGCAGTAATTCAGAAAACAAATGATAGTGGCTTAGATCGGAGTAACTGCAGTGCATAGACTTTGAGACTCTGAACATGTCATGCAAGTACAGCCCCCAGGTTTCATGACACCTTATATATGAGGTGTAAAGTAGAGATGGAGCTGTTATCAGCTGAAATAGGTGAGGCTATAGGTAGAACAGGGCTTGTTTGTTGTTTGTTTGGCTTTACTGTAATTTTGGTTTGCTTGTTCTGGTTTGTTTTTAGGAGATAGGTTGGACATTTCATTTTGGAACACTTGGTGACACAATCTTTTGAAACTTTAAATACAGATGTATTGATGAGTTTGAAGTTTGGGTGGCAGGAAAGAGGAACAGAACTATAAAAGTACAAAAATGGTAATAGTTATCATAGTGGTGTCACATGAACCATGCTACTTGATGTGATAGGCATGGGAGTGAGTAAAGCTATAAGATGAGTGAATAGAGTTTCAAGGAACTCCAACATTAAAGAACCAAATAAAAGACAAGGGTCAGTAATCTGGGTGGAGAACAATAAAGTAAATGAGGCAAATTTGGGAACGGGGCACAATCAGTTGTAAGTTGCCACTGGCACATCAAGGGGAATAAGCTAACAACTGACCATTGTGTTTAGCAATATGTGTCAGTAGTAACCTTAATAAGTGAAATTTCTAAGATGAATACATATGTTGAGGAAGGGTAGGGAGGAGAGACAAGACTCATAATTGGAGATGAGGACCTTTGACAACTCCCTGGGGTAGTTTTGTTCCAGAGAGAGCAGCTTAGGTGAAGCAGTTGGTGGAGAAGGAAGGAGGCTAAGGAGAAGGTCATATGGGAAGTGACAAAATGTTTGTGCAAGCTGGTGGGAATACACAGCATAGAGTGAAGCCTTTCTGATACAGGGAAGTGAAAGTAAGATTGCTGTAATATCATTGAGTGGGCGAGAGGAAAGGAGAGGAGATTTGATAGGGGTGACAAGCCTATGACAGACCCTAAGAGACATGGGGTACAAGTGGACAACTCGCTTCAGTTGGCCCTAAAGGTGCTGGGTAGGAAAGAGACCCATAGGGAGTCCTGTCCCCAAAAGATGAGCAGCACTGAATTTGAAAAAAGAGATGAAGGTAGAGGGCTGAGTTCTGGAGCATAGTACCTGAGCCCCGATGGGAGATTTTGAAGACATGGAAAAAGTACTAGAGTGAGGGGATCTGGAAAAGCTGCCAAAGCATAGAGTTGTGCAGAGTTGAATTTGTAAATATCATTGAGCACAGAGCCTTTCCCTGCAATACTGGTGTGTGGGGTGGTGAGTGTTGAGGTTTCTGCAAGATACCCCACTGTCCCTTCCAAATTCAGAGTAGTTGAAAAGTAAGGTGAGGGGCTCATATTCAGGGTGTAATATAGCAAGCAGGCTCCAAATTGGCTTCTTCCTCATATTCAACTGAACCTACTTCCGATGATAGCTACTTATTAAAGGTATGTGACATTTCTGCATAGTCTACAAACCCCAAAGAAAGCCAGAGCACCAGGGCCCCTGTTTCTGTTGCTCTGGCATACTGGTTTATGTCCAGAAAGGAGTAAGGGAAAGAACAGAAATGGTTCTTGCACTGGACAGGCAATAGATGATTCCTATTGTTTGGGCACTAAACACAGCCACTAAATAGAGGGGGAATTCATTCACTTAGGAGCTCCAATATTTTACTTTTTTAGCCCTTAATAATAAGTCTGGAATTGACCAGAAGTGGAACTGGAATCATCTTGCATGAAACAAGGATAAAGAGAGACATACAGTATACGTAATAAATAAATAAATAAATACATAAATAAAACCTGTAACAAACATCTGCCAGGGGCCCCCGGCTGCTCTCCCCATCAGCCGCCTACACCCTCCAGCCCCACCCCCGGGTTTGGGTGGTCGGTCTAAGGCCGCTCGCCAAGCCTGGGCGGTCCAGGCTATGGGGCAGAGGGAGGAGGAAATGAGAGCCAAGCTGGTTGATTAATCAGTTGCCATTTAGTCCATTCTCTCTACGCACCTGTTCCAGTCTCTCTGAGCTCCCCATTTCTCCTCTCTCCTCTCTCTCCCCCAGCACTCTTCCTTCCTAGCTCCTCATTCCTCCATCCTGCTCTCTTTTCACTCTGGATTCTCCTTTACTAGTCTCTCTCCCTACTACTAGTCTCTCTCCACCTTGTCCTTTAGGCTATACACAGTCAGGTAGCAAAATCAACATAAGAAAGCCCTTCCAGAGGGCCTGGCATTCCAAAGCCCTTCCTGACTGCCAGCAGGCAAAATACCTCTTAAGGTTTTTATCCTTTCCTTAGTCCAAGAACTCATTAACATCTTAATACTAGTTATTTTTGTATGGACACAGTAAGAGATACATTGAGTCTTGTAGGGCAGCTCTCCTGGCTACATCTTGCCACAGACTCAGACTGCAGCACTCAGGCCAGATTAATCATTCCTAACCCTAGCAGGGTCCGAATCCAGTTATCACTTTTTGGATCATGACAGCATTTGTCCATGACCAAGCTCTTAACTTATAGTTAAGCATTAGGCACTTTGGCCAGGCCCATCTCGATGCCAGGGTAGCACACAACTCACCGCTTGCCCTGGGTCTGTCCCGTCCCTCATTGGTACCCTGATTTTGGGGGTGCTAGAAAGTAAGGGCAGCTGAGGCTTAGGTCCAGAGAACAGATACCCAGGAGGAAAATACCATGTAGCGTCAAAAAATCATAGCATTTGCTGCAGTCTTCCTGTGTCCATACAAAAGAACATTCTCTGAATAAACTTGAGACTTGCTAAGGTCTCAAGGAGAGGAGAAAAACAATATTAACAAGTCAACAGCACACAAAGAAAGAAGTAACAAATAAACACAGGGGAACAGGAGCACTGTGATGGGAGTAACCCAATAAACCTAAACTACCTGAATCTATGTCATCCTACAAAACCCTCAGTTATACTCCTGTTCTCCTTTCATGCCACCCATCTATGATCCTTCCCTGAAACATTTGTTCTTGGGCCTTTTTGCCTAGAGTAAGGGGAGTCATACTTGCAGCCTTCCCTGTCTTTTCTCACATCTGCGGTTCTGCAGAGTTGGGACACAGTGACAAACCAGACTGAGGTCCTGCCTTTACGGAACCTATAGTCTCACGTGGGTAAGCATTTAAGACACATACGAAAAACC
Source organism: Sorex araneus (assembly GCF_027595985.1). Taxonomy (NCBI): domain Eukaryota; kingdom Metazoa; phylum Chordata; class Mammalia; order Eulipotyphla; family Soricidae; genus Sorex; species Sorex araneus. The sequence continues at coordinate 60,307,408 of NC_073313.1, read as the reverse complement.
CAAATCATTTCATTTCAAGTAGAGATGCACTCAAGATGTTTTAAATGTATAGTTTAGTCAGGAAGGATTATAGGCCTGTGGACCATTCTCTCTTTCTGCTCAGAGCTTAGAGAATGATGAAAGCTCCTCTCGGGCTTGCTAGGCAGTCTCAAAACTCAAGGATCTTTGCTCTGAAACCACTTCTGGCAGTTCTAATTCCAGTGTGGCTCAAGCAAGTAGGCAGGAGGTAAAATGAAAGAAATCTGCTCTGAAACCCATGTTACCATTTCTAATTCCAACGTGAAATAAAAGAAATAGGCAGAAGAGCAAATGGAAAGGCAGGAAACACAAAAGGCTGCCTTGTCATTATCTTTACTCTAAAGTGGTGGTAAAAGCAGGTGACTCATCCCTCAGAATTGCAGGCTGCATCATGTAGTCAAGATGGCCTACTGGTTTGCCTATCTTCCCAAGCCTGAAGTTCATGGCACAGGGATTTTGCTCAGGAATAATCCTGACAGTCACATTTCTTCATCTTAGCTCCCAAAAAGCCTTTCCTATAGGTGGTTGGTGCTGAGGACAAACATGTTTCTATGTGAGCAGGAAGCAGAGTGCTTTCCTGGTATCTCTGGAGCTAGGTGTCTGGATGTCCAACTCTGTTTCCCTGGCCCTCCTCAACAGCGATGCTTCTTTGCCCTGTGGGTTAGGTGGAAGGAGAGGAGTTTTGTTGAAATTGACAGGAAGAGCACTTTTCCTTGGTGCCTTTGTCAAATGTAGCCTGTTAACTTCTTCCGAGGCTATGGAAAACAATTTGGGGAGTTCATCTATGTGCCTACCAATCATTTGTAACAATGAGAGTGTTGAACTTGCTCAAACACTCCAAGAGTCTCCTTGGGTAGAAGCTTTTCCAGGAGCCCCCAGTGTGCAGCAGCCTGTGCTGCAAAGAAACGCTTGTTCCAATAAACCAGAGGGGAATTCATCAGAGAACTTCACAGTTTCAGTGTTGGAAGGTCTTTGTGAAAAGCATATATTTCCTCTCTTCAGATATATCATCAACAACATCATTGTTTGAGTCTCAGTTTCTGATTTGTTAGGACCAGCTAGAGATCTTTTATGAAACAGAAAGGGCTTCAAGATGGGTTAGAAAAAACGGAAACTTCCTGTTTCTATGGGCAACCTTAAAAAGAAAAAGAAAAAAATTGTTTTCATTGTCATAAACAGTATAAAAAACTAGAAGAGGAATCAAGATTTGGCAAAGACTGTAAAGGATTTGCTGTGTCTCTCCTCAGGTCCTGAGATAGGAATCTTTTTAATACTTTCACCCCAAAATTGAACATTCAATCTTAGATTGAACCAGAAGTGGAGACCACTCCTGCAGGGAAGCCAGTGTCAGTCTTGTATAAGCTCAACAGCAAGGGAATAATCAGACACGGTGAATGAAGAATACCTTAAGAGAAAGGATAAGATCCAATAGAACTTCTCAAGCTTTCCAGCTCTAAGAGAGTCAGGCCAAAACATTAAAACTTGAAATGACAAAGTCTGCTCAAATGCATGCACAACTAAGCTCCTCCTTTCTAGTTATCAACTCTGTGACATTCAGTAATCAATGACACAAAAATGTTTGTATGCACACACACACACAAGCACACAAGTTGTCATGATGCAGTCTTTGAATCAAAGGCTGCCTGAAAAGTTAGAAATAGCACTCAGCTGGACCCCATATGTCCTCCTCTGAGAACACGAAGGATGCCAAGGTCACTACAAGTGAAAATTTTATAAACAGGGATGATCATCCTGGGACCAAGTTGTCAACTGAAAAAACAGAGTCAAACAAGAAGGAACCAAGAATGAACGGGGGCCAAGGTCAGGAAAAGGTTGAGAAATACTGATTTAGATATCACAAAGCCAATACCATAGCAAACGTCTGCAATTTTTTCACTAGCAAGGCCTTTGGTCTTCACTCAGAGGCTGTTTACACTTAGTCTAAATTTAGATTTTAGGAGGAAATACATGAACAGCCCACCCATTCAGAATGCCATTGATTATCTAGGCGGCAAAAAGTCTTTCATATTATCACAGTCCCTGCAATTAGCCATCGAATTTTCAGAATGTTCTTGGGGAAGTTTCATTCTCTGATTTTCCGCTTCTATTCTTTTTGGTACTTTGATGGAAGAAAGATGACGGTACACTTGCGTACTTCATAGGCCCATGTTATTATTGCTAAGTCAGATATTGTATGTGGTTATTTACAGTATATTTAGTAGCAAACTAATGATGAAGACTCTTACTCAGGTTGACATAGACATAAAAACACACTTATAACAGGAAGTCCATAAGTTTGGGGTCTTCTAGGCTCTTTTATTCTACTTAATAGGACTGGAGTGATCGATTTCTCTGTCCCCCTCAGAGATCCTGGCAAGCTACCGAGAGTATCCCACCCTCACGACAGAGCCTGGCAAGCTACCTGTGGTGTATTCAATATGCCAAAAACAGTAACAACAAGTCCCACAATAGAGACGTACTGGTGCCCGCTTGAGTGAATCGATGAACAATGGGACGACAGTGCTACAGTGCAATAGCTTGTTGGGGATCACCTTAGAAAGGTTACAATGCACCTGAACAAAAATAAGTACACTTAGGGGCTGGAGTACAGTGGGTAAGCCGCTTGCCTTGTACGTGGTCAATCCAGAGTCAATCTCTGGCATCCTATATGATCCCCTGTGAACTGCCAGGAATGATCATGAGCACAGACCCAGGACTGAGCCCTGAGCACAGCCAGATATAACCCACAAACAAGCAAACACAAACAAAAGCTACACCTCAGATAATATGACAAATAATCTCAAGTTCTGCCCACTGATTACGCTTCCTTAGAATTATGGCTATTAAAACGTGGCAGCTGCCTTTAGTCTGAGATTGTGTTTGGGTAAAAGAATTACTGAAAGTTTATGAAATCTACCTCAGAGAAGCTCTGGTGTCCAGTTGACTATCAAGTCACGTACTCTGGGGAAGCTCTAATACCATGATAAAGTTTAAAGTATATCAGAATGCAAAAGGGTCAGGAGGTTTGAGAGAACATGATCTATTGTGGATGCTACAGGAGTGGGATAATATTCAATACCTGCTGGGAAGTGCATCTTGAGTACGGTAGTGCTGAAACTTGAATTTCTTTTTTAGTGGCCACTGTGGGATTTAAGTTGAGTGGCTTGACTGGCATAATTTGATGAATGTTTTTAAGGACTATTCTGACCAATATGGTGGTCATGCTTCTGTGGAGGTGATGAGTGAGATCAGAGGAAACTGATTTCTCAAGACACTGCAATGCTCTAGAACAGAAAATCTGAAAATACTGAGAATCTTACCTAGGTTTTGGTAGAGGGGGTCAACTCCAGGACAGAAATACTATGAATGCAGTATAGGGCAGGGCAAGACGGTGGAGTAAAAGATATAAGAGTTCTTCAGGCATTCCTCTTAGCCTTTCATGGTGACATTTTGAATGTGAGTAGTGGGGAAGGGTTTAGCCTATGGGATCCCTCAGTAGCCCCTGTGGATTGTATTGCGCCTCACTAATGTAGAGGCCACAGTAGAGACAATCTACCTTGAAATAGAGATTCAGAATTTTGGTACTTTGAATATATTGATTCTGAAATATCTGCCAGATGTTCAGTGGAAATTTTCAAGCGGCAGTCGAATATATAAGGTTGGAATTTAAAAGTGTAGTTTAGAGACAGACTCATTAACATTAGAAATTATATTGTATAGAACTTTGTGTATTACAAAGCATCTTAATGTTCATGGTTTTTATTTAGTTTTTCCCTAGTTCTATGAGATAGACAATATTTTTCCCACGTCTCAAGTGAGAGAAATAATCCTAGAGAATTCAGATGCTTTGTCTAAGATCATGTACCCAAGAACTAACAGTGCTGAAGCTAGAGTGCAGTTACCACTGAATTCTGCATATTTCCCACTGTTTAGCTAATAGCCGAGACAAATGCACAGATGGTTGGATAATCATGATTACCTTTGGACCTTTTCTGAAATCCACAACTTTGCTTCTCTGCAATTTTCTTCCAGATCTTCTCAAAGTACTGCCCTTATCCCCACCTACTCTGCAGTGCTTGTACAGTGTCACTCAATTTGTATCTGGGATCTCAGTTAGGTGTGTTTTGAGATTTGAAACCCTTATTGCACATGTAGGTTGTTGACTCACTGTACCCAATCTGGGTCTCCCTGTTTGGATCTTGGACTCTGTTCAGTACTTGAACTGGTTGAATGGGCTTCTGGTTCTGAATGTAAGGAACTGAAGATGTGATGCTGCTTGGGCCCTGTTCACCTAGATCACCCCAGGGTCACAACTGGAAGTGCTTGAGGCCTCCAGAGCTGTGTACCCTGCAATGTTAAGGTGACCTTATGTTGTTTGTTGGAAGCATGTTAAGCATTTGCTCTAACTGCTGTACTATCTCTCAGCCTCTACAACTTTATTTTTAAAATATCTTATTGAGACATCATGATTAGCAAGCAAAATGTGATATATAATTAATACATGCAAACAGAGAAGTCTTGGGCTAATTCTACAACCAAGAAAGCATGACTACTTCAGGCATACCCATCTTTGTTAAATTCAAAAGTTTTTTCCTGACGCCTCTTACTAGTCCTATTTGTGGTGGGAATGCTTACTTTCATTTTCATCTACTTATTTTCTAGCTTAGTTTTTAAATAGAATCACTGTGAGATAACGTTATAAAGCTTTTGTAATTGAGTTTCAGTCTTACAATTATCAAACATCCATCCTTCCACTAGTGTACCTTTCCTACCACCAATATCCTAAGTATACCTCCAGCCACCCCCACTCCCCCACCCCTCTGCTCTATGGAAGACTCTTTTCTTGTTACTCTCTCTCTACTTTAGGGCATTATGATTTGCAATACAGACACCGAGAGACCATTATGTTTGGTCCTTTATCTACTTTCAGCTCACATCACCCATCGCACGCTATCCCTCCAATCATCATTGACTTACTGGTCCCTTCTCTATGGCACTGCCTTATTCCTCAGCACTCAAAGCAGGCTTCCAACCGTGAACCAATTCCCCTGGCCCTTGTCTCTACTATCCTTGGGTGTTAGTCTCATATTCATCTTTTCTCCCTGCAGTTTGATAGAGCTATTGTTTCCTTTCTGAGCTTCATAGACTGGAAAACCACATGTAAAAAATAAATAAAATTGGATCCCTATATCACACCATATAAAATTAATTCAAGGTGGATAAAAGACCTAAAGAATAGATCAGAAACTGTAAAATACATCGAGGAAAATATAAACAGAACACTTCAGTATATGGACATCAAAAGCTCTTGAGTGAAGCCATCTAATCTCAGTGGCAAATGTAACAAACACAAAAATATGCCAGAGGGCTAGTATGAAATTGGAAGGCAAGAGAAACTCAGGCTAAGATAAAAAGCCATCCAACTGACTGGGGGAAGATATTTACACAGAATTTCTATTTGTTTATACTTTTTAACCACAGAAGGATCACTTGTGTCACTTGTCATCTTGTTGATATTTGATAAGCTTGAGTGGGAGCCAGTAATGTCTCCATTCATCCCTGTCACGTGCTACTGAAGCCCAATGATATCTGCTTGCTCTAGGAACACGAAGAGACTCAACCATTCATTCAGGGTTTTGACGAAGAAGTCTGACCATCTCATCGGTGGGTGGCCACGTGGTCTTTTGACATCCCCTGGAATCCAGTCGGTAACAGCTCTAGTCCAGTGGTCATTTCTAAACCGCATTACATGTCTGGCACATCTGATTTTCGACGCCTTGGCAAATGAGACAGCATCCCTGATTCTTGATCCTCGACGGAGGTTGGAAGTCCGGATCTCTTCTCTCACTTGAGGGAAACGTGATACTCCAAGCTCTTTCCATTCCTCTTTGGGATACCCGAGTAGCGTTCTCATCCTGTTTCCATAGGGCCCAGGTCTCTGAGGCGTATGTTAGTGCAGGAATAACAGTGGAGTCGAAAACATGTGCCCGGAGCCGGAGGTTCTTTGTCCTCTTAATCACTTCTTCTATGCTCTTGAAGGCATTCCATGCTTCTCTCTTCCTACTATGCAGTTCTGGTGCCACGTCATTCCTCATGTTGAGTTCTCGACCCAGGTACACATAGCTGCTGCATTCGGAGATGGTCATTTCATTAAGAGCAAATGGAACGTCAGGAACTAGTTCATTTTTCAAGAACATTGTTTTGGTGAAATTCAGCTGCAGTCCGACCTTTCCATACTCGTGGTCAAAGTCAGCCAGCATTTGTGCCACTTGGCCAATGTTTGGTGTTATTAGAATGATGTCATCAGCAAAGCGGAGGTGATGTAGTTGCCGTCTATCTTCATTCCCATTCCTTCCCATTCCAATCGTTGCATGATGTTCTCGAGAGTGGCACTGAAGAGATTCGGTGAAACTTTATAGCCCTGCTGAACCCCTTTCTTTACATCAATGATCACTTCCTTGTAGAATGGTGAAATCCTTGTGGTGAATCCGTAATACAGTTCGCGGAGGATCTTGATGTACTGAGTTTGAATACCCTGTTAGGCTAGGGCTTTGATGACCGCTTCAGTATCAACAGAATCAAAGGCCTTCTTTAAATCAATGAACATTAGACAGAGCAGCATCTTGAATTCTGGCGAAACTTCGATGAGCTTGGTCACTGTGTGGATATGGTCAATCGTGCTGAATCCTTTTCAGAACCCAGCTTGCTTGCAAGGTTGTCTTTCGTCTAGTGTTCTGCCAATCCTGTTCAGGATGACTCAAGTGAACAACTTGTAAACAAGAGACAACAGGCAGATTTGGTGATAGTTGCCGATGTTGTGGATGTCTCCCTTTTTGTACAACAGAACGGTCCTGCTGGTTTTCCATTGGCCTATTTTTTTATTAAGCAATGGATATGTACAGCAGGAAGAAATCACACTCCTAAATGTATACATACCTAATGAGGGACCAGGTAAATACTTAAAACAACTCCTAACAGATTTTAAGGAGGTCATCACTAGCAACACAATAGTATTTGGAGACTTCAACACTGCCTTCTCGCCTCTAGATAGATCAATAATATTGAAACTCAGCGAAGAAACACTGGCTTTGAAGGAAGAAATATAAGAGAGAGGACTAAAAACCTATACAGGACTTTACATCCCCAAAAGAAAGAATACACAATTTTTTTTCCAGGGCACATGGAACATTCTCCAAAATAGACCACACGCTGGGTCACAAAACATATCTCAATAGAATCAGGAAGATAGAAATTTTATCAACTATCTTTTCAGACCATGAGGCACTGAAGATATAAGTTAATCACACACAGATGTGGAGAACCAAATAGAACACCTGGAAATTAAACAACTCAATGTTGAACAATGAGTTGGTCAGGAAGGAAATCAAGGAAGAAAAATAAAAAGATACCTGGAAACAAATGAGAATAAAGACACGAGTTACCAGAACTTATGGTCCCATAAGCAGCTAAAGCCGTATTAAGGGAAAATTTTATAGTGCTGCAAGCATTTCTCAGGAAGGAAGAAAGGGCCCACATAGATAACTTGACTTCACAGCTTAAGATCTTAGAAAAGAACCAATAAAAGGACCCTAAACCAAGCAGAAGGAAAGAAATAACAAAACTTAGAGTAGAAATTAACGACATGAAAACCCAAAAAACAATCCGAAAGATCAATGAAACCAAGAGCTGGTTCTTTGAGAAAATAAAAAAGATCGATAGACCACTAGCAAGACTCACAAAGAAAGATAGAGAACCCTAATGAATTGAATCAGAAATGAAAAAGGGGACATCACAATAGAAACCAAAGAAATACAAAACATCATCAGAGACCACTTTGAAAGTCTGTATGCCATGAAACAAGAGAACCTAGAAGAAATGGAGAAATTCCTGGATTTCTATACTCTCCCAAGACTGAAACAAGAATATTTGGAATACCTGAATAGACCTATCACTGTCAAAGAAATTGAAACTGTAATCAAAAGTCCAAAAACAAAAACCAAAATAAAAACCCCAGGTCCAGATGAATGTACTAGTGAATTCTTCCAAACATTTAAAGAGGACCTATTGCCAATTCTCCTAAAGCTTTTCCAGGAAATTGAAGAAACAGAAACTCTCCCAAACAGTTTTTATGAGGCACATATATCCCTAGTACCAAACAAAAACAAAGACACCACTAAAAAAGAAAACTACAGGCCAATATTCATGATGAACACAGATGCAAAGATTCTCAACAAAATATTAGCAAACAGAACCCAACAACTCATCCAAAAGGTCATACATGACAACCAAGTGAGATTCATCCTGGGGATGGAAGGATGGTTTAACATTTGGAAATCAATCAACATAATCCATCATATCAACAAAATAAAAGAAAAAACAATATGATCATATCAATAGATGCAGATAAAGCATTTGAGAAGATCCAGCACCCGTTTAAGATGAAAACTCTCAGCAAAATGGGTTTTGAAGGAACCTTTCTCAATATAGTCAAAGTCATCTACCATAAGCCTATGGCAAGCATTATCAACAATGGGGAAAAACTAAGAGCATTCCCTCTAATATGAGGGATGATACAAGGATGTCCACTCTCACCACTTTTGTTCAATATAGTACTGGAAGTACTTGCAATAGCAGTAAGGCAAGAGAAAGACATTAAGGGCATCCAGATAGGAAAGGAAGAAATAAAGCTCTCACTATTCACAGATTGTATGATACTTTATTTAGAGAACCCTAAAGTCCCTACCAAGAAACTCCTAGAAACTATAGACTTGTATAGTAAGGTCGCAGGCTATAAAATCAATACCAAAAAGTCCATGACTTTCATATATGCAAATAATGAAAGAGAGGAAAGCGACATGATAAAAATCAATCCTACTCACAATCATGCCTCAGAAAAATCAAGTACCTCAGAATCAGCTTAACTAAGGAGGTAAAGTACCTGTACAAAGAAAACTACAAGATGCTACTTCATGAAATAAAAGAGGACACGAGGAAATGGAAAGATATCCTCTGCTCACGGACTGGGAGAATTAACATTGTCAATATGGCAGTACTCCCCAAAGCATTATACAGATTCAATTCGATCCCTATAAGGATACACATGACATTCTTCAAAGAAATGGAGCAAACACTCCTGAAATTCATATAGAACAACAAACCTCTGCGAATAGCTAAAGCAATTATTGGGAAAAAGAAAATGGAAGGCATCACCTTCCCCAACCTAAAACTCTACTACAAAACAGGTAATAATTAAAATAGTATGGTATGGGAACAAAGGCAGAATCACAGAGAGATGGAACAGGGTGGAATATCCTTACACACACCATCAAATACATGATTATCTAATCTTTGATAAGGGAGCAAGAAATGTAAAGTGGAGCAAGGAAAGCCTCTTTAACAAATGTTCTGGCCATCTCCTGGTCATGGATATCGGGAATTAACATTATCAAAATGGCAATACTGCTGAGAGCATGATACAAATTTAATGTGATCCTTATCAGGATACCCATGACATTTTTCAAAGAAATATACAAGACACTCCTGAAATTCATATCGAACAAAAAACCCTCAAGATTAGCTAAAGCAATCCTTGAAAAAAAAGATGGAACAACAAACCTCCGCGAATAGCTAAAGCAATTCTTGGGAAAAAGAAGATGGAAGGCATCACCTTCCCCAACTTCAAACACTGCTACAAAGCAGTAGTAATTAAAACAGCATGGCATTGGGATAAAAACAGTCCTGCAGACCAATGGAACAGGGTTGAATATCCTGTCATAGACCGCGAAATATATGACCACTTAATCTTTGACAAAGGAGCAAGAAATGCAAAGTGGAACGAGGAAAGCCTCTGCAACAAGTGGTGCTGGGAAAACTGGATAGCTACCTGCAAAAAATGAACTCTGACCTCTGTCTAATGCCAGGCACAAAATTCAGATCAAAGTGGATTAAAGCTCTCAATATCAGACATTAATCTATAAGGTACATAGAAGAAAATGTAGGCAGAACTCTCCATGACATTAAGCTAAAAGCATCTTTAAGGATGAAACAGCACTGACCATGTAAGTGGAAGCAAACATAAACAAATGGGACTACGTCAAACTAAGAAGCTTCTGCACTTCAAAAGAAACAGTGGCCAAAATACAGAAAGAGCCCACAGAATGGGAAATAATATTTCTCAAATATCCATCTGATAAAGGATTAATATCCAGGATATACAAGACACTAGTAGAATTGTATAAGAAATACGGTGTTGGCATGGATATGGGGAGAAAGGGACTCTCCTTCACTGCTGGTGGGAATGCCGACTAGTTCAGCCCTTTTGGAAAACAATATGGACGATTCTCAAAAAATTAGAAATTGAGCTTCCATTTGACCCAGCAATACCACTCCTGGGAATATATCCTGGAGAGGCAAAAAGGTATAGTAGAGATGACATCTGCATTTCTATGTTCATTGCACCACTGTTTACAATAGCCACAATCTGGAAAAAACCAGAGTGCCCAAAAACAGATGACTGGCTAAAGAAACTCTGGTACATCTACACAATGGAATACTATGTAGCTGTCAGAAAACATGAAGTCATGAAATTTGCATATAAATGGATCAACATGGAAAGTATCATGCTTAGTGATATGAGTTAGAAAGAAAGAGACAGCCATAGAAAGATTGCACTCATATGTGGAATATAATATAGCTGAGAAGTACAAATTTGCAATGATGCAATTTCTGGCAGATATTTCTCTGGACTTAGTTACTAAAATACAGAAATCGAGTGGCTACTGCAGCCACTCGACCTCATATCGCTTCCTTCTCAGCAATGGAAAACAAATTATCAAATGCTTCCTTTTCAGCAGGTCCAAATTTAAGGGGGAGAAACTCCAAACAATAATAGTGAGTTTTGTTGAAATATTGAATGTAATCAAAGTAAAGAGAAAGTAAAGTGAAATTTATCAGTTACACAGGCGAGGTGGGGGACTGGGGATGGGGGGCGGGGTGGAGCTATACTGTGATTCTTGGTGGTGGAATATGTGCACTGGTGAAGGGATGGGTGTTCGAACATTGTATAACTGAGACTTAAACCTGAAACCTTTGTAACTTTCCACTTGGTGATTCAATAAAATAAATAAATAAATAAAAATAAAATTTTAATCATTAAAAAATGGAATACTATGCAGCTGTTAGACGAGATGAAGTCATGAAATTTGCATAGTGGATCAACATGGAAAGTATCATGTTGAGTGAAATGAGTCAGAAAGAAAGAGACTGACATAGAAAGATCGCACTCATCTGTGGAATATAAAATAGCAGAATGGGAAACTAACACTCAAGAGTAGTAGAGATAAGAACCGGGAGGTCTTCCCCACAGCTTGGAAACTGGCCTCCCATGCTAGGGGAAAGGGAAGCTGAGATAGAGAAGGGAACACCTAGTAGAGGATTTTGGGTGGACCTACTCGGGTTGAAAGCTTTGTGCCGAAAGTGGACTATGGACTGAACATGATGGCAATTCAATACCTCTATTGCAAACTACAATATCCAACAGGAGAGAGAATAGAAGAGAATGCCCTGCTGCAGAGGCAGGGTGGGGTGGTGGGGGCTGGGGTGGGGATGGTGGGAGGGACACTGGGAACGTTGTTGGAAGAGAATGGACACTGGTGGGGGGATGTAAACGAAATGCAAACATGAAAGTTTATAAGTTTGTAACTGTACCTCACGGTGATTCACTAATAAAATTTTTTAAAAGTAAAAAAAATTAAATAAATAAATAAATACTAGTAGTATTTATAAATAAATACTACTATTATTTATGATTTGTAGGGCACACCCAGCAATGCTCAAGGGTTACTCCTGGTCTGGACTCAGGAAACTCCTGGCAATGCTCTGGGGACCATATGGAATACCTTAGATCCAACTAGGGTCAGCCATGTGCAAAGCAAATGCCCTAACCACTGCACTATTGCTCTGGCCTCTAGCATTTAAGATTCTCTTTTTTTATGGTCCCTGCCGCGCTCTCCTACTCCACCGTACCAGACCTGGGTTCCACAGAGTCGGTTGACCTGAGCACGTGTGCATCTCTGGAAGAAGAGGTTTATGATGTGGATGGAAAGATTGTAGAATATTTTGCTTTTGACAGAAAAGAAGAGTATATAAAATTTGTTTGGCATTGACTTACTACTGTAATGATAATTATTTGACTTCTTTCTTGATTATACATTTATTTCATGTTTTGCATATTTTTCTTCCATCAGTAAGCTTGGCAATGTCCTTCCTAAAGCTCTGAGAATCCTAGCTGGAAGTATATATAGAAGAGCAATAGCATTTAAGATTCTGATGTACAAAGTTACTGAAACTTGTCACTACTAAAGTTCCCAAGACCCTCCATCACTGTCCTTAGCCATCACTAGTCTACTTATTTGTTTCCCCATCACCCCCAACTTGGTAATCTCAGTTTTTATGATTAAAAAACAAGGGTTATTGTCATTTAACATTCAGATATTTTCTTATATGCAAATATAAACATTTATACAAAAGTGAGATAAGACTTCTAATATTCAGGTTTCACTTAACATTTCCTGGTTACTGTTGAAAGTCAGCACATGATGGTTATGTAAGTTTTTAAAAATATTAAACCATAAAAGATGAAAATAACAACTGCTGTTATATCCCCATCCAAGGACAACCACTGTGAGTGTCTAATTTGATGTGAGCGAACTGTTTTGTGTCTAGTTTATTCTTAAATGATTGAATGAGTGGTGTTAAACCCTTTTCCTGACCCACAATGCCAAAGAAACATAAAGCCACCCCATGTGTGATTTACAAAGTATTCTCTCTAATCTATCCCCTGCTTTAAACGGATTAAAACAACCTGAAACTCTCAATGTCAACAAACTAAGTGCATCAGTTAGGAGACATAAAGTGAGTGCCAGGATGGATTAGAAAATTGAATCCAATCTTCTGCAGTCTACACAAACCTAGAAAAGGACCAACAAAACAGACAGAAGAAATTAAGTAATAAAACTTAGGGCAGAAGTTAATGAATTGTAATTTTTTAAATATCCAAAACATTGATGAAACCAGAAGTTGGTTCTTTAAAAAAATAAACAAGATTGATAAACCACTAGAATGACTCAGAGACAGAGAAAGAGATAGAGAAGAACCCTACAAATCAGAATTGAAAGAGGGAATGTCCAAACAGAATAGAAGCTCAAAGATTTATCAAAGATACCTTTGAAAATCTTTTTGCCATGAAATATGAGGACCTAAAAAAATAAATAAATTCTTGGACTCCTAAAGAGTCTTTAGCAAGGAGAGAAGATGACTCATACATTCAATTATTCATTTGTTCTTTTATGTTAGGAGAAAAATATTGTTATTTTCAGGTCTAGGTGCAGTTGAATATGTTGGTCTATAAGAAAGCTAAATTTTATTATAAAATATACTTTGCTTATCAAATTATTTTATTAAGTTTATGTGTACAGGTGAAGTACAGCCAATGGGCAAAGTGGAGGTGCAAGAGATGCAGTCAACAAGAATAACCCTAACCCTAAGCATTATAAAGAAACAGGTATTCCCGTCTTCCTTCCAGTGAGTAAGGACAATTTTTTTGGCAAGAACTGATGAGGAACCTTGGAAAGAGGAAGAAAATTTTATAGAAGAAGCAAAGCTGTGTAGGTGGTGGGAGGCATGATACTGTGCACAGGACATTTCCTCTGGAAGAAGAGAACTCAGGCCTCATATTTAATTCTAATTGGCTATTGTGCTGGCTATAAAATCTCTCTGCTAGCCCCCAAGTTCTGAACTTCCTCCTCCTCCTCACAAACGTGTATATTATTTAATACATATGTATTACATGCTATTATTAGTTCTACATATGTTTTCCTCAGTAAAGTCAATGAATTTAGCTCTAAAATCAAGGTATTTAATTCATTTATAATTAATTTTTATGTATGTTTTGAGGTAGTAGTCCACTTTCATTATTTTGCATGCTTTCCAAAACTACTATTGAAGAGACTTTCCTTTATCCACTTTAGACTCATAATTTAGCTGTTCGTATATCTGAGGGTGTATTTCTTAGATGCAATTAGAGTCTCCTGAGGTTCTGCTTTTATTTCACTCAGTTTTGTTTATTATAGCTTAATAGTATTGTTAAAAGTCAGGGACTGCAATGTCTCCCAAGCTTTCTGAGAATTGCTTTGGACATTCATGAGCTTTTGTGATTCCATACACATTTGAGTAATATTTGTTCTATGTCATTGTAAAATTAAATCCATATTTCCCTTTTTAATTATCTTATTGAATCGCAGTGAGATACACAAATTGCAAGGTTGTTCATTATTGGATTTCAGTTATATAACATTACAACACCCATACCTTCACTGGTGTACATTTCCCACAACTAACGGTCCCAGTTTCTCTTCTCGCTCCCCCCACCCCGCCACCCCACCTGCCTCTTTCGGTGGCAGGCACTCTCTCTCTCTCTCTTCTCTCTTTCCTTTTGGCATTATGTTTTGCAATACAGATACTGAAATGGTATCATATATATCCCTTTACCTACTTTCAACACTCAGCTCTTGTCCAGAGTGATCATTTATAATTACTATTGTCATACTGGTTCCTTCTCTATCGTAACTGCCCTTTTCCACACACACACTTATGGTAAGCTTCTAACCATTGACCAGTCCTTCCTGGTTTCTGTTTTTGCTTAGTCTTGGATATTAGTCTCATACTATTTTTTATATTTCTCAAGTGAGAACAGTCATTCTATATCTGTCCCTCTCCTTCTGACTCATTTCACTCAGTATGATACTTTCCATGTCCATTCATTTATAAACAAATAAAATCAGAATTTTTATAAGGATTGCCTTTACTATAATGTTTTACTAGGATGGTCATTTTTGCAATGTTAATTCATCCAGCCCATGATTATGTTAACACTTCACTCTATATCTTTGATTTAATAGTGATTTAGAGTTTTATTATATGCCTTTCATATTCTTTGTTTGGGTGATAACTAGGTATTTGATGATTTGTTACACTTTTAAATGAAGTGTAATTTTTATTTCTTTCTCTTTAGGTTTGTTGTGTGCATAAAGAAATTCAACTGATAGTAGTATGTTGTTTGTGTAGTGGTGACTTTGCTGTATTGGCTTATTATTTCTAGTTGAGTGGAGTCTAGAATTTTCTGTATATATTATCATCTGTTCTTCAAATGATTATACTCTAACTTCTTTTCTCCAATTTGAATGCCTTTGATGATTTTGTGTCTTTGCATTATGTTGTATGTTACACTAATTTACTAATTTATTTGCACATACGTAATCATCCTTCTATGCCTGGAATGAATTCCACTTGATCATGGTGCATGGTGCTCTTGCTGTGTTGTTGGATTTGCTTCACTAAGAGTTTGTCAAGGATATTTTCATTAAGACTTAGAGATGTTGGTCTGAGATTTTCTGTTTTAGTAATATCTATGCCTGCTTTTGGCATTAGGGTTCATAGTAACTTTATAGTAGCTTCATAGAATAGTGGCTTCAGAGCAGCTATAGTAAGGATTCTCATTTCCTCCATATTTTGTAAAGACTTGAACAGTGCAGTCTTTATTGAAATTTTGGTAAGAAATAATGAAAGCATGCACTGTAAATAGAACTAAGTGAAATATGTCAGAGGGAGAAAAACAAATACCAGATGAGTTCTCTTATTTGTGGAATATAGAGAGGCAAAAATGAGGGAATGAACAACATTGAACAACAACAATCTTTTTTATTCACATTATTTCTTTTTATTGAATCACCATGAGATATAGTTACAAAACTTTTATATTTGAGTTTCAATCATATAACGATCAAACACCCATCCCTCCACCAGTGCACATTCTCAACCACCAATGACCCCAGTATAGCCCCCTTTCCAACCCTCACCCTACGACAAACTCTTGGCCTTAGATTGCAACACTTATTAACAAACAGTAGGGGAATAGTGTGAACCAGACAAGAGATTATATATATAAAGGCAGGGGTGGAGAGTGATAGATATATTTGTGCTGTTGGTGAGCAGTAGCTTTGTACATCAATACTCTAAGCTTAGACATTATGCCACCATATTCCCTAAATGATAAGAGTTCTTGAAGTTTGTTAAAACTCACTAGTAAAACTGTCTGAACCAGGAATTTTGTTCTTGGGAAAGTTTTTAACTATTATTTCAATTTCCTTGTGATTTATCTGTTAAGGTTTTATACTTCTAATTCAATCTTGAGAGCGTGTATGTTTCTAAGAATTCAGCTTTTTTTAGATTTTCCATCTTAGTCACACTAAGCTATTCATAGCAATCTTTTGTTATATTTTATATCTCTGATATGATTTATTGGCATTTTATCTCTTTCCTCTCTCATGACTGCATCAAAGTCTTCGTCATCCAGCTTATTCTTTTGAGAAGCCAGCTCTTGATTTTATATTTTTTTATTTTCCGTCTCATTTTTATTATTTCCTTCTTCTATTTGCTTGGGTTTCATATTTTAGCCTCTCTTGTTCCTTAATATTTGAAGTTCTTTTAATTTGAGCCTTTTCCTTTTTCCTGATAAAAGTTTGCATTGCTAACATTCCTCTTAACATTGCTTCTGTTGTGTTCTGTATGTTTCCAGGATCTTTTGGTTTGTCCTTTGGTTTCTGCCTTGATTCATGGCTGCAAAGTAGAGTGTTGTTCAGTCTCCATTTTCTTTGAGTTTTTCTCAGCTTTATTTTCATGATTAATTTCTACATTGATAGCATGGTGATCCTAAAGGATATTAACATAATTTTTAGTTTTATGGTTTTATAGACACTTGAGTCTCACAATGTTTTTTATCCAAAGAATATTCTTGGGTACTGGAGAAGAATGCATTTAGGCATTAATGGTCTGGGAGTCCCATGCATGATTATTTTTTTCTTTTTATTTTTTTGATTTATTTTTTAATTAGTGAGTCACAGTGAGGGTACAGTTACAGATTCACACATTTTTGTTCTTGTTTTTCCCTCATGCAATGTTTAAGAGCCCATCCCTCCACCAGTGTCCATTCTCTACCACCAATGAACACAGTATCCCTCCCACCCCTCCAGTCCCATACCCCCACCCCACCCCGCCTCTGTGGCGGGGCATTCCAATTTGATATCTCTCTTTCCTTTTGGGTGTTGTGGTTTGAAATAGGGGTGTTGAGTCATCATCCTGTTCAGTCTCTAGTCTACTTTCAGCACGCATCTCCCTTCTCGTGCAGGATCTCCAATCACATATTACTTGGTGTTCCCCTCTCTATCTGGGATGACTTTCCCCCAGCGTGTGAGGCCAGCTTCCAAGCTATGGAGCCAACCTCCTGGTATTATATACTATCATTCTTGGGTATTAGTCTCGTACTCTGTTGTTCTATATTCCACAGATGAATGCAATATTTCTATGTCTGTTCCTCTCTTTCTGGCTCATTTCACTTAGCATGATACTTTCCATGTTGATCCACTTATATGCAAAGTTCATGACTTCATCCTTTCTAACAGCTGCATAGTATTCCATTGTATAGATGTACCAAAGTTTCTTTAACCAGTAGTCTGTTCTCGGGCACTCGCCATGCATGATTATTAATCCCAGATTTTCCCCAGTTTTTCCAATTCTTTCTTTATGGCTATGGTTTCCTTATGAAGACTTTCCACAATTTGCACCATCCTTGCTTACGGATGATGTTAATCTTTTCTGTATTGTTCAAGTTTTAGCATATGTGCTGCCAAAGTGAGAAATCTTGATATTTTTGGTTTGGTTGACCTACAATATTGTGAGAAAGTGGTGCTAAAAGTCTCCTACTACTATTATCATGGTATATATCATTCTTCAACCCTGTTATTATCTGCTTTATATATGTTGATGTTTCTTCATTTGATACATATTTTAAGGAGTATCAAGTCTTCTTGATGCATGATACAAGTAATACATGTAAATATATTGCCCTTTTCTGTGTATATTTATATTATCTGTATGTATAGAAATATATATCCTATTTATATAGCCTGTTTCAATATTGCCTGTTTCAGTATAAAACCTATTATATTACCTGTATATATAAATATAAAATATATTTGTATTATATAATCTGTACATATATGTATGTTGATGATTGTTTATGTTGCCTTATATATATCCCTGTTTTAATATACTGTGTGTTTCTATATGTTAATCCTCTTTTTAGTTTGAAACATATTTGATCTGAACCAAGTATGGCTGTGGCTGCCTTTTTCCTGTGTTTTCCACCTTTGACTTCAAGTCTATGTTCATCGTGAGAGCTCAGGCCAGTCTCTGGTAACAGCAACAGATTAGGTTTGTTTCCTAATCCATCCTGCCATTCTGTGCCATATGACTGTTGAGTTCAGGCCATTGACATTTGGCAAAATTACTGAAATAAATTTATTTCTGTTTGTCTTGTTTGTCTATGTGAATTCTGGGAGTTTGTGACATTCGTCTTTATTTCTTTGGTCCATTTCATGTTCTTGCCTTGTACATGCTGTCTATTAATGTAGACGCCTATGTTCAAGAGATAGGGGACCATTTACAGTGACACTAAATCAATTGGACCTGAGAATTCAACATTATGCCTGAGATGTGTTCCTCTTCGTGCTCTGCTGCCCAGCAGTGGTGCGAGGAAGTCACCAGGACCAGCCCCGGTTATGCTCAGAGACCTCTAGGGCAACAACTAGCATTGCTTTGGGGACCATGCAGGGTATTGCACATGCCAAATATGTACCCCTGCCCCTGTGCTAGCTCTCTAGCCCACATAATATTTTTATAAAATACCGTACTACTTCCACATTTATTTTGCATTTTATAAATGACCATTTAGCATTGCTTGCAGAGCTGGCATAACGGTCATAAATTTCTTTAACTGATTTTCTGAAAAGTTTTGGACACGTTTTGAAATGTGAGTGAAAACCTAACAGATAGAACATTCTTAGTTGAAGGTCTTTTTCATTCTAAATGTAGATTAAGTCATATTATTCCCCTCTGGCCTGTGTGATTTCAGTGATAAATCTGCTCTCAGTCTTACAGGGAATGTGTTCCCTCATATGTGAGCCTTTACATTTTTATTGTTGTCCTCAGGATTCTCTTCATACCCTTTTCCATTTGCAGTGCAAGTTGTGGTAGTCTTTTGGGGGTGATTTTATTTGAAACACTTTGAGCTTCCTGGATCTTGGTACATAATCTTATTCCTCTTATTGGAGAAGTTTTAAATTATAATTTCTTCAATCAATAACACTCACCTTTTATTTCATTTTCCTCCTTCTGGTACCCTATTATGTGAATGGCATTGCTTTTCATGCTGCACCATATATCGTCTGTCTTCTAAATTTTGTAAAACTATTCTTCCTTCGTTTTTCATGTTTTTATTCACCTTATGCTTTGAGCATACTTTTCCCCCTTGGCTTCTGACATTCTGTTTCTGAGGCCCTGTATTTGTGTTTTTCAAAGTTAACTAATATGGGTTTTAGAACAATTATTTCCTTCCTTCCTTCCTTCCTTCCTTCCTTCCTTCCTTCCTTCCTTCCTTCCTTCCTTCCTTCCTTCCTTCCTTCCTTCCTTCCTTCCTTCCTTCCTTCCTTCCTTTCTTCCTTCCTTCCTTCCTTCCTTCCTTCCTTCCTTCCTTCCTTCCTTCCTTCCTTCCTTCCTTCCTTCCTTCCTTCCTTCCTTCCTTCCTTCCTTCCTTTCTTCCTTCCTTCCTTCCTTCCTTCCTTCCTTCCTTCCTTCCTTCCTTCCTTCCTTCCTTCCTTCCTTCCTTCCTTCCTTCTTTTCCTCCTTCCTTCTTTCTTTCCTTCCTCTTTCCTTTCTTCCTTCTGTCATTTCCGTTTTTGAGCCAAACCCTGAAGTGCTCAGAGCTCAATCCTGGCTCAGTATGCAGGGATCACTCCTGGCAGAGCTCAGGGGACCATATGGGATGCTAGGGATTGAATTCAGGTTGGCTGTGTGCAAGGCAAATGCCCTACATGCTGTAATATTGCTGCAGCCCCAAGAACAGTGGTCTTATAATTGGACTTTTCTTTTGATTTGTCTTTTTTTGAATTTCTCTTCCTTGTTGATTTTCTTAATTCAGTGAGTAGCCTGGCTATTTTCTTTAACTAAATGAGATTCTATGATTTACTAAACTGTTAATGATGATTTCTCATGCATTCTATTCCAACACCACACGCATCACTAGTGCGCCTCCCTTCCTCTTAGCCTTACAATTTTTGCTTTGAATCTTCACCAGTGAATTTAGAAATCTCTGAATATATTTTATTATTTCTCATCCTCTTTCTGTATTGCTTTGTGATGCCTAGGACATTGTGACCCAGACTTTTGCATTTTCTATCTTATGCTGCATTGTTACATTATTCCAGTAGAAAGAAGATGGTACAGAGAGACAAAATTTGAAGAAGAGAGGCACGTATTTTCTCTATTCTAAAAATCATTTAGGGTGTCTCTCTAGGAATATTGCACTCCAAGAGATGAAGTTCTTTCTGATGAAAGTGAGTGTGTTTTGCCAGCACTTGCAGAAATAATTTCATTGATCTCTCCATGGATAAATCAGATAGTTCTCAGAATCATTTGAGCTCGTATTGATCTCAGAGCTGTGAATAGTTTGTTAAAAATATGAACTTTAGGGGGTGGAGAGATAGTTCAGTGGGTAACGCACTCAAGTTACATGGGACCAATCTGGGTTTGATCCCATGATTCCATATGGTCTCCTGAGTACTGCCAGTAGTAAATCCTGAGTGCCAAGTCACTCCTGAGCATCACCGGGTGTCACCCAAAAACTTAAAATAACTTTAAATTTAAAATAACTTTAAAACTTAAAACCTTGGTTCCACAAGGCCCTCCTCTCAGTTTCTATGTCTTTACTTGTATCACTTGTATCACTTGTCATCCTGTTGCTCTTCGATTTGCTCAATTGGGCACCAATAACGTCTCCATTTGTCCTTGTCACGTGCTAGTGTAGCCCAGTGATATCTGCTTGCTCCAGGAACAGGAAGAGCCTCAAATCTTTCATTTAGGGTTTTGACGAAGAAGTCTGACCATCTCCTTGGTGGGTGGGCACGCAGTTTTTTGACATCCCGTGGAATCCAGTCGGTAACAGCTCTAGTCCAGAGGCTGTCTCTGAATCAAATTACGTGTCCAGCCCATCTGATTTTTGACATCTTGGCAAACTAGACAGCGTCCCTGATTCTTGACCATTGAAGGAACTCGGAATTCCGGATTCCTTCTCTCACTTCAGTGAAACGTGATACTCCTAGCATGGTTCTTTCCATTCCTCTTTGGGATACACGAATAGCATTCTCATCCTGTTTGCAAAGGGCCCA
The DNA here is from genome assembly GCF_027595985.1 of Sorex araneus. Lineage (NCBI taxonomy): Eukaryota > Metazoa > Chordata > Mammalia > Eulipotyphla > Soricidae > Sorex > Sorex araneus. The sequence continues at coordinate 60,286,052 of NC_073313.1, read as the reverse complement.
GGTCTCTGAGGCATATGAAAGTGCAGGAAGAATGGTGGAATCTAAAAGATGTGCCCGGAGCCAGAGGATCTTTATCCTCTTAACCACTTCCTTGACGCTCTTGAAAGCGTTCCACGCTGCTCTCTTCCTCCTGTGCAGTTCTGGCGCCAAGTCATTCCTCATGTTGAGTTCTTGACCCAGGTACACAATAACTGCTGCATTCAGAGATGTTCACTCCATTGAAAGCAAATGGAACCTCAGGGACTAGTTCATTTTTCATAAACATCATTTTGCTGAGATTCAGCTGCAGTCCGACCTTTCCACATTCACAGTCGTAGTTGGCCAGAATTTGTGCCACTTGGCTAATGTTTTGCGTTATTAGAACGATGTCATCAGCAAAGCGCAGGTGGTGTAGTTGCCGACCATCTATCTTCACTCCCATTCCTTCCCATTCCAGTCGTCGCATGATGTTCTCGAGGGTGGCACTGAAGAATTTCGGTGAAATGGTGTCTCTCTGCCGAACCCCTCTCTTTACGTCAATGATCGCTTGTAGAATGGTGAAATCTTGATGGTGAATCCTTAATACAGCTCACAGAGGATCTTGATGTACTGAGTTTGAACGTCCTGTTTGGCTAGGGTTTTGATGACCCTTTCAGTCTCAACAGAATCAAAGGCCTTCTCTAAGTCGACAAACATTAGACAGAGTGGCATCTTGAACTCTGGCAAAACTTCAATGAGTTTGGTCATTGTGTGGATATGTTTGATCGTGTTGAATCCTTTTTGGAACCCTACTTTTTCGCATGGTTGTTCTTCATCTAGTGTTCTGCCAATCCTATTCAGGATGACTCGAGTGAACAACTTGTAGATGACAGGCAGATTAGGCAATAGTTGCCAATGTTGTGGATGTCTCCTTTCTTGTACAACAGAATGGTCCTGCTGGTTTTCCACTGGGACGGAACCTTGCATTCAGAAAGGTAGTGTGTGAAGATTCGAGCCAGTGTGTTGATGAGTACTGGTGGCAGGTCCTTCAGGTGTAAGTGTCTGACCTTGTCTGGACTGGGTGCTGTGCGCCAAAAAATGGCATGTTTGATTTCGGAAGGGAGGACGTTAGGAATGACATATTCATCCTGTGGAATTTGGTATGTGGGCAGGTGGACATGGCTGTTGAAGAGATCTGAGTAGAAATCGTGAAAAGTCCTGTCCATTGCCCTTCTGGAAGATGTGATAGATCCATCAGGATGTTGGAGGGCAGTTATCTTGGTCTTGTAGTTGGCAAAGGATAGGCGAGCATTGCGAATACTTTTACCAGCTTCTGCCACATCGGCCAACACTGCTGCTCTTCTCTCTTTGAGGTCTTCCTTTATTGCTTCTCTGAACAGCTTTGTCAGCTCAGATGTTAGCTTGTGGTTGCCTGAGGCTTGAACCAAGCCATGTTGGGGAATGAGCTTAAGAGTTTCTGAAGACAGGGCTGGAGCAATAGCACAGCGGGTAGGGTGTTTGCCTTGCACTCGGCCGACCCGGGTTCGATTCCCAGAATCTCATGTGGTCCCCTGAGCACCGCCAGGGGTAATTCCTGAGTGCAGAGCCAGGAGCAACCCCTGTGCATCGCCGGGTGTGACCCAAAAAGCAAAAAAAAAAAAAAAGAGTTTCTGAACACAGGCGTCTGTTTGTGGCTTTTTCACTCTCTATGCATTTTTTGAGCAATCTTTGAGGTGCTGAACCAGTTGATCATATTGCTCGTCGATGTTGTCAACGACAGCATCTTCCCATGTTGCCACAATAGTGCCAAAGAGCTCCCAGTTGGTGGTTGTTCTGGGAGTTCTCTTCTTAAACTTAAATTTTCAGTCCTTTCTCCCCTCTCTGTGAAGTAGAATTTTGCACGAAGGAGACAGTGGTTTGATCCTGTTTGGAATTTTGGGACAACAGCGACATCAGTCAGGCAAAACCTTCAATTGAATATGATGTGGTCAATTTCATTGTGGAACTGTCCACCGGGAGACTCCTATGTCCAACATTTAGATTTGGCCTTCTTGAACTCTGAGTTAACATGGATGGTCTTGGTCAACATGATGAACTCAGACAGTCTCTCACCCTAATCGTTCCATTCTAGGCCATAGGTCTCAATGTGGAATTCTTCAAATGACCTTCTCGGTCCTATCTTAGCATTAAATTCACCAACAATGATCTTGTAGAAAGTGTAATCTTCTTTATAGAACTTTTCCAGATCCATGTAGAACTTCTCACTTTCTTCTTCATTATCGTTGGATGTTGGTGCATAGACAACAAAGAGAGACATCTATTCAAGCATTAATCATCCGATTTGGGTTGTTAGGCATTCAAATGAATCAATGCTTATGGCCAAGTTCGTGTTGACAATGACACCGACTCCACTGACAACTCTGTCGTTGCATGTTCCAAGGAACAGACATCTTTCATGTCTTCACTATATTTAATACATTTCAACAATCCAGTATTTCAATATTTCAATCATTCCAGCATCTTCCTTGTTCCAACTTCCCTACTACTTCCTGTAGTTGCTCTCTTTATGACTCTTTTTGAGTCCTCTGATTTATCATTAAAGTCTTATAGTTAACAATGATGTACCCACTAAATAATTCTTTATTATAGTTTTGTTAGGACTGGAGTGATAGCACAGCGGGTAGGGCGTTTGCCTTGCATGTGGTCGACCTGGGTTCGATTCCTCTGTCCCTCTCAGAGAGCCCAGCAAGCTACCGAAAGTATCCTGCCTGCACGGCAGAGCCTGGCAAGCTACCCATGGCGTATTGGATATGCCAAAAATCTCACAATGGAGACGTTACTGGTGCCCGCTCAAGCAAATCTATGAACAATGGGATGACAGTGCTACAGTGCTATAGTTCTGTTAGTTTTAAGAACACACTCAGACTCTATTTTTAGCACATATCTCCCTTCCCGCGCGGGATCTCCAATCACATTTTACTTGGTGTTTCCTTCTCTATCTGGGATGCCTTTCCCCCAGCATGTGAGGCCAGTTTCCAAGCTATGGAGCCAACCTCCTGGTATTATATACTACTGTTCTTGAGTGTTAGTCTCCTACTCTGTTATTTTATATTCCACAGATGGGTGCAATCTTTCTATGTCTGTCCCTCTCTTTATGGCTCATTTCACTTAGCATGATACTTTCCATGTTGATCCACTTATATTCAAAGTTCATGGCTTCATCTTTTCTAACAGCTGCATAGTATTCCATTGTATAGATGTACCAAACTTTCTTTAGCCAGTCATCTGTTCTCGGGTAGTTGGGTTTTTTCCCAGATTCTGGCTATTGTAAACAGTGCCGCAATGAACATATAAGTGCAGATGTCATTTCGACTATACTTTTTTGTTTCTCTGGGATATATTCCCAGAAGTAGTATTGCTGGATCAAATGGAAGCTCAATTTCTAATTTTTTGAGAAATGTCTATATTGTTTTCTAAAGGGACTGGACCAGTCCGCATTCCTACCAGCAGTGTAGAAGGATACCTTTCTCCCCACATCCTCTCCAACAGCTGTTGCTTTTCTTCTTTTGGATGTGTGCCATACTCTGTGGTGTGAGGTGGTACTCATGGTTGTTTTGATCTGCATCTCCCTGATGATTAGTGATGCAGAGCATTTTTTCATATGCCTTTTGGCCATTCATATATCTTTGTTGGAAAAGTTTCTGTTCATTTCTTTGGCCCATTTTCTGATGTGGTTGGATGCTTTCTTCTTGTAGAGTTCAACCAGTGCTTTATATACCTTTGATATCAACTCTTTATCTGATGGGTATTGGGTGAATATCCTTTCCCATTCTGTAGTTTGCTTTTGTATTCTGATCACTGTGTCTTTTGCGGTGCAGAAGCTTCTCAGAGACTGAACATGATGGCCATTCAATACCCCTATTGCAAACCACAACTCCCAAAATGAGAGAGAAAGAATAAATTAGAATGCCCTGCCATAGAGCTGGGGTGGGGGTATGGAATTGGGGGGTGGGAGGGATACTAGTTTCATTGTTGGCAGAGAATGGACATTGGTGGTGGGATGGGCTCTTGAATATTGTATGAGGGAAACACAAGCATGAAAATGTTTAAATGTTTAACTGTACCCTCACGGTGACTCACTAATTAAAAAATAAATTACATTATAAAAAATAAATTTTAAAAAAAGAACACACTCAGAGGTGTTCAGGGCTTACTCCTGGCATATATCCTGAATGTGCTCAGGGATTATACCTAACAGTGCTTGGGTGGTGGAGGGTGGTGTATGTTGTGCCAGGGATAGAACCTGGGTCAGTCGCACACAAGGCAAATTCCCTAGCTGCTGTACTATCTATTTGGCCTCAGTGTAAATAATGCATTGCATTAAATCCCCTCTGTTAAAATTACTTGTGATATTTTCATCTCCTGTTTATATTTAAAAAGCAGTAACAGAAGTGGTTCACCTAAAAAGGAATTTGGGGATTGACCTGGTTGTGTGCTTGAGATAGATTGATCAATAATGCTGGAGTGGATGGTAGTAATCCATGGGTGTCTTCAATTTTTACTGCCAGGAGACTGTTCTTATTATAAGTGTTTTGATAGACCAAACAAATGCTGTGAAAGAAAGTTTAGCTACTAAGACTGTGGAGTGGGCTGCATTGTTATTAGAACAATGGGGCCTGTATAACATGAAAATGAAAATTTTGATCCTATCAACTTTCAACTCATAACATTCTCAAAGAGTCAGAGAACTGTTACAGTGATATCAAAACTTTATTCCCTAAAGAAGTGGAGCCATTTCCTAAAAATACAGCTCTAAACTTAATTGTGTGTGTTGCATAAACAGGCTCACCAAATTTAAGCTGCTGTTGCAGATAGAGAATCATTACTGGAAGAAAACAACCCAGCTCATTACATTTGATATTTATTTATTGATCTTCACAGTGCTTTCTTTACCTAAAAATGTCAGTAGTTAGTTTCCACAACCTTCCCTTAGGACTAAATCATTTCTCCTATTCTCCAAAATATATAGACTAAAGATATTTATCACTTCATTATTCCATAATATACACTGGTATACTGTGTTAGAAATGTCCTACTGATTACAGAGGATTACCAGGAAGTACCAGAAATAGCTTATGTGCCTTGGTAAGATGTACGGGAACAAGAATATAGGAGTAAAAAGAGTACCTACCAAGTGCTAAGTGTTGTGGGGAATGATGGGTGGAACTGGCAGTCACATGAGAACATTAGTGGAGAGTCTTGGGCTCTTTGTAATGCTGAGTTGAGATATCCATATATACCAATATCATAAATACTAGCACTATTGTAACCATATTACCTAAGCTATAAAAATTATAGGGGACTGTAGCAACAGTACAGTGGGAAGGGTGTATGCTTTGCATGTGACTGGCACAGGCTTGATCACCAGCATAGCACAACATCCCCCGAGCCCACCAGAAGTGGTCCCCTAGCACAGAGCCAGGAGTAAACCATGAGCACCGCTGGGTATGATCCACTTCCCCCTAAATAAATAAAAAATAAAGTAAATTCTGTTTTAAAAAATGAATTTAAAAAAAGAAAATTCAGGGTATTGGAGTTCAGTAAAGTCTCTGGGAGGTTTTATGGTTTGGAGAGTCTTGAAGTAGTCTTTCCAAAAGAACAGGCTTTTATATTTTCTCTGTACTTGTTACCAACTATAAAAAAGAAAATATTTTTTCATTTTTTAATTTTAAGATAAGTGTACTGCTTGAATATATTAATTGTAACATTTACTGAGTGATTCATATGGCTATCAGTGTTGTGTGGAAACCAGAGCAAAAAATGTTTAGACTGCAGTAAGCCAATACAAGCTGTTCTTCCATGTTTGCGATCTAGCAGATCTAATGACATTTAAAACATCTCCAGTAAAGATGCAGTATGAACCCCCTGGAAAGCACTGGTACAAGAATCATAATATCATATCTCCAAGATTTTGGAGAAAATATCTCCTCTTCTCTGAAGTTAACTTATCTTTTACAAAATAGACTCTAGATTGCTTCTGACTATTATCATAGAATGAATCCTTAATCATGGTGTTCCAAGTGATATTGCAACTCACTTCCTATCATGAACTAGTTATTATATGACTCAGAAATGGTATAAGTTGATCAGACAGCATATGTTTGCCATTGAGTGAAAGTAATATCTAATTAGTAAAGCGGGTCTAGAGTCTTGAGTAAATTGCATGAGGAAGTGGTTTAGATGGGCACTTGCTATACTCTTTCTCTCATTTTAGTCATCTACCTGAGAAGGAAATATTAAGAAGATGTTTGTAGTTTTCTGCATGATATTCTGAAAGTGGACATCAGTAACACTAAAACCCCACCTGAATGACAGTGGTGAAGGGAAATCCTCCCAGTTGGCGAAGTTTCAAGCGGCCCAGTTTGTGACTAACTTGACCTAGAACTTAAGTATGAATATAAATCTATACTGATTCATAGGCACCACTCAGTTGCTTAGCTTTATGAATAATTGAAATTGGAAGTGGTAGTACTATAAGATTTGTGACACTGAAAGAAATCTCTTATACAATTCTATAAGTATCTTGCATATCCTGTAGATTAATCGTTTATCAGATGGATATTTGAGAAATATTATTTCCCATTCTGTGGGCTCTTTCTGTATTTTTTGTCACTGTTTCCTTTGAAGTGCAGAAGCTTCTTAGTTTGACGTAGTCCCATTTGTTTATGTTTGCTTCCACTTGCATGGTCAGTGCTGTTTCATCCTTAAAGATGCTTTTAGCTTAATGTCATGGAGAGTTCTGCCTACATTTTCTTCTATGAACCTTATAGATTCATGTCTGATATTGAGGTCTTTAATCCACTTTGATCTGAATTTTGTGCCTGGCATTAGACAGAGGTCAGAGTTCATTTTTTGCAGGTAGCTATCCAGTTTTCCCAGCACCACTTGTTCCAGAGGTTTTCCTTGTTCCACTTTGCATTTCTTGCTCCTTTGTCAAAGATTAAGTGGCCATATATTTGTGGGTCTGTGACATAATATTCAACTCTGCTCCATTGGTCTGCAGGTCTGTTTTTATCCAATACCATGCTGTTTTAATAACTACTGCTTTGTAGTAGAGTTTGAAGTTGGGGAAGGTGTCACCACCCATCTCCTTTTTTCCAAGGATTACTTTAGCTATTTGTGGGGGTTTATTGTTCCATATAAATTTCAGGAGTGTTTTGTCTATTTCTTTGAAAAATTTCATGTGTATCCTGATAGGGACTGCAACACCATCAAAAAATGGGGAGAAGAAATAAACAGAAGTTTCCTCTAAAAAAGAAATACAAATGGCCCAAAGGCACATGAAAAAATGCTCCATATCACTAGTCATCAGGGAGATGCAAATCAAAACAACAATGAGATATCATCTCACACCACAGAGACTGGCACACATTCAAAAGAACAAAAGCAACCAGTGCTGGCATGGATGTGGGGAAAAAAGCTCCTCCACTGTTGGTGGGAATGCCAATTGGTCCAGCTTTTCTGGAAAGCAATATGGGAAGTCTTTCAAGAACTATAAACTGAGCTTCCATATGACCCCGCAATACCATTTCTGGGAATATATCCCAAGGATGCAAAAGAGCACAGTAGAAATGATATCTGTACCTATATATTCATTTCAGCACTGTTCACAATATCCAAAATATGGAAACAACCCGAGTGCCCTAAAACAGATGACTGGTTAAAGAAACTTTGGTACATCTACACAATGGAATACTATGCAGCTGTTAGGAGAGATGAAGTCATGAAATTTGCTTATAAATGGATAAACATGGAGAGTATCATGCTAAGTGAAATGAGTCAGAAAGAGAGGGACAGACATAGAGGGACTGCTCTCATTTGTGGAGTATAGGGTAGAATCACATGAGGCTGATACCCAAGGACTGTAGATACAAGGGCCAGGAGGATTGCCCCATAGCTGGAAGACTGCTTCATGAGCGAAGGGGAGAAGGCAGATGGAATAGAGAAGGGATCACTAAGAAAATGATGGCTGGAGGAACCAGTTGGGATGGGAGATGCATGCCGAAAGTAGATAATGGACCAAATATGATGACCTTTCAGTGTCTGTGTTGCAAGCTATAATGCCCCAAAATAGAGAGAGAGTATGGGGAATATTGTCTGGCTTAGAGGCAGGGGGAGGGTGGGAAAAGGGGGGTATACCTGGGATATTGGTGGTGGGGAATGTGCACTGGTGGAGGGATGGGTGTTTGATCATTGAAAGATTGTAACCCAAACATGAAAGCTTGTAACTATCTCATTGTGACTCAATAAAATTTTAAAAATTAAAAAAATTTGGGGGAACTGAAGATTAAAAAAAAAGAACTCAAAATATTAAGTTATGAAGTGTGAAGTCATGCGATGTGAATTCTTACTAAAGGCACACACTACAGATAAATTTTAATAGTTAATGCAGACAAAAACAGATATTCTGTGGATTTCTCCAAATCTCTTACTAACTCACCCCAAACCTTATTCAGAAATTCCTATTAATGTTCATTCATATTCACTTTTGTGGCGAGTTTCGAAGTTATGGATGGGTTTAACAGTTCACCTGGCTACTGTTAACCATTGGTAAACTTATCTGTCAAACTTATATGTCAAAAACAGAAAAAGCAGTCTGATAGAATAGCATTTCCTTAGTGGGTACCAGTTATCCCACCTAATGGATTCTTGTATAAGGTAGTTCTATTCCATCATGGGAGAAGTAGCGATTCATCTCCACTGGAATATATGTGTTATAATATGGGTTTGCCACTCCTACCTGAAGTACTTCTGCCAATGTTATTCCTCTATTACTGATTTGTCCAATGATGTTATCAGGCTAGATTATCTATCATCATCCCTCCTCACCCGTGTTTCAAATCAGTCTTGACGACTTTGCTGTAAGGATTTTACTAGATAAAATCTGAATTTAAGACTAAGGTGAAAAGTGTTTTATTTTGACTAACTCCCCAGAACCTTTCTTCACCTGAGGAGTCTTCATCTCTGTGGCTTGCTGCTCAGAGAGGGATTGGAGAACATATGCTCATCCAAAACTCTTACGCTGCCAGATCTCTTGGCAACTATCTTCCATACGTAGGGAAGTGTCCATTTTGTATGAAAAAAAGAAGAGTGGAATTCTAGCAAAGTTCATCTCATGTGGCAGGATTAAAGGTGGTAGATTATAGTAGATGCTAATGGAGGCAGGAAAACTATCTTTTCAAGAAAAAATTAGAATTTTATTGAAGTTGTTTATCTTATGTGAATGTTTAATATTATTGTACTAGAAGAGGCAGTCTTGGGGTGCCATATTTTGCCCTGTAAATTAGGGCATAGACATCTAACATCTGTTAAATCAACTTATCCCTTAAAGTCTAACCTTTGAGTGAAATGAATTTGGCTTTTACTTTGTACATGTACACTTGTGCATACATACAGAGAGAGAGAGACTGAGAGATACTGCAAGAGAGAATCAAGAAAGAAGAGAAAAGTTCATGATATTCCACAATGGGGCAAATATAAAAAGAAATTTGTTCTGTCACATTGTCTTTATGGGAAAATGAGCTGAGAGCCAGGTTCTAGAAAGATTTAAGCCACCCCAGCATGTGGCTGCTTAGCAATGCAGTCAAGACAACAAGAACTTGCTCCTTATCTCTTCTTTTGGATATCTCATGCCAGTCTAATCAATTGGATTGGGGATGGGAGGTACCCGAAAAGTGAAACTTGAACATAAAAGACAGGAATAAATGCAGCAAGAACAGAGAAATATACATCATCTAGTTGGCAGGGCACAGGAGTAAATTGGAACAAGGCAGAGGATTTTTTTTCATTTTTGGTGACTGGAAGCCAAAGATAAAGCAATATTTTAAAAAACATCATACATTATGGGGGAGAGAGGGCTTAGGGAAAAAAAACACCCTAACAAAGAATTCTAAATTGCACAATTTCTAGTCATCAGTTTCATTCAGAGACGCTCCTTCACACATGTGTTATTGCCATCTCCTACTCTTTGTCTCACACCTGCTAGCCTTTGTAACAATTATTGCTAATAGCATTTACAATGTGCCAGGCCCTATTCTAGCACTTCACATGCATTCACTCATTGATTCCTCATTCTTATAACCCTTGGACATAGGTACTGTTATTATCCTATTTCTACTTCAAATAAAAAAATGGAAATGAAGTGTAGTTAGGTAAGTTATTTAAAATAACAGTAGGAACAGAACAACTTAAAAATAAGGAAGTTTAACCCCAGAGATCAAACTCTTACATTTTTTGGCTTTTGATTATCTTTTCTTCATCTTACAAACTAAAAATATCAGTGCTAATATTTGATATTTATATAATACTTTGAGGCTATTTGAGGCTATTTTGCCGCTCTATTTTATCTATTTTCCATTGAAGTATAAGTAACCTATAATATATTAATTTTAGGTGTACAACATATATTTACATTATAAAATGATCACCACACCAAGTCTGTGTAATAACCATCAACATATATAGTTACAAATGATTTTTTCTTGTGCTGAGAACAGTTTTAAAGTTGAATCACCAAAGATAACACAGTCACAAAGTTGTTCACCATTTGGTTTTAATCTCACAATGGAGACGTTTTAATCTCACAATGGAGACATTACTGGTGCCTGCTCAAACAAATCTATGAGCAACGGGATGACAGTGATGACAGTGACAGTGACAGTTGGTTTTAACCATACAATGTTCCAACATCCATTCCTTTATCAATGTACGTTTCTTACCACCAATGTCCCAAGTTTCTCTCACCCCTTTCCCAGCTTGTCTGTATGGCAGACATTTTTCTCTTTTCATGTTTATAAATATATTCTTTTTTAAATTAAAGACCATGATTTACAAAGTTACTGATAGTTGAGTTTTAAGCCTACAATAATTCAACTCCACTTCCTCCACCAGTATTCCTATATTCCCTCACCCTAACCCCTACTCCACACCCTCCTGTCAACTTGACAGGCACATTAAAATGGTTCATAGCCTCTTAGATCTCATGTTTTCAGTTTTGTTGAATCTGTATTTTGGGTATATGGCTGTACCTATCACTCATATCACTGGTATAACTCAAGCCCTCTTGCGTATTCACCCATAACTTCTCAATCTCTTCTCTTCCCTTGATTTCTTTCCTCCACTGTCTATCTCCCCTCTAAACACTGGGAGCAAGGGAGATCTAGGCATGCCCCTTTAATATAAAACATTTCCCTGTCCAGTATTCTATTTATCACTGAGAAGTGAGATCATGCTGTTTGTCTTTCTTCTTCTGACTTATGTAACTCAACATGTTATCTTCCAGTTCCAACCAGGTTACACCAAGTTGCAAGATCCCATTGTTCCTTGCAGCTGCATAGTATTCCACTGTGAACATAAACCACATCTTCATAATCCATTCATCTGTCATTGGAAACCTAAATTGATTCCATATCTTAGCTACCATAGCAATGAATAGTGGTGTGCATATGTCCTTTTGAGAAAAATTTTTATGTCTTAGAAATAGATGTCAAAAACTGAAATTTCTGGGTCAGTTCAATTCTAAGCTTACTGAAAACTCTCCATACTATTTTTCACAGGGGTTGTACCAGGAAACATTCTCACTAGCAGTGATGAGAGTTTCTCTTTTCATCACATCCCCACCAACACAGATTGTTCTTACCATTTTTATGTGTCATTCACACTTGTGTAAGAAGAGATCCCAATGTCGTCTTGATTTGAATTTCTCTGATAAGTGATGCTGAGCAGTTTTTATGTGCCTACTGGCCTGTCTTTCTCTGAGAAGTGTCTATTCATTTTCTCTCCCCATGTTAATAGGGGTTTTGAATTTTGTTGTTGTCGTTGATCTGTTGTGTTGAATGCAAATATTTTACCATTCAGTTAGCTGTCTTTTAATTTTAGCCCATGTTTTTGCAATGTGGAACCTTTATATAATCCAATCTGTTTATTTTTGGGATGGGAGTGATAGCACAGTGGATAGGGTGTTTGCCTTGCACACTGCTGACCCAGGTTCAATTTCTCCGTCCCTCTCAGAGAGCCCAGCAAGTTACTGAGAGTATCCTGCCCACAGGGCAGAGCCTGGCAAGCTACCCATAACGTATTGGATATGCCAAAAACAGTAACGGCAGTCTCAAAATGGAGACATTACTGGTGCTCGTTCGAGCAAATTGATGAGCAATGGGACTACAGTGCTACAATGCTACAGTTTATTTTTGATCTTTTTACCTTTGCCAATAATATCAGATCATCGAAGTCACCTCTGAGGTGCACATCTACAAGTTTTCTTATGGTAGACATTTTTCTTCTCTCTCTAGAAATTAAAGAAATTCTGATAGCAGACAATTTTCTTCTCTCTCTTTCTCTTTATTTCCTCTTTTCCATTTAGGTACTCTGTTTGGCAATACTGTTGCTAAAAAGTTATCATGTATACTGTTTTACCTCCTTCCAGCACTCAGTTCCTGTCCAGAATGATCATTTCAAATTATCACTATCATAGTGGTTCCTTCTCTGTCCTAACTGCACTCCTCCCACAACTTGTGGCAAGCTTCCTACCATGGACTGGTGTTCCTGGCCCTCACTTCTACTGTCATTGGGTATTAGTCTCATACTATGATTGCTTTATATTCCAAAAGAAGTGTGATCATTTTATGTCTGTCCCTCTCCTTCTGATTTATTTCATTCAACATGAGTCTCCATGTCCATCCATATATAAGCAAATATCATAAATTCATTGATTACAGTGGCTATGTAGTATTCCACTACGTACATGTACCGTAGTTTCATCAGTCATCTGTACTCAGGGCACTTGGATTGTTTCCAGATTCTAGCAATTGTGAATTGTGCTTCAATGAACATAGAAGTAGAGATGCTTCTCTGCTGTGTATTTTTGGGCCCCTAGGATTATATACCTCTAGGAGAGGTATTACTGGGGCATATAGAAGTTCAACTTCTAGTATTTTTGAGGAATGTCCATATTGTTTTCTAAAAGGGCTGGACCAGTCAGCATTCCTGCCACCCATGAATGAGAGTCCCTTTTTCCCTACATCTGTGCCAGCGCTCGTTGTTCTTTTTTCTTTCTTTTTTTTGATGCACACCAATCTCTATGGCATGAGATTATATCTTATTGTTGTTTTGATTCGCATCACTCTGAGGAATAGTGATGTAGAGCATTTTTTTCATGTGCTTTTGGCCATTTGTATTTTTTCTTAGAGGAAGTTTCTGTTCATCTCTTCTATTCATTTTTATGGTGTTGGATGTTTTTTCAGTGCCTTATATACTTTGATATTAATCCTTTATCAGGCAGGTGCTAAGTAAATAATTTTTCCCATTCTGTGGCCTGTCTTTGTATCCTGTTCATCATTTCTTCAAGGTAAAGAAGCTTCTTAGTTTAATGTAGTCCCATTTGTTTATCTTTGCTCCCTCTTTTTTGGCAGTAATGTTGCATACTTGAAGACGCCTTTAACATCATTATCATGGAGAGTACTGCCTACATTTTCCTCTATGTATTTATGGATATAGGTCTGATATCTAAGGTCCTTAATCTATCTTGATTTGACTTTTGTGCTTAGCATTAGAAATAGGTCTGAGTTCACATTTTCTGGATGTAGCTGACTAATTTTCCCAGCACCAATTGTTGAAGAGGATTTCCATGCTCCACTTCATTTCTTTTTGCTCCTTTATTGAAGATGAACTGATCGTATAACTGAGGATATGCCTTAGAATATTCAGCTCTATTCCATTAGTCTGTAGGTCTGTCTCTTTTCCAATACCATGCTGTTTTGCTTACTACCATTTTTGGTACATTTTGAAGTTTGGGGAAGTGATGCCTCCTATCTTCTTTTGCCCAAGGGTTGCTTTAGCTATTTGGGCTAGAGGTTGGGGACTAGGGAGGGTGTTGTATTAAGAACTTTTTATATTGTCTCTATTAATAACTTTCAGAAATACTGAAAATTATATCAAAGAGAGCAAACTTTTTTATTTGCTTGGTTCTTGTTTGGGGGCACACCCAGCAATTCTCAGGGGTTACTCCTAGTTCTGCACTCAGAAATCACTCCTGGTGGTAGAGAGGAAACTCTTGATTACCATCCCAAACTCTTTTTTCAACACCTGTAATGACTAATAAGATATTTGCAAAGACCAGTTCAATCTGTGGCAAATCAGGAACCAACCTTATGGCAGTAATAAAAGAATGGACCATAGGCCAGAGCAACAGTACAGTGGTAGAGCATTTTTCTTGCAGTGACCAACTTGAGTTTGACCTTGATACCCCATATGGTTCCTCAAGACCTGCCAGGAATGATCTCTAAGTGAAAAGCCCCTCTCCCCCACCAGATAAACCAAAAATACATAAAATAATGACAGAAAATTGGCCTAAATGCAGCCTGTTTCTCTAGGTCCTTGAGACTGAATCAATAAAACCACTTCATGAAATTACTTCATTTTGTGTCTTTGTAATAGTCACTTTGAGTCCTGCTTTTCTGCATTCACATGCACTCAGCAAGCATAGCCTTCTTGCCATTGCCTTCCCTTGTCATACCTGGGCTTAGGGTGGGGACTGGCACTGCCTCCACCTGGTGGTGGGCTCGAACCTGATCTTAAGTACCCCCTGAGTTTTAGAAACATTCTTTTCTGGGACAAGCTCTGAGGTGTGGGGGGACGGGAGGAGGGAAGGTTACATTAAACATTCCCAGACCAACTAGGTACTCAGAGAAAATGATGAGAGTGAAAGGTAAAGTCATGGTAAGTCAGAGCAGTCAGAGTTGGGTGGCAGGGAAGTAAAGAAGAGAGTAACAGAAAGAAAGAATGTGGGGTGTGCAATGCTGGTCAATACCGGCCATGAAAAAAGCTCTGCTGGACTCCTCACTGACACTATTTTCTTTTAGTGTTCTTCGGAAGTAGTCAGTGACCTAGGAATCTGTTTTGGCTTGTCATGCAGGAAATTGATTTTGGTGAATATCTTTGCCTCCTGTACTAAACTAGCCCCTCATTGGTGGGCACTGGACCTTGGGCTTCTCTGCATGCATCACAGTCCCTAGCAACAAGGAGAAGTGGGTGCATGTGTCTGCTCCTCAACTCTCCAGCTGTTCCCCTAACTTCCTTTAAACAACTCTCCTTTTCAACCCTTTCCAAGCTTGATCATTATCATAAATGCAATTGTGAACTCCCCATGGCTATGATAACTGTTAACAATTGCTATTATGATTAAGTATCACAAGAGTCACTATGAAAATTACTATTAAAGCTTCCCATGACAATATTCATGATTATAATTTACCTCTTAGGAGTTTTCAATGCTGGAGAAGAAGCTGTCTCCAAGAGGCTTTGTTGTATTGAGAACGGCAGGAGGAGAGGATACATAGGAAAATTTAAACCTGCACAATTAGTGCAGCTGGAAGGACAGCTTGTCAAGTCCATTCAGAGGGTGTTTTTGAATTAATGCCAGCCATAGTAAACTGCATGAGGAGGTCAGCAAAAAGGTTGGCGGTGTAACTGAGTTGGCTATCAAGGATGACAGTCCTTCAAATCAAATAGCCCTGGTAGGCTTTCAGTTCCTTCACTGACAACTCCATCCCCTCGCTGGTTGCTGGTCTCAAGTGCTAAACACTAGAATCAAGCATGTATCAACAGACTGTGAATCCCTTACTTATTTTCAGAAAAGAAATATGTCCATGGAGCTGTAAGCTTTGGTTCCCGCCAGGCAGGCTTTCTTGGCAATACCTTGTGCTTTTGACCTTGATAAGGGAGAGTCCACTTGTCACACTTCCTGTAAGTGCTTAGGGAGGAAGAAGGGAAACAGTCATAAATATTTTTCAAGTAAAGTCTGTATAACCAGATCCCATAACATCATTCTTTGCAGAACTCATTAGTTTAGCCCAGACTTGGTGCCTCCCATAGGATTCTATACTTCTTGAGATGGAAAATATTTCTTTTTTGTTAGCTTCCTCAAAAGTGTAAGCACAGTCTCAATGACTATCCCTACCCCCAGGCTGCAGGTAAAAGCTTTAGATAATTGATATTTCTAGCACTAGATAAAAATTCTCAGTATAAAATTTCCACAATAAAATAATATTTGAATGTGTGGCGTATTCGATATACCAAAAACAGTAACGAGTCTCACAATGGAGACATTACTGGTGCCCATTCGAGCAAATTGATGAACAATGGGACGACAGTACCAAGACAGTGCTAAGTGTTATAGTAGTGGTAGAAAAACAATACTAAAATGTTCGACTTGAGAAAACTATAAAACCCACTTAGTTAGAGAATAATCAGTTTCACAAATGGTGGATGGTGGAAAATGACAGAATAGCTTGAAATGATGGACATTTCTCATTTTAGCCAGCAGTTACAAACTATTTATTCACCCATGCAATAATTACCTTCTCCGCATATAATCATGATCTATGTTCACTGAAAGCCTCAATAGATTTAAAAGAATTAGAACTCATCAAGACTGATCCCTCACTGGAGCTAAATTAGATGGGAATGCAGTAAAAAAAGAAAAATATAAATTACCTTGAAGTTAGAAAATTTTTAAACACATATCTTCAATAACTTGTTGTTTAGATAAGAAATTAAATGGAAATACAAAAATGCCTAGAACATAATGTTGATTAAAGCAGTATATATGAAACCTTCAACATAGAGCATTTAAATACCATTTTTTCCATTTTAACAAAAGTATGAAATACAATTAACATACAGTAAACTGCACTTGTTTTATTCCTTTGGACATAAATGTTGCCACCGGGATCAAAGATATAGTACAAGATATTTCATGCTCCTAACCCCAATTTTGATCCCCGACAACACATGGTGTCCTAACTTTGCTGGGCATAGCCCTGGAGGACCAAACTATGAGACCTTGGTGGTTCCCGACACTGCATGGTCAAACTGCACTGCATCCTCAGGTACTGGCACTGAACCACAGGAAGAGTCGAGTATCACTGGGAGTGGCCCCTGTGTGCCCTGTGCTCCACTTGAGAGGCCCACCTAAAAAAATTGTTACCTCATCAGTCTAAAGCGTTTTCTTATGCCCCTCCCCCTCTATTCCATCTCCTTCTTTAAGCCGGATAGCCTCCAATATTATTTCTGTCACTATTAGGTTCCATTTAAAGAACATTTAATATAAATGCAATTTTTAAAAAATTGTATTGAATCACCATGAGATAGCTACAAGCTTTCATGTTTGGGTTACAATCACACAATGATCAAACGCCCATATCTCCATTAGTGCACATTCCCCACCACCAATATCCCGGGTATACCCCCCTTTCCCACCCTCCCCCTGCCTCCATGGGAGACAGTATTCCCCATAATCTTTCTCTACTTTTGGGCATTATGGTTTGCAACACAGACACTGAGAGGTTATCATGTTTGTTCCTTTGCCTACTTTTGGCACACATCTCCCATCCCAATTGGTTCCTCCAGCCATCATTTTCTAAGTGATCCCTTCTCTATTCCATCTGCCTTCTCCCCTCCAATCATGATGCAGGCTTCCAGCTATGGGGCAATCCTCCTGGCCCTTGTATCTACTGCCCTTGGGTGTTAACCTCATGTTATATTTTTCTATACTCCACCAATGAGTGCAGTCCTTCTATGTCTGTCCCTCTTTCTGACTCATTTCACTTAGTATGATACTCTCGATATCTATCCATTTAAGGTGATCAAACGTGTAGATTTGCCTGAAACTAAGGAGTTTCCCAGGATGCAAGATTTTGACTCGTGCTGGCAGGCAGATAATGTACTGCTATATTACTGTGTCTTATTTATCATTTTCTTAATGACTAAGTATAACCATTTTCTTTTAAAAAATTTGTATAGATTTATTTATTTTTAATTAAGACACGATGATTTACAAAGTTGTTCATAGTAGAATTATCTTGGCATACAATGTTGCAAAACCAATCCCACCACCAGTGTCCCCAGAGTCCCTGAATCCCCCAGCCTGCCCCCTTGGCAGGCATATAACAAATTTAATTCATATTGCTTTCTCCGAAAAAACTTAAGGAAATATTTTTGTTTTATACTTGAACCTATTGAGGTCATCATTATATCTTCCCTGTCATCAAAATGAGGCTTCTTTTCTGGCCTCCTTGACAAGCATAACAAGTTTATTTTATATTACTTAGTCAAAAATAAAAAGAATGGCAAATAGGATTATTAGAAGATAGATCATTTATATATTTATAAAAATAGTGTTTTTTAAATTGTGAAAGTGTTTTACAATGTCATTAGTAATGTTCTCATGCACATAATTTCAACACCGAATCCATCACCAGGGTTCCCATCTCCCTTTCCCAAGGATCCCAAATCCCCTCACTACTAACCTCCCCCACTCCATTGTGTGCATCAGTAATACCAATATTAAAACAGATTGACTTAGGAAATATGAGTATGAAGGGAGAAAGCAATGTGTTTAAGAGAGAAGCAAGGCTTCTCCAGATAGTACAGAACCAAGGGCACCCCAAAAAAGGAAGATAAAAGAATAGAAAAACCCAGGTTGACAGGAGGTGACCCTAAAATGGAAATGTGGCTTTAATTTCCTTTTTTCCCCTCTGACACTTGAATGAATTATTTAATAGTACATTTTCAGTTTACAAGTTGTGGTAAATTTTCCACATGCATTTTTGATGTTTTCCAATTTTGTTGGTTCATATAGTTATTTCATTGGCATTCGTATAATTATATAGAATGTGTTCGATACAAACATTTCATTTATGCCTGAAAAGAAGAAATATTCAGATTTTTCAGGATTGAGTGCCCTATAAACATCACTTACGGGAGACCTAAGACCTGGGAATAGCTCAATGGGCTAATATATATGTTTTGCATGTTCAAAATCCCAGCAGTAGGAGCAACCCCCACAAAACTCTGTCATAAGCAATAGCCCTTGAGCACCACCAGGTATGACCTACGAACAACTAGAGAAAGAAGAGCAAATTAATACCAAAGTAAGAAGAAAATAATTGTAAAATGCAGCAACAACAAAATTGTTCTTCCCCTCCTCCCCCACCAACTTTCTATGGTTAGTGTTTAGTGTTCAACTGGGAGAATGGTGGAGGGAAGTCAAAGGTTGATGCTGTTTTGCTGATATGTTTGGTAAATGAGACTTATAATATTAAGCCTTAGCAACCACTATAGTTTTCCAGATAGACAATTATAAACTAATGTATTTTCAAAATCTGGGTGCTACTGCCATTCTTGTTATTGTTGAACACTGAAAGAGCCGAGAAATCAACAGCATTAAAAATATCTTCTAAAATTAATTCTATGTATCTCATTCTAATGAGAAATTTTAACATTTTGTTATATAAAGTTTACATACGTTCTTTGTCACAAAGGGAAGACTGTATCTCTGCCCCAATCCCTTATGTTCAAAAGCATGCTCTGATTTAAGAGCACTATATTACAAATAAAAATGTTATGGAGTCAAAGCTAAATAGAAAGCTGTCCTATCTGACTACAACACTGATGAGGTACTCAAGACAGTTTGGTATTTATATAGGAAAATAGATTAATTAAATATAGGCAAATAGATTATTGGAGCAGAAAAGACCACACAGATATAAACAATTGATCTTTACTAAAGGAGCACAAGCAATTACATGGAAGAGTTAGAGTTCTTTTACAAAAAGTGATGTCCAAACAACTGGGATTTCATATGCAAAAGAAAAAAATAAAATTAACATTTATCTAGATTTAGACCTTACACCTTTCATGCCTATTATAAAAGTCAAAAATATAAAACTAGATGAATTGGGCAAACAGCAAAATAAACATGGATTTGGAATGACTTTTTATGTACAACACCAGAGTCAGAGTTTATAAAAGAGGGAATTAGGAATAGGCTTAATGTCAATAAAATGATCAACTTCAATAAAAAGCATTAACATAGAGCTGGTTGAAACTATATAAAACCAAGAAGCTTCTGTGCCACTAAAGAAACAATGGCCAGAATAAAAAGATTTTCCACAGGTTGGGAGAAAATATTTGCCTACTACTCATTTGACAAAGGGTTAAAACACAATATAACACAAAACACTTATAAAACTGTATGGCAGCACTGTAGCATTGTTGTCCTGTTGTTCATCGATTTGCTCGAGCGGGCACCAGTAACATCTGCATTGTGAGACTTGCTGTTACTGTTTTTGGCATATCGAATGCACCATGGGTAGCTTGCCAGGCTCTGCTGTTTGGGCGCAATACTCTCACAGGTAGCTTACCAGGCTCCCTGACAGTGACGAAGTAATCAAACCCAGGTCAGCCGCATGCAAGGCAAATGCCCTACCTGCTGTGCTATTGCTCCAGTCCTTGTAAAACTAAATAAGAAAAAAATCAGACCCATCAAAAACTAGGGAGATGAGAAGAACAAAAACTTTTAAAAAGACATATGAATTGCCAATAGGTATATCCAGAGATGCTCTGTATCACTCAGTTATCAGTGGGGAAATGCAAAAGTGAGATATCACGTCACACCAGTGAGACTGACACACATCAAAAAGAACAGAAACAACCAGTATCGGTATAGATATGAAGGAAAAGGAATTCTCTTCCCCTAATGCTGAGAATGTCCACTGATTCAACACTTAGAGAATGATATAGACACTTCTCAAAAACCTAAGACTTGAGATTTCATATGACCCAGCAATTCCACTTCTGGGTATCTACCCCAAGGGACACAAAAACTCTATTCAGAAAATCCATCTTTATGCCTAAGTTCATTGCATTACTTTTTTGTTTTGTTTTGCTATGTGGCCACACCTCGTGGTGCTCAGGGATTAGTCTTGGGTCTGCACTCAGGAATTACTTCTGGTGGTGCTCAGGAGACCATATGGAATGTTGGAAATTGAAACTGGGTAGACTATGTGCAAGGCAAATACCCCATCTGTTGTACAATTGCTTTGGCTCCCAGTGCAGTACTATTCACAATAACAAAAAATCTAGAAACAACCCATGTCCAAGAACATATGACTGGATAATGAAACTATGGTATATATACATAATGGAATACTATGACTATATGAAAAGACAAAATTATTGCAATTTTCTGCTATGTGGATAGAACTGGCGGGGATCATTCTGTGTGATGGTAGCCAGGGGAACAGGTACATAATGACTCTCTCATGTGTGGGACATCAAGGGACATTATGAAGAAGCAAAAAAAAGGCCAAAGACAACAGAACCTGAGAACTGCTTTACAGAATAGAGCTTGGGGAAGTTGGGGAGATGTTGGATGAATGGGGAGGACATGGAATAATGGTAATAGAGGGAAGTTAGTTCTCTGGTGGAGGGTGTGGTGTTAGGACATTGTACTCATGAATCCTACTATAACAATTTTATAAATAATGGTGCTTAAGTAAAAAGACTAATCAAAGTCTCAAACTAGCACTGTAGCACCGTCATACCATTGTTCATCTATTTGCTCGAGCAGGCACAAGTAAGGTCTCCATTGTGAGACTTGTTGTTACTGTTTTTGGCATATTGAATATGCCCTGGGTAGCTTGCCAGGCTCTACCATGTGGATAGGATATTCTCACTGTGCTATTGCTCCAGTCTCAAACTAGGAGAAGATATATATGCAAAGCATATTTGTGGTTTGGGGGGGGATTTAATTTTTTTTTAACTTGCATTTATTTTTTTCACTAGAAAATCAAATCATTTATTTAAGGTTTCTTTTTTTTTTTTTTTTGCTTTTTGGGTCACACCTGGCGATGCACAGGGATTACTCCTGGCTTTGCACTCAGGAATTACTCCTGGCGGTGCTCAGGGGACCATATGGGATGATGGGAATCGAACCCGGGTAGGCCGCGTGCAAGGCAAACGCCCTACCCGCTGTGCTATCACTCCAGCCCCTATTTAAGGTTTCTTATTGGAACTTAAATGTTTTCCATACTTTCAATATGTCTGGAGCGATAGCACAGCGGGTAGGGCGTTTGTCTTGCATGCAGCTGCCCCGGGTTCAATTCCTCCATCCCTCGCGGAGAGCCCAGCAAGCTACCAAGAGTATCCTGCCTGCATGGCAGAGCCTGGCAAGCTACCTGTGGCATATTCGATATGCCAAAAAACAGTAACAAGTCTCACAATGGAGACCTTAATGATGCCCGCTCGAGCAAATTGATGAACAACAGGACGACAGTGCTACAGTGCTACTTTCAATAGTCAATGTGTCAGATGACTCACTCACAGTCCAACTCCACCAATTCCAGACAAAATCTCCCAAAAGATGCACACTGAGCAGCTAAACTCCTTGGAACCTCCTATCCTCACAGCTGAAAACTCCAGAATACCCACAGGCTGCAGTCGGGTTGAGCACATGCCCAGCCAAAGCTCCAGCAGCAGCCCTCTCACCCCACCACTACAACTATGCCAAGGCCCCAGCTCTACCGCCCTATGAATACTCTCTGTAGAGACACCAATCTGTGAACAACTTCAGGTACCTGGTGGCCAGGCTGAGAATTCCAGTGTTTTTCTTAAAATCTGTGTAGATAGACACATGCCAACAACCCCCCATACTTACCAAAACCCTGGCAGCCTTTTTTAACCTTTAAATTTATTTTAATCTAAATTGAACACAACTATTGATACAATTCTGAAGTTGAAATTGATTAGATTAAAAAACTCCAATATTAAAATTGATAAGTATAAAATTTATATTCATCACGGGATTAAGTCTTTGTCTAAACGTTTACTAAGATGCTTGTTGCTAGTTGAGTATTCTGTGTTATTGTTTTTGTTTGTTGAGTTGAGTTGGCTTCTATGTTACTTTCCCATCTAATTTGGTGTGCTCCTATTAAGATGTCAGTATTGAGGAATTAGGAGGTATCATGCAGTCCAGAGAATTTAAGATTGATAGTCTGGGCCAATGAGTTGATATGGTAGTGGCTTTGGAAGGTGGGTGTGACGGCCAGGCTTATGGAAGTGCAGGGGGTTGAGGAGAGACTGCCCGGCTCACTTCAAGAAGACCCCAAAGATCTCAGCCTGGACACCAAGATACCTGAAATTATTCACAGTTTGATGTCTCTGCAGAGAATATTAGTGAAGTAGTGGATGTGGCTGTCAGGGCTCCAGTAACATGGGTATTCAGCCTACCCATCTCTTGAGACAGCCCTAGAGTTTTCAGCCACGGAGACCAGTGCTTCCATGATTTGGGGCTGTTTAGCTTGGATCTTCTCAGAACCGGTAGAGCAGGGCCGGTGTATGTGCAATGCATATTTGTAATAAATGATATTTATTTAATATATGAAAAAGTCTCTTATAACAAAAGCAGAAGAACACACAAAAATACAGTTTAAAAATGGCCAAAGATCTGAAAATATACCTCATCAGAGAAGACATATAGATGGAAAACACACATGAAAATATCTAACTCTTAAGTCAGGACAGAACTACAATTTAGCATAATGAGATGTCACTACACAACTATTAAAATGGCCAAACTCCACTACATTTATACAGCTAAATGCCGTCAAGGATGTTTAATAGCAGTAAAACTTTTTCACTGGCTGATAATGCAAAATAATATGTTGCCACTTTAAAAGACATTTGTGGGGCTGGAGCGATAGCACAGCGGGTAGGGCGTTTGCCTTGCACGCGGCAGACCCGGGTTCGAATCCCAGCATCCCATATGGTCCCCTGAGCACGGCCAGGGGTGATTCCTGAGTGCAGAGCCAGGAGTAACCCCTGTGCATCGCCAGGTGTGACCCAAAAAGCAAAAAAAAAAAAAAAGACATTTGTAAGTTTGTTATAAAATTGATCATCAGCTTACCATATGATTCAACAATTGTTGATCATAAGTAATCGCTGAAATGAGGCCTGATGTTGCGTAAAAGCCTATACACAAATCTTTGTGCACCAATTTATGTTTATACAACAGCCTGTGCACAAATCCTAGTAACAGCTTTATTCATAATTGTCAATAGGTGGAACAATTAAGATGTCATACCCCAGACAAATATATAACCTTTATATACTGGAATAAAATACTAATTTAAAGATTTAAAAATGAATGAGTTATTATGGCATGGAAATACATGGAGAAACCTTAAATGAAGATGGCTATGTGGAAAAAGTAGTGCCACCACTAGTCTGGGAAGTCTTCTGTTACAGTGATGATATTATGAGAAAGGCAAGACTATGGAGCCAGTAAAAAGATCAACAACTGAGAGAGACTTAGGGATAACAGGACATAAAAAGGTGCAACATGACGAATTTTAGAGCAGTGATTTCAGTGTGAATGGTACTATGATAACAGATACATGTCATTATGCTTTTAATCTAAACAGTTAAAGCAAAACAAGGTCAAGAGTGAACCTTCATAAAAACTATGGATTTCCAAATATGTTAGGGAATGTATTATTCTAATGCAAGGTGTTATAGGGAACGAGAATCTATTATATGGGGACTAAACTCTGCTCAACTTCCTGTAAAATGAAATGTGTTCTCTGTTGCAGTAAGGTTTGGCTAGACAGTCTGAGGCATTGAGATATGCACGCAAAAGAAATACTTAATGGAGGATCACAGACTGTCTCTGGTGTTGTTGTGCTGTGCCCAGAGCAGCCTGTTCAGCCCCTTTTATTAACTAGCTTAATGTTCTAACCAATGATATTCAGCCACATAGGCAGAGTATGCAAATTAACTTAGTCAATGGAAACAGTATCAAAGTCAGTTACATAACCGGAAGCATAGTCAGTTAAAGTAACAGTAACAGAAAAACAATTTTTACCTCCAAGCCTAGTTAGGCCTGAGATTGTGAGATGTTGTACACCAACAGTTCTCAAAAAAAGTTATTATGTTTTTTGGGGCCGGAGCGATAGCACAGCGGGTAGGGCGTTTGCCTTGCACGCGGCCGACCTGGGTTCGATCCCCGGCATCCCATATGGTCCCCCAAGCACTGCCAGGAGTAATTCCTGAGTGCAAAGCCAGGAGTAATCCCTGAGCATCGCTGGGTGTGACCCAAAAAGCAAGAAAAAAAAAAGTTATTATGTTGTTTTTTTTTTTTCCGGGGGCTGGCTGGAGTGATAGCACAGCAGGTAGGGCGTTTGCCTTGCACGCGGCCGACCCGGGTTCAATTCCCAGCATCTCATAAGGTCCCCTGAGCATGGCCAGGGGTAATTCCTGAGTGCAGAGCCAGGAGTGACCCCTGAGCATCACTGGGTGTGACCCAAAAAAAAAAAAGTTATTATGTTTTTAAAGTACTAATAAAAGATTTGAAAAGAAATATCAGAATATATATATACATACACATCAAGTAAAATAATGGATACTTGAAATCATTATTCATCAAATACGTAGCGAAATATATCTGCAACTTATTCCAAAGCTTATGTTTAAAAGATTAATGATAACAAGTTTTGAAAAAATGTAGAGTGACCAGAGCTCTCACATGTTGCTAAGAAGACACAAAATTATACGGCCATGTTTGAAAAGAGATCAACAACTTTCTGGAAAGTTAAATATACATTTGTCCTCAACCTAAGAAATCCCAAAAACATTTCCCACAATAAATAAAACCATATTTCCTCAAAAAAATAAGTTTTCACAACATCTTTGAAGCTAAAATTGTAAAATTATAAATAATTCAAATGACCATTTATTGGTAAGTGCATAAACTAAATATGACATCCATGAACTTAGATACTGCTCAAAGGAATCAATGATGACACTAACTACTATGTACACAATAGCATGTATTAAATTTTTTTATTAGTGAATCACCGTGAGGGTACAGTTACAGATTTACATATTTTTGTGCTTGTGTTTCAGTCATACAATGCTCGAGAAACCATTCCTTCACCAGTGCCCATTCTCCACCACCGATGATACCAGTATCCCTCCCACCCTACAATTCCATCCCCCCCACCCCACCCCGCCTCTGTGGCAGGGCATTCCCTTTTGTTCTCTCTCTCCTTTGGGGTGTTGTGATTTGCAATAGAGGTATTGAGTGGCAATGGTGTTCAATGTATAGCCTGCTTTCAGCACGCATCTCCCATGCCGAGCAGGTCCTCCAACCACACTTTAGTTGGTGTTCCCTTCTCTATCTGAGCTGCCTTTTCCCCCAGCATGTGAGGCTGGCTTCCAAGCCACGGATCCAACCTCCTGGTCTTTGTTTCTACTATTCTTGGATGTTAGTTTCCTATTCTGTTATTTTATATTCCACAGATGAGTGCAAACTTTTTATGTCTTTCTCTCTCTTTCTGACTCATTTCACTTAGTATGATACTTTCCATGTTGATCCACTTATATACAAAGTAGATGACTTCATCTTTTCTAATAACTGCATAGTATTCCAAATACTATGATGTACCAAATAGGTGTACCAAAGTTTCTTTAGCCATTCATCTGGTCTCGGGCACTCGGGTTTTTTCCAGATTCTGGCTATTGTAAACAGTGCTGTGATGAACATATAAGTGCAGATGTCATTTCAACTATACTTTTTTTGCCTCTCTGGGATATAATCCCAGAAATGGTATTGCTGGGTCAAATGGGAGCTCAATTTCTAATTTTTTGAGAAGTGTCCATATTTTTTTCCAAAAGGGCTGAACCAAAAAAAAAAGGCTGAACCAGTCAGCATTCCCACCAGCATTGTAGAAGGGTCCCTTTCTCCCCACATCCATGCCAACACCAGTTGCTTTTGTTCTTTTGGATGTGTGCCAGTCTCTGTGGTGTGAGGTGGTATCTCATGGTTGTTTTGATCTGCATCTCCCTGAAGAGAATGTATTAAATTTTAAGACACTGGAATAAATGAAATAACTCAGTAAAAATGAATACTATACAGCTCATTTCATATAATAGTATAAAAATGGTAGATCAATGAGTCCATGAAGGTATAGAAGGGGAAGAACTTGGCTGCAGTAGGATACAAGGACAATTATCAGTATGATGGAAATATTCCGTAATTTACTTGTAATAGCTTAGATAGCTATATATGCTCATTGAAACTTATCAGATATTGTATTTAAAACATATAAGCTCTGCAAATTATATAATAACTGGAACAATTTAGAGCAAGATATTAGCACTAATATAAGAGTCTAAAAGTATACACTTGCACATTTTGTAATTTTATTTTTAAGAGTCCTGACAATTGAAACAAAATAAATCTATGAAGTGAGCTACATAATATGTCTATCTGGATAAAATAAACTAGAAAACAACTTTTCCTAGATATATTGTAAATCAAAGTGAGTAAAATAAGAGTGCTAAAAGAGTACATCATATAGTGTTCTCCTGGCCTTGATATGAGGGACTGTTTAACAGACAGGAAGTAAAGATTTGTAATGTAGACCAGAGTAGTAGGTAGGCTGTCTTTCTTCAGAAGAGATACTTGAGGGGCTGGAGCAATAGCACAGAGGGGAGGGCGTTTGCCTTTCACAGGGCCGACCAGGGTTCAATTCCTAGCATCCCATATGGTCCCCTGAGCATTGTCAGGGATAATTCCTGAGTGCAGAGCCCTGTGCATCACCGGGTGTGACCCAAAAAGAAAAAAAAAACAGAAGCAATACTTGAAACAATTTAAAAACAAAGCACAGGCTGCCACCCTGACAGAACAGTTCCAAATTGCCCACGAGATCTTTCTAAGTCAACCTGATGGTGGCTTTGTTACACATTAGACCGAGAGTCACAGTTAGTGACAAATCCCAGCCTCCCAGAAGTGGAACTTTTCTAAGCCTGTATGACAAGTCTACAAAGAAACTTTCTCTGCTTATCGAGTACAGGACCAGCCTATTGCACTCGCATTTGAAGAATTCAGGGTCTAAGGTTGGGGGAAGGGGCGCAGTGTGGGAGTGAAAAATAGGGGAAGGTAGGATTATTTGGAAAATTGTCTAGGTGGGGTTAGCTCCATTTCAACTGGGAATCAGAATCCGGAAATAGAAAGCTGGCCTGAAGTGCTATCTGCTTGTAGGATCTCCTTGAAGCACTTCCCCTGAAGGAAAGCCTTTCATGAGTTTATGTTTATATTTTACCAACACCCCAAGATAGGTAAAAGTCTAATCCAACTAAAGAATGTTTATTGTTCTGATGTTTACTGGCTCTGAGCAATAAATATGGTAAGCTGAGGATAGTCAGTCCATGAGGCTGTTAGCCCTCTGGTCCGTGCTCTTTCTCTCTGATTTCTGTCTTTTTTTTCAGGTCTCCTTTCTTAATGCTCCTGGCGCCCTTGCTTTAGGCCTCTTCGCCCTTGGCTCATCCCAGGTGCTCAGAAGGGACCTGAAGCAGTAGGAAGTGTCTGACACCGCTCGAATCAGAGAACCCCAATAAGCTGTGAGTGCCCAGAACTGCAGGAGGGAATCCCTGCTGAAAGGAAGAGTGAGTGAAGTGGCAGGGGTGATTGTGTTCTGGGGGTTCTTAATCAGCGTAATAGTGGGGTAAAGGATTTCCAAAGAGGGGGAGTACAAGCAACTCCTAAAATCATTAATGCACACATGCAGAATAATAATAAAAGAGGAAGCTTGTCAATAGCCCTTTCAGGCTATTATGCAGCAAAATGGCTGCTCTCACAGGGAACTTTAGGTAGCAAATGATAAAAAAAAACACCTGTTTTTATGTCTGAGAGAGGCCGACAGCAAAGGGGCATCCATACCCGATTCTGTATGGGCCCTTTGTTACTTGGTCTTATCAGTTTTAATCACCACAATTAGAAGGGGAGCACAGATAAAGGAGGAAAAGGACAGGAAGGAAGAGGAATTAGAAAAATATACGGACCATTCTGAGAAGGAACAACCTGGGGAAAGTGAAGAGGAAGAGGACACTAAAAACCCTTTTCTTCCTACCCTGTTCAAGATTACACTCCCCAAACCTCCCCACACCAAAGCCCGTCAAAAGGATTCCTTAGAAAATTTGGGGAAACCTAGCCTAAGGAAAGGGGAGAGAGTGAGGAAAGGCTTTAGCCTCCCAGATCACCTGCATCTCCCTCATCTCCACCAGAAAAAGGAAGTAGTGGCAGGAGCCAG
Organism: Sorex araneus; assembly: GCF_027595985.1. Classification (NCBI taxonomy): domain Eukaryota; kingdom Metazoa; phylum Chordata; class Mammalia; order Eulipotyphla; family Soricidae; genus Sorex; species Sorex araneus. The sequence continues at coordinate 60,257,106 of NC_073313.1, read as the reverse complement.
CTAGCCAATCTTATTTAAAAAAGGAATTAGACTGCTAGGAATTCGACATCTCACTTAGGAGTGACCATGGATGTTTTTTTGTACCCCATGCTCATTATTCCTGCAAATGAAGAATTCCCAGAAGGGATGGGTACATACACACATACTTCCTCCTTCTTTAGACTTTAAAAGTATTTTAGTAGGCTCACCTCAGTACAGAATGGACTTCCTATACCATGGCACTTCTTGGCTTAGCTAAAACAGAGGGGACTGTCCTGCAGATTGGGAACAATGACCTTGCAGAAGTCTCTCATGCTGGGCAGATGAGGCTCAAAGACTGGGAATCAGAAATGCTAACGCTAACCCTCAGATAGATAATGGAACAATGATGGGAACTGGGACTTGGGCAAATAGAGAACTACAATCTGCTTTTGGCAATAAGGGAAATAACCTTAATGCCTTAAGAAGATTATGTAAAAGCTCGGGGGAGGGCGGAATCTCCCTCCAGGTTCCAAGCTCATCCCTTTGTTGAAGTTAAGCAAGGGCCTAAGAACAGTATGTAGAAATCAGTGCCTGCTTAAAAAAAAATTTGACTTGGGGCTGGAGGATAGCATAGCGGGTAGGGCGTTTACCTTGCACGAAGCTGACCCGGGTTTGATTCTCAGCATCCCATATGATCCCCTGAGCACCACCAGGGTTAATTCTGAGTGCATATCCAGGAGTAATCCCTGAGCATCGCTGGGTGTGACCCAAAAAGCAAAATAATATATATATATATTTGACTAAGACTGTGCCCACTCATGGGGCCTGAGATATGCTGCTTTGTATTTTATTTTGTCCTGTGACAGTGCTAAGGGACACCGTCAGAGGGCTGTAAGAGCAGTCAGATGGGCAGGACAATGAGAGGATTAGATTCAAGCTTGAGTAACATAGGGTCTGAGTTGTATCAAATGCAGATGCTGGCCCAGACCCTGAATGGGAAACCAAACAGCAATAGCAAGGGAGTCAAAGGGTTTGGGAATTGTTTAAAATGTGGCAAACCTGGACATAAGCAGAGAGAGTGTCAAAATGGCAGCAAAGACACCTTTTACCCAGAAAATCAAAATATCCAGCCCCAACCTGAAGTATACCCTTCTTCGCTGTGATAAAGGCAAACACTGGTCTACCCAATGCAGCTTCAAACTTGGCAAAATTTATTAATGTTTACAGCAGGGAAATAGGAATCAGGGCTGTTCCGAGGGCCCCCCTCAAAACAATACTGTGGACCCACGTTTACAGCAGGGAAATGGGAATTTCGGCTTTACCCAGGGGCTCCTCAAAACAATATTGGTAATTTCTTCCTCCAGGTATCCATACTGTCCAGAACCCAATACAGCCTCTCTAAGGGGGAACTATAGGACATTTCCCTCCAATGGCAGGCAGTACTGCAATAGCCTTCCAGGCCGAAATCTAGTTCTGCTGGCTCCTTCCACAGGAATTACTAAGGCAGAAAACAGGTGCAGGACCCTGGCCCGGGCAGCATTCCAGGGAGCTTCCATCTCCAGACTCCAGCTTCCCTTCCTGTTTCTTCATCTAGTCCCCCCAAAATTTCCATTCCTTGTGCTCCTCAGCTGATGTGCACCACTTAGAAGCAGATGCATACTTTTTTGATGATACCAATTTCATCTTGATGATGAGGGAAATGAAACTGCCCACATTTCAAACAGGCAAAGGCAGGAGAGCAGGACTTGCCAAGGGGCAGCTGAGTCAGAATGACCTAACGAAATCACGAACTCATTCAGGCTGTCCTGGAGGTAATCATCGGCTTGCTTGGTAACCTTGGTAACCTGGGAATAGAGTCCAAATGTTCTTATGGTCTTGAGGAGGTTCAGAATCTGCTTTACAAAATAAAATGCTTGAAGCATCTCTAAGATTCACAGTGGATTTATGAATTGAGAGCCAGTGAGCAACAGAGACAATGGTGGGATATAATTATTTAAATTTTTTAAAAACTCAAATGAAATGAGCCTAACACCAAGAATATTTTACTAGCCAGACTTCCATTTCTACTTTGCTGGAACAATACAGAGCTGCGTGGATAAACAGCAACTTGAGAACTTCCCAGACTCGAAGCCATCTCTGCAAGAACCTCAGGGACGTCTGTAAAACAAGACAAATCCCCACAGATGCCACAATTCTATAGAAATAAGGTACAAAAATCTATGACAGCAATCTCACTCAATGTCAGCAGCTTAAATGGAACAATTAAGATAAACAGAGTGAGAAGACAGATTAGAAAATTGATCCAAACTTCTGCTGCCTATAAGAAACATATTTTAACCATAAAGGCAAACACATAGTCAAAGTCAAAGGTGGGAAGACTGTTTTTTAAGCAAACAACTCCAACATAAAGGCCTGGGTGGCCATACTTGTATTAGAGAACATCAATTTCAGGCTTTTAAAAATCATAAGATTTCTGTATTTTAGTATTTTAGTAACTGAGTCCAGAGAAATGTCTGCCAGATATCGCAACATTGTAAGCTTGTACCTCTCAGCTACTTTATATTCCACATATGAGTGCGATCTTTATATGTCTGTCTCTTTCTTTCTGACTCATTTCACTCAGCATGATACTTTCCATGTTGATCCACTTATATGCAAATTTCATGACTTCATGTTTTCTGACAGCTACGTAGTATTCCATTGTGTAAATATACCAGAGTTTCTTTAGCCAATCATCTGTTTTCGGGCACTCTGGTTTTTTCCATATTGTGGCTATTGTAAACAGAGCGGCAATGAACATGGAAATGCAATACAAAACTATGCTGCTGCTAGTGCGGCCTCCTGACCTCATATCTCTTCATTCTCAGCAATGGAAAACAAATTATCAAATGCTTTCTTTTCAGCAGGTCGACTTTAGGGGGGAGAAACTCCAAATCAATAATAGTGATTTTTTTTTGTTTAAATATTGAATGTAATCAAAGTAAAGTGAAAGTAAAATGAAATTTACCAGTTACACATGCGGGGTGGGGGGCTGGGGAGGTGGGGGGAAGGGGGGAGGTATATCATGATTCTTGGTGGTGGAATATGTGCACTGGTGAAGGGATGGGTGTTTGAGCATTGTATAACTGAGACTTTAACCTGAACGCTTTGTAACTTTCCACATGGTGAATTAATAAAAGAATTTTAAAAAAATAAAAAAATAAAAATCATAAGAGACAGAGAGGTTCATTTCTCAATGATCAAGAGATGTGTACATCAGGAAGAACTCACATTCCTAAATATACATGCACCTAACAAGGGACTAGCAAAATACTTAAAACAACTGCTGATAGACTTGAAGGAAGACGTTGAAAGAAATACAGAATTAGTTGGAGACTTCAACATTTCCCTATCGTCACTTGACAGATCAATTACACTAAAACTCATCAAGGAAATTCTGAATTTGGACAAAGAAATTGAATAGAGGAATATATATATAAAGGAACATATATACATATATGTATATATATGTATATAGAAAGAGAGAGAGAGCAAATGAGACCCAGTAAGCAACCAAGAAAATGGTGGAATACGGTTATAAAAATATATATAATATATTATATGTAATAGATATTATGACTTTTCAAGCCCATAAAGGTAAATACACATTTTCTCCAATTTACATGGGATATTCTCCACGATAGAACAGAAGCTGGACCACAAAACATACCTCCATAAAATTAAGTAATTAGAAGTCATATCAACTAACTTCTTAGACCATGATGCTCTGAAAGCAGAGGTTAATCATTAACAGACAGAATGGAGAAATAACTTAAATATCTGAAAATTCACAAACTCACTACTGAACAACAAGTGGGGCAGAGAGAAAATCATAAAAGAAATAAAAAAATTCCTGGAAAGAAGTAATAATGAAGACATGAGCTACAAGAACTTGTGGGACACAGCAAAAGCAGCATGAAGAAGAAAGTTCATTGCCATGCAGACATTCATTAGAAAGGAACACAAACAACCTCACTGCACAGTTTAAGAAACTAGAATTGACAAAATAAAGGACCCCAAAGCAGGAGTGAGGAAGGAAATAATAAAACTTAGGGAAGAAATTAATGAATTGGAATAAAAAAATCAGTTCAAAAGATTAATAAAATCAAAAGCTGTCCTTTGAAAAAATAAACAAGATCAATAAACTATTAGCAAGACTATAACAAAGAGAGATAAGTCTAATTAATTAAATTAGAAGTGAAGAGGGATACATCAAAACAGATACCACAGAAATTAAAAAGTTCATCAGATATTAATTTGAAAATTCTTATGCCACAAAAATGAGAGAACAGAGAAGTAATGGACAGATTCTTGGGCTATTCTTGCCTCCCAAGGTCAAAGCAAGAAGATGAGAAACACCTGAACATACCTATCACTAGCAAGGAAATCAAAATAGTATCAAAAGTCTCATCCCCCAAAAAGTTCAGGCCCAAATGGGTTCACTAGTGAGTTATCTTAAACCTTTAAGGGAGAGCTACTGCCAATAATTTTCGGTTCTTTCAGGAAGTCAAAGAAACAGAAACACTCCCAAACAGTTACTATGAAGCAAACATTACCCTGATACCAAAATCAAACAGAAACAGCACAAAAATAATTACAGATCGAAATTCCTAACAACAACTCATCAAAAAGATCATATGCCAACACCAAGTAGCATTCTCCATGGGGATTCAAAGATGATTTAATATACACAAATCAGTCAACAAAATACAACATATCAATACAAGAAATTAAAATCATATGATCATATCAATAGATACAGAGAAAGCATTTGACAAAATTCACACCCAATCATGTTAAAACTCCCAATAAAATGGGAATGGAATGAACTTTCCTCAACATAGTCAAAGCTATTTACCACAATCTCACAGCAAACATTATAACCAATGGGGAAAAATTAAAAACTTTTCCTCTAAGGTCAGGCAAAAGACAAGTTGCCCACTGTCGCCACTTCTAGTCAATATAATATTGGCTGTACTTGTCACAGCAATGAGACAAGAAAAAATATTAAGGACATTCAAATAGAAAAGGAAGAAGTTAAGCTCCCACTACTTGCAGATGACATGATACAATGTTTAGAAAACCCTAAAGACTACAAAAACCTCCTAGAAATAACAGATTTGTGCAGTAAAAAGGGGCAGGCTACAAAATCAACACACAAAAGTCCATAGCTTTCCTGTATGCAATTAATGAAATAGAAGACAGAGAGAGATTTTAAAATCCCATTTCCAATTGTGCCTCAGAAAATCAAGTACCTAGGAATCAGAAACACTACTGAAAGAAATAGAAGAGGATGTGAGAAAATGGGAACACGTACCCTGCTCATGGATTGGGAGGATTAACATAGTCAAAATGGTAATACTCTGCAAACAGTTATATAGATTCAACAGTCTCTATATTTTTCAAAAAAAATAGATCAGACACTCTTGAATTTCATATGTAGCAGTATTTTCCCCAACCCCAGAGCCAAAACAATTCTTAGAAAAGGATGGGCAGCATCACTAACACCAACTTCAGACTGTAGTACAAAGCAGTAATAATTAAAACACCATGGTACTGAAGCTTGTCTTGCAAGTGGCCAACCTGGCTTCATCTCCAGCACAGCATTGGGTATTCAGAGCCCTTCAGGAGTGATCCCTGAATTATTAGGGGACAATAGGATCTCAAGGAATGAATGAAGACAAGGAGGCAGAAATGAGTGTTGTTAGTTTAAGGAGTCCAGACTACTTGACCAAATAAGACAATTTTTAAAATTTCAAACAGTTTTTAAAATATTTTGTTACCATGAAATTACAAAGTTATTTGTTATTGAGTTTCAGGCATACAGTGTTTCAGCACACATCTCTTCACCATTGTCCACTTCTCACCACTAATGCCTGCCTCCTGTCTCAAGCCCATTTGTCATCCACCCACGAGTAGGAGACTTTCTATTGGAGATTAAGTGTAGCTGTCATTAGATATATGAGGTATATATAAACTCTATTTCGGAGAAGCTTTGATATCAACTGAAGTGTTTAGACCGTGGTTGAATGTGTGAACAGGGGAATAATATGTATAAAACAATATTTTTGGAAGCTGGTGATTTCAGTGTGTTTGCTGAGCTGCTTGGTTATACTCAGGAGTAATCAATAGTTGCAAAACTACCCACCTAACAGGATGATTACAAGGGTGATGATAGCTGTAATTGAAAGAAGTTTGGAAATGTTTACCTTTCCTAATTTATTAATTTCATGTCATTTTTGGTTTTGAGGCCACACCTAGTGATGCTCAGGGCTTGCTCCTGACTCTCTGTTTAGGGATCAATTCTGTCCATGTTTGGAGTTTCATATGTGGTGCTCCGGGATAGAACTGTAGTTGAAAGCATGGAAATTAAGTTCCTTACTGAAGCATTAGCACAGCAAGTAGGGCGTTTGCCTTGCATGCAGCCAACCGGGGTTCAATTCCTCCGTGCCTCTCAGAGAGCCTGGCAAGCTACTGAGAGTATCCCGCCCACACATCAGAGCCTGGCAAGCTACCCGTGGCATATTCGATATGCCAAAAACAGTAGCAACAAGTCTCACAATGAAGAAGTTACTGGTGCCGGATCGAGCAAATCAATGAACAATGGTAAAACAGTGCTACAGTGCTACATGTCTTTGTTGAATATTAGTTGTCCTAATAATTTTGAAGATATGATCTGCCAAGACCAACTTAAAAGGACAGCAAGCAAGGTAAGATTTGTTTCTTTAAGAGATTTGTGGGTTTGACATTTGTCTAATTTAGCTGATAAGTTGATACAAAAAAAACTCTACAAAGTCTTCTTTTTTATTTTATTCATTTATTGAATCATCATGTGGAAAGTTACAAAGCTTCCAGGTTTAAGTCTCAGTTATACAATGCTCAAACACCCATCCCTTTACCAGTGCACATATTCCACCACCAAGAATCACGGTATACCTCTCCCCTTCCCCCCACCTCCCCAGCCCCCCACTTCGCATGTGTAACTGGTAAATTTCACTTTACTTTCACTTTACTTTGATTACATTCAATATTTCAACAAAAAATCACTATTATTGATTTGGAGTTTCTCCCCCTAAAGTCGACCTGCTGAAAAGAAAGCATTTGATAATTTGTTTTCCATTGCTGAGAATGAAGAGATATGGGGTCAGGAGGCCGCACTAGCAGCCGCACAGTTTTGGATTTCTGTATTTTAGTATTTTAGTAACTAAGTCCAGAGAAATATCTGCCAGATATAGCAACATTGTAAGCTTGTACCTCTCAGCTACTTTATATTCCACATATGAGTGCAATCTTTCTATGTCCGTCTCTTTCTTTCTGACTCATTTCACTCAGCATGATACTTTCCATGTTGATCACTTATATGCAAATTTCATGACTTCATGTTTTCTGACAGCTACGTAGTATTCCATTGTGTAGATATACCAGAGTTTCTTTAGCCAGTCATATGTTTTTGGGCACTCTGTTTTTTTTTCCATATTGTGGCTATTCTAAACAGAGCGGCAATGAACATGGAAATGCAGATGTCATCTCTTCTATACCTTTTTGCCTCTCTGGGATATATTCCCAGGATAGGTATTGCTGGGTCAAATGGGAGCTCAATTTCTACCTTTTTGAGAATCGTCCATATTGTTCTCCAAAAGGGCTGAACCAGTCGGCATTCCCACCAGCAGTGTAGGAGAGTCCCTTTCTCCCCACATCCACGCCAACACCGGTTGCTTTTGTTTTTTAGGAAGTGGGCCAGTCTCTGTGGTGTGAGATGATATCTCATTGTTGTTTTGATCTGCATATCCCTGATGATTAGTGATGTTGAACATTTGAAAATTTTCTCGTGTGCCTCTCAGCCATTCGGATTTCTTCTTTTCTCTTCATTTCATCACCCCATTTTTTGATCGGGTTGGCAGTTTTCTTCTTGTGGAGTTCACCCAGTGCATTGTATATCTTTGTTATCAACCCTTTATCGGATGGGTACTGCATAAATATCCTTTCCCATTCTGTAGATTGTCTTTGTATTTTGGTCACTGTTTCTTTTGAGGTGCAGAAGCTTCTTAGTTTGAGATAGTCCCATTTATTTATCTGTTTTCACTTGCTTGGCCAGTGGTGTGTCAGCTTTGAAGATACTGTTGGCTTCAATGTCGTGGAAGGTTTTGCCGATCTTGTCTTCAGTGTACCTTAGGGATTCTGGTCTGATGTTGAGGTCTTTAATCCATTTTGACCTGACTTTTGTACATGGTGATAGGTGGAGGTCTAAGCCCATTTTTTTGCATGTAGCCGTCCAGTTTTGCCAGCACAATTTGTTAAACATGCTTTCCTTGCCCCACTTCACATTTCTTGCTCCCTTATCAATGATTAGATGATCATATATTTGGGGGTGTGTGTCAGAGTATTCCACCTTGTTCCATTGGTCTGCAGCTCTGCCTTTGTTCCAGTACCATGCTGTTTTAATGACTACCGCTTTCTACAAAGTCTTCTAAAAGCAGAACTTGCTGAAATGAGTAGAAGATTAAATAAGAGAAATTGGACAATACCTTCAAAATCTATACAGTCAGGAAGCAGTCTGTGAAAATTACTTGATACAAACACAGGCTACTTTTCATGGAAAAAAAATACTTAGAAAACAGACCCGGAAAAAAAGATGAAGAGCCACAAGGCAGAAAAAATGACCTCATGCTGAGCAAGATTTGATTATAATGAATGGATTGGTAACATTTGCCCAAGTGATCTAAGAATTTGTATGGAGCTGTGAGATTTCCCATTTCTTCCCTCTCTTTTAAGGGAACGTCTGTTGGCAGCCTATATGCTCATCCCATCATTGTATTTTGTGATGTGGTTAACTTGTTACTGTAGTTCTCAGGTCTTTAGTACATGGAGAATATGAACATAACATCTGAAATTCACGTCTTGATGTGATTTAAATGTCTGGGGATAGATTTGGATGGGAGCCAGAGGTCTTGTGGAGTTACAGTGTGTTTTCACCAGTGCTTGACTTTCTTACCAGTTTATTTTGTGCATCCTTTGATATTGCTGGAACTGTCATCCATCTGGATTGCTGCACAGTAGCCAATTGATTCATATGCCAATATTATATTTGTCTAATCGAGTCTTCATAAGCGTGTTGGACACTCCAGTCTTTGGCTCTCATGAATAGTTCTGCTATGAATATTTGTGTACACATCTTTTAGTTTACATATGCATTGATATCTATTAGATATAAGTGGTGCTGCTATTCACAGGATACAAATAATATTTAAGAGGAGAAATTACTGCCAATTTTTCTAAAGTTCTTGAAGCAGTTCCACCAGCAGTTTGAGAGAGTTACATTTCTGCCAGTAGTTTGTGAGAACTCTCTTATTTATGCACATACATTTGATTTCTATATTTTTTGCAGTCACTCTGGTGAGTGACATTTGGCATTTTATTTTGATTTTATTTGCACTTCTCTATGATCAATAAGGCTTTATGTACAGGTTCACCATTTGATCTCCTCTTTTGGCTACTGTTTGTTGATAGTATTTTTGTTCATTTTTCTCTTGGGTTTTCTGGAGTTTTTCTTAAAAAATATCCTGAAAAAAATTTCAGGCAGATTTCTGTAATGAACATTACTTTTGTTTTAATTCAATGGAGAAAGGTAAAATTTTAAAGAACAATTACAATAAATTAAACATTCAATTACATTAAAAATGAAAATATTTTAGTTGCCAATTCCTGTGTAACTAATTATACCAAGCATAGGGACACTAAAATACCCATTTTGTTATTATCAGTACTCTCCCAGTTATTGTTCAATTCTAATGTAATCAGAGTTGTTTTTTTCTTTTTAAATTTTATTTTATTAAAGAAATGTGATTTACAAAGTTACTCATACTTGGATTTTAGACATACAATGTTCCATCACCCATCTCACCACCAGTGTCAACTTCCCTCCACCAGTGTTTCTATGTTCCCTCTCTTACCCCACCACCAATCCCAGCCTGCATCCTCACCTACACCTTTTTAAGTTTGGATATTAAAGTATGGGCTTACAAAGACAGTAGAAACAAGGGCCAGGAGGATTGGTCCATAGCTGGAAGCTTTCCACAAGTAATAGGGGACAGACATTAAGGAAAGAGAAGTGACCAATATGACAATGATAGTTGGAAATAATCACTTTGGAAAAGAACTGAGTGCTTTTCAGTAATAGTATAACAAGCCATAATGTCTGAAAGGAGAAACAGAGACAGACAAAGACACAGAGACAAAGAGGTAGAGAGACAGAGAAACACAGAAGACAGACAGACAGAGAAGCAAAGTGTCTGCCATAGATGCAGGCTGGGGAGTGTGGTGGGGGGGGGAGAAATTAGTGGTGGTAAATGTGCAACCAATGAAGGACAGGTGTTGGAACATTATATGACTAAAATCCAATCATGAACAATTTTGTAACAATATCTCACGGTGATTCAATTGAAAAAAATCTCCCATATAAAGCACTATGTGATAGAAAGATTGCACTCATCTATGGTATATAGAATAACAGAGTGGGAAACTAAAACCCAAGAACTATAGAAATAAATACCAGGAGGTTGACTCCATGGCTTGTAGGGCTTGGAGGCTGGCCTCACATTCTGGGGAAAGGGCAACTCAGAGAAGGGATCACCAACTATAATGTAGTCGAAGGCCATGCAGGGGAAGGGAGTTGTGGGCTGAATGAGGGCTAAAGACTGAGCACAGTGGCCACTCAACACCTTTATTGCGGGCCGTAGAAGCTAAATAGAGAGAGAGAACAGAAGGGAATGCCCTGCCATAGTGGCAGGGTGGGATGGGGGAAGATGGGTTTGGGGAGGGTGGGAGGGATGATGGGTTTACTGGTGGTGGAGAATGGGCACTGGTGAAGGGATGGGCTCTCGAACCTTGTATGAGGGAAACATGAGCACAAAATTGTATAAATCTGTAACTGTACCCTCACAGTGATTCACTAATTAAAAATAAATAAATTAAAAAAATAAAATAAATTAGAAAAAAAAAGAAATGCTGAAAAAAATAAAAATAGTACCTTGATTATTTTTATATAAAAAAATAAAGCACTATGTGAGGGAATTGGTGTCAACTAAAATTAATTAAATAAAACATAAAGTTTGGGTTTCTCTTTTAGGGGACAGGATGATAGCACAGCAGGTGGGACAATTGTCTTGTATGCTGCCAACCCGGGTTCAATCTCTGCCTAGCCAGAATGATTCCTGAATTCAGAGCTAGGAATAACCCCTGAGCACACCACCAGCTGTGTCACCCCCCAAAAATATTTTTAAATGAAGTTTGGGCCCTATGATTTCAGTGTTGTTAACCCTGTGATTCAGCTATTTTACTCTGTCACTCCTTAATACCATTATGTACCTAGACACTTTCCCCTGTTGCTTCTCATCTTTCTCTTCTCCACCCATCAACCACCCCACTCCACACGTTGTCTCCCCTTCTCCTCCCTATACCTTGGAACAAAGTTAATCATGGCATCCACACATAAACCATTGCTTTTCCTCATCCAGTTACTCTAAATACCACTATAATGGATATTTTCCTGTGTTTATTCTTCTGGATTACCTCATTTAACATAATATCTTCCAGAATTTCTAACCTGTTGGAGCCTGAAAATTGGTCAGCAGTTTACGAACTTACACGTGAACAACATACATATGGTTCTGTAAAAAAACTAAAGCTTGCCGAGGGGGCGTGTGCACTCTCGGGCTCTCCAGGCAGCTCTGTCTCAGCGCCCATGTTTGGTGCCCTGGAACCGCTGTGTGTGCGGTCGAGGGCAGGCGACGGAAGGAAGAAGGCCAAACCGGTTGCTCGATCAGTTTATTTCATTCTCTCTTCCTGCTTCTCTCCCGGCTCTGGATCTCTCCCTGGATCTCTGGATCTTACCCTCCAACCCACTCTTACAGCCTAGTTAAATCTCCCCAGCATGAGGGGGTTGGGGTGTACCCATAGGTGTGGTCACAATCAATAGGGTTGAGGTTCCTTTCCCTTAGGGGATGCTTCTCCTAGGACTTAATTCTCTTTCAGCAGGAGGATCCACCCAAGGGTGGAGTCCCATGAGTGTGTTTCTCTTCTCCTCAGCCAGTAAACATATAAGAATTCATAATATTAATCATTTTGTATGGACACAATAAGAGATGCATTAAAGCTTATAGAATTGCTCTCCTGGGGCCATCTCAATCTCAGACTGCAGTGCTCAGGCCAGATCAGTCTTTCCTATCCCTAGCAGGGTCCTAGTCTCATCATTACTTTTGAATCATGATAGCATTTGTCTATGATCAAGCTCTTAACTTATAGTTAAGAATTAGGCACTTTGGCCAGGCCCATCTTGATGCCAAGGTAGCACATAACTCACCGCTTGCTCTGGATCCGTCCCATCCCTCGTCGGGACCCTGCTTTTGGGGTGCTCGGATCTGAGGGCAACTGAGGCTTAAGTGGAGAAAGCAGATGCCCAGGAGGGAATAATATTCAAGGTCAATTAAATCCCAAGTTACAAAAACATAATACTGTCTTCTTGTGTCTATACAAAAAAAGACGTAACTTTAAAGTAAATTATTCAAAAGGCATAAAGAGGGGAGAAAGGCAATGTTATAATATTCAGTATCCTAGGAAGATCTGACCTAACAAATTAGCAGAGTCAGATTAAGGGAAAGCAGCAGATTAACTGTTTTGGGGAAGAGAGCATAGGGAAGTGATTATAGCTAAACAAAGGGATGGGAGAGATTTGGGAACACCTTGATGGGTGAGACCGGGTTAAGCCTAAACTCCGGGAAAAACCGGGACAAGCTACTCAAGGCAAGGAGGGAGAGGACAAAGTAATGTCATCCTACATGGTTCGATGGTGGGCACCCCATATCGTCTGCCAAGCCCTCCAGGAATGATGCTGAAGTACAGAGCCAGGAAAAATCCCAGAGATAGGCCAGCATAGCCCCGCAAAAGAAAAAAAATCAAAATTTCTAACCTGTATCCCTCAAGGAACAACTTTGTCAGCTAAAGTTCAGTGTGATCTACAGTTCTTTTACCTTAAATTTTACATATTCCACTTATTTTCAAAATCATTAGGTGAACACCTTTTTCTCCAATCCCTTCACCTAAATTGTTTTATAAAATTATAATAAACTTGGACTCTTTCAGCATCATGTTCATTCCTTCCCAGGATCACTACTGCAGAAATGGTAAGTTTAAAAATTGCATGCATAGATGGGGCTCGAGCAATAGCACAGTGGGTAGGGCGTTTGCGTTGCACGCGGCCAACCCGAGTTCGATTCCCAGCATCCCATATGGTGCTCATTCCATATGAGCACCGCCAGGGGTGATTCCTGAGTGCAGAGCCAGGAGTAACCCTTGTGCATCGCCGGGTGTGACCCAAAAAGCAAAAAAACAATGCATGCATCTAAAGTTCACATTTTTAAAATTCTATAGGCTTTCAAAAATTTTTTTTTCTTTATTTTTTAAATTTTTTAATTAATTTATTTTTTAATTAGTGAGTCACAGTGAGGGTATAGTTACAGATTCGCACATTTTTGTGCTTGTTTTTCCCTCATGCAATGTTTAAGAGCCCATCCCTCCACCAGTGTCCATTTTCCACCACCAATGAACCCAATATCCCTCCCACCCCCCCAGTCCCATCCCCCCACCCCACCCCACCTCTGTAGCGGGGCATTCCAATTTGATATCTCTCTTTCCTTTTGGGTGTTGTGGTTCCAAATAAGGGTATTGACTGGCTTTTACAAGTACAGGATTTCATATATTTAGGACTAAAATATTATACAGTATATTTTTATCCTCCTAAAAATGTGTCTTTCTGAGCCCCTTTCTTTATGTCAATGATCACTTCCTTGTAGAATGGTGAGATCCTGGTGGTGAATCTGTAATACAGCTCACAGAGGATTCTGTTTGGCTAGGGATTCTATGACTGCTTCAGTCTCGACAGAATCAAAGGCCTTCTTTAAATCAATGAACATTAGACAGCGGCATCTTGAATTCTCATGAAATTTCAATGAGCTTGGTCACTGAATGGTCGATCGTGCTGAATCTTTTTCGGAACCTGGTTTGCTTGCATGGCTGTCCTTCATCTAGTGTTCTGCCAATCCTACTCAGGATGACTCGAGTGAATAACTTGTAGATGATGGACAATAGGCAGTTTGGGCAATTGTTGCCGATGTCATGGATATCTCTCTTCTTGTCTAGAGAGATATCCAACAGTCCTGCTGGTTTTCCATTGAGGACAGAACCTTGCATTCAGACAGGTAGCGAGTGAAGAGCCAAGCAAGTGTATTGACGAGTATTGGGGGCAGATTCTTCAGGTGTTCAGGTCTGACCTTGTCTGGACTAGGTACTGCATGCTTCCTTACTGATGAAATGGTGTGTCAGATATCGGAATGGAGAAGGCTGGGAATGACATATCCATCCTGTGGAATTTGGTATGTTGGCAGGTGGACGTGGCTATCAAAGAGATCCAAGTAGAAGTCATGTATTACCTTTTCCATTGCCCTTCTGGAAGATGTGATAGATCCATCAGGACATCGGAGGGCAGTCATCTTGGTCTTATAGATGGCGAAGAATAGGTGGGCATTGTGAATACTTTTCCTGGCTGCTGCTGCTACTCTTCTCTCTTTGAGATCTTCCTTTATTGCTTCTCTGCACAGCTTTGTGGGCTCAGATGTTAGCTTGTGATTGCCTGAGGCTCATGCCAGACCACATAGGTGAAGGAGCACGAGAGTTTCCGAAGACAGGTGTCTTTTTGTGGCTTTCTCTCCTGCATTCCTTGCACAACCATGAAGGTGCTAACTCAGTCAACAATGGGATGACAAGTGATACAAGTGATACAAAAATGTGTCTTCGCACCATGGACAAAAGTCAGATCAAAATGTATTAAAGACCTGAACATCAGACCACAAACCATAAGGTACATTGAAGACAAGGTCGGGAAAACCATCCATGATATTGAAGCTAAAGGTATCTTCAAAGATGACACACAACTGACCAACCAAGAGGAAACAGAGATAAACAAATGAGACTACATTAAACTAAGAAGCTTCTGCACCACAAAAGATACAGTAACCAGAATACAAAGACAATCTACAGAATGGGAAAGGATATTCACCCAATACCCATCAGATAAGGGGTTGATATCAAGGGTATTTAAGGCACTGGTTGAACTCTACAAGAAGAAACATCCAACCCCATCAGAAAATGGGCCAAAGAAAGGAACAGAAACTTTTCCAACGAAGAGATACGAATGGCCAAAAGGTACATGAAAAAGTGCTCTACATCACTAATCATCAGGGAGATGCAGATCAAAACAACCATGAGGTACCACCTCACACCACAGAGACTGGCACACATCCAAAAGAAAAGCAACCGCTGTTGGAGAGGATGTGGGGAGAAAGGGACCCTTCTACACTGCTGGTGGGAATGCCAACTGGTTCAGCCCTTTTGGAAAACAATATGGACAATTCTCAAAAAATAAGAAATTGAGCTCCCATTTGACCCAGCCATACAACTTCTGAGAATATACCCCGGAGAAGCAAAAATGCATAGTTGAAATGACATCTGCACTTATATGCTCATCACAGCACTGTTTACAATAGCCAGAATCTGGAAAAAACCCAAGTGCCCGAAAACAGATGACTGGTTAAAGAAACTCTGGTATATCTATACAATGGAATACTATGCAGCTGTTAGTAAAAATGAAGTAATGAACTTTGCATATAAGTGGATCAACATGGAAAGTATCATGCTAAGTGAAATGAGTCAGAAAGAGAGAGACAGACATAGAAAGATTGCACTCATCTGTGGAATATAAAATAACAGAGTAGGAGACTAACGTCCAAGAACAGTAGAAATAAGTATCAGGAGGTTGGCTCCATGGCTTGGAAGCTGGCCTCACATGCTGGGGAAAAAGGCAGCTCAGATAGAGAAGGGAACACCAAGTAAAATGTGGTTGGAGATCCCGTGCCGGAAGGGAGATGCGTGCTGAAAGTAGACTAGAATTTGAATACAATGGCCACTCAGTAGCCCTATTGCAAACCAAAACACCCAATTTGAGAGACAGATCAAAAAGGAATACCCTGACACAGAGGCAGGGTGGGGTGGGGAGGAGATGGAATTGGCAGGTGGGAGGGATACTGGGTTTATTGGTGGTGGAAATGGGCACTGGTGGAGGTATGTGTTTGCGAGCATTGTATGAGAGATAAACAAGCTCGAAAATGTGTAAATCTGTATCTGTACCCTCATGGTGACTAACTAATTAAAGAATTAAAAAATAAAAAAAATACATACAAAAATGTGTCTTAGTCAGTTTTTCTATTATCCGCTAAACTACTGGAACCACTGATCTTTTTACTGTGGCAATAGTTTTACCTTTTCCAGGATGCCAAATAACTGGACTCATACATTATGTCACCTTTAATATTGGCAGCTTTCACTTAGCAACATGCATTTGTTTTACATAAATTTCTTTTCACAACATAGCTCAGTAGCTAATTTCTTTTTCAAGCTAAGTGACATTCCAGTGAATGTACTATAGTCTGTTCATTTGTCTAATGGTGTGTTTCTTCTTTCCACATTCTGACCTCTATAAATAAAGGAACTATATGTTATGGTGAAAGTTGTTATTTGAAAAGTGTTTGAAATCATCCAGGGAATCTCTACGAGTATAAGTGCTAAGTCATACATTGTATAGATCTATGGCTATGTAAGATTGTGGTAGCTTTTTACTACCACGATGACTGTACCATTTTTGCATTTCCATGCTCAGTTAATGAAAGTTCTAGTTTGTTGCTATGCATCCTCATATATGTTTAGTATTCTCAGGGATAGATCTGCATCCATTTCAATAGGTGTGAAGAGCTATCACACAGCTATTTGCATTTGTGATTCCCTACTGACAAATGATGCCAAAACATTTTATATGTTTATTATACATATTTAGATCATTTTTGGTGAAGAACCAACAGATCTTTTGCCTATTTTAACTAAAAGACATGCCAGATTTTCTTCTAAATGTGCTCTTAAAAATATTAATCACACAAGTCCTTCTATCAGCTGGTGGCTTGAATTTTCATTTTCTTTAAAAAATTAATTTGCAAGATGGGGGCAGGGTTTGGCCAACACACAGCAATGTGCAGGGGGATTTGCCAACCCGTTATACTATTGCTCCCATTCTGGACTTTAATTATCTTAACAGTATTTTTGTTGGGAAAATATTTTAATTTGAATCAAATCTAATTTATTAATTTTTCTTTTCTCAGAAAAAAATTTTGGTGTTGAGTCTAAAATTTATCACCAGACCAAAGGCCACTTACTATATGATTTCAAGAATTAAGACAGCACACTTTTTCAGTACCAAATAAATCAATAGAGCCTACTGGATATCACAGAAACAAACTCACATACATGTAGACATGTGCTTTCTGACAAAAGCAATATTGTTAAACACAGGGAATAGATGGCTCATTCTACAAATCTTATTGGGCCACATGAAAAATCAAATTAAGCCAAAAGGAATTTGACCTTTGCTTCACAATCTACACAAGAATCAATTCCAATATTGATCAAAAGTCTAACTGAGAAAAGGAAATCAATAATACTTCTGGAAGATATTATGCATGAATATTTTTATGACTTCAGGATCAATAATGACTAAATAAAACTAACCACAAAGCTCTAAGAAAAAACTAAAAGTTTGATAGTGGAACTGCATTAAAATTAAGAACTTTAAAAATTTTATATTAAAAACATTAAGACAGTAAATAAAGCAAGAAGCAGCATTATGGTTTAAATGTTTCTAGCCTCTAAAGGTCATGTATTTTATTTTAACCCTTAAAGATTTGGGAGATGATTAGGCCACAAATATTTCTCCCTCTCTTATATTGGATGTGAGCCTTTATAAGGAAGGCCCTTGATAACACACCATACCCTTCCACCATGAGAAGATCCAAGAAATGTTAGATGAACAAGAAGCTCCTCCCCGACCATGCTGAGACCTGCTGAGATCCCTAGTCTCTAGGGCTGTGATCAATAAATAGATGCCATTTATAAACTTCCCATCCAGTGCCACTTCGTTATAGCAGCCCAAACAGACTACAACACCCACTGTGGACAAAGACATCTGTCACAGCTGAACTAAAGACGCCCTCTGAAATTTATAAATAGCACTTGCAAATCAATAATTAAAATAGCACATTATAAAATACATGAAAGTAGATTTAACATAAACGTTAAACCCAAAATAATAGCTAAATCAACAAAATGTAGTGAACATCTGACTTGCTAATCATAGAACCGAACATTTATTCTGCCATGAGATACATCAATAAAACCACCATAACTGCTAAAATAGTTGTGTAAATTAAATGCTGAAAAGGATTTAAAGAAACAGGAATACTCAAAAAAGACAGGTGATAGGATAAATTGCTGCAAACATGAGAAATAAAAAGAATTACTGTACTTAAAGAAATTCACAATAAATAAAGAATTGTTCATGTATAAGGAATCTCTTTGGAACAGCCTACTAAATTCTCATGGCAGAGTTACGTGTCATAGCCCCAAAGTAGAAGAACTGTATCAGTCCACCATTAGTAAAAAAGGATTATTTATTTATTTATTTATGTGTTTATTTATTTATTTATTCTAATGAATCATTGTGAGATGCAGTTACAGACATAAAAACTTTCATGATTACATTTCAGTCATACAATTCAAGTACCCATCCCTCCGCCAGGGCCCATTCTCCACCACCAGTGTTCCCAGTATTCCTCCCGCCATGCCCACCCCATTCCCCACCACGCTTCTGTGGCAGGCACATTAAAAAGGATTTTAAAATTATCAATAAGTCATAAACTATAATTCTTTATGTCACTGATAATGCTAAATCACCAAACATGGATGAATTTCAGAAACAAAAGTTGAATTACAGAAACAACAGAAAATACGTAAACACATATATAATTCCACTTATATAATCTTAAAAATAAGGATGTAGTAATAAAGGTTTGTCATATAGCACTGCACTGTAGCACTGTCATCCTGTTGTTCATCGATTTGCTCAAGCGGGCACCAGTAATGTCTCCATTGTGAGACTTGTTACTGTTTTTAGCATATCGAATACGTCATAGGTAGCTTGCCAAGCTCTGTCGTGCGAGCGGGATACTCTTGGTAGCTTGCTGGGGTCTCTGAGAGGGACAGAGGAATCGAACCCGGGTCAGCCACATGCAAGGCAAAAGACCTATGGACGTGCTATCACTCCAGTCCATAAATGTTATAAAATAAAATGTAATATTTTTCATTACTATAACAAATATTTTATATATTTACAATTAATTGATAATTATAAGCTGGTATTAATAAGAATTGTTCTTACACATACTTTAGATAGAAATGTGAAACTAGGGGTTGGAGTGATAGCACAGCAACTAGGGCATTTGCCTTGCATGTGGCCAACCCAGTTTTGATTCCCAGCATTCCATATGGTCCCCCAAGCACTGCCAGGAGTAATTCCTGAGTACAGAGCCAGGAGTAACCCCTGAGCATCGCCAGGTATGACCCAAAAACCAAAAAAAAGGAAATGTGAAATTATTAGTTAAATGTGAAGAATCCTAAGCAGCATTTGATCTCATAGTCATATACCTGAGAGCTATGTGTACTTATGTTCACCAAAACACATATACAAGAAGGCTCAGAAGAGCTTTCTTTCTAATAGCACCAAATTATAAGTGGATGACCTGTCCATCGACTAACTGTAAAACCATTTGTAATACTGTATCACTGTATCACTGTCATCCCGCTGTTCATCAATTTACTTGAGCGAGCACCAGTAACATCTCTACTTTACTCAGCCCAGAGATTATAGCAGCCTCTCTTTACTCATCTTTCCCAATGATTGGATGCTCTTTCAGGGTCAGGGGAATGAGACGTATCGTTACTGTTTTTGGCATATCGAATACGCCATGGGTAGTTTGCCAGGCTCTGCCGTGCGGGCAGGATACTCTCGGTAGCTTGCTGGGCTCTCTTAGAGGTATGTATATATCTGTTACTGTTTTTGGTATATGAATACACCAAGGTGAGCTTGCCAGGCTCTCCTGTAATACACTATATTTATAATACAAATTTACAAATTTGTGATACAAATTAGTAACACTAAATTTGTAATACACTATACTAAAAAAAGAAAACTAGAACTAGAGAAATATGAATGTAGCACTGAGTGACAACAACCAAAAGGAAGGGAATGCACTTTATGATTTCATGTATGTAAATGCTGAAGTCAAAGTTGCTTCTATTAAGGTGATTGAAGTCATAAGAGAACCTCTTATCCATTTTATAGAGTCTGAAATTATACCTTCTCCAATGGGGTCACAAGGCAAGCTATAAGTGAAATTAAATTCCAAAGAACAGTAACTCCTGCAGTAGGTGAGTTGCTTGCCTTACTGGTGGCTGATTGTGGTTCGAATTCCAGCATCCCATGTGCATTCCGCAGCCACCCCCAGCTGCCAGCCTACCCCTGAGTCTACCAGGAGTGATTCTTGTGTGCAGCGACAGATGTAACCCTGAAAATCCCTCCAAAGAGAGAGAGGACACATTATCACTTTCCGTTTGAAGCAGAAAGTGGTAATAAGAGAGTTCCAGATCCAAGTGAGCACTTTTCTTAAGCGAAGTCTCAGCTCCTTTGCTCTCTGTTAGGTGTAAGTGAGAATGACTAGGAAACTCGTGGAAGAGCTAAAAGAAACGCTTCCGAGAAGAGCATCAAACCCCAAGATATCTGGGATAGGGAATAGAACCAGACCTGTCTGCCTTTGAAAGCAAGATAGGAAAACTTTTGCCTTCGCAGCAAGCACCACAGTAAAGATCCACTGTTTCTGAAAACAGTGCAAGCGAGAATGTCATCGAGTCTTTGAGAAAGGACAGAAAAATCTTTTGTACATCCTGCACCAAAGCAACGCAGAATTTGGAATCATCTGTAGGACTTGGGCTGAAATTCTCTCCTGTCCAAGACCTTCTGAGGGGTTTGAGCGATAGTACAGTGGGTAGGGCCGGTCTTGTACGTGGCCGACCCGGCGTTCGATCCCCAGCATCCCATATGGTCTCCCATCCCATATGGTCTGCCCAGGAGTAATTCATGAACGAAGAGTCAGGAGTAACCCCTGAGAATAGCTGGGTGTGACCCCTGCCCCCCCAAAAAAAAACTCAAGACTTTCTGAGATAGAGAGCAAAAGTGCCTGCCATAGAGGCACACTGTGGGGGTGAATTGGGGGATGGTGATGGGAAACTGGGGACATTGGCAGTGGAAAATGTACACTGTATGAGTGAAACCCAATCATGATCAGCTTTGTAATGGGCTATCTCACGGTGATTCAATAAAATTCTTTTTTAAAAAAAATAAGATCTTTCAATCTGAAACCCTGTACCAAGGCTTCAGCGTGTCTGCAAGCCATTATCCTCTAGAGAGCTGCCTGCTTTGAAATCCATGCCACTGGAACGGCATAGCTTCAGAGTCACAGGGACACACATCTTTGCGGCCGCATGACCACACAGTCCTCTTTAGCCATGGCTGGGTTGACTTCCTACCGGTTTGACACAGTTTGAAATTGCCCCAGGATGATATAGTCAGGGCACAAAGGAAATGTCTTCACGCACATGGACATGACCGGCTGCTAGACAGAGATTGCCGGTGATGAAGGACCAAAGCGTTTTTCAAGGGCGCCTGGTCCAATGTACTAGGAGGCATGGGGGTACTTTCATGCTTGTTTTGTATGATGAAATCAATAACTACACATAAATTTCTTCAGAGGCCTCTCTGTAGAAAAGGCATGTTGTGTTATATAACATCACTTGAGCATTCTCCACTGTTATTTGTCAGTGGCAATTTAAGACTGGCTGGAAATGGGAAGCAATAATATTCATCTGATCAGTTCTCTCTCAAAGCCATTTTCACAATAATGATGGGACTTATTTTTGCTTTTAATTTCAGTCACTCCTGAAAAATAACAAATTTGAAAAAATAAAAATAAGACAAAAAAAGAATTGAGGGGGAAGGTAGATAATATGCAGGAAGGTATTGGCATTTTAAGTAGAGATGTAAGCTGCAAAAAATAATAAAATGATTCTTTTTTGAAAAGTTTAGATTTAAAAATTATTATTTGTTTAATACCCAAGAGATATCGCCCTATATGATTCTTTGGGTTCTGACAGGAGGGATCCCTGAGCACAGAGCAAGGAGCAATCCCTGAGCACCACTGGATGTGGCACCTAAACAAAAATTAAATAAATAAATATGCTTAGTATTTGCCAATAAGAGTATCAACAAACTAAATACAAAGAGGTATTCAATTTTAGATAAGGTAATGGAGATAATTCAAACAGAATAAAAGGAGTGGGGAAAAAACAAAACATCTAAGAATGGTGGAACTATTATGAATTATCAATAGCATATGTTATGGCAATTTTAGAAGGAAGTTGGCACAGAGAAAGGATTAAGGGTAGGATTGTATTTAAAGAGACAAGGGCCGAGAATTTTCCAAAACTGATGAGAGACAAAAATCAGAAGATTTATGTAGCTCAAGGAGCATTAAACAAGAGAAGAAAAGAGAATTAATACTTAAAAAAAGACAATTCTTGAGGATAACAAAATATATATATATTATAAAAGATCAAAAATAGAGAAACACAAACATTACATTATTTCATTTGCAATTGGCACATAGAGAATAAAATTAAAAATTGGTGATCTAAATAAAATCAAAATACGGTTTATAAGGTCTGTAAGACCGGGCTCCATGCCAGGCTGTTTTCACTCGAGGTGCCCCAGAGGGGGGCGGGTGAGAACCCTCCCCACCCCAAGGGACCCAGCCCCGGTAGCTGACCTCCACTACCCAACCACCGCCACGCTACAGGCTGCTTTCTGGACCGGCAGCCACGTGACACATTATGAAGACACTTCCCACCCATTTTCCAAAATCACCACACCATATTTGATGGAGTTCAGACAGTAGGCAACAAATCATACAGAGTTATATATATGTATACACACACACATATATATATACATATATATATATATATATATATATATATATATATATATATATATATATTAGAGAGCCCGGCAAGCTACCAAGAGTATTCCACCCACATGGGCCTGGCAAGCTACCCAAGGCGTATTTGATAAGCCAAAAACAGTAGCGATAAGTCTCATTCCTCTGACCCTGAAAGGCCTCCAATTTTTGGAAAAGACGAGTAAGGAGAGGCTGCTAAAATCTCAGGGCTGGTGACTGGTTCAGCCCTTTTGGAAAACAATATGGACTATTCTCAAAAAATTAGAAATTGAGCTCCCATTTGACCCAGCAATACCACTTCTGGGAATATATCCCGGAGAGGAAAAAAAGGTATAGTCGAAATGACATCTGCACTTGTATGTTCATCACAGCACTGTTTACAATAGCCAGAATCTGGAAAAAACCCAAGTGCCCTAGAACAGATGACTGGTTAAAGAAACTCTGGTACATCTACACAATGGAATACTATGCAGCTGTCAGTAAAGATGAAGTCATGAACTTTGCATATAAGTGGATCAACATGGAAAGTATCATGCTAAGTGAAATGAGTCAGAAAGAGAGAGACAGACATAGAAGAATTGCACTCATCTGCGGAATATAAAACAACAAAATGGGAGACTATCACCCAAGAATAGTAGAAATAAGTACCAAGTTTGCTTGGAAGCCGGCCTCACATGCTGGGGGAAAAGGCAGCTCAGATAGAGAAGGTGTGGTAGGAGTAAAGTAAAGTGTGGTAGGAGGACCCGCTCGGGATGAGAAAGGCTTGCTGAAAGCAGACTATAGATTGAACACAATGGCCACCCAATACCTCCATTGCAAACCACAACACCCAAAAGGAGAGAGAGAACAAACAAAAGGGAATGCCCTGCCACAGAGGCGGGGTGGGGTGGGGGTTGATGGGATAGGGGGTGGGAGGGATGCTGGGGTCATCAGTGGAGGAGAACGGGCACTGGTGGAGAGATGGGTACTCAAGCAGTGCATGACTGAAACACAAGCATGAAAATATGTAAATCTGTATCTGTACCCTTATGGTGATTCATTAATAAAAAATAATTTAAAAAAATAAATAAAAAAAATAAAATCTCAGGGCTGGGAGGAATAGAGACGTTACTGGTGCCCTCTCGAGTAAATCGACGAACAATGGGATGACAGTGATACAGTGACAGTGAAGGTTTATAAGACCACTTAGCAGCAAGAATATGGGATGGGGTAAATGGGGTTAATAAATCAATAAATAGAGTAATTTTATGGTAAAAGATAAAATTGGACTTTTATTGGTAAACTTCATGTGGTATATGTACGTTGATTTTTTAATGAAGTAATTTGCAGTACAACGTTATATAAGTTTCTGGTACACATCATTAACAATAAACAGGAGGATGAGATATTGAGAAATAAGAATGAATATAATGACACATAACTTTTAAAGTTATAACCATAAAATTATAAAATTATATTATTTCTATCAGTGTTATCTTAGCTCATTTTGTCCTCTCTATTAAAATATAAAATAAGTTTCATGCTGAAATATTTTAATTAAATTTTATTTTATGTTCTCAAAAACTACATGGCCTTATGATATTTTCCTCTTTTTTTCACTTAACAAAAAAAAGCAAGTTTCCCTGAAATTAAAGACAGGTAAATGTAATCCAGAACTTCCTCACTAATGATTTTAATTTCCTTAGCTAGACCCATATTTTCATTGGTTCATATGCTACCTTTTCCAGTTGATCATTAGCAATTTCATTCTGATATCATATGCCTTGATTTAATATGAGGAGAATGTCATTTTATTACTCATGTCTTCCTACCCAAAACACATATACCCTGGCTAATTATAATTTAAAAAATTAGATAAATGCCAATACTTTTTGAAACTACCTAGATCATTTTATTAAAGTATAGTCTAAGACACAGTCTCTTAGAAGAAGAGACTGAGGAAATATTATATGTTGCATGAACATTCATTCAGCCGAAGGTGCTGAGACAAGGAACACAAAAGAAATTTATGTCATGGAGGGCCCAGGTTCTCTCACACCTGTGAAAAAGGTAAAGAGCCCTGAAATCTCATTTTATTACCATCTTACAGATCATACTCTAAAGGGCTCAATACAGTGAGGTCATCAACAAAGCCATTACAGGAAGGAAGAACATGCAAAGCTGAAAGCTTTTCTTCATACTGAAAATAAGCAAAGTACCTAGGATCTGCATACTGACAACAAAGTACCTAGGATTTGCAGACTGACAACAAACAAATCATCATCATCATCATCACCATCATCTTCATCATCATCATCATGGTCCTGTTGATGGTCGATTTTCTCGAGGGATCTCCGCAACTTCTCCATTCGTCCTGATGTAGGCAGGTAGATAGGGAAAGGCCCTTGGCAATGAAACTTAGATTAACAAAGTCTCTGGGAAGGAGAATCCTGAGACTGACCTACCCTGTGAATACAGAAAACGGACCAGATAAGACCTTCAGCAGACCCTGAGGAGGTTGGACCCCTCCCCATGAAGTTCCTTGAATTCCCTCACCTCTCCCTTAATCTGATTAAAATGTGATCCAGCCTAAAGAAGATCCAGCCTCCCTGGTAACCTCCTTAGCAACAGACTTTTACCGGGGAAGAAACCCCACGTGGGGGCAGGTTGAAGAAACCCTATAAAGGGCACCTTGAACAAAGGAAGTGCGCACATATGCTGCCTGAGCCCATGTGCTACTTGTGCCCACGTGGCCGAGCACATGCGGTGCCTGAGCACATGTGTTGCCCGCATCTCCCCTCTTGAGATGTGTACTTCCATGCTTTCGTGTCCAGTGTTAGGATGTGTGTAGGGGCTCTCTCCACTATTGGAGAAGCCCGCGCTCTCTCTTGAGCACATTACTCTTACTATTCTCTCTTTCACTTATCCCTTCCTCCTTCCCTCAAAAAACCTCTAAATAAAATCTGTTACTTCACTGCTTGTCTACTCCTGAAATTCTTTTCCACGAGTGAGACAAAAACCCAGTAACCCTTGGTCCCGGGTGGTAGAGGCGGTTGGGGAGAAAGTGGCCATCTTTCTTCTCCCTGCTTCACATAAATCACCCGTGGGGCCCACCGACATCAGTCCTAGCCCTGAGATTTTAGAAACCTCTTTTTACTTGTCCTTCCCAATGGTGCCTCACTGGAGGCTTTTTCAGGGTCAGGGGAATGAGACTCATCATTGTTACTGGTTTTGGCATATGAACACGCCATGGGAAGTTTGCCAGGCTCTCCTTGTGGGCAGGAAACTCTCGGTAGCTTGCCAGGTTCTCCAAGAGGTAGAACTAGGCTATAAGATGTCTTCCGGGAGGTTGGTTTTATAGTCTCTGGATGTTGGTCGTTGATGGGATTACACAGATTACACGGTACAGGGGGTAGTTTCTGGATCTGGCCACCTAGCTACTGGAAAATGGGGGATCTGGGCGGAAGAGGCCCAGTCCCGATCCCAGCAGGCTTGGTGATCTCAGCCCCAGGTCTTACAGACCTAGGTTCCTCTGCCAGTTCCTCCATGTGTGAGGCTCGTCCGAATATGTGGAGAGGGGGCCTTGAGCATGGCTGTGTCTGGGTTCCAGAGGTGTTTGGCTGTGGGGGCTCTTCCCCGACGCTGTGTAATCCCATAGATGGCCAACATCCAGAGACTATAAAACAGAGCTCCCAGAAGAGAGCAACGCAGTCTCATGCCTCCGCACCTGGCTGTCTTCACTGAGGCCCCTTGGAGGGGGTGGGTTGAGTTTCCCTCCCCACCCGGAGCTGAGCCCCCAGAGGATATCCATGCTGACAACAAACAGGCTAAGTACCTAGGATCTGCATACTGACAACAAACAAGCTAAGTAAGCACCGGGGATCTGTGAGAAAAGGAAGACTGACAATTTCAGTATACTGAAATTTATGAAATTATTTACTAAGGCAGCCAAAAGCAAAAGATATTCAGCCTCATCCAAACCAGTCAGGCACACGAGAAATCTCACCCATTTTCATGGATCACTATGTTCCTGCCCATGTTCAAAACAGTTTACATGGGCTCATCCTGATAGCTCAGTCCAGCCCCAACAATTATAAAATAAATATTATTAAATATTATTAAATAACCCAGTGTTATTTGATATCCCAGGTCAAAAAAGGAAACTGGATAAAAACTAAGGAATTTTTTACTTCTTATTGATAATTACTATTAACCATTGACGTTGGGCTGGAGCGACAGCAAGGCGGTATGGCGCTTGCCTATCATGCGGCCGACCCGGGTTCGATTCCTCCACCCCTCTCGGAGAGCCTGGCAAGCTACTGAGAGTATCTCACCCACATGGCAGAGCCTGGCAAGCTGCCCGTGTCATATTTGATATGCCAAAAACAGTAACAAGGAGTCTCACAATGGAGACGTTACTGGTGCCTGCTCGAGCAAATCGATGAGCAACGGGATGACAGTTAGAATGACAGTGACCATTGATGTTAATTTTATACTATGTTAATATAAAATGTTATAAGACAGGAAAGTGGGTGTTGAGTATATGAAAAACCTACTATATTCACAAGATTTATATAAAATTAAATCTTTTCTAAGTGAAAAGTTTATTTAAAAATCAATAATAGCAGGAGGATTGACAAAGAAAAGAATGTGATGTAAGATCGATATGGTGATGAGTTTTCTGTTATTGTTTTGCTTCCTGTATCTCCAATCTGGGACTCAAACACAACCTAATTCAATAACTGCACACAAAAATCTAAAATAAAAAATTCCCTCAACTTCTAGTCTAAGGGCTTGGAATTAGGTCCTCTATAAGACACAGAGCACTCCAGATCCCCTTGTTTAGGTCTTGATCTTGCTACCCAATCTTAAAGCTTATTACATCATCAGTAAAAGCTATGAAGGCATCTAAACTTCTGGGAGAGGAACTCTCTGCAAGAATACTCGGGTCGAGAGTATATAGCAGTTTATTTGACATTTTTCACTTTCTATCCCTATAACATTTGATTATCAAGGCAGATAGATTCAGTTGAAGTGCACAGTCAAATGAAGGACTAAGTCCCACTTGGAAGCTAAAAGACCAGAAGCCAGTCCCCTGGTGACAGAGAATGTGGGAGAAATGGAAGAGAATAGGGAATGTGCAAAGGAGATTCCATCAATTTGTGTGTCAAATTCTGGACTTAACATGAAATGCTCATGCAGGAATAATAATAAAAGCAAGGTACCAGAGGCTTGGAGAGTAGTAAAGCATTGTCCAGGTCTCAGTTATGGTCTTGAACAGTTTACAAAAACTGTGAATCCTATACCAATGCAAGTACTTGTGGAACATTCCCCAACATGAAACAAACATCTAGAGATATCATGAGAAAAATCAAGTTATCATTTTTTGAATGCAATACAAATTAAACTACAAATAACAATAGCAGAATGAAAAGAAAATCTTAATTTGGAAGTTAAACAGTACCTTATCTTCCTCCCAAACAGTGGGTCAAAGAGAATGTCTGAACCAAATTAAAATGAAAATGGAACTAATTAGAACATGGTGAGTGCAGCTGAAGCCATGATTCAAGAGAAAATTAGAGCATTTAATGCCTAGACTGAAAAAGAAGAAAGGCATCAATTCAGTCATTTAATCTTCTAACTTAACTAGTAAAAGAAGAAAACAATGCAAAGCAAGCAAAAGAAAGAAAATTAAATTGAAATGCAAAATCAAAGTGACAGAATGCACATCATAAACAAATGTCTCATGATTTAGTAGAAATACAAATTAGTCCAAATATTTAATAGTCAGAAGATCATTTTGCCCTCCAATAAACTCATGTAAAAAGACATATAAGAAAATAAGCAAGTTATTTGTGAGGGGCAATGCTGGGGAAATAGCAAAAAGGTCAAGAATACATGTAGAAATCATAGTATGTTTGACCTTGCACACTGCATGAACCCCCAGAGCAGCACAGGGTGGAGCTAGTCCAAGCACTCCTGGGCCCAAGCAACATCACATAGCCATCCATGACATTGAACCTCAGGCTGGCAGGCAAAGCTGGGCTAATTGTTGCTGGGCCTCTTATCACTGCCTGGGAGGCCCTGTAAACAAAATATATCATAAAACAATATGTATAATAATGCAGAACTATGTATAACAAAATTGGTATAAAAGGTACTGCTAATGATACTGGTGCTTTTTATTGAAAGAATTTTTTTCCCGATGTTTTGAAAGAATATATGCACACTCATGCTCATTGTCAGGACTGGAGCGATAGCACAGCAGGTTGGGCATTTGCCTTGCATGCGGCCGACCCAGGTTCGATTCCTTCGTCCCTTTCGGGGAGCCTGGCAAGCTACCGAGAGTATCCCACCCACATGGCAGAGCCTGACAAGCTACCTGTGGCGTCTTCAATATGCCAAAAACAGTAACAAGTTAAACAATGGAGACGTTACTGGTGCCTTCTTGAGTAAATCAGTGAACAACGGGATGACTGTGCTACAGTGCATGCTCATTGCCACACTACTATGTAAGATATAACAAACAAGCACTAGCTCAGTAGAGAAAGAGTAATAAAAATACTAAAACATGGTTCTTTTTATACAGTGAAAGATAAGCATGTCAACTAAAGGCAAAATATTGAGGACTGGTGACAGAAAAGCAGGTTTGGGTGCTTGCCATGTAAGTGGCTGACCCAAATTCAATCTCCAGCACTATACATGGTCCCTGAACACCACCAAGTGTGATTCCTTAACACAGTCAGTAGTAACGCCTGAGCATGCTGGGTGTGGCCCAACCCACTCCCCAAAATGTACTCAGCCAATATTTTTTAAATTGAATCACCATGAGATACACAGTTACAAAGCTGTTCATGCTTGGGTTTCTGTCGTACAATTTTCCAACAACCATCCCTCCACCAGTGTACATTTCCCAACACCAATGTCCCCAGCTTCCTTCCCACAACACCACCCCAGCCTGTCTCTATGGCAGGCACGTTCTCTCTCTCTCTCTGTCTCTGTCTCTGTCTCTCTCTCTCCTCTTTCATCTCTTACTCATGTGAGCCCCTCTCTCTCCTTTTGAGGCTTGCAATACAGATACGAAGAGGTTACCATGTTTGTTCCTTTACCTATTTTCAGCACACAGTTCTTATTCAGAGTGATCATTTCCAACTATCTTTATCATAGTGGTCCCTTCTCTATCCCAACTGCCTTCTTCCCCAGCACTTGAGACAGGCTTCCAACCAAGGACCAATCTTTCTGGCCTTTGTTTCTACTGTCATTGAGTGTTATTCTCATAATGCTTTTATATCCCACAACTGAGTGCAATCATTCTATGTCTGTCCCTCTTCTTCTGACTCATTTCACTCAGTGTAGTACTCTCCATGTTCATCCACTTATAAGCAAATTTCATAAGTTCATTTTCCTAACAGCTGCTTAGCATTCTATTGTATAGATGCACCATAGTTTCTTTAACCTGTCATCTGTTCTCGGGCATTCGGGTTGTTTCCAGATTCTGGGTATTGTAAATGAGTGAAACCCCACAGAACCAGGTAAAGCAGAACTTTGCGAACTTGGATTCCAGGCTCAACGAGACCCGAAAACAACATCCTCTATCTGTATCCTCCAATCTCCAGCTCTCCAGGGATCAAACCCAAACTCCCTACCATACCGGAGCCAGATAAATACCTCACTGGCCGACCTCCACTACCTCTGCTACCCAGTCATGGCCATGCTCCAGGCCACTTTCTGGATCACACGGCCACTTTGTGGCCATGCTACACAGCATAGGACACTTAATACCCATTTTCCATAATTTTCTCACCATATTTTATGAGCTTCAAATATGGTATGAACCATGGGAACACCTGTAAGGGCGATTGGAGGCCGCCCTAAAAGTCTCCATTCCACTCGGAGAAACGGGCAAGCTACCGAGAGTATCCCGCCTGCATGGCAGAGCCTGGCAAGCTACCTGTGGCATATTAGATATGCCAAAAACAGTAACAACAATATGGCTTAATTTGCCTGACTTCGAAAGAGCCCCCAATACAGTAACGTTAAGAAGGATGAACAAGGAGAGGCTGATAAAATCTCAGGGACAAACTAGACTGCCAAAATGAAGAAAAACTAAAATGACTGTAGTTTCAACACACATACGGTGGCATTGGAAGCATCCATTGAGGACCTGATGGTGCAAGCACAGAAGATCAAGTACAACATCATTGGTCTGACCTAAATGAGAAGACATCAATCACATCATACCATTTTAAACACTGGAGAAGAATTGTTCCTCGGAACATGCAAAAACAGAGGCGCCGTTGTTATCTGTGTCCTTGTCAGCACGAACTTGGCCATGAGCATTGAATCATTCAAATGCCTAAAAACCCGAATCGGACGATTATGCTTGAATAGATGTGGCTGACTACCGGCAGTTTCTATTTTCATCATCTACTCACCAACATCCAACTATGATGAAGATGAAATTGAGAAGTTCTACATGGAGTTGGAGAAGTTCTATAAAGAAGGCCACACCTTCTACAAGATCATTGTTGGTGATTTTAATGCCAAGATAGGACCAAGAAGGTCACCAGAAGAACTCCACATTGGGTCCCATGGCCTAGAATAGAACAAACAGGGTAAGAGACTGTCGGAGTTCATCATGTTGACCAAGACCGTCCATGATAACTCACAGTTCCAGAAGGCCAAATCTAAACATTGGACATGGGTGTCTCCGGTGGACAGTTGCACAACTAAATTGACCACATCATATTCAATCGAAAGTTTTGCCTGACTGATGTCCCTGGTGTCCAAAAATTCTAAATGGGATCGGACCACCATCTCCTTCGTGCAAATTTCTACTTCACAGAGCGGGAAGAAAGAACTTCAAAGTTTAAGTTTAAGAAGAGAACTCCCAGAATGACCAAAATCTGGGAGCTCTTTGGCACTATTGCTGGAATGTGGGAAGATGCCATCGTTGACAACATTGACGAGGAATACTATCGACTGGTTCAGCACCTCCATGATTGCATTAAAAATGCCAAGAGTGAATAAGCAGCTCTGATAGAGAAGGGATCACCAAGCAAAGGGTGCTAGGTGGGCCCACTAGGGATGGGAGATTTGGGCTGAAAATAGACTATAGACTGAACATGATTCATACTTAATACCTCTGTAGCAAACCATCACACCCAAAAAGAGAGAGTGAGCAAATGGGAATGCCCTATCACTGAGACAGGGTGGGGTGAAGGGGACAGGGTGGGGGTGGTGGGAGGGATGCTGGGACCATTAGTGGTGGAAAATGGGCACTGGTGGTGGGATGGTTACTTGATCATTGTATGACTGAAATGTAAGCATGAAAACCTGTAAGTCTGTAACTTTGTCTCACGGTGATTCACTAATTAAAAAAATGCCTGTCTTCGGAAACTCTCAAGCTCATTCACTAACGTGGTTTGGCACAAGCCAACCACAAGGTAATGTCCAAGCTCGTAAAGCTGTGCAGAGAAGCAATAAACAAAGGCTTCAAAGAGAGAAGAGTAGCAGAAACCAGGAAAAGTATTCCCAATGCTCACCTGTCCTTCGCCAACTATAAGACAAAGATGACTGCCCACCGCTGTCCTGATGGTTC
The DNA here is from genome assembly GCF_027595985.1 of Sorex araneus. Taxonomy (NCBI): domain Eukaryota; kingdom Metazoa; phylum Chordata; class Mammalia; order Eulipotyphla; family Soricidae; genus Sorex; species Sorex araneus. Next base: position 60,224,466 of record NC_073313.1, on the reverse strand, counting down.
TATCATATCTTCCAGAAGGGCAATGGAGAGGGTAATTAACAACTTCTATTCGGATATCTTCTATTCGGACAGCCACGTTCACCTGCCCACATACCAAATTCCGCAGGATGGATATGTCGTTCCCAATGTCCTCCCTTCCGAAATCCGACACACCATTTCACTGTTAAAGACGCATACAGCACCCGGTCCAGACGAGGTCAGACCCGAACACCTGAAGAATCTACCATCAGTATTCATCAATACACTGGCTCGGCTCTTCACACGCTACCTGTCCGAATGCAAAGTTCCGTCCCAATGGAAAACCAGCAGGACCATTCTGTTGTACAAGAAGGGAGACATCCACGACATTGGCAACTATCACCCAATCTGCCTGTTATCTGTCATCTACAAGTTGTTCACTCGAGTCATCCTGAATAGGATTGGCAGAACACTAGATGAAGGACAACCATGAGAGCAAGCCAGGTTCCAAAAAGGATTCAGTACCATCAACCATACCCACACATTGACCAAACTCATTGAAGTTTTGCCAGAATTCAAGATGCGGCTCTATCTAATGTTCATCAATTTAAAGAAGGCCTTCGATTCTGTTGAGACTGAAGTGGTCATTGAATCCCTAGCCATACAGGGCATTCAAACTCAGTACATCAATATCCTCCGCGATCTATATTACGGATCACCACCAGGATCTCACCATTCTACAAGGAAGTGATCATTGACGTAAAGAGAGGGTTTCGGCAGGGCGACACCATTTCATAGAAAATCTTCAGTCCCACCCTCAAGAACATCATGCGTCGAGTAGAATGGGAAGCAATGGGAGTGAAGATAGACAGTTGGCAACTACACCACCTCCACTTCGCTGATGACATCGTTCTCACAATGCCAAACATTAGTTAATTGGCACAAATCCTGGCCGACTTCAACTGTGAGTGTGGAAAGGTCAGACTGCAGCTGAATCTCAGCAAAACGATGTTTATGAAGAACGATCCATTCCCTGATGTTCCATTTGCTCTCAATGGAATGAACATTTCCAAATGCAGCAGCTATGTGCACATGGGTCGAGATCTCAACATGAGGAATGACTTGGCGCCAGAAATGTGCAGGAGGAAGAGAGCAGAGTGGAACGCCTTCAAGAGCATCGAAGAAGTGGTTAAGAGGACAAAAATCCTCTGGCTCTGGGCACATCTTTTCGACTCCACCGTTCTTCCTGCACTAACATATGCCTCAGAGACCTGGGTCCTACACAAACAGGATGAGAATGCTATTCGGGTATCCCAAAGAAGAATGGAAAGAGCTATGCTAGGAGTATCACGTTTCCCCCAAGTGAGAGAAGGAATTAGGAGTTCCGACTTCCGTTGATAATCAAGAACCAGGGACGCTGTATCGTTTGCCAAGGCATCGAAAATCAGATGGGCTGGACATGTAATGCGATTCAGAGATGACCTATGGACTAGAGCTGTTACCGATTGGATTCCACGGGACATCAAAAAACCACGTGGCTGCCCACCTATGAGATGGTCAGTCTTCTTCATCAAAACCCTGAATGATTTGAGGCTCTTCCTGTTCCTCGAGCAAGCATATATCATTGGGCTACCCTCGCACAGGACAGGGACAAATGGAGATGTTACTGGTGGCTTCTCTAGCAAATCGAAGATCAATGGGATGACAAGTGATACAAGTGGGTATTGTGAATAGTGCTGTGATGAACAAAAGTGTATATGGCATCTCTGCTGTGTTTTTGGGCCCCCCGTATATATTCCTAGAAGTATTATTATTGGGTCATATGGAAGCTCAATTTCTAGTTTTCTAAGCAATGTCCATATTGTTGTTCAAAAAGACTGGACTGTAAAAAACTAAAGCTCGCCGAGGGGGTGCGTGCACTCGCGGACTTTCTGCGCGGCTCTGTCTCACCGCCCATGTTCGGTACCCCGGAACCACTGTGTGTGCCATTGGTCAAGGGCAGGTGATGGAAGGAAGAAGGCCAAACTGGTTGCTCGATCGGTTTATTTCATTCTCTCTCCCTGCTTCTTTCCTGGCTCTCGGTCTCTCTCTCGATCTGTGGATCTGGCCCCCAACCCACTCTTACAGCCTAGTTAAATCTCCCCAGCATGAGGGGGTTGGGGCATACCCATAGGTGTGGTCAGCAATAGGGCAAGGTTCCTTTCCCCCAGGGGATGCTTCTCCTAGGACTTAATTCTCTTTCAGCAGGAGGATCCACTCAAGGGCGGAGTCCCATGAATGCGTTTCTCTTCTCCTCAGCCAGCAAACATATAAGAATTCATAATATTAATCATTTTGTATGGACACAATAAGAGATGCATTAAAGCTTATAGAATTGCTCTCCTGGGGCCATCTCAATCTCAGACTGCAGTGCTCAGGCCAGAACAGTCTTTCCTATCCCTAGCAGGGTCCTAGTCTCATCATTACTTTTGGATCATGACAGCATTTGTCTATGATCAAGCTCTTAACTTATAGTTAAGAATTAGGCACTTTGGCCAGGCCCATCTCGATGCCAGGGTAGCACATAACTCACCGCTTGTCCTGGATCCTTCCTGTCCCTCGCCGGGACTCTGCTTTTGGGGTGCTAGGAACTGAGGGCAACTGAGGCTTAAGTGGAGAAAGCAGATGCCCGGGAGGGAATAATATTCATAATATTCGAGGCCAATTAAGTCCCAAGTTATAAAAACATAATATTGTCTTCTTGTGTCTATACAAAAAAGACATAGCTTTAAAGTAAATTATTCAAAAGGCATAAAGAGGAGAGAAAGGCAATGTTATAATATTTAGTGTCCTAGGAAGTTCTGACCGTACCAATTAACAGAGTTTGATTAAGGGAAGAGCAGATAAACTGATAGAAGTGGTTACAGATAAACAAAGGAATGGGAGTGACTCGGGAGCACTTTGATGGGTGTGACTGATAAACCTAAGCTCCTAGTGGCAAGGGGGAAAGGACAAACCAATGATATCCAACACTGGACCAGTGGGCATTCCCACCAGTAATGAAGGAGAATCCATTTCTGCCCACATGCACAGCAGCATTGGTTGTTCTTGTTCTTTTTCATGTGTGCCAGTGTCTGTGGTATGAGATGATATCTCATTACTGTTTTTATTTGCATCTCACTGATGATGTAGAGCATTTTTTCTTGTGTCTTTTGGCTATTTGTATTTCTTTTTTTGAGGAAATTTCTGTTCATTTATTCTCCCCATTTTAAAAATGGGGTTGCATTTTTTTTCTTGTAAAGTTCTACCAGTGCCTTATACATCTTGTATATTAACCTTTATCAGAAGGGTATAAGGTAAATAATTTTTCCCACTCTGTGAGATGTCTTTGTATCTTGGTCACCATTTCCTTTGAGGTGCAGAAACTTCTTAGTTTCATGAAGTCCTAATTGTTTATCTTTGCTTCTACTTGCTTGGTCACTTGTGCTTCATCCTTGATGATACCTTTAGCTTCGATGTCATGGAAGGCTCTGCCCACATATTCCTCCATGAACCTTACAAATTCAGATCTGCTATTGAGGTCTTTAATCCATTTAGTGCCTGGTGTTACAAATAGTTCTGAGTTCTTTTTTCCTAGCACCATTTGTTGAAGAAACTTAGAGACTTCCCTTGCTCTACTTCATATTTCTTGCTCCTTTATCAAAGATTACATGATTATATATTTGAGGGTTGGTGCCAGGACATTTAACTCTGTTCCATTGATCTTCAGGTTGTCTTTACTCTGATACAATACTGCTTTATTTACTACCGTTTTATAGTATAGTTTGAAGTTGGGGAAGTACTTTCCATAACAGTTAGGCAAGAAAAATATATCAAGGTCAACCACAAAGGAAGAAGTCAAGCTTTCACTATTTGCAGATGACTTTAATACTATACTTAGGAAATCCTAAAGAGTCTAAAAAAACTCCTAGACACAATAGATTTGATTAGTAAATGGCAGGTTACAAAATCAATATCCCAAAGTCCATGCATGGCTTTTCTACATACAAATAATGAAAGATAAGAAAGAGATATTAGAAATACAACCCTGCTCACAATCATGCCTCAGAAAATCAAGTACCTTGGAATCAGTATAACTAAAGAGGTGAAGAATCTATACAAACAAAACTACAAAACACCACTTCACTAAATATATGAGGACATGAGGAAATGGAAACACATCCCCTGCTCATAGATTGGGAGGATTAACATTGTCAAAATGGCAATATTCAGATTCACTGAAGTCCTTATAAGGATGCCCATGACATTTTCCAAATAAATAGATCAAAATAGATCAAACACTAATGACATTCATATGGAACAACAAATACCCATGAATATCTAAAGCAATCCTCTCCTCGGGAAAAATATGATGGGAGGCATGTTCTTCCCCAGCTTTAGTCATTATTATAAAAGTATTACTAGAAGCAGAAAAGAATATGTCAAGATAGTGATCAATATTACAAACAAAGTGATTTGGAGGAATTAGTTAATTTTTAGTAGTCAACCATTTCTAAATATTTCCAGTATTTTTACAATGGTAACTCTTATGTTTCTTATTAGTGTAAAAATACTGAGAGCATGAAAAAGAGAATACAAATCACCTATATTTCCACTAACAAAAGTAAAAATTGTCACTAGTCCCAGCTCTTTCTATGCATGCCAGTTAATATTTATATGTGTTCTTTTTAAAGCTTTCAGTCTTGTTTTAATTTAAATAAATTTAAATCCTGGGACATTTGTTTTATATAGATTTTAGATAAGACTTTTGCTTTACACTTTAATTACAAGACTTTTCCTTTTTACTATGATAGAATATTGGGTACAAAATTTTTACACCTACCTAGTCAGTGAAAAATACAGATAAATACATGAAACAATAATTTTAAATTATTGGATATCAGCCAAAAAACAATTTTCTGAAAGAAGTAAAACTAACAAGATTGTATGCCTAAAACTGCAAGCTTACTGTGTAGACCCTAAATAACTCCAAGTGTACTGCCTATCTGGAGAGATGGAACTAGGAGTCCAGGGGTACCCAGTGGTTAGGCTTGAAGGACTAAATTCCAAACGAAAGCACTTTGGACAGAAATGTTCAGAGATTGATTTTCCAGGTCTGGGAACTATTTCTGCTTTCATTACTCAGAAGAACACTTCATAATGCAGGGGTCTCAGTAAAAACACACAGAATGGTTTTGTCTCAGAAATGAGAAACTATATTAGTCATATTCTAAACACTGTTCATTTCACTTAATAAAGTTTAAATGCAAGACCCAAAAGACTCATCCTGTTTCTAAGTAACTAATTAACTGTGTCTCAGAGCAAAGCTCAAGAATATTTACTTATAAAAGCACAGAGGATTCAGAACTTAATAAGAAAAATTTCACATTGTCTCACAGATAATAAAAATTGCCATTTAAAGAAGCAGGGAAATAAGATCAATAATGAGAAATATTAATTAAATGTGACCTAGAAATGAGACAGATGATAAAATTGCTAGAAGGGATACTTAAACAGGTTTCAATACAAATGTATTGTATATGCTCAAAAGATAAGGGAAAAGATTATATATGTTAAGTAGGAACACGAAACATTTTTAAAGATAACCAAATGTTCTTTGAGATGTGAAAGCAATAATACTTGAGTAGAGAAAATATACTGGTTTGGATTAATGGCAGCTTACATAAGTAAGAAGAAAGGAATTCGAGAACTTGGATATATTTCAATAAATATTCCAGGCTTCAATATACATAAAGAAAACTGTACTGAAGACAACAAAAAGAGCACTGGTGTGATGTTGGGAAAACTGACAACTACATGCAAAAACAATGAACTATGACTACTTTCTAAACAAAAGTCTAATCAAGATGGGATAAGGACCTGAATATCAGACCTGAATCTATAAGATACATAGAGGAAAATGCAGGTAGACCTCTCTGACAAGGAAGCTAAAGTCATCTTCAAGGATGAAATACCACTGACAAAGAAAGTGGAAGCAAAGATAAATGAATGGGATCACATTAAACTAAGAAGCTTCTGAACCTCAAAAGAAACAATGACCAAGACAAAAAGACAGCCCATGGAATAAAGAAATTATTTACCCAACAGCCATCTAACAAGGGGTTAATATCCAAGATATATAAGGCACTGGTAGAACTCTACAAGAAAAGAAATCCAATATCATCAAAAAAGTGGGGAGAAGAGATGAACAGAAATTTTCTCAAAGAAGAAATGCAAATGACCAAAAGGCACATGAAAAATGCTCTGCATCGTTAATCATCAAAGAGATGCTAATCAAAACAAAAATGAGTTGTCATCTCAGACTACAGAGACTGGCACACATCAAAAAGAACAAGAACAACCAGTGTTGGTGTGGATACGGGGAGAAAGGAACACTAATTCACTGCTGGGGGACTTTTGATTGGTCAAGCTTTTTGGGAAAACAATATGGACGTTCTCAAAAAATAGAAATTGATCTTCCAGATGACCCAGCAATACTGATACTGGGAATATACCCTAGAGTATGTATACCCAAAAGCACAATACATAAAAGCCATCTGCACTACTATGTTAATTGCAGCACTGTTCACATTATTCAGAATCCGAAAACAACCTGAGTGTCCAAGAATAGACAAGTGGATAAAGAAACTATGATACATTTATACAACAGAATGCTGTGCAGACACCAGGAAAAATGAAGTCATGGCATTTGCTTATACATGGATCGACATGGATACTGCCTTGCTGAGTGAAATGAGTCAGAGGGAGAGAGACAGACATAGAATGATTGCACTCATTTGTGGGATATAAAAACATACAAAAGAATAATACCCAAAGACAGTAGAAATGAGGGGCAGGAGGAATGGTCCATGGTAGGAATCTTCTGCGAGTGATGGGGGGAGAGAATTTAGGACAGAGAAGAGACCACTATGACAATGATAGTTGGAACTACCTGAGTTTTGAAAGGAGGTAAAATGATGTACATGATTAACCTTTCAGTCATAGTATT